>NC_073720.1:56114700-56803034 GCF_023634085.1 Falco cherrug
TTGTGACCTGCAGTTTTGCAAGGGAAAACCTGACATTTTTAATAGAAAGCATTGCACTATTACATGCACCGATGCTTTAAAGTTGTATAGGCTATAAAGCAGGTCAGTAAAAGACATATATAAGTCAGTATATGCATGGTTTACAAATGAAGATGAATACAGCTAGGTGGGGAGCGAACGCTGCTTTATGCAGAATAGTTGGGAGACTTCTGGTGGGATTGCAGCCTAAGGGTTTTAGAGGGCACTAGAGCAGACTCATGGGTCGTGAGATCCCGTTCCGCTGAAATCCCATGTGAAGATGCACTATGAGTCTGTTTCTCATGTACATTGCAAAGGAACAACTTAACAGCTCCCAGGGGATTTATAGCAGTTCACCTGACCGGACATTTAGAAAAGAAAAATCACAGTCTGAAACTACACCTTGGAAATCACTGTCTTAGTCAGCAGCAGCTTACAATATTTTTACCATGAAGCAGCTGTCACAGGACCAGAAATCACAAAGCCAGGGGAAAAAAAAAAAAGTACAGTCAAACAAGTTTGAAATGACACAATCACAGAGGATAGGTCAAAAAGCTACAAGATTTTTAAGATTAGATTTTTCTCAAGACACTTGTCCTACAATGTTGAATTGCTGCACGTCCCACAAAAGTTTTCATAACTTACTCTATCTCAATAATTGGCATGTGTTAGCATGTTTTTTCTGATTTCATGTTCTAGAAACAATCTAGATCCTCCCTTCGAAAACAGCATCTGGCATCCTTAAACAATCCCCTTCACTCTTTCTGTCAAGCCTGACAAAACCAGCATCAGGAGTTTGGTACCTAAAAGAACATACATTTTCATGAATTACAGTACTTTCTAGAGTACTGGCTATTAGATATAAACTTAGCTTGTAATCTTAAAACTATTCCAAATAATAAGCACATCTATTTTCTCTCGTAAATGAAGAAAACAATACATCCAGACACGGACTGAACAGCAGTATACTTGCAATGAAACTGTCTGAGTCACATTTCACTCAGTTCATAGCTGGTTTTTTTTGACCAAATATGAATTTAATCTTTGTCTAAATACACTCTGAAGCTCAGATGTTTAAAGATGACAAATACATTTAATATCCTGAATCTCCTTTTCACACTAAGTAAATTGCTTTTTAAATTAGGCTTAGGGAAACAAGTGTTTATAATATTTCAAAATCCAGACTTCTTTATTTCTCTGCAGTATTGCATATCTGAAATGACATATCTGGACCTGTGATATCACAGAGTACAGTCTTTCACTTGGCTTTACAGGCAGCATAGTACTAAAGGAACACAAAATAGGGGGCAACAGACCCACTGAAGCAAGAACTTCATTATTTTCCTTGCTCTTCAGTGTTGAACTTAGAAATGAAAGGTAATTATACAGCAGGTTACTGTATGAGAGAAATCTGCCTTTGTAACTGAATGAATTTGTTGCTATTTCCTCTCCTATATTGTCGCATAGAGCCCTCTCCCCCAAAATAAATATGTCTAACCAGGACTGACTGGCATATTCCACAGTCTAAAGCCCAGAAGCTGTTTTCATTCAGTCTGGGATCCTCTCCTCTGCCATCAAAGCAATGCATAAACCATTCCCCTTCACTCTCTGTTGGTCCTTTGTTACTCTCCCACGATTTCCTGCCTGAGCAGGGAAGGCTAAGTAAGTATGGTCTCCCAAAATTCACCGTGAAAAAGCACCCACACTGTAGCCTGTTAAAATGCCCACAAGAGAGGACAGACACCTTGCATTAAGCAAGAATCCATTCACTACACATGTAATTGCAACAAAGAGTTGCGCTCTAATACTTGTCTGTAGTGTTTCAGAAAAGAAAGCAGTACACATACTTTATAAGATACAGAGGACCCCACACATCCTCCTTGCCTTGGTCTGGACTCTGACATCAGCTGTGTTTAAAATACAGGAACCAGTGATGCACCATTGTCGGTTGTTTTATACACGGAGCCTAACTAACAGATCATCTTCATCTGGGTAGGATCACTGCGCACACCTGGGTACCAGAGATGAAGCGGTTGCTTCGTTTGAGGCAAAGACATGCACAGAATGATGCTCGTGTGTGAAATGCATGCCATGGTGCTAGAGCGCCAGCTACTGATACTCTACCCGCTGCAATCTGCAGTGAAATGGAGAAGCAAATATATTGCACTGTACATGCAGTGGGTGTTAACTGAAGCATCATCATTTGCTAAACAAAAAGAAAGACTTCAGGATTTTGATTTTGGTACTATGTCTGTAAACAATGTTAAAACTTCCAAAAGTGTACCACTACAGGGGTACATCTCACACATGCAACATCTTCCTGTGATCTCCACCACCCTTTAGTTAGAAAAGCTAGTATTGGCATTCATGTGGCCTGAATAGGTCCTAAGTCACACCTGTGCACACAGCTGGTGACAAAAGACAGGAAACAGGAATTATTTATGCAGTTAAAACAGCACACTACAGGATTCTTTCTTCTGAAGGACTGACTATCATGATTCTTTGTTCCAAGTCACTTCCAGCAGGAAAACAATGGGGATATTAAGTTTGTACAGAACACAAGAGCCACAAGTGTTTGGAATGCTTCTAACTTTAATTCAACCATACTTACGTTTTAAGAAAAGCAACCAATCAACAGAAGACATGGTTTTCAACACCGTTCCAGGCTCCTTCTTTGCAGTGGCATTAAGGCTACTGAAAATGTCTGGACAGAGGTGGAAAGGGACAGTTTAGGGAGTCTGCTGGTGGAAGAACATGGCTGTACTGTCAAGAAGATTTTAAAAATGGAACACCATGGACTATTTTGCTGGACAAGGTATTTGGATTTTGCCTCTTCGGTGTGAATGTCACCCATGTTCTGGGGAAAGACATGCTGCCAGACTCCATTTTCTAACTTCATGGGACAAACTGTGTTACTTTTGCTGGGGAAGAGCTATCATTCTGTATGCTTTTGACATTATACTCTTCAGACAGTATGGAGGTGCTGGATCCCAGTGTTGCTAAGGAACCACACAACTGGACACAACCCCAAGTAAGCACCCCCCATTCCTCAAAATGCGTCAAAAAACCTCAAAAAGCACCCTTATCAGATGAGAACAGAGTCAGGCAGCTAAAGGCAATGGCAGATGCTAGCTACAGAGTACCTGCACGGTACTGTCTACCAATTCATCACACATCCTGCAATGTCCTTTCAGATCTGGTCTGACCATTTTCCCCTGCACCCTGCTTTACCGTTCTTGGTGGCAACTCTCAGAAAAGGGATTATTAAAAAGTAGTTCAGTGAAATGTGATGGCTGGTGTGTTGCCCTGCTAACTCAACAAGTGGCAAGGTTTCCCCATGGTTATCTGGCTTTGTGGCAATGTGTCTCCTTAGGAAACTCCTTGCCTTAATCATGCCAAAGGTCACTTAAGGGTGAAATACCAGCTCAAAGACAGAAGGAGCTCTAAGCTGAACGTGTTAATCCATCTTTAAAGTACCAAAGGCTAGAGAATTTCTGCCTGAGACAGGTATCACCAGGTACATCAACTAGAAAAAGCTTTCAAATTTGCCAGATACCTGATGTTCCATGCCACAGCACTTACACCCAGCAGTGACTGAAAGCATAGAACAGCTACGTTGTGTAGGTGTGTTGAAATAACTGATCAAGCTGCAAAAAAGCATCAGACAAATTCTAAGGCACAAAAGGCCATCCTCAGAGTTGAAAGAGGAAGCTCTTATGTTCCCAAACCACCACCGCTATAGGAACATTACACAAATGCTGTTAGAGAACAGTACCCATGCCCAAAAAGCTGCTGTTTTCTCCATCTGATTTGGTAAAAAGTCCTGCTCTTACTTACAGGCCTCACTTTATTTAAAAGGAGGCCAGGAGAAAGCAAAATTCACAGCGTTCTCCCAGGTACCTTCTTTAAGCCAGGCTTCCAGTGGTTTCTGTAGAATGGACTGAATAAATGTCACAAAGTGCTCAAGTATGTGCTCAAATGAGAGAGGTATTGGATGCCATTGTTCCAACAGGTACCTGGGCTCCTGCATTTCCTTCTCGATTTCTGTGCATTGCTGAAGGCAGAAAACCAAATTCTCCAGTTAGTAGAGACAGTGACATGAATGGACTCTTCCCTCCCAGCTCCCACACACCACAGAGCAAGGACAACTCCATCATTATGGAACCTGCCTATTAGCTCATTAGCCTGCCCATTAGCTCCTCCTGCCAGTGGAGCCAGGGCCTACCTCGAAGATGGACAACCCAGCAGTCATTGTTAAAAGAGGCCCTTCCGGGACACTCCAAGATGGGAATGAGTTTAACCTGGCTAGGGCCCTCAGCCGAAAATCCCAACAACGGGAACATTAAACCACTAAGTTTTAAAAGCAATCTAAAGAATAGAACCCAACATCCCCCACAAAAAATATCTCCCAAACCATGGAGAGCAGCTTCCCACGTGGAGGTGTGTTGCTAGCACACCTGGCAGAATGCCAGGACCATGTCATTCACAACAACAAAACCTCTAAAGTCTGCTAAGTTGCAAGGATGTAAAAATGCACCACAGGCCTTCCCATGGAGAATGGCATCCTTTGGCTGTGTCAGGGCATAGGCACATGGCAACACACCCTTCCTAAGCAAGGAGAAGAATTTCATTAGGCAAGATAAGCTGACATTTATCTGTAGGCAAAAAGAAAAACACTGCTCCCCTCCAGTAAAATAATGGCTATTACTCAGGGTGATTAGGATCTCCTGTGACTAAAAAAATGAGAAAATTTAGCCTTCCTCCTAAGGTTCCTAAGAGGACTGTCTTTCCTCAGACCTTCATGTAACAGTACATAACGCAAGACCTGATACAGCATTTGTCTTCAAGATTAAGAGATGTGTCTAACTCTGTTCCATATATGTTTTCATGAATTTCATAGAGTTGAAATCAATGCCATAGAAGGAACATCTAACAGCTCAAAAATCAGGAACCAAACTGGTACACCAAAATACGAACAAAAGGATTAAAAAGTGAGAAAGATGCTGCTTATGCACAGAAGAATCTACAGATGAGATCACTAAGGCAGTTTACCAAGGACTATGAGGGTAAGAGGTAGAAAGAGACCATACAATACCACCTCCAGCAACCGAACAGGATCACTGTGCTATTGTATTTGTCTGATTCGATGTGAGAAAGTCTCTAGGGCTACAAGCTTTTGTCGACAGGACTCCAACTGCTGATCATGTGCTTCCGGGGCTTCCTGAGTCTTTCCATCAATTAAGTTTTTTGTGAGACTCTCCTCTTCCTGAAGAAGTAACAGGAGCTCAGTCACTTTGTCTGACAGCTGCGTTTTGCTCATAATGGCACATGCCTATAGATGAAGCAGAAAAGTGTCCCCCCGCTACTCAACAGACCATAAACTTTACAGGCATTTCTCTCCCAGGCTTTCAATGTTACATTTTTGGTTGAATTTTACTGATTTGCTGCATTTCTTGAGGAACAGGTGTTTACCGCTTAAGGGAGAGCAGCTAGGATTTACTTGCTGATGTCGTGGATGGAAAAGCTTGAGGGCAGATTCCAAGATGCTTATTTTTGCAGAAAAGGCTGTTTGCAGCTGGAATGTAATAGGGTCAGGTCAAAATGCTACAAGCAGCAGATCTGGTCCTTCAGTAGCAACACTTTGCCCACTTTTAAAGCAAGCTAGGGTCAGGGAGCTGCTAGGAAAAGAAAGCCACTTCAAAACAAAGTGGCATCAAACCACAATGTCCCAAAACTCTACAGAGAGAGATGTCTTACTGATGTTTCTGTAACAGAGATGCTTAGAGATGTTCCTCAGAGCAAAAGCCATTTCATGCTCTATAAGTGACATGGAGCTTAGCATACGTTCCCACTCTTAAGACAGAATCAAAGAACTGTAATTGCATTTACTTAGCTCTGAAGTCAGACTATTCAATAATGCAGTTCAGTGCAATGCAACATCAGTGAAGCCAGAATAAAATGTAGTTGGGGCTATTTAATATTCCTCTGCACAAAAATTTCAACACCGCTCTTCCAGAGATGTTCGGCTGATCAGGGGGTGAGGGCCAGGCCTTTGGAAACTCTTTCCCTGTTCTCTCCCTTTGGCAGTAATATGTTGTGATGGATACAGGGAATAGACTCTATTCCTGAAGGAGTAGCTGCCTGGGTCTTTGAATAGCTACAGAGAAAGCAAAATGTCTGTCCTTGGAAAATGACCATCCAGTGGAGAAGCAAACCACACTTCACCTTCAGATCATTAGCAGCCTGCTCTACACTTCATCGGTTACCAGCTTCTTGCTCTTTTATCTCTTCTAGATCCTTCAAGCACAATGCCATGAGCTTCTATACAGCAATGAAACAAAATAAAAAAATATTGTATCAAAACAACATATGTAAAAACCAGAGATCTATACAACTTGCTTTCCTATAGGAGAGTATGTCACTGAAACACCCAGTTTACGGGGCTTACTAAGGACAGTAGTGATGAAACATAAGGATTTCCACCTGCTCCTGGTCCTCATACTGGAAAGATTCAGAGAGCTTGCAAATTAGTACCATCCTCATAACAAAATTAGTACCATCTTCATAAGGAACAGGGAAACCTATGGGTGAAAAAAAAAGATTTTAATCTTTGAATCCATGGCACTGTGTATTTCAAGACGACTAAATGCTTGTGCATTTAGCAGCTGCAGGGCAGCTAGCCAAGTACTGTTCTTGAAAGCACCAGTGGGAGGCTCTGTCTAGAGTCAAACCCCAGTGAATGTTCAGGATGCTTCCCAGTGTACAAAAGACCAATCAGAAAGATGCCACTATCACTTACAGTGATGATGTAGTCTGAATGCCTGCAACAACAAGTATTATCAGCTTGGCTGGTAATCACAGTCGACGAGGGTCCCCCGTGGAGAGTCGGCCAAGTCCCGACAATCACACCAATATGGCTACATGCCGTGCTCACTTTATTAAACAAACAGGTCATATTTATAACTTAAACAGACCGCTCACCAGACTTTACACACAGGTGATTGGATAAAAGTCTCTGGGCCACGCGGGCGTCCGTGTGGCTGACCGGTGGGCATGCTGCAGGCGCCTGATCAGAGTGTGCCGATGAGAGTTGTGTTGATTTTGCGGTTCCCAGGACTTGCTCCGCACCTAGCTGCTTGTTTGTGCATAGCTTGTTTTCCTTCTCACACTGCTTGTTCCCGGGACGATTTAAAACTGCTCTGCAGCTTCAACTAACAGGCCTGGGTTGTCCAACCCGGACAATGGTAACATATGTCCTTGGTCCCTTAAAAATCCCTCTACACACAGTGATCTGTGATACTTGTGGTGTGCCCTGAGATGCACTGAGCAGCACAGCATCGTTAATATTCTGCTATGTCTAGCCTCCACAGTTTCTCACCAAGAGCCCTCCAAAATGGGCTGTCCTCTGTCCAGCAAGTTTAACAGTCTTGGTGCACTTGGTGATGCACTTTTGTCATTAGTTCCATGAAAGATCCAGGCAATGCTGCCCCACGCTCTCAGTGCACCAGTGTTGTAACAGAGCCTGTCAGTAAACACCAGACAAGCTCCAGAGCTGTAGCTGTTATTAGTGTCCTGTTCTGCCCCTGGGACCCAGTGAAAAACATGTGCGTGCACATGTACTAGCTCAGTGCAACATCCCCAGCTCAGCATGGCATTTAAACTCTGCCCGGTAGAAAAACTGAGTGTAACTGTTGCTTCATGGGCAACAGTTTGCATTTCTGACAAGTGCTCCTTTGAAAACACATGCAATGTTTCACTCATTATGACAGAATCAGAAGAAATTGGGCTCCCAGATAAAGTCAGAAACTTGCATCTGGAATTCCCTTGGCACAGGCACATCTGTGCAAACAGATAAATGTTCTTGCATGGAGCAAGACACTCATGTCATGCTGTTCATTCCAGCCACAATTTTTCAGTCTTGTTCCTGAAGGGCCATGAGGGTTCTGCAGCACATGAAGATCCAGGAGTTCTACTATGTACCAGCCTTCCTCAATTTATTTTACAACCTAGATGTCATTCTCTTCCTCTAAGACTGACAAAGACCACAAAACAAAACCCACTCTTCCTTTGCTGCTAGTAAAACACATCACCTCAGGCACTCACTCCCTCAGAAGAATGATCATATGCAAATATTTATGTCAACCCCAAGCATTTATGGTTAAGCATTACTTGCTTTGCCGAGATAAATGAACAGGCTGCTTCATGGTAGTGGAGACACTGTGTCTGCAATGGTGGCAGGCAACCCATGTCATTCACCCTGAGGAACCAACTCTGAAACATTCCTTTAGGGATTGCCTGGATGCCCCAACTCACGCAAGTGAAAACACTGTAAAAGCAAGGATTTCTGAGAGAGGAGACTTGTAGCTCCAGTCACGCTCACAGGATACATATCAAGCTGTCCTGGTTTTGGCTGGGACAGAGTTAATTTTCTACTTAGCTGGTACAGTGCTTTGGTTTGGATTTGGTGAGAGAACAATGTTGACAGGACACAGATGGTTTTGGTAGCTGCTGGGTAATGTTTATACTAAGTCAAGGACTTTTCAGTCTCTCGGGCCCTGCCAGTGAGAGGGCTGGAGGGGCACGGGGAACTGGGAGGGGACACAGCCAGGACAGCTAACATGAACTAGCCAGAGAGGTATTCCATACCATATGACATCATGCTGAGTATATAAACTGGGGGAAGAAGAAGGAAGGGGGGACATTTGGCATTATGGTGTTTGTCCTCCTGAGTAACCGTTCCGTGTGCTGGAGCCCTGTTCCCTGGTGATGGCTGAGCACCTGCCTGCCCATGGGAAGCAGTGAATGAATTCCTTGATTTGCTTTGCTTGTATGCACAGCTTTTGCTTTACCTATGAAATTGTTCCTATCTCAACTCTGAGTTTCACATTCCTTTCTGATTCTCCTCCCTGCCCCTCTGGGTGAGGGGGGAGTGAGTGAGCAGCTGTGTGGTCCTTGGTTGCTGACTGGGTTTAAACCATGACATAAGCATGCTGGTCCTGTGCCCTGCATTCAGGAGCACAGGGAGCTTCCTTCTAGATGATCTTATACAACCTTAGATCCAGGGATGAACTAGCTGAGGGACCCTGCACAACGGTTCTCATTTTTTCTTAGGATCCACAGCCAGGATTTGCTAAAAGCACTGAGGAAGATTCTCACATGCTGTGGTTGATGTCACATCACAAAGGCTGCAAAAAATAACTTCACCCAGCAAAGAAAATCACTACTCAAAATATTATCTCTTAGGCTATGACTACTTTTGACAGTTTGTGCCCAAAATCTCTGCAGCCCTAAGCCAGCAGATGTTAGCAGACACTTCCAAGGGACAGTGTCACACAGGGACCCAAGTTTCTACCCTGCTCAGTTCCTTTTTGGCACAGAGACAAACAGCTAGTTATCCACAGCACCTGCTCCCCTGTGGCCAACAGACTCCCAGGGAACCAACATAACTTGTTGCTTTGTGCTCCTTACCCTGGCTCAGATCACATTGCCACCACACGATACCTGCATCTGCACATTGCCCTGGTGTCATGAAGGGAATGCAAACGCTGTAGTGAGCTCCCAGCTGCAAGAGGGACATGAAAGCGTACCAGCAGGCAGGAACAGTGCTCTGAGTCACTCTGAAATCTTCAGTGGTCTTTCCCCTGTGCTTCTGTTTGCTTGCAGCCTAGTGTACTGCCCCCTGCCCTCATACTGCTAACACAAAGTGCAATAAAATGCCAGAGTAATTTGGCATGACCTGTGCATCTGACAACTGTCTGAGGGAACAAGGGAACTTCCTAGTAACGCTGCTCCAGAATGCCAGAGTAGGAATGGGAAGGAGCTCTCTGAAATTGTGGAGATAAAAAAAAAAAAAAGCTTCCAAACATCAAACCTCTGTGTTACTAATTTTTAAGCCTCCAAACTTAGCATCTCAGCATGCAGGCCTCAGCATGCTCTCCTGAATAAAACAAAGCGCAAGGAGGAAGCAAGCTTACAAAACCTCCTGGGGCTGCTCAATGGACAGCTAAACTGGGACGAATAAAAAAAGCCTAGGGAAGAGCCTTATGCTAGTTGTGGCTGGGATGGAGTTAATTTTCCCCATAACAGCTCCCATGGTGCTGTGTTTTACATGTGACTATACTACAGTGCACATGAGGGTGGGAGGGGGCACAAGCAGGCAGGTGATCCAAACTAACCAGAGAGATACTCCATGTAATGTCATGCTCAGCAACAAAACAGAAAGGAAGGGGGTTAAGGTAGGTTTATCCATCTTTTGCCCAGGAATTGGCTGGGCACTGGTCTGCCCATGGGAGGTGGTGAGTGACTGCCTTGGCATGACTCGCTTTATTCTCTTTCCCTCTTCTTCCACTTCTTCTTTGCTTATGAAACTATTTTTATCTCAACTCACGAGTCTTCTTGGTTTTAGTCTTCCTTTCCTCCTCCTCTGTACCACCAGGCAGGGCAGGGGGAGCGAGCAGGCAGCCGTGTGGTGCTCAGCTGCCTCCCAGGGTTCACCTGCAGCAGCCCCTGCCCCTCATCCCTATGGAGCCGTCAGAGAACAGGCTCCCTGCATGGGGATTCACTGTGGTCTGGCAAGCTACAGCAACGGGGGAAGGGATAAATAGAAATGGCCTTTCCTCGTCTCCTGATTTTCTGTGTTTCTGACAAAGGTACTTCCAGCCCAGCAATGCAAAAACCACCACCCCACCCCAGGGCAACTACACAAGGTGTGAGAAGAAAGTGTTGCTGTGTGTGACCTGACATGTCACCTCCCCCTTGTCCCCATTATGTGTGTGCTTGGGTTGTGACTGCACTCGGAGACAGCTCCCTCCCTCTCACACACGAACCACCACGTCCCTGTGCAGTGACAGCATGCTGGCCCCTCTCCGCATGGGGTTTACAAAGCACTTGTCAAAACACTGCCCACTGCCACAGCCCTCAAAACCGCTGTGACAACAAATGCCAAGCTCCACAGCCACTGGCTAACAACGCAAAGCCAGGCCACAGGCAGGTGGGCCCGACTGGCCGGGCCAGGCCTGCCACTGCCGCATGGCCCGCAGCCCTTGGCAACACTCGTCTGCTTGTGGCAGACGGCGTGGGGCAGGAGGTGGACGCGGTGCCCGCGGTGCAGGCCCAGGGCCCCGCAGAGGGCACAGACACAGGGCCCGCAGTCCTGGCAGAACTGTGGGGACGCACAGCCGCAGCCCCAGGCCTCGGCGACACCTGGGGCATGGGGGCATGCAGCCGTGTACATGTACAGCCATGTACACAGCCACGTCTGCCATGTCCCAGGGGTGGCAGGGGCGTACAGCCCGCCAGGGAGCCGTCACCATCAGGTGCCCCGGCTGGCACATGGCCTGCTCCGGGGAATTCCAGCTGTGCCGATGAGGAATGCCCATCTTAGTAGTGCCACATCAGTTCAATTTTCATGTGTAATTTTCATTTTCCTGAAAAATAAATAAAATTTTGAAGTTTCTAATTTTACTGGCACTGAATGTTCTTTCTGTTTTAACATTTCCATTAAGAAAGTAAATGAAAGTAGAAATTCTTTTGTGGCTTAATTGCTCACTATATAATTTTAAAATACAGAAAATTGTTCTAGGTTATCAGAAATGTATTGATGTATACATTGTTCTTGCTAATTTTTAGCAAAATACACTCTCAAACACGTAGTTTTCCAACTATACTTACTGCAGCATTATGGAAAGATAGTATGCATTAAAGGAGTGTCAGAATTACTTCAAACTGATATTTTGAAAGCTTTCCTTTGCCTTGTGGTGTTACTGAGTTGGCTGTGTACTGGCAAACCCTTTCAGAAACACACACCTTTTAAAACACCAAATAGGAAAGTATCCCTGACAAATAGGGATGAAGAAAAAGCTAAGGCATTCAATGTTTTTTATGCTTCAACCTTTAATACTGATGATAGACCTTGGGCTGCCCGGTCCTCTGAGTTGGAGGACCAGGACTGCAGGAACAGTGACTTTCCATTTGTGGGCACTGAAATTGTAAGGTATCAGTTGTATCAGTTGAATGTTCGTGAGTCCATGGGTCCAGATAGGATTCATCCCAGAGTACTGAAGGAGGTGGTGGATGTTATGGCAGGATCCCTCGATCATCTGCCAAAGGTCTTGGGAGTCCAGCGAGGTCCCTGCTGAGTAGAAGCTAGGCAGTGTTATTCCAGTTTACAAGGTGGCCATGAGGGGAGACCCAGGGAGCTACAGACCTGTTAGTCTAACCTCAGTTCCTGGGAAAATCATGGAGAAGATTGTACTGGGTGCTGTTGAAAAGCATTTAAAGGCCAATGCAATCATCAGGCATGGTCACAAAGGGTTCACAAAGGGCATGTCCTGTTTAATTGATTTGATATCCTTCTATGATATCTTAGGGAATGAAGGGAAGGCGGAGGATGTAGTTTTTCTGGGTGTTAGTAAAGCTTTTGATACTGTCCCTCACAGCATCCTTCTGAATAAGTTGTCCAGTTGTGAGATGAGCAGATACTTGGTGTGCTGGGTGAAGAACTGGCTGAATGGCCAGGATCAAAGGGCTGCAGTGAATGAGGCTGCATCCAGCACATGGCCAGTCACCAGCACTGTTCCTCACGGCTCAGTTCTAGGGCCAGTTCTGTTCAATGTTTTTAACTACAATCCGGATGCAGGTGTTGAATGGAATGCACCATTAGCAAGTTTGCTGATGATACTGAACTGGAAGGTGCTGTTGACTCTGTTGAGGGGCAAGAGGCCTTGCAGAGGGATCTAGACAGATTGGAGCATCGGACAACCATCAATGTCATGAAATTTAACAAGAACAAATGCTGGGTTCTGCACAGGTGACAGAGTCATGTTGGATACAAGTATAAACTGGGAGAGGAGTGGCTGGAGAGCAGCCCTGCAGAAAGGGATCTGGGCGCTGGCCGACAGCAGGCTCAATACAAGTCAGCAGTGTGCCCTGGCAGCCAAGAGGGCAAACAGCATATCCTGAGCTGCATCGGACACAGCACAACCAGCTGGTCAAAAGAAGTGCTTATCCCACAAATTCAGTGTTGGTGCAGCTTCACCTTGACTACTGTGTGCAGTTCTGGGCCCTAAAATTTAAGGCGGCTGCTAAGGCACTTGAATGCACCCAGAGGAGGGCAACAAAGCTGGAAGGGCTGGAAGGCATGTCCTGTGAGGAGCCGCTATCGGCTCTGGGTTGGTCTCGTTTGGAGAGAAGGAGGCTGAGGGTAACCCCATTGCTCCCTACAGCTGCCTGAGGGGGGGAAGTGGAGAGGGAGGTGCTGATCCCGTCACCCTGGGGTCCAGTGACAGGATGCATGGGAATGGCTCAAAGGTGCAGCCGGGGAAGTTTAGACTGAACATTAGGAAGCATTTCTTTACCAAGAGGGTGGTCAAACTCTGCAACAGGCTTCCTAGAGGGGTGTTTGATGCCCTGTGCCTGTCAGTGTTTAGAGACACTTTGATAATGCCCTTAGTAACAGGCTTTAACTTTTGGTCAGTCAGGAGGTGGTCAGGCAGTTGGACTAGATGATTGTTGTAGGTCCCTTCCAACTGGAATCACTCTGTTCTCTTCTGAAGTAAGACATACACTTTTGCCTGAGTATTTTACTGTAGATGGAACTGCAATTGACTGTTGTGCTTGTATTGGCTCCGTTGGACATGGGGGAAGTTTCTAGCAGCTTCTCACAGAAGCCACCCCTGTAGCCCCCTCCACTACAAAACCTTGCCAGGCAGACCCACTACAGCAACAACTAAAAATATCAGTGTGTTACGAACATTATCCTCACACTAAATCCAAAACACTACATTGTACCGGTTACTGACAAGAAAAGTTAACCTTATCCCAGCCAAATACAGGACAACAGAGCAGGTCTAGCTCACCAAAGCAATCTCTTGTGGACTCTTTCCCCTCCGATGTCAGCAACATAAGAAGCAACAGCTACATTTTTTTGACAGGGAGGACACAGGCTGGACTTCGAGGCAAATGTGAAGAGACAAATTAGGTACTACTCACAGTGTTCAAGACGAAAACACGTTCTCCCATGGCTGCTATCTTATGCACTGAGTTGTGCCACAGTCCACACAGCCTTGCAATGGCTTAGGGGATACTTCTTTCACAGGGAGGAGAGGGATTCTCTAGTGCGTGGTGTTCTAAGTCCCACACAGGATCTAGGCTGCATATCCAGCATGGAGATGCGCAGAACGTGCAAGACTTGTCTTGGCGTTTGATTGGGGGAAGACAACTAGGAGGGAGGCAGCAAGTTTCAATGTAAGCACATAGTCTGGATATGCAGCTGGGAGGGGGATTGCCGCTTAGTGCTAGGAAATGTAGAATTTCTGTTTGGCTTTATTATCTGTGCATTTCACATGCCCACTCTCCCTGTCTTGTACTGCTTTAGTTTTGTTCTTGTCTTTCTTTTCTTGTACTACTGGGCTTCAGCCATAGGTTTTTTTCTGTGACTTACTCTGTTTGCTACAGACAATGCTGTAACTATCAATAAGGGGAAGATCATTACTTTTTTCTGCATTTTCTTTTCCCATCTACCTCCATTTATGACAACATTCTGAACATTTCTGAAGCTCAGGGACACTGTGATCTAAGACACTGAATGCTGAGATTCCCCTTGGCATTAGTTCCTGCAAAATCCATCAGAAGAAAAATTACGGACTCACCTTGGGGACACTAGCTGCAAAATCCCACTTCTGCAAAATCCCAGGCAATCCTCTGGAAGGCAGTGCCCCAGGGGTGTTTGGTATATGTGGATTTGCAAGGAATACACTTCTTAACCAGCATCAACAAATATCACCTGTGCTTCAGATTTCTGATACCCTAAGAAAGTAGATCATCAGTTATTTTCTTAATGGCTTAGGACATATTATACCTTTCACTTCAGGCATGGAGTTCTTTGGTTAAGCTGAAGGCCTGTGCTTCTGGCTCTTTCCCCTGCCCCCATCCCTTGTGGTAAATTCAAGTCACAGAACAATTCTCTACTTGTTTTGCTCTTCTTCTATTAATAAATTGATGAAACTTAACTTGTTGAGGACAATGACAAACAAAAATGAGGGTATGCAGAATTGGATGACCTACAAATACATTACTGTAATATATTCTCTGATTTTCTCAGCATATGGTATTGATACTGGTCAGTAACTGTCAAACCATACAGACGTTGTATGAATTCCTGTCCTTTTGTGTACAGTTAATGACCGTGCATTGCAGAAACTCACTAAATATTATGTCAACACCATTCATTCGTTGAACCAGACACCCCATTAGTAACACAGACAGATGGTCTGGTGAAGAATTATTTTAGTGTGTGAGTGAGCAATCATCTAAGACTGAAGCTGACATCTTTATTTCTTGATGCTGTATCCTTTGTAGTTCTCAACTGCATTTACTCCTTTTGTTGCTAACTGATCATTCTCCATGTTGAAGTCTTAAAACCAAAGAGCAATAATTTCCTTTCATTCTCTGCAATCTCCTTTCCCTGCTATGTTTCCTTAAAACTGCTGATGCTGCATCAAGCTGCAATGGTGTACAGAGTAAGATGAAGGGCAGTTTGCAGTAAATACATATTTTTAATTTGGCCTTGCTCTTTGAAAGGAAAAGGACATAGCGAAATGTCATAAGGCCAGGCAAATTGGTTCACATCATGAAATCATACAGGCCCGGAGTGCTCCTGGCTCTCCATGTTGGACTAGACTTAGGTAGAAAGGAAGTGTATGTTGCAAAGGAGTAGTAATTACCCTCTGTACACGCCTTATGGTCAACAGCAGGTCAGTAAATGGCAGAGTAAGAGCAAGTTGTAAAAGAACTAATACTTCAGATATTGCAAACCCACATGTTCTAGCAGCAACACTATGCATAATTTCCTCTTTCAATTAACATGATTATTATATGAATTTTTAAAGAAATACTTTCTAATTACTATACAAAACTATCACAGCCAACTGTTAAGGGTCTTTTTTTTTTTTCAGATGGCAGGTCATACAAACATTATTCTATGTATCTCATTTTGTTACTAATCTGTTGCATGAAAAATTATTTCCATTCTTTGAGTATAGTTCCTTCTTGTTTCACTCACTGGCCTCAGCTCTTGAATTGAGCAGTTTGTCTTCAGTTATTGAACAAGACTATGTGATGGCCCAGGCTCCTAGCACTCAAATAAGCTCTGCACTGCTTCTTAACTTCTCTCCCCATAGTCTCCCTTTAACACCCTCTCCAAAAAACAGACAAACATCCTCCAAACCCTAGCAAACATGGTGTGGTGAACATTTTTCTCCTGGCCACACAAATTCAGTCCTGTCAAACAGATTTAATTAGTTCCTGTACCTGAAAGGAGCTCAACTTTTTACTTAATGCTGCATATTCTTATTCTGACATGCTTAGAAAAGTGTGTCAGAGCACCCCAGTTCAAGTATTTTTATTTTTACCTTGCTTCCTACCCATAATACCACATGATTCAAAAGCACTTGGATAACTGTTTTCTTGACTGGATGCCTTTCACACAGCAGTGACCGCTGCCTAACCTGCAGCAAGCTCGCTCCCACTAGAAATGCTGGGTTGCACAGAGGCTGCTCCATGTGCCTCGTGGAGCTGAAGCTCTAGGGAGTGCTGCAGTTCTGTGGGGAGTCACTGTTTTCCATGCTGCAGTGTCAAACTGACTATTTCTGATAAAATCCAATAGATATTAGCACATGGTACTGTCTGTTTCAGACCAGTAAGAGCCTAATCCATCCATCTCACAACTTTTTGACTTGTTCTTGTTAGCTGACTTTCTCTGGGATATAGGGCTTTTGCAGTGGGATCCTCCTGTAGGCTATCTTGGCTATCTTACTGCCACCTTAAGTATAGGGCACTCATGTATTGCTTCCCTCACTCTTCCCAGAACTTTTCATTCACATGAAAGGTGCTCCTACTAGAATATACTTTTCACCTTTCTGCACATCTCTGGATGCCCGACTCTCTGCATGCCTCAGCCACCTCACTTCTCAGTGTACATTCCCCTGGAGACACAAAGGAGCTCTAATGTTCTTGCACAGTGACTGCAGCATTTCTTCTGACACTTAACATGTGGCCTATCAGCACCAACTGAGCTCATGACAACAACCAGGACCCCAATTTGACTGGGTTGAGGCATCCCTCAGCACAGTTCTACATGACAAATGTCCTGGGAGATAACCCATGAAGATCTTTCTATCCCAGTGTTTCTCTCCATAGATTTGACACAGGTGCTTTAAGCCAAAGAAAGGAGGATACACTGAAAACTGTGCTTCCCCAAACCCCACCAGCTTCTTGCACACAACAGCAGCGGGCAGCAAATGAAAAGCAACACTAATACAGAAAATCAGCCTGTTTTCAGTTTGGAGCTATTCTAGCAAAACTATTAAAACAGTAACATTATCATATATAAAATAATTTACCAAATCATACAGACAAACCAGTTTGACATCTCAGGTAATACTGCTGACCCAATTCTGCTTGCCCAAGGCTACACCAGCAGACATTACTATGACTCAAGGATGGATTGACATCAATGAGTGGTGCTATCTGAGGTTTATTACTCCTTTTCTGCTACAGCATCACTACTTGTGAATGGTCATTTGTAGTAAGTATAAAGGCAAGATAACTATGCAAAACAGGCAAACAGTGGTTTGAGACATCTAGTTGGTAGTTACACCTCCTGGCTGAAGCACGGTTATAGTTACCTATGTTACTGTTGTATGTGTAAAATAAAAAAGTACAAATGCAGCTGAATATACTGGTGGGGAAATTATTAGGATGTGTGTGAGCAAACTATTAACATGTTACATATGAAGCATGAGAAGTAATAAGGAAATAAGGGTGAGGTGAGGGATAAATGGCTGCAAGAAATGCAGGAGGTGTTGGAAACATTATTGAAAAAATCCTCTACTTGTTCCTGCCATCTCTTACCAGACCTCCCAGGAGCAGCCTTACTGGGCTTTGTGAATGGAGTAACCACAAATCTTTCCTGTAATCCTTGCTGCTGTTAGAAGGTTTACCATGTCTAGCAAACATGGTACCTTATACCACCACAGTAGCTGACAGTCACATTGCTACAGCAAAATGAGCTACGATGAGGCTATCTTTAGCTGGTAGTAAACCTGAAATAAAGCGTGCTAACTAGAAGCTTGGAGAAAGTTTTATATGTTAGTAAGTCAACACAACATGCAACCAGGTAGCTTAACACTGCTTATCTGACACACAACACACCAGCAGCCTCTGCTGTCCCAATCAGGCATCCACACAGCTGTTAACTTAGGCTCTTCTAGTGGTGCTAGGATGGTGCTTTATGTCTCCAAGTTGTCCATCAGCTGTTGGTTTCAAAATGCAAATCTGCTACATTTGGTTCTAGGTACCAGAAGCCTGGTGCTACATGGGCTCTTTCAGAAAGGGAAGCTGCACTGTGAGGCGTAATAGACTATGAGTGGCACAGTGCAATCCCCTGCAAAAGCTAGCACAAAATACTGTGTTAGGCAGAACATATATTTTGGAATTGATGACCCACATTCTGTTTGCATGTTTGAAAAAGCACAGAGCTTTGTGGATGCAGTAGTTGACAAGGCAAGATCCTTATGCTGTCAATAAAGCAATCTAAAATTACCAAGGTTAGCAAAGACTAGAAGTGGGCAAAAGCTATAGAAATGCCATGGCCCCTGAAAAGCCAAGGCTACCTTTAGCATATGTAAGAATAAATAAGGAATAAGGAACCCCATCTGTTCTTAAGCATACCTTCATTCCTAAATCAGTTGACAAGCACTGTGGTCATGAAAAAACATGGATCTGATGCAAGGAGATACCACAGCTGAAGGTCACATGGTTGTGTGCACCATGGTGTGAACTGTGGGGGAAGGAGGGTTACAGCCCGAGATGGAGAAGCTAGAGTTGTGGCCAGTAGTTGAGAGTAAGACAGGAGAAAAGGACCACAAAAAAACCACATGGGTTGCAAAATCTGGAAGCAGTGATATGATTTGCTAAAAACTAGTAATGGAAATTGTTGACTAACTACTGATAATGCCATTGGACTCACAAACAGTGGTAAAGCAGAATCAGCAGACAGCTACTTTATAGGCTGAGGAAGATGCTGTGACACAAAGTGAGTGGGAGGACAGAGCAGATCAAGAAAGGAAGATGTGAGGGCAATTCTGCTCTTCAGGCTAGGACTGGTCATGGCCAAACCACAGATGCTGTTGGAACCTGCTTTGCAAAATATTTGGGTGGAGCAAATGTGTCTTTAAAGTATCCAAGCTCAGAGATAGATACCCTTCTCTTTTCTAGTGCAGATGTTGCTTTGGCAATGATGATCTCTTTCAACTCATATGATTACTCTATGGAGCTGAAATAACTCTCCTTGCTGGCCTTGCAAATGGTTTTCTGGGAGCCTCAGCCAGTCCACAGATTTCAGGTTACCAGGAATGGGAGTATCTTCAATATTGGCTGATTCTCCTATCCAAGAACTATACTTCCGTGACACAGTATGTGCTAAGTGTAAATAATGCCCTACAGAGAAGATGCACAAAAAGGCATTGCTGGGCTTTTTATTCAAGCAGTTTACTGCTGTAATTCATGGATCCATTTAATAGTTTGGGTTGTGGAAAGGGCCCTTTAAAAGATCATCTAGTTCAATCCCACTGCTGTGGACAGGGCCACTGGATCAGATTGCACAAAGATTCCAACATGACCTTGAACACTTCCAGTGATGGGACATCCACAACTTCTCTGGACAACTTGTTTCAGTGTCTCACCACCCTCACCATGAAAAAAAAAATATCCCATATATCTCATCTAAATCACTTTCAGTTGAAAATCACTGCCCCTTCTCTTGTCACAACAGGCCTTGGTAAAACGTCCCTGTCTGTCTGTTTCTTAAGCCCCTTTTAAGTATTGAAAGGCCACAAAAAGGTCTCCCCAGAGCCTTCTCTTCTCTAGGCTTAACCACCCCAACACTCTCAGTCTTTATTCATAGAAGAGGTCTTCCAGCTCTCTGATCATCTTTGCGGCCCTCCTCTGGACCTACCCCAACTGGTCCATGTCCTTCTTGTACTGGGGAACACAGAGCCGGGCACAACACTCCAGGTGGGGTCTCATGAGACCAAAACAGAGGGGGAGAATTACCCCCCTCAACCTGCTGGCCATGCTGCTTTTTTTGGCTGACTTTCTGGGCTGCAAGCGCACATTGCCAGCTCACATCTAATTTTTCATCCACCAGTATCCTTCTCTGCAGGGCTGCTTTCAAACCATCCATCCCCCCAGCCCACACCAGTGTTTGGGATTAGCCTCACCCTGATGCAGGACCTTGCCCTTGGCCTTGCTGAACTTCATGAGGTTCACATGGGCCCACTCAGGCCTGTCAGGTTCCCTCTGGGTGGCATCCCTTCCTGCAAGCCTATCAATCCACTGCACCGCTCAGCCCGGTGTCATCCACAAACTTGCTCAGGGCGCACTCAATCCCGTTGCCTATGTCAGTGATGAAGATACCAAATAGTACTTGTTCCAGCATGGATCCTTGAGGGACACCACTCATTACTGGTTTCCACTTGGATACTGAGCCATCGACTGTAACTCTTTGGACATGACCATTCAGCTAGTTCCTTATCCATCAAATAGTACATCCGTCACATCCTTATCTCCCCAGTTTAGCAGCAAGAATGTTGGTCCAGCGTGGGACAGCGTCAAAGACTTTACAGAAGTTCAGAGAGATGGTATCTGTAGGTCTTCCCTTGTCCACTGATGCAGTCACCCCATTGTAGGCGGCCACTAGGTGAGTCACACATAGACTTGCCCTTGGTGAAGCCATGTTGGCTCTCTAATCACCTCCCTCTTATCCATGTCTGACAGAAATTCCAGGAGGATCTGTTCTACCACCTTACTGGGTACTGAGGTGAGGCTGACGGAACTGTGTGCAGGAAGAACAGAGAATATATTCCACTCCGTGGGACCAGAAGGGCAATCTTTTCTCCACTCCTCTCTACACCTTCCTTCTACAATCCAATCATCAGTTGTCTCTGCCCTGTGATGGCTCCTCGGCATAAGTCAATGCTGGCAGATACTAGAAAGCTGCTCTTAACTACAGAAGCAAGGCGTAAGCTTGTTTGCTTAGGAAAGTTTATAGCATTCTTGAAACTTCCTTCCTAATCTCAAAGTTAAAACAAAAACGTAAAAAGCCAGCAAGTGGGCCGATGCTAGAAGCCTCAAGCCTCCAGTGAAATCAACAGTTGAGATCTACTGAGGTTACTCAACAATCACTGCCCACAGTTTGATACAGAAAGTTCTTGATAAAACTTTGCAGGGTACCGAAGTGTCCAGCTTTGATAACAAGTGAGAAGGCTGCTAGATGGCCCCTATTTTTGCTGGCCTTGCTACAAGAGGATTGAACAAATAGATCTTACAACCCAAGTTAAAAATCCTGCTTTGACAATGGTGTAAGAGCAACAAGACTGCAAAAGAATACATAGATGACACAGAATATGTCGTATTTTTCAGTCAGACATGTACTTGCTCATCTATTACCCTCAGAGCTCATTAACTGCATGAATGAGGTAAGATACAGTAACCTCCTATCAATGCTTTCCTGCTTATTCTATCTGCAAAGACAATAAGACTGAACTCATGCTGTTACTTCGCTGCTGGCCAGAATTAACGACAACTGCTGGCTTACAAGTTACATGCTACTCATGGATTTATAGAATAACTGGAGTTTAGCTTGCTGTTTGTTTCAAGATTAAGGGATTTAAATGTTGAAAGTGGCTGTGTTGGGGACAGCAAAAAAGCAGTATACTTAACGGGAAACAAAGGGCGAAATCTACAGATTTGGCAGTGAGAAGACTGTCTGGCAAAGTAAACTTGCAGTTTCTTGGCTGTTCACCTACCAGGTTGACAAGAATGTTTTCTGACGCTTACCCCCCCACAAAGAAGCTTCCAGTCAAACATCATCCTTTCTCTTGCATGGAAAGGTACAGCAGGAATCTACCTAGGGATCAGCTGTCTTTCTGCCAAACACTCTCTGTTGCATAAACACTGTGATGTACAACAAAAGATGTCCCTGTTATGGTATACGCTGTACGGCCTGTACACATAATGCAGAGTTTAGATGAACTCTGTTGCAAGAGGTTAGTTTTCTGTTGGCAGTGCTGCCTAATTCAGCAGGGCTCACATGAATTACGGTTTTATTTGGCTGCTGGCTGGGTATGACCTTGTACTCGGAATCTTACACAGGTTGGTGCTGCACCTCAGAAGTTGCAGTACGTACACATTTGCTGGTGCTGGCAAGGAATAGCAGCCCCAGGGAAACGGACAACACCCTGGTGCTGAAACAGCAGCTAAACTTACACCAGCTTTGTTTAGGTTCCTTTTGTCACCAGTGGCTCAATTTTAGGTCCAGTGCTCTTTTAATGTTTTCATACATGAGCTGGAGGCAGGAGTTGCATTTACATTAAGTAAATTCACTGATGATACTGAAGTAGGAGGAGCTGCAGACTCCCTTGAGCGGAGAGAGGCTTTACAGAGACATCTGGATAAACTAGAAAGCTGGCCAATCACCAACCATATGGAATTTAGCAAAAGCCAGATCCTCCACCTGGGAAGGGGTAATCCTGGCTATACGAACAAGCTGGGGGCTAGGAAGCTGGAGAGCAACCCCATGGAAAGACATTGCGGGTGTTGTTTGTGTTGATGGCAAGTTGGATATGAGCCAACCATGTGCCCTGGCAGCCAAAAGGCCCAACTGTGTCCTGGGGTGCATCAAGCACAGCACAGCTGGCCGGCTGACAGAGGTGACTGTACCACTCTGCATTGAACTGCTGTGGCCTCATCTTAAGTACTGTGTGCAGTTTTGGGCACCTCAAGGTAAGAAGGACATCAAACAACTAGTGTTCAGAGGAGTGCAAACAAGATGTCAAAAGTTCTCGAAGGCAAGACTTGGGAGGAAGCGGCTGAGGTCACTTGGTTTGTTCAGCTTGGAGAAGAGAAGGCTGAGTGGTGACCCCATTGCAGTCTACAACTTCCTAAAGTTGGGTAGTGGAGGGGGAGGTGCTGATCTTCTCTCTCTGGTGACCATTGACAGGACACGAGGAAATGGAACGAAGCTGGGAAGTTCAGACTGGACATTAGGAAAAGGTTCTTCACTGAGAGGGTGGTTGATCACTCAAACAGGCTCCCCAGGAAGGTGGTCTTAGTACCAAGCTTGTCAGAGTTCAATAAGAATTGCCCAGATGCTCTTAGTCATATGGTTTACTTTCAGGTAGTCCTGTGAGGAGTTGGACTAGATGATCCTTACGGGTTCCCTTCCAAATCGAGATATTTTATGATCTTTACCAAAAAGCCCTGCTCTGCTCTCAGGCCTGGCTGGTACAGGATCTAAGCCAGCCCCCCGGCACCTTAGCTCTGCAAGTACTACTGACAGCACTGTCCGTTTTCAACAGTGTAATAAATAATTAGCATCTGCTGTATAAAAGAGAGCAAACCAGTTGTTATCCAAGATTATAAATCCACAAGACATGTATATGAATCTTTGCATAAGGATTCTCAAAGCACCAGTGATCTTCAAATACGTTTGTGTACCAAGAACACCTGCTATTGATGAAGTTATTAAGTACTCTGCATAAACAAAAATCTTTTAAATAATTACATCTGTCAATTTAGTTTACATCATCCTACTAAAAACAAAAACAAGTATTTTTTTGTTTTGTTTTTGTTTCACCACCAGCTTCTTGTGTGACCCTGGCTAACCAAACTGCTTATAATTCAGTTTCATCCTTAACTCAGGATGCGTTTTAAACCACTGTTAGGGCACTGCAAAGCATTAACGCATCTTCAGCTGACATACAGTGCAAATAATATGTCTAAGAAACACCTCCATCCCTGCAAATCTTCTTTTGACTAAGTGACATCTTTAGAAAACTGATCTTTCAGGCAAGGCTTTAAGAATTACAGTTATTTTACACTTTCAAAAATATGACACATTTAATATAATTTTCTTATGATCTCTCAAAGTAGTTTAAAAGAAGTCTGTCACGCACTACAGTTAAGGTGGCAAAACCTCCCCCTACAACACAAGCATGTGTTGCCGATATCTGGAGTTTCATGATCACCCACAGAAATATGCAGAGTAAAGAAAAAAAAAACCAATGCACCTCTTTCTAAGAGAAAGAACAGGACAAAATTGTGTACGTGTACATCATACATTTATTACTGAACAACTCTCTCAACTCCAAAATTGGGCACAGGGATTAAAAATAAAAATTCATTGCACTACCTAGTAAAGCATTACTAGTAACTCTCATAAAAAATGTACAAATTTTGTTAAAAATTTATCAAGCCTTCAAATGATTTGGTTACAGGTATTTATAATACATTTAAAACTACATGTTAAATGATAAAATAGCGTGTGATTTAAAGAAAACACTTGACAAAATATGATTCCAACAAAACCCCTAAGCTGTCATAATCATTAGCAAATCTGAAACACAAGTAGCAAAATGAGGTAACAATGTACCAAAGAAAAAAAACACAGCTTTTACAAAGGCCCAAAGATAACTCAGTCTAAAATGTGTTTTCTACTATTAAAATAAAAGAGGTTGGTAAATCTCATCCCAGGTATTACATGATATATTAACAGCTGTGAAATCACATTCAAGAGCTTGTACAAAATGGCATACAACAAAAGGCTTTAATGTTTTTTTTTTTTAAAGAAAGCCACAAAATGAGACATTGGAATTACCTGTAGGCCTTGATATCCACTAAAATGTCAAATTAAATTGACAGTTTATGTAAAAAAAACAGCAGTGCCAATATGATAAAGCAAACATATTACAGGTTTGGATTTTTTGGGGGTGGGGAAGACAGAGCCAGATAATGGCAGAAAGGCAATGAACATAAAAAAGTCTTGCTGAATTCAGGTGCTGCCAGGCACCATGGCAGGCTGTGGAATTACACACAAATGTGCATAACACATGGCAGTTCACAGCTGAACATGAATCCCCCTCCCTTGACAGCCACAACAAAAAGGACTCGGTTGTAGCTTGTCTGAGCTGATTCAGAACATGTGCATGTGTGCTGTTTATACACACTAACCACAGGAAGCAAGTCCACATACATCTGCAAGAGTCCCATGCAAACAAAAGAACCATTCCAGAAGAGATGAGCCATAAGAGTGCAACAATTAATTTCAGGATTTTACCAACTTAGATCCTCCATCTCCAGCTGCATTGCAGAGTTTTCGTGGGGGGGAAAAAGGGACATTACACGTCAAGACTTCTCCAATTTCAGAAAGAGGACTACTTTCCCTTGGTTCAGAAGAATGTGCCTTGTTCATTTGTATTTAGGTTAGATAGAGTACCCTCTTTCATGCCTCAAACTGAATACTGAGCACAGAAATGTTAGTTATGTTTAAATCTGTACATAAGGAACTTTTTCTTTTGCAGTATATAAAAGAGTCTAGGTTTTCTAAGACAAATGTAAGCATATGCTTTTTAAACAACATGGTTTTATTTGTTAAAAAAATAAATCTTATTACATGTAATTTAACCTGCTAGGTGTTATTGTGAAAAGCCTATTCTTTAACTCCACTGAAAAGAGAGGAGAAATTCTAATATTTTGAAGTTGATATAAGAGCGTTTTTATTTATTTAGTGTTCTTAAGTATGGATACGTATGGAAAGACTCACTGGCTTTGAGAACTACTTGCATAACTAAGCAGAGGGAAGAGCAGGTGAAACAGGGCAAAATTGTGCTTTTATTTTATCTGCACCAAGAGCTGCGACTGGTCTGTAGATCTTCAAAGGGAAATGCGCATGGAGAACATCTAACACTGTTTGAAATTGTAACTGATACTAAAGCATAGCAGCATACAAAAGCATCAGAAATGATAGAGAACAAACTTAAAGCTGAGGCTGGCAGCAAGTTGCAGCAATATTGCTAACTGCGCCAATTGTGCTGCTGCAACTGAAGTAATGACACTGAATTTAGGAAAATAATTTTGTTGCAAAAAGTGCATCCTTTTAATAACTACAGTATATGAGGACCTAAATATTTTACGAGAACATACTGAAGATGTTAACAGTCTGAATATTATAAATAAAGCTGATTTTTTTTTCAATAGCACAAATAAAAGATTATTCAGAACACTTGAATAGAGGTTATCCCCTTCTATTTCAAAGCACTGTTCTGGGAGGTGTTCCAATTTTCTCCTATAATAGAGTGCTCTGGAAATTTGATTGCAAAAACCAAGGGAGTTCCTTCTTCGTACTACACTCATCATGAAATAATGAAGTAGGCAAGAAGCAGCATCAGGGCAAAAGAATTCTGCAGTTAATGACCAAAACCCACCTTCTCTTGTGATACAACTAAAAAAAAGCAGTTGTTGTTCTCTGAGAAAGTGCTAAAAAATTTATTTTATTCATGAAGTTGCAGGAATAAAATTATAACCTTTTTCAAGTGATTTTAGTTGTATACAAACTCCCTTGTAAATTACAAAGAATGTATGTGATTAAAGCCAATGTTTGTAAGCTAAAAGATTATGTCCTTAGCAAGCAGAATGGCCAAAAATGAAGAGCTGTTGCACAAGACTCTCAGTGTTCTCTCTGCTTCCTTTCATGGAAAAAGCACATAACTGGCAAACCCAGCCAGAAAAATTTAAAAGGAAAACAGAAAAACTTCTGTATTCATATTAGCAATTTAAAATGTTAATATTGCTAAATGTTTTGTGCGATATTGCAACTTTACATTGATAAAATAAAAATCAGCCACTTAAAAACCCAAACTTTGTAACATATGCTAAAACCCCCACCATTACTCATGTATGAACAATCAACGTACTCCTTAGTGGTACACATTTAAAGCCTCCAATGAAGGAGAAGCATAACAGCTGTTTGAATAGTAGGCGGAAAGGTCTTTATACCTCTAAGTATATTGGGGAGGAAATACTAAATGTCTGTAATTGCTGCACCCACCGCATTCAGTGTGCAACTGCAAACACAAGGAAAGGAACCAGTGTACAGTACTAGTACTGTTTAAATAACACACAAGATTATACATTGCAGCATAATTATTACTACACACATACGTTCTCAGTACATGCTGGTATATAGGTTCTCAAACACACATGCACACTCAGTCACAAGCACACTTCACGCATCCTCTCACAAGCAAACACACATTCATACCATTCGTTCCCACTCACAGTATCTGAAGGCTCTATATAAGGTAGATTGCTATATTGTTTGGAGCTACCACTGGTTTCTTTTTTTTTCCTTTTTCTTTTATATAAAAGCACATGCTAAAAGATCACGTCCACAGTAATCTCGCAGCAACACTCGGAATGATCACACAAAAACCAGGGAATGTTAGTGCACACACAAAATTAAGCTAAAAAAAAAATAAAATAATCATTCTTTGGAGTTCCAATCACGCTGTTAGTATAACAATCCCATAACTGTGAAGACTAGTTATAAGCTTTATAATTGATTAAGTCACACAGTGCAAAGTAAGGTCCATTGACCCTTTTGTGTAAAGGGTAGGCTGGAAGTCACATGGGTAAGTTCGATAGATAGTTCATAGATACATGTGACCAGAAACACCCAAACCAGGTTTGTGCTCTTAGATTGGTCATTCTGAATCACGATGCACTTCCGAAGCATCAGCTCTACAAATTGGGCAGGTACGATTTGCCTGTAAAACCAGAAACAAAAGCAGGTTTACTGTACTGACAAATACATCGTTAAGGTAATGTTACGATGACACTGACATCTGTGAGTACTGAAAAGCAATTCAAGAATACTCAAAACAAGAGCAGACTGTGTGCTTACACCTTTTTTTTTTTTGTTTGTTTTGTTACGTAGCATGGTGTAGTAAGTTTGTCCATTCAAAGTTATGTTTACAAAAAATAATAATTGAGCCTTTTATCTTTAAAGCAAAATGGCAAACTAGGCTTTATCTAGGTGATGGTGATTTTATTAATGCAGATTCATAATTATATTGCAATCAGATGGATGCAATTAAGAAGCTGCACTGTGTGCTACAGAGAACTCCCCCAAAACCAGACTAGCAACCTTGGGCTGTAAATAAATGTCCTATATGAGGATGTTGTATTGTCACAAGCTCTAGTGAACATGGATCACGTCCCTTCATACTCTGTTTATTCTGTTATTCTCACAGAAACCCATCACAAAGACTTAGTGAAAGCTAAGCAGAAAGCTGAAAGCAGAACAGTGAAAAAGGGAAGTGGTTTTAGTAAAGAGAAACAGAAGGGGAAAAAAAGACAACCTGACGAACAGGTATTCAAGCAACAGACACAAGCAGACCTAAATTTAGCCCTGCAGTAAAGCACTCACTCAAAGTATGTCCTATGACCCTTACTTTTATAGCTTCCTTAAAAAGGTAAGATAGGTGAGGAGTAACATTCCTTAAGCTACTGGGAAAGCATTTCTGCCTTCTTATTCCCCTTTTCAAATAAAGGCTAATTTCATTTTGGCAATTGATGAGAAAAAGCCCCGAACAAACATGTAACATCTATGATAAAACATTCCTTTGCAAATGTTTTGCATTTGTGAGTGAAGAGAACTTGTCCCTGCCCAAATTCTGTATTTCATGTTTCAAAATTGCAGGACCAACCACTTCCAACTCCAAATTTTCCTAAGGTACCCAAATTTTTCAACGAAAATACAAGTCAGAGCATCAAGAAATGTGGCTCTGCAGGCCAGAGTTCAGAAATCATTGCCACAGATTTCAAATCCAAACGATGCCAATGAATGTAACATGTTACTACTGAAAAACACTATTTAGTAATGCAAGTTAAAATGACGGTATATTTTTTCTGTTCACTACTACTATCATACTGTTTTATAGTTTATACTGTAGTTATTATTGCTTTATAGTTTTTGTAAAGCATGGACTGGAGTATCAACAAGAAAAATTATTTCTTGCTCTCTCACTAGCAGTTTTGAAATTACTTGAGGACAGTGTCATTACTTGGTCACTACACTGCATTTGCATTATTCTAGATATAGTTCAGCTAATATGAATTTTAAAATAAAAAGGCATGTTCTTTAAAGTTCAATGGATTAATGAATCAAAAGATATTCACTCAGATAAATAACGAGGCATCTACCATTTGTAGCATGAAACAGATGATTCAGTGGGAGTAATTTCCTGATAGGAATTGCAGAAATAAATCCACTATGCCAGGATAAACTCAGTATTCATGCACACTGCCGCAGTGCTTTTTAGGTAACTTTTCAAGATCCTACATGTACATCTGTTTCAAATTTAGTTGTATTCTTGTGCCTTTCATAAAATTAATTCCCCCTTCTTGGCATTTAATGTGATTCTTCAGTGTGAAAAAAGGACTAAGGTGGACATAATACTGACCTTCTAACCAGCCAATCTTTCAGGCAAACTTAACGTCTGTACTGTAAGGACAGCAATCTACCCAATTAACTGATTATTCTTTTTTTAATATTGGATAGACATTTATATCTGAACTGAACTGCATTTAGAACAACGGTCCTGAAGGGCTTCTAGAATCCTCTAAAAAACATTGCGCTACTACGGTGTTAGTCCATCAGAACCAAGTTAAACTATAGTTAGTCTTTTCTCATGCATAATACAGCATTTCCTGTCAGAACGTTAAATATAAAGGCAAGTTGTCCTTGTTACTGGTTCTAAACCCTAAGGGTGAAGACCGCTGGGTCTTCAAGCTGTCTTTTGGAATGACAGGTAACTCTTACTTTACAAAAGAGCAGGATTCTCATGGATTCATATTTGACTAAGGGATTGAGGATATTAAGAAGTAATCAAATACTGTGAAATGAGTTAACAATACTACAAAAAGCAGAAAGATAACCTCTCTTTTTTTAAATTTTGCTTTGTCCACTGTATTATATCTCTCAACAAGTCTTTAACCATGCTTAACCATGGAATTATACATTAAAGTGAGGAACCTAATGCACTGTAAAATAACATTTCCTCTCAGTTGCTCACACTACCTGAAAAGGTGGTACTATCCATAGCGTTATACCAGCTGGGCAGCTCAAACCTCTCATGCATAGAAAAGCCACAAAACTTTCTTATATACCTTTCTTTTGCTCCATCGTCACCAACAAGCAGTGAAATAAGGATTTTTATTTCTTTTTGAATAATCAGATTAGATCACTAACCTTCCACTAACACATGGTGAAACTTAAAAGAACCAACCTGACTCCCTAATTCTGTAACTAGTTCTAGAAATTCTAGAGAGCAAATACTTTCCTCAAAGAGGCAACATTAAATCAGTAAAACATGGGGAAAACCTGGTATTTTTTTGGGGTTTTTTTTTTTTACCTTGTGGAAAAAAGTTACAAGTACTGAAAGCTACAATTTTTACCTCCCCTTGCAGAATTTATCAACATGTTGTTGGCTGGATGGTGTAAATTACGTGGATGTGGACATGTCTACACTATCAACATATAAAACAAGTTGTCAAATACATAAAGAAGCAAAAAAATTATAGCTTAAAAATATATTCCGGTTATCCTCACATCTAGATGTTTGCTGCTTAACTCTGAGTTTAGACAGAGGCTGTAACTAAAATAGGCTGGTCTTACAGGTAATTTGCTATAGTTTGCAAAGAAAAATAATCTTTATTTCCATACACCCATTTTCATACCAGTGTAACTAAACCCACATGGTGTAAATATATTGCCTTAGCAATCCTATACCATGATGCTTTAACCTTGTCTAACATTTTGCATCCAGCTCTGGAATACATGATGTCAATACAAGCAGTTCTAGGTGGCTATAACTGCACCCCCCTTAGGTTTACACTGTGTACCTTTCACCTCATTCCCCCACCCAGCTGACACTCTTGTGCTCACAGAGTTTATCTGTGGTAAGACAACCTTTAGGAAATAACACACTTGGAGAGGTTAGAAAATACACAGCTTCTAAGCTGGGACAGAAACACCAGAAAAAAGCAGTTTCAACACTACTACAGTATATGTACAACTATGAAAATAAAGACTCAACTAAACATGTTTTTTTTCCCTTTGCTGTCCTGAATGTGATTGCCATTCATTACCAGTTGACTAAATCTAACTGTTAAACTGCATACCAAGTCCCAAAACAGCTTAACTCAACATACTTGTCTGACTCTTGAAACAAATATTAGGTAAGAAAGAATGTGAGAACAGGACAAGCATGCATGATACTTCCCCTGGTATATTCCTCTAACTTCAGGCAATCCGTAGATCAGGGACTTTATTAATCAGAATGGGTTTTTTTGCATTAATGGCCTGGAAGGAGCTGTCGTTTGTAAAATCTATATAATCAGTTTAACCTACATAGACCTATAGCATCCACCATCTCACAGGCCAATGTCACATGTGTCTTAGATCTTTTTTGATAAAATGGAGTGAATACCATCCCTGGGTACCCTGTCCACACCACAAATGACTTACCAAGTTTCATGCAACAAAAAGATTTGACAAATCCAGAGTGTACATTCCTCGAGAGGAGTAGGGGGACACACTGGAGAATACCACTTGAATATATATAATCTACAGCATACATCTAGCATAAATATATTGATAATACTATGGGGTGTGTGGCGGTGTGTGTGGGGTGGGGTGTGGGTGTGGGGTGTGTGTGTAAGTGGCTTTTTAATGTGATAACAACAAAACTAGATGTTTACATTCCCCTTGCTGTTTCTCAGTGTGTATATGGATTTAGGTACTGAAGGACACCAGTTCTACTGAAAGTTATGAGCACTGTTGTGGAAACGTTTACACTGGCCTTAGATTCTGTGGAAGCCTTAGACTACCGTGGGTACTGTAGCCCAAGAGCAATTTCATATCTCAGTTTTTATTCTCATTATTCTTGATACCTTGTTATCAAAAATAATGATACCAATTTAAACTTGATTTTTTGATTCTCTGCCCTGAATATTTCAGTGTATGCCCAAGATCTTAATTTTCTTGCTTTTATGAAGCCATAAAGGCAAGGGGTTTCGATTTATTTCTTGGAAACAACAGACACCATCTGTAATTCTCTAGGGACTATACCCTGTATTAACACAGGATAACTGCAGCTTCCAGTGTTCCACACAACAGTCTACATAGAGATTAAATGAAAGCTGAACAAAGCTGAGACAGGATGGGGATCAATACCTTGTTGGCAGTAGACCTGGCTAATGCAGCTTGTAGAGATACCTATGTATCATCATCTACTTATTTCTATTTCCTGCTCTTCATACCTTCTCTACTGCTATTTTCTCTGTCCTCTTACTGGGCTGCCCTGATTCTAGATCCTTTCTTTTCTGCTCAAATTCTCTTGGAAGGGTATATCATAATTTTGTGAAACTAATATTTTCTGTTTCTATATACTAAAATATCTCTCTCTCTCTGCATAGGCATGTATGTATACACATAACGTATTTTATTTGCCATGGAACCTAACGTTAATAGCAAGGTAGGGAGGAAGGTATTAGTACTCATTCTTGCTATGCAGAATATGTAAAACAGTTAAAACCACCATCACCACAGAAACTCTTAATTCATACTTCCTATATTATTATGTTACTTTTCTGTTTCCAAGTCTCCTTCAATTTCACATATTAATTGAATGCACAGTCATTGTTTTGTGCAAATGGAAAACACAGTAATATCTGTCAATGAAAAGAGTTCTCTCTGTATTAATTTTTCCTTCTGCCAAAGACTACAAAGAAACATCTTTCATCAGCTATTAGAAAAATACTGTAAGTAGGCAGTACTTCCACTCCATTGGCATTTCTAGCCTAAATATTAGAAACATGAAACAAGATAAAATGAAGTGGAACAGCAAAATACCCCCACCCCCTCCCACCAAACTACATAAAGAATTCCCTATGAGACAGGATTATTTTTAATTTAATTTTTACCTTCAGCCATTTATCAACACACTTGGCATGGAACTCATGGTTACAAGGTAAGACTCTAAGTAGCTGCCTGGTCTCAAAATCACACATGCACACCACACACCTAAAAAAAGACAACAAAATTCAAATGTATCTGCTATGTAAGAACAACAAATACACATTCCATACAAAACCTTACAGATACAACTGTAACATGGTAGCTCTTTTACTCCTTGGGTAGCTACAGTTATTTTTATCTGTGGTTGAAGGTGTGTACTGTGACAAACTGAGAAGACCTTTTGTGTCAGGTTTTTTTTTTTTTGGTGTACTTTCAAATCGCAAATCAGCAAGGGCTTCTGTTCACAGGAGTTCACAGACCCAACCAACAGAAGACATTTAATCAAAATCAAAAATGGTGGAGGTAAGAAACTATGAATTTCACTCCCTACTAGTAAGTCACTCACTGAAGGTCACTGAAACTGGAATATCAGAGAAAAATCCTTACACTGAAGTTCAAACATTAGACAGCATTTGGTACTTAAGTCACTTTAAGCACCTTCCTATCTATACCGCCCCTTCCACTTGGTTGTGCAGAACTTTCAAACACAGGAAGTTAAGGGGTTTTTAAAATAATGTGCACTCTTAAACCACTGACCAAGCTCTACTAGGAGCACCTGAAACTTCAACACTTGCTAAATTTTAACACAAGCTAAATTACAAGTTCACAATGCCACTTCAACGCCTAGTATGCTGAACAAATCCTAGAACACCCTTCTTCCATTTTGGCTTTTTAAACGCTGAGAAACTAAACTGAAAGAAAGCTAAATGACGTGACACTAAACAGGTTTTAAAGTAAGGATAAATAGTATTTGATCTGGAAAGAAACCCAAGGAAAAAAAAAAGAAAATTAAATTGTTTAAAGCCCTTCTGGCCTAGCTAAGGCTGCAAGTTAAAAGAAATGAAAATACAGTCACCTAAATTATGGGCCTTTGAAAAGAGACCAATGTACTTACAATGTCTGTTCTGACTGGTGGTTGTTTGGATTGAACCTGTAGGATGGAAGCTGTTCAATGTCCGCCTTTGTCAGTCCTCGTGGTTTGGCTTCTCCCAGACGTTCTGCCAAATTCAGCAGTGCCTGCAAAACATGGAAACTGGACATTTAGAAATTCACTGCTCAAAGAGGCCCTGGTTCCGTTAGAGGTGGGGCTTCCATTACACCTCACCACCCCAGCTGGAAGCACAAAACACCCTTCAATTAAGAAATGTTTAGAACCTTAGTTAAACCCCTTTCAACACAAGCCCCATGGAAAGTCTTTCAGAGTTCAGCCATCCTTCTAATTATGCAAAATGTTCTCTTTGTGATTTCAAAACCTCCAGGACCCAACTTCCAATCAGTCCTGTGGCTGCATGCACAGCTTGGTAAGTATTTTGTTTCTGAAGAATCCTTTCACCCTGCTATGAAATTAATAGTGCTGGTAACCACAAAAAATCGTCAACAGATTTGCTTTCTAACAATATGTGAGTCTGGTCTTGTGAGAGAAACCAAGAATTTAATGGGACAGGTTCCGATTCCCACTCCACGTCTTGGGCTAGCTGACTTGAAATACGGAGATTTTATCCTCAGTCTGGAAAACAAATACATACCATCAAACTGTAAGCACTTTTTTTTTTGCTAATTTTTATGTTAATTTTCTGTAAGCCAAGCATTGCAACTAAAAGCCTCTCATGTAAATAACTTACACTGTCACATATGTAACTAATTTACACTGTCACATATGTAACTTACACTCCTTCACAAGGGAGTATCACTATAAATGTCATAGAGAATCAAGGCATAGCTGCAAATGGTACCGATTACAAGAGATTTCTAGTATTGTCAAAGCTAGGGTTCAAATTCTCAGAAATAAGACGATGCTTCTTCTGAACTAGCACAGAAATCATTACAGAAGTTCTCACTGTTAAACTGAAAATGTGCAACTATACAGAGCTCTTAAGCAGAGCACAGGCAGAAGTGCAAAAGTAAACGTTGATGATGACTGTCTGAAGAGAAATCAAATGGAATCCATTAGTCTCAGAACCAGTAAAGACACAACAGCTAGAACTGCCCCGTAATTATCAAGGATATTTAAGAGGGTTCTACATCTATAGATGTGAATTACTGTACCCTCCAGAGGGCCAAGAAGAAAAGGCAGTAAGGCAGTTTTATAAACAATACATTTAGACTAATTATTCCTATGAAATTAACACTATCCTGCAAAGTTATGCACATATAACCAGTAACTTACTCTGTTCTTTTGAAAGCGCTTAATTTGTTTGATATTTAAAATCAATTAAATTCAAAAGGAGAAGAGTTAACATGTAGAATATAAAAGCAGAACAATCTAGTGATTACTAGCCTAGGATTCTAGGAAAAAGCAACAGACAATAAAGCTAAGCACTTCTAATATCCAGCGTTGCAAAAAAAATCTACAAGAATTGTTTCTGGATTCTGTCTTCACAGTCATTACATTTATTTGAGAGCCAAAAGCAGGATTAAAAGCAAAATATAATAAAATTTTATCTTTTGCTTGAGCTAACATCTGTTCTTTAAAGGTAGTTGTAGTTCACACACCAACCTCATAGTTTTCTACCTCTCCATCTTCCACATCCAACTCAAAGCTGAAAGCTGGTCCAACTGCAGGTGGCACTGGGAGCATTGATCTACCACGAGAGCAAACAATGATAAGGTTCAGCATCTTGCTGAAGGAAAGCACAGAAACATCTGGCAGAGGTAAAGTTACCTTACTGACCCCTCTCAAATCAACAAGTTGTCAGAACTGGTAAAAATGTTAAGTCTGGAGTCAAGAATAGACATTTGAAGTGAAAGAGTCAAAGGAAAAAGCTACTTTTGCCACTTTTTTATATTGGCAGTGCTGCCTTTTGCACGCATGTCTCAAATGATACTTCCAACCAGGCTCAGCACTATTACAAAAACGAATCTCTTGATTACCATAGATTATGGAGAGCTAAAATTGACAATGAATTGACATTCTGGTTTTAAATATGTTTTACTTCTTTAAGGGGATAAAATATCAACAAAGAAAAGGAACCCTAAGTTCTTTTAGCTCTCAAATACAAAAGTCTTGAAACTTTTGCTAAGCCTAAAACACATAATGAAGATAAAACAGGATATGCCACTGGACCAACTTCCATACTGAAGGCAAGCACAAACTCACTTTCTCACATACTGTGATGCTGGTTAAAGCAGAATCTCCTCAGACAGAGAGAGAAGAGAGATGTTTTTCTGTTTCTATATTCAACAAGTGTTTTTAACCCCCCCCACAAGATAGTACTATGAGTCCAAACTTTATGCACATTGAAATCACAAATTGAGAGTACTAATATGTACTAAAATTCTACTGAGGTCATCAGGAATTACTGTGCCACATTGTGTCCTCAATGGACAGGCAAGAAGCTATGACATTATTCTGACTGTAAGATGCAAAGTTGAACAACTTCAATGGATCAGATATCTGGTGCCACTTCCATGCCACGTCTGAAATTGCACAGAGAGAAACTACAGAACTGGTGTCAGTGTCTCCTTGTCAATGTCACATTCGCCCCCAGAAAATAATTTCTGTTTTCCAATCATTTTGTATGTATTTCCAAAACAGATCATAGAAGAGTAATAAATCTCATGTCATATACCCAAACACCCCTACAGAGAGTCTACCATAGCACACTACAGATAATTCCTGAACATTACTTGTCCCACACCTTTTCCAGAAACAGCTAATCAGAGGCAGAACAGAAATTCAACAGCTGTAACAGATTAGCAGTTCAGCCAATAAAGAGTAACACATCATGAGTAACACATCACAGAGAGCTCCCACCTTTGTGCTTCATAATTAAGAACAAAACCAAATGAATTTATTCCGTAAGTGAAGACTCCTAGGACTTTATCCTACAGTGTAACCATGCCTCTGTAAGAGTATCAAAGAACCAAGTTTTAAAATTTGTTGAAGATTTTACAAAGAGTTCAGAAACAAGAGGCTACTGTGCCTCAAAACACCTACAAAACTACATTGGACAAAATTGTTCACTTACATTTTTCCTTGCTCAGGGGTGTCTGTTATTCAAAATAGGCTGAAAAATTTACACAGAAATGGAAGTTTTCCTCCTCTCTGGGAGAGCTGAACTATGTCTGTTCTGTGGTAGAGTCCAACCATTAAAAGTGCCAAGACTCTTGTTGAAAGTCATGTGACTTCAATAGCCTAGATGGAAGCAAATGTACTTTGAACTTACAGCACATAAGGTAATAGGCTGGGATGGTAAGGGTGTGGTGGTATTGGCTGCTGTGATCGGTATCTGCTGCGCCCTGTGAGTCTTCGAGGCATAAAAGGTGGGTAAGGCTGCAAGAAAGAAGAAAATAAGCTTCAACTGGAACTTGTGGAACTGGAACTTGTGTCCAGTTCTGGGGTCCTCAGCACCAAGACAGACATGGACATACTGGAGAGAGTCCAACGAAGGGCCACTAAGATGGGACTGGAAGCATCTCACGTATGAGGAAAGGCTGAGCAAGCTGGGACTGTTCAGTCTGGAGAAGAGAAGGCTCAGGGGGGATGTTATCAGTGTATATAAATACCCGAAGGGAGGGTGCAAAGAAGACGGAGCCAGGCTCTTTTCAGTGGTGCCCAGTGACAAGACCAGAGGCAATGGGCACAAACTGAAACACAGGAGGCTCCGTCTGAACATCAGGAAACACTTCTTTACTCTGTAAGGGTGACTGAGCACTGACACAGGTTGCCCAGAGAAGTGGCAGAGTCTCCATCCTTGGAGATCTCAAAAGCTGACTGGACATGGTCCTGGGCAACCGGCTTTAGGTGGCCCTGCTTGAGCAGGGGGGTTGGACCAGATGACCTCCCTTCCAACCTCATCCAGTCTGTGATTCAACATTTTTTTTCTTAAGAATAAAATAAAATTAAATCTGAATATTGAAATCCACTTTCAATAAAACATTAAAAAAAAAATCCAGCCTCTGCTCAAATCCAAAAGGACTTCAGCCTCAATTTGAAACAACTCCCACCAATAACACACAATCATACCATTCCACGTGAAAATGTGGTAACACACAACAGAAATCCTCGCAAGCTCTTGTGTGCTTAGTCTACATGCAGGCTGGTTTGGGAAACAGGACTTGAACTGTTGACTCTCTTGTGAATACAAAAGCCCAGGCTTTAAGCCAGGAGCTATTATGCAGGTTTGTGCACAAGTGGCTGAGTAAAGAAGCCTTTAAAAAAAAAAAAAAAAAAAAGTCTTGTAGACTTTTTTAAAAAAAATTTAGAAAAAAACCAAACCCTGTAAGCAGTGATGTATATTTACATTTATGTTAAAGAAGGATTGAAGCCTTTCAAGTGTACACAAAGAGTTTAATCAATACAATTTCACAGCTGGACAGTGCCTAGAGAGACAGTCAAGCCTAAAGCTTCAATGTATTCTTTCCATGGGTAAATCAGGGCTTTTTTGTCACACTTTTTTAATTTGTATGCTAAGCTCTTCACTGGTATATTTAAGTTTTCATTATAATTGCTCAAAATTTCCTTGCATTACCTACTAAAATGGGGATATATATGTAAAAAAATTATCACCTAAATGCAAACTATGTTTTTCCAGAAATATTCAAATATTATTTTTAATTAAGTTTTAAAACTGAAATTCACATATTACTATTGAATTCATATTTGAAGGCCTTGAGAATTGTTTTTGAAACAAAGAACACTCCATGTCTTTACTAACATGTTTTTCTTCTTCTATGTTTGGACTTAAAAAAAAAACCCGCAAAAGCCCAACACCACCAATGACTAACCTAAAACTCCCTAACTTTGTAATGGAAACATTATTAATAGATAGCCATGGCCTTACATAAAATCTACATATGAATATAAAAACAAATATAAAAAGATCCAGGATCTTTTTCTTGAAAGTAAGATCTCAAACTAGACGTAGCAAATATTAATTTTACTGCCTTGTGAATTCTGCAGACCAAAAATATAATTAGAAACTGTTGCGTTCACTGAATAAAAGAGAATCAGCCATTCCATCATAATTCTAATATAAATAAAATTTTATAAGGATTTAGGATTGCTTTATAGAAGACCATATGATTAATTGTAATACATCTCTATTCTACTTCTCAGCAATACACAACCCAGAACTGAAGCATCAGATAAAAAATGCTGTATCATCTGCAAAAAATGGCATTTTATTCTTTAAAGACCGAACTTGGAAATCAAGAAAGCCTCACTCCAACCAAAATTTCTGTGATTAGACTGTAATTAATCTAACAAGCATACTGAACAAAATACGAGCGGTTTATGGAAATTTAAGTGTCTTTGTCTCCAGAGTGACTTAGACTGACTGAAAACTTCACTAAAAATCTGTACACCTTTAGCTTAACAAAGCGCTGATTATTTTTTGTTTTAATCGTAGAGACTTATTTAAACCTTTATAAAAACCGCAGCAAGCATTTAACTAGGCTGTGTGATTTCAAGGAGATTAATTAAAAAGTTATCCATACACTTTGTAGCCACAGGGCCTAAAATTATATTCTCATGTAAAATCTGAAGTAACAATATGCCTCTAAAACCTTCTGTCAACTTGATGCACAGGTCAAACATTAAAAAAATGCAGAGCCTATACTTGACTTCTAGTTATTTCTTTAAGCATTACATAGGCAGGAGAGGTGGTTTTTATTAAAAAAAGAAAACAACAAACAACCCACACAAAACAACAACAAAACCATCTCAGGAGTAATATAATTGCAGACTGAAGTGCACCATGGAGATCCTAGAAGTAGCACAGACACTGGACACACCACCGAAGCACAAAATTCAGCACAGACTTTATCCTGCACCAGGTTCTTTCATGCTGCTACAGTTGAACTGCCTGTAGATCCCCAGAAAGCTGGCTTAAAGCAATCTTGGCTGTCTTTGTAACATGGTGCAGTCTAAATTACGGAAGCTTTCTATACAACTGCTTGCCTGCAAATGGCAAACACTCTGAAGAAGAACTATTTCTGAAACATTCTAGCTTTCCTGACTCATGGAAACTCAACATACAATGAAAATCAGCTAAAAGTGAGAGCAGCTTTTAAAAACTGTACTAATTAGTTTCTGCAGTAGAAGCCCTGGGCTGTGTGGCAACGTGGAATGCTTTCTAAGTACCTGTTATGACACTGCAGGTAATGTTACCTGAATTCATTTGCTGGTATCATTAAGCTACCCTTAACTTGATGAAAACAAGCTTAAAGAAAATACCACAGTATGAAGCTATAGCAAATAACGGAAAACAACTGTAAAAAGTGCCACTTTTAAATAAAATGTACTACAGAATAAAGATCAAGAATGTTAATGCATGTTAAAGCATGAATGAGAATATAGCACAGAAAACAATACTTACTACACCAAATGACACCTCCTGGTGTAAAGTATCGTGGGTTAAGAATTGGAGAGGAGCTGAGGGAGGCAATGTTGGTGGATGGGCTGAGGGAGGGTATGTAAAACTTCCTACAGGAAGATGTTCTCCAAGCAGTTCTACTTCATTTTCTATCCTTTGAAGTGGCTACGATTAAAAAAAAGAAAAAAAAAAAAAAAGGAAAAAAGAAAGAAAGGGGAAAAAAAAGAGAGAAAGAGAGGCTTTGCTGCAATAATAGAGATGTAATTTCTTCCCAATAAATAACTGCAATCCCAGTTGTATATTCTGAGCTGCTGTGGTCAATTTTATAGGGTAAAAAAGAAATTTAAAATATTACAGGTATAATTGTATTCAGTTTCACATAGTAACTCTGTGAACAATTCCTGTGTCATTAACACTACCAAAAAGCAAAGACAACACTACACATGATATAAATTCACCTTTTCCAGCTAGCCATGCTTATAGACCAGGAATTTATGCGATCTAGCAAATATAGGAGTGGCTGTAATTTCCTGTGTCTTGCATTTTTCAGGACAAATATTTGCTTCCTTCTTGCCAGGCTGCTCTCACTGTATAACTATGCGAGAGAAAAAAATAAACAACCATAGACAAGAACTGAAATTGTGCCACAAAATCTGAAAAGTGGAGAGGAAACATGGCAACTCCAGTGGATTACACTGCAAATGATACTCAGTAATCAAGCAGATGCTTCCTAGGAGGGTCACGCAAGCAGTCCTACCAAGAATACACAGTCCAGAGGCTTCAGAAGCATGAGATTCCAGTTGTGTATTGTAATCTAGTCAACTGCAGCACCTCAGTCAGGCCCAAAAGTGCTCAAAAAATAACCAGTAATTGTCACTGTTTCATTAATACACCCTTCTGCTCCTGACACTGAATTCTACCATTTCACGTAAATTCAGCTAAGGAAGGCACCTTGTGGAATGAAAGGAGTATTGTTTCCCTGTTATGCAGAGCAAACTTTAAACACAAGGTATTCTTAAACCACCAAGATACAAGATTTTTGCCAGAGCTGAAAGCTGACAGGCAAGCCTAGTCAACAACCTAGGTAAGCAACCCAAGCACGTATGTTTTCTAAAAGGGAAGTCTTATAAAGATTATGCCTGAAAACTGTATTTTCCCAGCTGTTCTTCCATCACCATAACAAACTGACTACAACCCTATCGACAGCTGAGACACTGCATGGGGAAGTCTCAGTATTTGTTAGGCAAAAATGAAGCCGTTCCCTGTTTCTGCATTAGTGAAATTGCAAACAAATGGACATGAGTGTGCAGATAACCCTACAGTAAGAGCTGTAGACCAGAACTGAAATACTGATTTCCCCTCGAATCCAAAACAGGGTCACGTTTTCCCATGCTTGCATAGTCCCTATCACTAAGCCAAGTCTGCTTAAGCAGAAGGCATCAGTAACTTTCGCTGGGGGGGTGGGCTGAAGAAAGGGAGACTGTAGGCTCCTGAATATATCTGGATGACCTAAGGTCATTATGTACTGGGAAATGCATGGGTCATTTAAAAATTAACTGAGAAATAACAGAAAGGAACATGTAAGGGAAGTAACGCTCTGTGCTTCCTTCTCTCTCTGCTAAGCCTTCCTCTGAGATCACTACTGCACTGCACAACCCCCTCTGGATTCTCTTCCGCTTCCTGTGAAAGAAATACCTTAAGGAATAGTTGGTGAAGCAAATATACATCTTTCTGACAGAAGTAAAGGCCTATGGAGAAACCGCACAGACAACAGCTGATGAAATCTGAAGAGAAACATGGTGAACTTAAAAATTACTTTTTCATCTTCATGCTAAGTGGTTACAGACTTCCTAAAGAAATTTAAGTGCAAAAACCTATTACTTTAAACAACATCCTTCTGTTTCCTCAATCAGGCATCAGCGCTATTTGCCCATCCAGCCCCACCAATTCTATGGAGAGGGGGGTAAGAAGCATTACTTACCGACCGCGACTGCTGTGCTTGGAAAGGAACAAACTGTCCTGGAGGAGGCAAGTGAGGAGGGTGGTGTGGAGAGATATGAGGCGGATGCAAAAGGAATGGGTCACTAGAAATGAGAGGTGGAAATGCTGCATATGGTACAGGTAGATGTTGGACTGAGCACGCCTGAAGCATCTGAAATAAAATGAAAACAAGATTATTTTTGTCTCTAGCACGAACATTCCCTATAAAACATTCTACACTTATTGTGGAAAGATACCATTAAAACAAAGCAGTTCTCTTGCCTCCTTGGAAAACCCTCCAAAACACACATAAATAGTAACTCACTCAAAGACAAGAAACAAGTGATTACTATAACAGGCTCTAAAAATACCAGTGTGACATCTGCTAGGTTCAAAGTAGCTCTCAGTTCTCATGAGGTCAGTGGGACTTTGGGTTTTCAGTATTCCAGATTAGACAGATTCTGAAGTGATGAGCAGATACATTTATCCTAGTTAATTTTGGTTTTCCCACATATTACATTCAAAACAAGATGTCAAAGCAATGGTCTTACAACCATTTTAAGCTGTAGATGGAGCTGAGGGACTCCAAGCTGTCAGACTGTGCCTTCAGACCTCTGCTGCCTCATATGCTAAGAATCATTCACAAGCTCTGCTCAGTTCTGCACTTTGAGGGGAGCCCCATGTTCTGATGAAAGCTCCCTAAGTGACAGCTGCTGTGGGAAGTAGCTCCTTTTCTCTCCTCTTTGAAATGCCTCACACAAAAGCAACATGGGGCACTGAAGTTTAAACACTGAAGTGATGAAGGCACTGCAGGGGAGGCAGGAATGTGCTCTGTGGAAGTGTTCAGTCTTACTTCCAACTCTAGATGTGAAACAGGAAGAAAACCTGCATTCTCTTTTTCTTGATCTTTAATCCAGCATCAGAATTTCAAGCATTTCTGTTACAATTCTGAAATTAAAAGACCAATTAATAAGATACTTGTTATCAAATCACATTTTACAAAGAAAGAGGACCCAGTTCTGATCTTTCACTTTTTCTTCTTTTTAGTCGTGTCACACAACATACATTGTGCATACGGACTATAATGGCATAAAATGGTAGAGACATCTAGTTTAAGAGCAGATTACAGTAGTGGAGGTAGAACTATCACCTCAATTTGGGATAGCTGACTGTGAGCATGACCGAAACTGTGAGCATGACCAAACATAAATCTTTACATACACTGAAACAGTAGCAGATTAATTTGATGTGACTATTTTTTCTTAAACGCTATTCACACTCAGCTACATTATTTTTCTAAAAAAGAAATACAACAAACAAGTATTTCTATTATTAAAATACATTTTTAATTTTATTTTGCTAAATTGAAAACTGTTCTCTGAAATAGCTGAAGATAAATTTGCAGGTAGAACTTCACATAGCGTTCTTTAAAAGAGGAGGCATTTTGGGGAACGTATTAAAATAGGTTTTGATCCCAAGATTCTGTATGATACCATAAGATTCTGTAAGATTACCATAGCTCCAGTGTACGTTTGGAATGATCTGCGCTATGCCCATGGCAGTTTTAAAGTTAGAGCAAATGAGGCTACATTATCTTTAAAGTGGAAAGAAATTAAAACTGCCTGTTTATTCTTTCAGGCTTTTTGGAAACTTTTGTTGTCTGAACATGTTCTTCCAAGAAATTCTGAAACTGATGAAGGTACTTAATAAGTGACATTTGCTTATTTTATAGTTACAGACGTAGCAGGAGAGACAAATATTACCAAAGTAACAGAAGAATACTGGGAAGCTCACAGATGAAGCTGGTGAGCAAAGCAAACACGCTGGAGGGTAGGGCTACCTTTCAGATGTACTTTGATAGGGTGCAGAAACTGGCTGACAGGAACCATGTGAAGTTCAGCAAAGGCAGATGTGAAGTCTGGCACTAGGAGAGAGTAACACCATGGAGCAGGACATTTTGAAACTGACAGATTGCTGAGCAGATTTGCAGAAAAAAACAGTTGGGTTCTGGTGGACATGTCAAACAGGAGTACAAAAGCCACAGTGTACTGCTGCAGTCAAAAAGCCATACTGCATGCTGGGCTGCATTACTGAGAATGTAGCTAGTGGTCCGTTGATGCGATTCTGTCCCTCTGCTTGGAACTTGGGAGCCTGTATCAAGTCCTGTGTCCAGTTTTGTCTTCCCCAATGCCAAAGAAAGACACTGACATACTCGAAATGAGTCCAGTGGAAGACAACAAGATGACCAGGAGCTAGAAGCACACTACATAAAAGAGGATGCAGAACTGGATTTGCTCTGCCTTAAAAAGAAAAAACTAAGCGAAGACTTCACCACTATCTTCAGCTGCATTATTAGAGTAGATAGGCAGAACCTGACTCTTCCTCAAGGGGCAAAGTGAACGGACAAGGACCAACAGGACCAAGTTGCAGCAAAGAAAATTCAACCAGATAGAAGAAATTTTTCACAATGGCAGTTAAACACCAGAGTTAAAATCCTTATATCTGTCTGGATTTCCCTAAGTCCCAATATAGTTTTAGCTTTTTTTCTGTTGCTGTTTTTTACAACATGTTCCTTTCTTGCATTGCTGAATTTACTATGCAAGTGTTCTTCCAGTCTCTGTGCTTTGCTCCACTAACACTACCACTAAATAGAAGAAAAAAGTTGTGTCTCATCCTGCCTCAGGCATACACACTGACTCATCTAGCAGTTTTCACCAGTCTGAAAGGTAAAGGGAAATACTGCCCACAAATACTCCAGACTGGCCAGCAGTATGCTGCAGACCTTGTTGTCTCTCATGGGCATAAATGGTACCTGGACAAGACGAATGCAAATTACCCTCACTCTTCAATGAGCAGCTTAAAGAAACACGTGGCCACATCTAGGATTTTATTTCAGTGTCACAGGTTTGCTCATACATACCCTCAGGTCACAGAATGTGCAACAGAAAAAGTTACACACTGCAGACAAATGCAGTGCTGGGAAAGACCAGTGTTTATACCAACATTATAAACAGTTACTGGACATCACATATAATATTTATGTATGATATTACAGATCTATACTAGAAAAAGGTGGGGGGAAAAAAGCTGTGACTCTTCCAGCATGTCCTGCAACCTTGATCTGTACAGCTGAAACTTCTTGGGGTACAATTCTTCAGCTCTGGTGCCTGTTAACACGTAATGATGAAATTTCCACAGAATGGTAGCATCTGAATGTTATGACCTGGAAAGTGGTATCTCCAAGCTGATACACAAAGATTTCTGAGAAAACAGTTTATTTTTTTTTTCAAATTTAAAGCTGGCAAATTAGCCAGTCAAGGCACTTCATTTTACTCTCAGAAAGGCACAGACAGACATCATTATTAAAGAATATTTTGATACATTTTATGACATTTTGAGACAGAAGTACCCTTCTCAGCTTTCGGTGATCTTTCTTCTGAGAATTAGTAAGAACCTGAAAATTAACTTTGGAATATCAGACCTTTTTGTATATAACCAATCCCTGAACAAGGTCTCTGCTAAGTAAGTGTTTTTTTCTGGGTGAGCTGCCTAATAAAAAGCCTTAGAAACCTTCCTCTTACACTATTTGAAAGTATGCAGAACAGCTGCTGGTAAGAAGTCAGTTCATGAACTCGCGTTTAGCTTGAATCGAAAACCATCAGGACTCTATACCATGAACAGTCACACTCTATAAAGACAGTAAGTAAAGTACCATATGCTTACCAGCTCTAAAGCCTACACTGCTATGCCACTGCAATTTACCATGGGGCGGGGGGAAAAAAGGCTATTTCCACATGAAGTCACACAGACACTGAAGCTCCAAGGTGCCACTCCTATGTCTAATATTGAAGCTGCTGTAACTAGAGACACACTTACTGGGGGAGGCACACTGCAAACTGGAAGGTGCTGCCCACTGAAAACCACTGAGCACCCTGGGACCTGCTGCGTGCTGCAGGCTGGGATGTGCTGGCCTGTGCAAAGTGGTATCCCATGTGGAGCCACCGTTGTCACTGTGTATGAGACAGGAACTGTGCCCTGATGGATCTGCAGTGAAAGAAAAGTAACGTTTAATGACCTACTGTAAACTCTCAGTGTTGTACAGCACAATGAGTAAGACAGAGAGCTTATACCTACATAATAGAAAAAAATACATTCAACATGAAGGTGTAGGAGGCACATGCCTGTAACTCCTGTTAATTAAAATATTTTTTTCAATGGAGTATTACTTATTGATCAGCACCTTCTGTGTACAGCCAAGAGGGATCTCTCAGCTTTAAATGTTAGAACTTCCAAAGGCACCTTAGAGTTACCCAGAAACATCTCAGACTATTAAGCCTGCCCGCCACCCGCGCCCCCCGCCCCCCAGCCCAGGCTAGTTCTTAAAAAATAAGAAGGCAGTAACTCCCACAAAAAAAGCTAATCTACAAGTAGTTAAAGAATCTCCCCTGAAGAGACTGGTTCAATAACAACTCAAAAACTTGCATCTCTAACAAACATGAGAATTGTGTAGATCTTTCTTCCAAAGAGACCAATCTCTTGATTCGCTCTCAGACCACCACTCAAACTAAGTCTCCCAACCTAGATACAACAGAACAGCTAACCGCAAATGGCCAAAAGAAAAGTAAACATGAATATGAAGCAGCATATCTTCCTAAATACACACACTGATACCTAGGTATCAACGTACGTGTTAGGAAACACATTGACATAACTCAATATTCTAGCTAATGATATTCCCTAGAATTTAATCATCAAACTAAGATCCAAAGGTATTCTGGACCTAAAAACCACTTGAGTTTTGTTGTGGTTTTTTTGGTTTTGTTTTTTAAATAATAACCGAGAAATCTTTGACGCTCTGATAAAACCGAAAAGGCTTAAGTGTGAGGGAGCACAGATTAATAAAAAGTAATTACTCTGAAGAAGCTTCCTCTTCCTTCATGATCTGCTAAAATGAAACCTGCTTGCTTCAAATGGAACAAGTAAGGGCAGCTCATTAGGAAAGGCGAGGATGAGTAAAGACAGCTAACCTGCTGAACTGGTAGCATACAGTCAGACACAGAGGCCAAAACAGAACACAGATCAGTGAACAGAACTTAAGAAATCTCACCTGTGTATCACTAATGACTGAAACCAGGAAAGACAATGAATTTGACCAGTTCTGGCTCAGCTACAAAAGTTGGGCATACAGTGCAATGCTGGGTGTGATTCTGAAATGTTTGCTGCTCAGAGTAATAATAAAAAATGACCTTTCAAAATGGTTATGTCCCTGAAGTATAAAACATGATCATGACCTCAGTTAATGTGGACACACGAACATCTGATCACAGATGGTGCTTGGAAATCAGAGGCAGTGGGATGAACAACTGTTTATCCAGGCTCACCACAACGTAATCTTTCAACAAAAAGCAAAAGCACAATTTGAATTTTTGAGATACTGCAGCAGTAAAATTGTTCATCAAAATGCAAGGCTGTGAGATGGCTGGAATGGCATTAGCTTCTGTCCTTGCTTGCACTTGCTCCCAAATGCAAATACTTCCCTACCGAGAACTGCTCTGCATGCATAATACAACACACCAGTGGTATCAGCTGCATTGAACACAAACCAGTTTTTAAGCAGGGATGTTAAGAGATGCATTCTATGCATATGCAGTCTGGTAAGTGGACATCCAGATAACCTGTTCTATTTCCCAGTTAATCACTACATAGCAACTAATATACTTCTGCTGCAGCCTGTTTGTTTAACAAACAGTAACAACAACAAAAGTTACCTCAATAGGACAACTTCTTTCACAGGTCCTCAGCTGCAGAATTCTATACCAACTCCTGACACAGAAAAGAATTACCTACTTTCTGGACCACCCACATACCACATTTTTTCCATGTCATTTAAGGAGGAGTTGATTATGCTTGGGTGGCTGTACTATCCAGACAGTACTATCATGAGTTCTGCTATCATGCAGGCAACCTATTACAGGCATTGTCAATTATGCTTCTAAAAAATGTATTTTAACCGTTTAACTCCTAAGCTAAGGAGAAGTATTTCACATGAAATCAAATACAGTCTTAATTATCATATCACATCTTTATCATATTACATTAACTTCAGAAGCAAAAAAACTGCATTTCAGAGGTTTGAACTAAAGGCCTACAGAACTATGTCAACACAGACATCAACAAATTGTTAAATGTCTACCTTCTTTATTAAAAGTATGGACTTCCTTTTTGTTTTTTTTCACTGCCTAATGCAGTGCTCCATACACCAATAATATAAAACAGAAAAAACGCTTTGTAAGAAGGCAAACAGAATTTAGTGTTAAGTGATTTTCATTGCCAACTAATCTGGGGAGGAGAGGGATCTTTAACATTTGGGGAAAAAAACCCAAAACCCAAACCAGACATCTTCAACACCCTTCTGTTTCTACTTTAGAATTTACTCTTACCTGATCATGAATGTCAACCATCACTGCATTCTGCTGTGGTGGGTGAGCAGCTGGGTGCAACATACGAGGAGATACATTTGGTGGGCGGAAGGCTCGGGGCTCTTCTATTGCTTGCTGCTGTCCATAGGAGAGATGGTGATAGTTTTCATCCTGGTTAATGGAATTATGTCTAGACAAACGATCTCTCCTTGTTCTCTGACGTCGAACAGGAGGACTGGAAACGCATTAAAAAATTAGAGATTATACAAATGACACAAATCCTTCTTAATAACTAAAACCACAAGAGAATCAAGTATCAAGAAATATTTTACACTGGCAAATTTTACAAGAACAGGTTTATTAGATTGGAAAACTTGTTACTGACAGAACGGCTAAAAGCCTTCAAATGACACCTTTTTCAGCACAGAAGAACTTAACAGAGCATAGCTTAATGCTGTAAAAAAACTGGGCAAAGAACTCTTATGTAAATACTAATCTGTTAAAAAAATAGCACTTGGATTGCTAAAACAAGCGCTCAGAAGTCAAAATAGCAAACTTCAAGAGATTTCTGTGCACTTGTAAGTAAAGAAAAAAGCATTAAGTAAAAATCCTTCATTACACGATCACAGATTTCCCCAGGGTCCTTGCTCCAATCTGGCCACAGAATGGTTGCTGCTCACTAAGTGAAGGCAGACAAAGCAGTAGACTCCTCTGAAGAAACAAATGAATTTTTCAGTGCTCTCAGGTTCACTACACAACTGAGTGTTTCATCAAATTATCTCCAGCAGATCCCAGGAAATTGTGATTGTGGTCATCTTCCTTTTTCAGAATGGAGAACTGTTGTGTAGAGTGATTTAGACCAGAGCATCCACTTCTGAGCAACTGATCTACAGGCGCAGGATCTGATCATGTACTCTTACATGTGTGGATGTTCTGAGCAGATCTGCTACTGTCTCGAGCTGAGACTTCTGTAAATCAGAGACCAGCAGCTCACATTCAGCACTCAGAAAACTATGCCCACACAAATAATAAACTCACAGTTATAAGTTTTGATTAAGCCACCTCTCCTTTATTTAGAAAGGGAAACAATTGAAAGCACAAAAACCATCCCCCAGTACTTTCAATACATGCCTTCCAATCTCCAAAACACGTAAATTACAGATCCCACAGGCAACAGTAAAGCTACATGGCGAAATCCCACTTATGGAACAGGCTGACAGAACCAAACTGCAGAGAAGAGACAAGAAGGGTCTGTGACCGTTAGAACACATCCTCTCCGACAGTGCATGGAAGAGAACATTCTTTGCTCTCACTATTCCCATTGCTATTACCAAGTAAAAATCAAATAAACCTGAAACCTGTTGGCAAATCCCAGATATTCCTCAAGTTACATCCAGCTTTTGTGCTGTGTGAAGCAGACATACTCGGGGCAAGGGAGAACATACTGCCAGCTCTTCAGATACTACTGTGAGTATATGATATAATGTCATAAGCCACCATTTTTCTACCCTAGTTCACAGGGATGTTATGCTATTATTGCCCTTCTTAGGCAATAATGAAAAAAAGAACTGAAACAAATGCTAATTCACAACAGGTGAGACAGAAGGCATAACACCAGACTAACACAGCATTCTTAAACAACCCACAACCAACCAACCAAAAAAAATGCATAGCCTTCTTTATCGTTACAAGCTACCACATTAGAACGTACAAGCTGTATTTTCTTCTAAGCACTGAGAATCTTAAATTACTAATGTATTTGTCTTAATATCGGTCTCCTTTCCCAGAGCTTTTGTTGCACTCCTCATGTCTGTATTACTAGTATGATACACTTGTTAAATTCACATTAGTAATCATAATCTAACCACAGACCTATTAATGCAAAAGATGTTCTGATTTTTGGAGTACTAAGGTTGCTGTAAAGTTGCTGTTTCCTGCTATGAAACAGAAATGCTCTGAAAACTTCAACACAAAATGTTTATGGGAGAATTTCTGTTTGGAAAAGTTGCAGGAATAGAGCAAGATTACATAAGACAGCGCCAATACTTTGGAAAGCGAAGAACAGGTATTCTCTAGCTGCAACCAGCACTTATACAAGGTAGCTTCTCATACAACTACTCTTACCCCTGTCTTTGTTAAAAGGTCTGGATCTACTTTCCTATGAACTCAGAATTATGAGAATGCACAGCCAGAAAAAGCTGGCAAAACTTCTGGAGTGTGTTTTTTTTAATGAATGGAGTTCTTTGGAAAAACCAAAACTGGATCTTTTTCCTAAGTAGAGTTATATAGAAATTACACTTTTCAATTCAGCAACATTCAGAGCATCCACGTACATAGCTCAACAAGCTTCCCAAATTATTGGAAATTACTTCAGAAGAATTGTCAAGACATGGGTCTATCAGTAATGAACTTTTGCTTGAAGTCTTTACACTCCTCTGGTTCTAAATGCACAATATAAGCATGGTAAATGTCCAGTTAAAACAAAGAAACAGGATGAAAGAAAACTGCAGCAATTCCTGCCCTCAGGTAATAATAGCCATCAAAAGGTATCCGTAATTGCAGAAGTAGTATTTGCAGATCTTAGTATTTTCTGACATGGGGGATTTCTTTGCAGTAGTACGTTCTGAAGTCCCATTAGTTCAGATTTACATTCAGGACAACAAGGAAAAAAAGCACAGATGAAAGGTGAGGCACAGCAATGGTACAAGTCTGCCATTTCACAATGACCAGTAAAGATAAATTGGAATGGCCTTCTCTGTTTCATATAGGCATGCAATATGCTTTTACACAGTTTATCCGTACTATAAGTAGCTGGATAAAAATAACATCTTTCTGCAAATTCATAATACCAGAAGGCTACCTTTCTAAACACAGTTATTTATTTGCTTAGAAGAAATACGAAAAAGCCCACAATGAATTAGGGCACTGCTGTGCTAGGCCCAGGACAAAATCGCTGATAGAGAGAGGTAAGGTCTAAATAGTAAATCAGATAACAGAAAAAATCTAGACAATAAAAAACCAGCACAGCCCGTGCTGACCAACAGGAGTGAACTGGTAGGACAAAAGAGTTAATGCCAATGATATTGGGTAAGAGCATGATGTCTGCACTAGACACACTTCAGAGGTTTTGTTTACACATGCCCTAGTCTGTTCCCTTGAGCTGAATGACCATTTGCAACTGGAATGCACCTTTCATCTTATCATCACCTGAAAACCCCATTAACTCTGAGACCAGTCTCTGAAGGGAAGAGAGAAAACGGCGCAGGCAAAACCAGAAACTGGCTTCAAAAGCACATGTGTAACTGCATCTGAAGCATTAAGAACAGATGCAGTCACAATGATCTTAAGGAAACAAACATTGATCCATGACAGTGTTTATTAGTTCTGATACAGCTCCAGAGCATTCAAAAGACACAAAGACTGCTGCAAAGTAAGAGACATGTTGTTTTCCCTAATGATTCTGTTCTAGGAGAGGAAACTGTGTGTGGTACTATTCTGGAATTGCCCTAGAGCCAGCTCAAACACAACAGGGCACCCAAGCTAAAATAATGCCAACTCAAGTTCAGGGAAACAAAGTACTGACACATTCAAATGTCTCTTGATTAGAGCAAAAGCATTTGTTACTACCGAAGAGCAGGTGAGGTGGCCCTAGAAAGAGTAATGCTTTGTGTTCACAACTGCTGCATCCCACCCAACAACTCCTGTCAGACTGAAGATGGCTCTGCACTTGTGTGTCTCTCCATTTGCAGCACAGTTTACTTGCAAGCCACAGGCCACTACCTCAGTAATACCCAACTGCATCTGAATGTCAGACACCTGACCCAGGCACATTCACCTCCCACACATCCCATTCTTCTCCTTCATCCCACAGCATATCCAAACTGTCTAGATTCAGCTATCTGGCACTTAGCTTGTCAAGCACTCTACTTACACTGCAGGAGATGTTAATGAAAATTGGAAAGAAATCTGTGTAGCTTGGCTGGACAACAAAAAATAATGGCCAAATGCAGCATATTCTAGGCATCCCCGTTCAGATCATTTTAAGGCAAAAAACCACTCTGTAGACCAAATGCCTCTGTTGAGCACCCCTGTATGAAATTGTACAGAAAGCTTAACCTTCTGTCTTCACAATAATAACACTGCAAGTCCACAATTCAACATCTTTCCTAAGTTTGACAAGCTGTTTTGAGAGCTGTGCATTTTGAATGCCACTGACTGAAAGCTTTCAGATTCATGGACTTGAAGAAAAGATACAAACCCAGCATGTTTTAAAAACTCTTGCCTCAAAACTACCCCTGACTGATCATGGTTGACAAATTTGATTTGTGAAATCAGAGGAAAAACAGTTGTGTATTTCTTAAGTCTAATTTTCTATATTCATGAAAAATCACAGACATTTCAATTTAGTACAACAAATGAAGCCACAATATTTCTCAATGCAGTAGACGATCCAGCATTTTTGAGGCAGAATGCGAGGCAATGAAAGCTTGTCTTTTGGATAATTAGTTTAACTACAACAGTAAAGAACTCTGTGGTTTTGTGCTTTTCTATACTATCATCCATCCAGGCACAAATTCAACCTGGCCATCCCAATCTCTATTCTTCCACGACCATTGGAACTTCTTCCAAAATCTCTGCTTTTAAAAGTTAATGAGCCACAAGCTAAAATTAACATGAAAATGTAACTCCTGTTACATGTGATTTGCTACCTCAGCAACCATTTGACACTATGCCAGCCTCTTCACTCTCCCCAGCCAGTATCCCTCATCTTTATTTAGATGTTTTTATGTAAGAAAATAATAGTGACTGCAGTGAAAATTATGGTATTGCATCAGTAACTCTCAGTATCTTTAAAAGTACACTGATGAGAAAGATTTTTTCCTTGCATTTTTCTAAATGCTTATTGCTCCAGCGCAGACTGAAAGAGAATGAGGTTCATAATAAAAAATGTTAATGAACACTTCTTTCCCCACATGATTCACACAAATTATGGAATGATGCACCAACCTGAATTACTTCAAGTAACTTTTCAGTAACAACTGTAACAACTTACAGCTCAAAGGAAATGTCAACATGTTCATCATGCATGATCTAGTCAGCTCTGCCTGAAATACATCTCCCTCGAGCTGAAATTAGGAAGAAGAAATTGTTTCCCAATCTACACAGCTTGCTTACCTCCTCCTGTTTCGTGCAGGTGTGTTGCATCTTTCCCCTGAGAAGTGGTGTTGGTTGGGCCGAGCCAGAGGAGGCTGCCTATTTGATGTCATCTCCCATGGTCGCATTGGTGGCGATGGGGCTGGTGATGCTGCTGTATAGTCAAAGACTGAATGGGAAAGGCGCTGTCGCTTGGGACTAGGACTGTCTTCACTCTACGCCAGTGCAAAACAAAACAAAACAAAACAAAACAAAAAACAACCGACAAACAAAACAGAACAAAAACAAAACCCACCTCCAAATGAGTGAATTACAATCCATACTTCAGCATTGCTTTGCAGCTAGCATTAGGAGTGACTTATTGAAGACCGCACTAAAACATCATGAAATTGAACAATCTGCAAGTAGTTGTCTACTTACTATCTTTACAACACAGATTTGTAATGTCTTCCTAAACCCTAAAATAATTACTGCTAAATTATATTTTAACAGCATTAGAAGATAAAGAGTCAAACATCCATGCAACACCAAGAAACAAAAGTAACATGGAGAAAGTAAGGCGTAGCCTATTTTATACCCCTACCACCCTAGCATTTACAGGCTACAGAGGCAGGAAAAGATGTCTAAGCAGTCTTGCTTAGACAACAATGAACACTGTACTTGTCAGTAAGATGTCATACAGAGGCTGCGCTCTGCACTGCGCCCGTGTCCTATCAGGTCTGTACTTACATAGCTAATCAGATATTTGCTCTGTACTGTAGCCTGTTTTAATTCTGCCAGCTCAGAACAAAGGTGCTTCGTTTTTCTACTTAATTTGTACAGTGACAGCCATTGAAAAGCCACATAACCTGAAAAAAAACCTAATCACCAATCTTTGGTTAAGTCTGTGCATTTCACTAAAATTCTTCAGGGCCTACACTAGTGCCTGAAGTTTTCCGTGCTAGTGATATGAAGGCAATTCACCTCCGAGTAATGTTTTCCTGGTTGGTTCTGAACACAAGTACCTCTCCTCTTCATTGGTGTCCATGCTATTGAACCACTACACAGAGCTGTCATTCTTCTCAAAAGTTCCCACAGATGTCTCTGAACCCAGCAGCAGCAAATGCAATAAACATCCCTCCTCTTCACCCCACTGTTCTGTCAAATTTGTAACATGTCAGGCTGTTAACCAGCGTCACAACGGAAAATACAGAAAAATACAACTTCTACTCCAGAGCTCACCAACTGAACATAGAAAACCCTAAAAGTAACACATGAACTACCACACTGCATCCATCCTTAAGTCCAACAACCACATAGATTTCTCTGGCTGAACACTCCTGGTGCAAGCCAAATTGTAATGTTTTGCTGCTTGTCCACTCGCCCCACCACTTCCATTTCAGTCCACCACGGCATGATTTCAATTAACCAAAATGACCCCAAATTTGCGATTAATTGCAAATGGCTCATGCAAAGAAAACTGAACTTGTCTGCAATGGCTTTGTATGCCTGAACTACCCCTCTCAGAGCATGGTAATCCACAGACGCATTAGAGGTCTTACTTCAGATTTACCTGTAGACTAGACTATGGACCATTTCTCGTTCTTTGCTTTATAGGGGCCTACCATTCTCTGAACACTATCAGTTGCTTCTCGGAAGGTTACCATTGACACATAGCTTGCCCTCCTATGTTCTTTCCAGTGTAAGCATGCCCTTTTTTAACACCTAAAAGTTTTTTCCAGGGATTAAAGAGAAAAAAGGTTTTTTTTCCTCTGACTTTTGGCCATTTTTACTAAATTTCAGTACTTCTCAGCCCCATCTTTCAAATACTTTCAACACAACCTGCGGTTTTCCCCTACTACAGCTTATCTCAAGCAGTCACTAGTAATGATTACAGTCATGAACAAAAAAGGCACTGGGTGGAGTCATTGAGGCCCCGATGGTCTCGTAAGCGTTACTGTCTTCTTCCATCTCACCCCCAAAAAGAGGCAGAGGCAGAAATTTAACTTATGTGTGGCATTACGAGGTAGAGTTTACTGGCCAGTTCAGTTCAGAGCTGTATTTAACTAACCTGTTGCTCTTGGAAATGCACTGTGCAGTGTGGTTGCGATTTTTTGTCATCAGGTGTCTTTGCACCACAGCATGTCCTGGGTAATGTGTTTTTTTCCCCATTCACCTAATCTGTCGTTACTCTCAACAATGAAGAAATATGAAAGATGTCATCTCTCCACCAGTCTGCCCCTCGCAAAACTTTATGAACCCATCAACTAGCTCCAATGGAACTCACCAATGTCTAAAAAAAAATATTTCTATTCTGACAAAAGGTTAGTATCTGGTGAAGGGGGAAGAGAAGTGGTTATTCCCACTAAGGAAAAGTTACACAACACTCAACTGTTACACACTGTAATAAATGCTTGCTCACTGATTAATGAAAAAAATGTACATGCAACTATAAACTAATCCAGGATGGGTATTAAGAGACAGAGCATTGGACTTTGCTGTAGTTTGTGTATCAGAGAAGCAGCAGTAGAAATTAAACTGCAAAGAACACTGGAGTCATGTTTCCAAACATGTTTTATTTCTGCTGCAAGAAAGACAGCAGTGTATTTCCACAGAATTATTGTACATTAATCCTCCTGTTAAAGTCCTCTGCATAAAAGTTAGCTCACAGACTAAGAGGATTTTCTGTGTTTGTCTAGGATTTCCAAGTAACTTTTAAGCTACCAAAAACCAAAACACGCTGATTGCTTTTTACCTCTTCTTAGAAATCAATGGTAAAATCAACAGATAAAGTAAATGCACAAACATCCCACAACTGCACTTCAGTAAACATGTAATATTCTGTTCTTCCCAAAATCTTACATAAAGTATCACTCAGAAGCAGTGCACACAGAACATTTTCGTGGACTATTACCTCAGTAATATGCTGTAAACAATGCAATAAACTGTAACAATTACCACCTACCCAGGTATTTTCATAGCCACATCCACTACTAGTAACCAATTACCTCAAACTTCCGCTTTCATTAACTCAGGCCTTGAAGCATGTCACAGGCTGCACAGGTACATGTCGAGTGATGTAATGGACTTTTTTTATCAATTACCTATATTAGCCCTGAGAAAAGTAAGTGTACAATGCTTCCCACAGATTTTTCTACATTAAAAAGTTGTGAATAACAACTGTGGAAATTTTTTGAGGAAGCAACCTTTGTAACAAAGCCATTTATTTGGAAGACACAAAGGAAAAGAAGTATAAAACCAACCTGAGACAGACATGCACCACCTTATACAAAAAGATCTTTGAAAAAAAAATCAGTGCTAGCCTACTGGTATTATGCCTTGGCAGTATGCCATGGTTTAACCCAGGGGCCCTCTAACTAGGGCCCGCGGGCTGGATACAGCCCCCCAGGGTCCTCAATCCGGCCCCCGGTATTTACAGACCCCCCTGCCCGCCCCCCCGCCGGGGGTTGGGGGGAAACCAAGCAGCCGCAGATGGCTGCCTGCCACTGCATCCGCCCCAGCCCCTGGTTAAAGTGTGAGGACCCCTGGTTTAACCCCAGCGGCATGTACGGACCACACAGCCTCTCGCTCACTGCACCCCCCTCCAAGGACTGCGGAGGAGAGTGGGCAAAAAGGTAAAACTTGAGGGTTGAGATAAAATAAAATCATAATGTAACAATTGTAATGAGAAGGAGGGAGAAGGGGGAGAGGAACAGAATCCAAAGGGAAAGGAATAAAACCCAAGTGATGCACAATACCACTGCTCACCACCTGCTGACTGATGCTCAGCCAGTCCCTGAGCAGCCATCAGTCACCCCCAACTAACTCCTCCCGTTTATATACTCATCATGACGTCCCATGGTATGGAGTATCTCTTTGGCTAGTTCAGGTCAGCTGTCCTGTGTCCCCTCCAATTTCCCGTGCCCCCCCAGCCCTTGCACTGGCAGGGCCTGAGAAATTGAAAAGTCCTTGACTGAGTATAAACACCACCCAGCAATAACTAAAACCATCAGTGCTGTCAGCATTGCTCTCACACCAAATCCACACAGCACTGCACCAGCTGCTAAGAAGCAAATTAACTCTGTCCCAGCTGAAACCAGGAGACAGTACTGAACAAGAACTGTAACCTTCCAAACAAGTGGAGTAGAAAGAGAAAGCAGAAAACTACATCAAAACATTCTCTACTTTTCCATTTTTATGTTAATGATAAAATGTAACTAATAATTATTATTATGAACAAGGAAATAAGTGTTTAACCTCTCTACTTCTGTGTGTGACTGGGGTACTTACTAGAAGAGTGTTCTTACCTACCTACAATTGCATTTCATCCACCTTTAATGTGTGAAAAAGTTAGGACTAATCTGATAGCAAATCAGATAGCAATGAAGAAAGGACAACACAGGCCACAAACGATGAAACATCAATTACACCATCTTTCTCTATGTGCTGCCAGGCACCAAAGACAAAGTAGATTACTTTAGCAAGATATATTGATCTTAGTTCTGTTTTCCCCAGTGCTTGCTGGTAGCCTACCAACCATTTACAAAAGCCAGCTACCTAGAACTGCAAGCAAATTTTGGTTAAAACATTTTCACAGAAACACTGCCTAGAATGCAATTTCCAGAGCTAAACCATCAGCCTGATTAATACCAAAATTATCAGTCCCCTCAAATGCATTGTTTCCCCTGTCCACTCCAAAAATAGTGTTTTCTTCCACGTATGTATTAACTGTGTGAGAAATATGGTTTGACCTTTATCTATCTTTAGCTTAACTAAGGAAGTACTCTGAAGAAAGGTACTTGTAGTTAAAAATGAGTAACAAGGCTAGTTAATTACACTACTTGCTGTTCCAGTGCATTGACAAGTCATCACTATGCTAACACATCTCATGATTTTTCACCATGGTGACAGAGCTCTTGATCCCCTGTGTACTGAAGACTGTGAATATAAACATCAGACGCCAAAGCAATGAAAAGAAGGAGACCTCCTTTTTGAACAGCAAGGAAAATAAACTTAAGGGATGTTACGTGAGGAGCAGGCACTTCCTCTGGAACCAGGAATTCCTCCTGCCCAGTCCAGTGTGCTCAGGGACTGGGGTGGTGGTGTCTCTACCCCAGGCTGAGGATCACAGCTGCTCCTTTCCTGTTTGCAGGTTCAACCAGTAGTAAAACTGAGCATATATCCCAGAGACATAGCACACAGAGGCACTGACATGGCTGGTCACATGCGCTGCCACAGAGAAGGTGCTGCCTTCAACAGCATCCACATACAGGACCACATATAAACACAAGCACCAGCAGCCAAGTCCCCTCTTCGTGGGCTGGCAAAGACAGAAGGTCACTAGTGCCGCACATACACGGCACTCTCCAGGTTCACAAGCATATGCACATTTGTAGATATCCCAAGTATCATCATGGCCCCTTCGCCCACCTGGCAACCCTGCCCTGGTCCCAGGCTCCCTTACCTGCCCCATGAGTCCCTGACTCACCAAGCTGGTCCATCTTGATGCTCACTGTAGACACACAGCACTCACACACTTGTCCCACAGGCATCCCATACTCACAGATCCCCCCAAAACACCAGCACAGGCCTTCATCTGCCTGACATCCTAGTCTGGTCCCAAGGTCCCCTGCTTGCAAACTGGTCCAGCTTGAAGATGGCCAGCTAATACAAAACCACACATACCTGTGCACAGATTTGGAAGATACAGACACTCCCCACCAGCAGTCAGCACCAGGCACACAGGCTGTGACCCACAGTCCTGCTGCTCCTGCCACCGAGACCCTCAGTCACACTGGTCCCCCCAGTAGCTGGCATTGGGGACACACACCGTTCCTGCCCCAGGGGCCAGCATCCTAGATACTCACCTAACCCAGCAGCTGGTACTTAGACCCCACCTGCTCCAGTAACTGATATAGACCAGGGATGCCCATATCTGAATCCAGTAGTTGGCACCCAGTCCGCTCACACCAGTTCCACCAGTAGCTGGCACTATGGATATAAAGTCTGTAGGAAATCTACAAGATAACCTAGAGAGCTTCAGCCCCGCCAGCTCCTGACACTGAGACCCTCTGCTCACTTCCCCTGCTGGAACTTCAGCAAGACTCCAGTTACTGGCCTAGTTCCCTCTCAAGTTGGTCTCACTTAGTCCCTGTAGTACTCACACAGATGGAACAGAAAGAGAGATGACACAGAGATATAGTTAAGAAAAGATCTAACAATATAGGACAGACTGCAGTGATCAGTCACAGGGCTCAGACAAGTGTAAAGACTGGCTAGAGTTTACATGACTCGCCCCTTTTCTGTCTGGCCCCATTTTGTTTCTCCCCAACTCCCTTCCCCTTCACATTGCCTCCTCAGCTGGCATAGTCCCACTGACTCCCTCCAGCTTCCTGGATCCTCAGGTTTGCATCCTGATCAATCACAAAGTCCTTGTCTGCGCATAGTTTTCCGGTGATTGGCCAGGTTTGTTTCTTGTCTTTGTCTCTATTAATAACCTGGCAGGTTTGTGTCTCTCTGTATTTTGTTTATGCCTTCCCCCTTTCCTTTATAATCCCATTTGACAAGGTCTTTGATCAAAGAATCTCACTGAAATAAACATTCCCACATTTGACATAACACCATCAATCAGTGACTGAACTGGTTTGGTCCTCGTTACTGCCTCCCTTAGTTTTCGTTGGTCAGGTTTGTGTCTCAGAATGCTCCTATTTATTCATCCTTTTCTTATTATCCCCTTTTGGCACTGAAAACATCCTTGACCAGACACACTTAGGCTTACAAGACATGATGTTCTCCCATGGACCCTCACAAAAATCACACAACTCTTCCACTAATGATACACAGAAAATGTTAAGGATTACTGTCAGATTCTACAGTCAAGGAAGAGTGAGATGAAGACTACCTCTGAAAACTGTAAAAACTAAGGAAAATATGGAAAAAAAACTCCGAAGCCACTCACCCTTTGCCCTAAGCTGTAAAATTTAAGCAAAATTAAAAGGATGGGTGTAGGGTGCAAGACTCACAGTAAACCAGGATAGTTCATTCTCCCCCATCTGTATATACTTTTGCAGAGGCCCCAGTGATAGTGGCCCACTGTGGATCTCAGAATTTGGACCACAGCACCTGCACAGCATCAGTGAACCCACTGAGCAAAACAGGGCACAGCACATGTTAATCGGCACCAGTTTTAGTATCCACCCCTGCGATGCTTTCCTTGAGCTTAACTCCTGGAGCAGGGCTCCACTGCGTTGGGTCCCCATCTGATCAGCAGTGGTGTCCCAGGGTTCCCACTGTGGTATTGCTAGGCTTTTCCTTAAAGCCAAAGCTTTCACCTGCCAACCGTTGTTCCTCACCCCTCAGGGACCCACACCTACTTTTTGCATAACAGTAGGGAAAGAAGGAACAGGAGGAAAAAAAGCGTGATCTTATGAACTTGTAAGCCAACACATAACAAGTTCTTGGGGTTTATACATAAAGCGTGATGTTTCCTTTGAACATACTCTTAAAATTGTAGCTCTAAATAAATCTAGAAAGGAGCTACTAAAAAGAAGCAAGTATGTGCAATAAATTAAGAGCCTTGTGCCACAAGTGGCAAGAAAGTTTCAGATTTTATGGAAAGATGGACCATTTCCAAGCCTAATTGCTGTGCTTTTTACAAGACATAATGAACAAAGATTAGCCAGTTGGGCACAGGGCAGACACGACAAAGGATTTGTCTGTGTACAAAGATCTGCCAGCAGAATCATACTGTGATGACACAGATTTTACTGGCAAAAGGTCTTTAAAATACCTTCAGCTGACAGAATAAACACCAGCAATAAGAACCTTTTGCCAGTGTAACTGGGTTTGGCCAAAGAATTTTGCTGGCTTAGTCGCATTGGTTAATGTAGTGGTCTTTCTCATCCTGCCATGTGCCAGTTCAGATCGAGCAGAGAACAATGCCTGCTCAAACTCCACAGTGTTAAGTGGGATTCAGAACCTCTGCTTCTACACACCACTATTCAAATCACCATTTTACCTGTTCTCATGAGTAAGAGAACATCTGGAACAGACATGAAGACTTCTCTGGTAAGAACTGGAAAATTTTATGGCTGTTGATAATGAGCACAATCTGGTACAACACTGTGGTAAAGTGCAGGTAAACTGGATAAAGAGAAAATAAAAATTCTAATATTGCTGTCCACACCCTGCATCCTCCAGGCACCAAACACAAACTCTTGCATGTAAACATTCAAGACCACTGCTTTGAACAATGCATCAGATATTTTCTTCAAGTCCTGTTCAGATTTTACTGAAAAACATCACTACCATTAATATTCAGAGCCATTTCTTTCTAGTCAAGCTTTTGTTTCAGAGCTGTGACCAAGAGACAACTTGGAAGCGTGGCTGGCTGGACATACACAGGACAACTTCCCGATGGAGAAACACTAAGGTAACCTGTATTCGGTCTAATGAAAGATTTGTGAAGAAATACAGTCCTTCCCAAATCCAAAAGCTGGCTCAAACAAATCAGGTGGATGAAAGGAAGGCCATAATAAGCCAATTCTTGGAGTAGGTCTACAAGTCCCAAGACACAGCACCTGGAGTACTATGTCCAGTTCTGGGCTCCCCAGCACATGGGCATACTGGAGAGAGTCCAACAAAGGGCCACAAAGATGATTAAGCAACTTAAAGCATCTCTGCTGTGAGGAAAGGCCAAGAGACTTTCAGCTTGGGGAATCTCATCAATGCATACAAATATCTGAAGGGAGGGTGCAAAGAGGACAGAGCCAGGCTCTTTTCAGTGGTGACCAGTGAAAGGACAAGAGGCAGTGGGCACAAAATAAAACACAGGAGGCTCCATGTGAACATGAAGAAACACTTCTTTACTCTGTAGGGGTGACTAAGCACTGGCACAGGTTGCCCAGAGAAGTGGCAGAGTCTCCATCCTTGGAGATCTCAAAAGCTGCCTGGACATGGTCCTGGCACCTGCCTCCCAGTGGCCCTGCTTGAGCAGGGGGGTTGGACCAGATACTTCCAGAGGTCCCTTCCAAACTCAGTCATTCTGTGAGTCTGCAAAAGCGTAAAGGAAATGAGTAACTGATTTTCACTCTGTGCTGAACATTAGGCTTTTAGAAGCATCCTCCTCTGAAAGCAGTTAAGTGCAACTCAAAATAGTACTTTGGGGTACAACACCAAGAGCTACTACCCCTTGAGACACGAAGTATCACTGTCGCTTCCCCTCTGAACACCAGATACACCTCAGTATTTAAAAATGGGATACCAATTCCCTCGGGACTTAGAAGACATGGTCAAGAATTAATAAAATCAGTATGTAACTAGTACTTGGGATGAAAATTCCACAAATAAGAGATGAAGAAACACTAACCATGACACTAACTGTTGCTATGGCTATAGCAAAATGCACAAAAGAAAAGCAGTTCAGAAGAAAAGCCTTCTGTGGGAGTAAGGAGAAAATACTCTGTATTTCAATTCCCAGCGACAGAAGAGCCCTTAGAGCAAGGCACATCATTCTGAAAGGAAGCCTACAATGCTTCCTCCCACTTGTTTTTGAAATATCACCACACTAAGAAAAACCCCTAGTAACTCCATCTTGAAACGGAAACCAACCATTAACAACAATGTCTGGTTGCCAGTAAAAATTTGATGTAGCAGGTTTACATATATTGGGATTCTTAATAATTTATGTGAATTAAAGAGCCCTTCTGATAGTAAACAGCAAAAATTTGCATAGTATTTAGTAAAAGGAACACAATAGAGAGGATACAAGTCTAATTTTTTTTGTGTTTCAAAGCTTGATGGCATGTATCAATTAAACTGTTTCTGTATCTAACAAGCTATCAAGAAAACTCATTAATAAACTTTCTGGGCTATTCATAATTCAGTCATGGTTAATAGGATAAATTGATTATTTACTGATGGTGAGCACAGCAGTCAATGTTGCTCTTCAGCAACCAGAACTGATGATGACTCCTTCACGTGAAGTATTTCTGCAAAAGACCCAAGGCCCGCAACAGCAGACTGCATACCAACAACATAGAACATATTCTACCAAATATATCTTCTCATTTTACTTATGATCAAAACATATCTGAATATTTAATTTGTTGTTTATTCAGCATCAGGCTGACAGACATTTCCACAGTTTCTCTGTATCAGTTCCTTTCTTTGAAAGGACATCTTCATTTAACCAGGTGATTAGGGTATACAAAAAACATTAAAAGACAGCTAAGCCTAAACTGCTGAAGTTATACACAGTAAATATTTTACACAGTCTTAAGAATTTGATTCTTAAATATCAGTTTCTCATACTAAATGCTGGAATATTTCTTTGCTGCATGTGAACGCAAAATGCTCAAGAACATTAAAAAAATGCAAAAATCTTGGCATCCTATCTGACACACTGCAGCACTCAATAGCAAGAAAAGAAGCAAACTGTGTTTAGTTGGATACACATTTCTGTTTTCAAGTTCTACCGCTCATACAAAAAGGACAGTGCAACCCATATATCACATCTGAAGTACCTCCTTCTCCAATACTAAAGCAGGTTTAAGAATCAAAGAAACACACAGCCATCTTAAAAGTTCTTCAAATTGGATTTTATTAGTATTTGCTATTGCTTGCAGTACTTGCTGCATGCAAACAAGAATCCTTTGAAATATGATAAGATTTTGCAATCATTTTTCAGAGAAATGAATCAAAGCAATGTCAGTGCTGCTGAACTCACCACAAAGATATTGACTACTTTCTATATCATAACAAGGTATTTTTTTCCAAACAGGGATTATTACCTCTGATAACCCAAAACACCAGATAAACCTCAGTAAGGGAAAAAACTCAGCTACACCTCCCTATTAAAAAACAAAGTTGTTGGAAGAAGATTAGTTTTAGTTTAAAATCACAACTTATGGTCTCAGTTTGGAACTCAACTTTATCAGTCGTGTGGGTGGTAATAAATAGGAAATAATTTATGCTTTTTCTGCAGATGTTTCCTGCAGTTAACGTGAACTATGGCAGTAAGCAAAACCTGTTACATATAGTATCTCACTAAGTATTTGTAACCTTTCTTTCTTAAAATGGAAAAGCTCAAAAATTATGCAAGAAATAGTACTAGTACCCAATTTGATTTTTTAATTTTTGTTCAGTTTATCATTTCATATGAGTTCATCTCCAAATTGCCTACCAAGATCTGAGTAAAGTATCCATGTTTTGACATCAACACCACCTAACACAACACAGAAAATGCTGTTTCAGGAGATGGTGCTCACAGCAACTTCTTAGCACACAGAGTCCTAAACTCCTGTATTTGTATGTAAATAAAACAGGAGATTTTTTTAAAAATTAAAATCACGAATTTGTGGCTACAGAAAGAGGGCTAATTTCCTTATGTACAAAACCTGAAACACATTTAACTTTGCATGTGTACCATTAAAATATGTTCATTACTGCAAAGAAATCACTTTAAATGCCACAAAACATACCAAAATTGATACTTACAACAATGCCAGGGAAAAAGGGAAGTAGTGAAATCAAGAAAAGGTGTTCAGATATAGCCACATTTTAAAAAGATCAAGCTTTCAATTTTAAAAATAATTCTGCTCTTTAGCTGATGTGACAGGAGTCTGAAGAGAATTCTGGCTCAAGGTTGTCTTAATACCAAAGTCTTCTCTACAAATAGTTTGAATGTATAGTACATATTCACTGTTGACTTTTCATTTAGGCATGCGAAACTAACATAAAGGTACATCAACAGAAAAAGGGTAATTAAGAGAATTATAAGACAAATCACATTCCTCTTACAGAATTTTTTCCTCACATTAAACTATATATATGTGTGTGTGTGCGTACAAGCATGCACACATATGAAACACAATATATGTAAATGGACAAGATCACATTTGAGCACTGAAGACTGAAACTTCTTATTCAGGTAAATAAATGTTACACTGACCAGATTTCTTGACAAAGTGTTAAAGGATATCCAAATGCTGAACTGAGGCGTACTACCACCTAAGCACCTGAACTAGTATTTACAGAGGCATGAATCAACTTTTGAAAGAACAATACATTTTAACCAGCAATTAACATATTCAGCCCCCAAAGAGATTACCTTTACAGTGCTATAAATGTTACTTACACTGTTGTAACCGATGTCCTTACCTCAACAGGGACAAACACAAGTCAGCACTACAAACGTGTTCCTAGGAAAAGGACTGCTGGCATAATACCTCAACAGCTATTGTGGTAGGGCATAGTCACATTTGGCTGCTGTCACTGTCTTTACTTGTCACCACAAGACTGGAGCCGTATTGCAAAAGATGTCTCTGCTCAGCACACTGTACTGTTAAAAATCTCTGTGTATGATGCAGTACTATGTGTTCTCAGAAACTGGGGAAAGTCAGGATCTAATTTATTCAGCAACACCACAGTTTACAATCTTCCAGTCTCTCCATATTGGTAGAAATCTGAAGCCTCAACAAATATTCTTAATCTAGAAACTATGCCATGAATCCACAAAACAACCTACCTACCTACCTGATATGACCAAACTATCATGTCAATACAGATTTTCTTCAAAATACTGCAATATACACGCACTGGTATTAGGGGTGTGGCGGGAGCTGTCATAAAAATTAAGAGAGAGTTGTATTTAAACACAGGCCTGCAAATTCAAAGAGGGCCAAGATATTTAATTCTAAGAATAAGGCACTCCCAAGTTCTACCTTTTTCAGTCTCCTCCTTCTCTGGGGAGATCCCACAGAACAAGTGAGACAACGCGTCCCAAATGGCACACAGTACAACTGCAACCATTGTAGTATGTAACCCTGACAGCAATCTCCAACACCACAGTGTCAGGGCTCCTCTCTGTATTTCAGTTCTCTGCTTCTCAAATTTCTGACACTTAATTTGTTCTTTCTTTCTTCCAGGTCATTTCCAACATAAAAGGAAACTTTCACAGCTGAAACAAATACAAAGGCTTTACTTTGTCATTCATATAGTTTAGGACAAGTAAATGCTCTGTATCACCTACAAAGAGCTGAACACATGGTATGCTCAATGAGCATAAAGTTAAGGTTGGCATCTTACTAACCAATTTCTTGTTAAAATGGATTTATTTACACTGAAGAACACTATGTGCTTATACACTGAAGAACCATCCTTAACAACAGTGCATATCTAGGATCCTGTTTTAAGTGGTTGTTTACTTGGACTCCAGTACAGCCTTTGACACCATTTCCCACAGCACTGTCCTGGAGAAACTGGCTGTTCATGGCTTGGATGGGCATATTCTTTGCTGGGTAAAAAAGTGGCCGGATGGCTAGTCCCAAAGAGTTTTGGGGAGTGGAGTTAAATCCAGTTGGTGGCCAGTCACCAGCCAGTTGGTGCTGCTCCCCAAGGCTCAGTGTTGGGGCCAGTTCTGTTTAATATCTTCATCAATGATCTGGACAAGGGGACCGAGTTGCACCCTCAGTTGGTTTGCAGACGCTGTGTGGATAACTGGCTAGCTGAAAAAGTTCACATAGACATAGTCCAGCTGGCTGGACAACAATGCACATTGCTCTCAGCTTATGTGAAGTAAAGCAAAAATGCACTGTCTTTGGCTGTTCTTGTTACACAGTAACAGGAAGATCCCGGTGGGAAAAGAATGTTACAGGTGGGAACAGATAACTACAGAAGAGAAACTAGGGGCGGGCTTGATATTTAGGCAACTAACCAATAATGACCTTAACTTTCGTAATATGTATGAACTAATTATAACAAGGCATAAAAGGTGACTGTAAGGTACAATAAACGAAGTCTGCTGATCACTCAATATGAGTGACTGTGTCTTCCCTCCGTCGCGACAGGGCTGGGTAAGTGTTGATCTGCTGGAGGGTAGAAAGGCTCTGCAGAAGGATCTGGGCAGGCTGGGCTGATGGGCCGAGGTTCAGCAATGAGAGCCAGGTCCTGCACTTCAGTCAAAACAACCCCACACAGTGCTACAGGCTCAGAGAAGAGCGGCTGGAAAGCTGCCCGGCAGAAAAAGACCTGGGTGTGCTGATTCTTGCTGAACCTGAGCCAGCAGTGTGCCCAGGTGGCCAAGAAGGCCAACAGCATCCTGGCTTGGATCTGAACAACTGTAGCCAGCAGGACAAGGGAAGTGATCGTCCCCCTGTACTGGGCGCTGGTGAGGCTGCACCTCGAATCCTGTGTTCAGTTTTGGGCCTCTCACTGTAAGAAAGATATTGAGATGCTGGAGAGTGTCCAGAGAAGAGCAATGAAGCTCATGAAAGGTCTAGAAAACAAGTCTAACCAGGAACAGAGGGTAATTTGGGTTGTTCAGTCTGGAGAAAAGGAGATTTAGGGGACGGACACCTTATCGCTCTCTACAGCTACCTGACAGAGGTTGTAGTGAGGTGGGTGTCAGTCTCTTTTCCCAAGTAGCAAGTGATAGCACAAGAAGAAATGGCCTCAAGTTGTGCCAGGGGAGGCTTAGATTGGGTATCAGAAAAATTTTCTTCATTGAAAGGGTGTTGAAGCATTGGAACAGCTACCCAGGGAAATGGTTGAATTACCGTCCCTGGAGATATTTAAAATACGTGTAGACATGGTCATCAGGGACATTTAGTGGTGGACTTCGCAGTATTAGGTTCATGGTTGGACTCCATGATCTTAGGGGTCTTTTCCAACCCAAATGATTCTATGATTCCTTTTAAAGTTCACTGTATTTAGACTATGCACTACACACTATAGAGTACTTGTTTTAAACCTACATGGGCCATTTCATTTTTACTAACAGCTTGTATAATTTAATAATTGTTTTTAAAAACTTAAGGAAAAAAATTGTTCTTCTCCATTAGTTGGGATTTGAACACACCTTTTGCCCCCAGCAGGTTGTAGAACTTCATTTTTGCATGCATCAGACTCACCACAGGCCCTGTGAACATATAAACTGCTGCAACAGCGGCTGGTTCCTCTGCCCCTACAAAATACACATATTGGGAGGCTGTCATCTAACAGAGGTCATCTAGACATATGTATAATCCTTATAATGGGATGTAATGGATAAAGAACTCAGTCCCCTTAATGTAAGTGACGAATTATGGGAGACAGCAAAATCAAAGAATTTATATTTTCTGCTAAGTTAACCTAAAAGAAGAAAATGAGAAAACATTTCAGGTCTTCAGCTTCAAGAAACAGCTTAGACTTGTGTAGATCTTTTCATTTACTTTAGAAAGCAGGATTTATTTTTTTCAGGCAATCAGAGTAAATTTTGTCAAAACAAAACAAAACAAGCCACATGATACATATCAGATGATACATGAAGGGAAAAAAGCCTCATTCCCCTGAATGCACTCAAGTAAGCATGGTTTGCTGACTGACTTCTCAAACCTCATCCCACATTTTTACAAAGGACAAAAAACCCCATGAGAATTTAAAGCATGCATGAAATTCAGTGATATGTGTACTTTTTTAATACAGTCTTAAGCTCTGCCCTACCCTGAACAAAGTCACCATCACCCCTACGAAACTCCTAAGGCACATTTCAACTACTGATATAGGTAAACATTCACATATTCAAAGCAGAGCCAGAGAATATAAACACTATACTAGGTCTCTGTATTAGAATTTGAGAAAAAGTGCTCTGACACAAGCAAACTGAGAATTAAAAGGATGAAAGCTTCACATGTGATCTCTAACCTATGCTCAGTAGATATTCAAATACAAAATGCCTATGGGTCTTGCCAGGCTTTCTGTGTTCACATCTGTACATTTTTCGCAAATCTACACTCATCCCCTTGGAACTCCGCTATTCATCTTCACAAGTTCCTTCCACAATGTCATTTAAAATGAATCCTCTCTTTTATCGTTCCTACTCTTATGTTTCCAATCTCTTCATTTCCCCTCTTGTTTCACATTCAGTTCCAATGTCTTCCCAACAGATTTACACACAGAGGACACCAAACAAAAATGCCCTCTCTCAGTACTTAACAACAAAAAGTTTTAAATTTCTTTGCAAAAAACTTACTTTGATTTCTAAGAATCAGATTTCAAAAACGCAGCTCACCAAAAATATTCAGCACATTAGTTTCTTTAAAGAACAATCCCATCACAGATAACCTGATGAAAAAAAATCTAAATAAGGGAGCAAAGTTCTTAATTTTTGTCTAGAGAGAAGGCAATTTCCAAAAGCTTTCATGAAGACTGCCAGACAGAGCATCTGCTCAGCAGCACCATAAGCTTTGCCATGAACGCTCTCATCCCTGCTCACAGAATGATTTACTCTAACTGCAATGTGAAAGAAAAAGAGCTGGCAAAGACAAACCATAATGGTAAGATAAGAAGTTCTGAAAAGAGTGCAGGGTTGAATTCACACAATTGCTGCATTTGCCTAGGACAGACGTGTACACAGATTTCAGAGACACGAACAAAACTGCAAGACTTAGAAGATAAAAGGGCTACTTAAAACAGAAAGCAAGCAAAATACAGCATATGAAGTGGTGCTCACATGAAGCACCACACTTTTTTATATTATCTGAGATCATAAGTGGGCAATACAGAAAGCAATGTTACTGCTAGTGAACCAGGAAGTAAAAAGTTCTAGGACAACAAATCTGAGATGTGCTGAGAACCAGGAACTGTGGACATTAAAAAAGTCTCTCTTCTTCTGAGAGGGCAAGAGCAAAGGCACCAATCTTTTTACAGTTGGAATGCCTACAGAAGACAGTAGCTGAGGAAGATTTATACTGCTTAACTTTTTTTCTACCAGGTGAGGAACAGTTCCACTGCAATCAACAAAGTGGCTGGACAGCAAAATCCTTAAGGTGCAAAAGGGCTTCCTTTCTTTCTTTTCCCTTCCCACTGTTTTTAAAGTGCTGCTGCTGTTAGCATTTTACTGTCGTTAAAGACAAAGCCCAAGCTTTCTATGTTCTGACAAACAGAAATCAGTAGGTGGCACCAAAAAGCAAAGGAAGTTTCCTTCATCTTTCAAGAGTTCAGAAAAAGAGGAACCTACCTAATCCCTAGTGAAGCTGATGTGTAAAAAACACTAAAAACATCCTGATAAATCAGAAACCTATAAAGCTTTGCCCACAACAGTCTTTAAATATGCTGTATTAGATTACTGAACCTGACAGAGATGCTTACATAAAGAAGGAAAGCACAAGCTGCATTACTGCATGAACTGGTGAAGTCAAACACGTATCTTTCCAGAAGTTTCAAGGATCAGTCTCCACAGTCAAAACAACTCTCTGTCTAAAAATAAGAAAAGTGAAATTTCACATCCTACCTGTACCCCTATTCCTACCTTTTGAATCCCTCTAGAGTTAGGGGGTGGCCATGGTGGAGCTACATGCAAAGATTAAGTGAGAAAATCTTCAGAAGCCAAAGACTTCTAATTCTCATTAGATTCATTTGCAATTTAGCCCACATAGTTTCCGTGGACAAACACATATGAAAGCTTTGAAATGCAACAATACTACAATTCAAGCTTCAGTTCAATAGTAGCTCTGAAGATGTAACTTGACTTCCTAACTGCACCATTTTTATACTCTAATAAGAGCTTGCGTAGAAACCATTTGATTATTAAAAGACTTTATTAGTAAAGTTGAAAAAGTAACCTGACTTCATCAACAGTATCAATTTAAATCATATAAGTTATCTCCTGTTATGTCAACAACACACATTGGAAAAATGCATTTAGATAAGCTGATGCATGACCTTCACAAATCACAACAGCAACACCACTGATGTCTACTTCTGAGCCAAAGCTGTATGTTTCAGAAAAACAAAAGACAATTAAATACTGAGATTCCTGTATCACTGCAGGTGCACAGCAAAGGCTGATCAATTTTCAACTTCAATTTAGTATTTACTATACTTCTATTTAAAAAAAAAAAATAATCAAAGAGAACCATATGCATATCAAATAAAATATAACCCACTCTATACATCAGCAAGATGGCAAAATCAGTTTTGCATCAAAGAATCTTGAGACCCCTAATTTATAAGCCCCTTTTATTTATACACCACTTTTCTTCTTGCAATTACCACTCTTAACATGTACCACCTCCTGGTAACAATTTCCTGGAAAATTTCACGTTGTTATTCTATGTATGTATAAAGATATTTTGTAGAGATTTGGTGATTAAGCAAGATCAACAACATTATCAGCTTTCACTATCCACTAATCTGCTGTGGCACCTATTTGCTCTCCAGTGTCATATTCAATCTTCTAAGACTGCACCCTCCTTTCCCTTTCCACACACGTCAAATATCCAAATGGAGGTGGGTTTTTTTCCCCCTCTTTCTCAGAACAGTGAGTTTCTAGTACCACAGCTGCAGTATCCCCTTGAAGGCAAAAAAGGTTTGTATTTCATTCTTGCAGCACTGCAAAGCAGCTAAAGCATCTGTTGGGCCAGCAAATAGCCAGATCCTTGGGGATGTAGATAAAGACCATAAATTTGGCAACTGGAATCAAAGTAGTTGCTTCAGTGAATGGCATTTAAGAACAAGCATGTTAGCAGCAACACCTGCTCAAGCGGTAAGCAACACTTGAATAAAGCACACTAATAGTAGTCTTGTTCATCTTACCATTCCAGTTGCCTCACTATACATCTGAAAACTTATCAAAACATACGCATTTGCTCCAAATACTACCCTCAAAAATTGGTTTCAAAATGCAAATGCTATACACTCACGAACATCCTCACGACTTACAGTTCAACAACTGCGCAAGTAATAACTATTTGCTATAAACAATTACAACTTAAGACGGACAGCTCTAAAAAACATCTCAATGTACAAACGGTTTTAAAATAGACTTCTTGAGGAAACATGAAGCACCCTTCTAGTTTATGTTTGAAAAAAAAATCCCCTTCATGTTACACAGTTATAAAAATTAACTCATATATACTGTAAAGCACTAACAGTATGCCCTACAACGTCTGCTCGCCAACATCAGTGCTTCCCCGAACGCTTCTTTCTCAACTAATGGAGAGGATTAAAGATGCCCTGAAACTTCACTTTACTGGAAGGCCGGGCGGACGAACAGCTGTTCGGTGTTCCAGAAACACTTGCTCTCTCCTTGCACGCAGCACATCGAACCCGCTTGTCTCCTGGAGGGCAGCACACAGCAACTCGGCCCTGGAAAGCCAGCTCATCTGGGGGTTCCAGTCCTAACTTCTGCCAAAGCGGACAAAGCACCTTTAACAGGACCAGACGCCGCGCCCCCCCGCTGACCCGGCCGAGCTCTCGCCCACCGCGCGGGCCGCCCCACGTGCGAGCACGACCGGCCTCCACGGGCCGCCCGGGGCCGCTCTGGCTCCGCAGCAGCGGGCTCACGGCCGGGCCGCGCGGCCCGCTCCGCCCTCCACCTCTACGAACGGCGACCCCGCGGAGCCGGGTCCGGCGAGAAGTCGCCCCGCCGCCGAGAAACGGCACGCCGCCCCCCGCCACCGGGCTGCACGCCGGCAACTCGGGGCCACCGGGCGCCGAGGCCCCACCCCCGCCCCTACCTGCCGTCCGCACGTCGGTCCCTGCGGCCGCGAGGCACGGCGGGGCCGCGCCCCCGCCTCCTCCGCGCCCCTCGCAGTCACCGTCGGGGCTCCCGCGCCGCCTCCAGTTGCGTCGGTCGGGGACCCCGCTGCCGCCCCTCGGGCCAGGCCTACAGCGCCTGCCCGCGCGGTCGCTCCGGGAGCGGCGGCCCGGCGGCCTCCGCCCGATCACAGGGCGCGCGCCCCTCGCCCCTCCTGAGTCCGCGCCACCGTCGCTCGCTCCCGCGGCCCGCGCCCGCCGCCGCCCGCCATGTTCCGCTCCTCCGGGGCCTCGCGGCCCCGCGCGCTCCCCGCCGTCTCCGGGGGCCGGTGACGTCACTCTCCAGCCGGGCCGGGCCGGCCCCGCCCTCGGAAGCTCGCCCCGCCCCACGAGCGACGACGCGGGGCGTCCTTTGTTTGCACGGGGGGGGGAGGGGGCGGCGGAGGCTGGCCTCGTACGTCACCGCCGCGGCCGGACGAGCAGGCGGGGCCGGCAGCCCTCCCTCGCGCGGCACGCCCCGAGGCCTCCCGCGCATGCGCACCGGAACGAAGGCCCGCCCCGCCCTCTTTTAGTTTCGGTTTGCGGGCCGCCCCTCCCCCCCTCCCGCGCGGCGGCAGCAGCACAGCGCAGCCCCCGCTTGGGGCCGGCAGCCGCCCCGCTGCTCCGTTCCCCGCAGCTCGCACCGGAATGGGCCGCCGCCGGCAGGCCTGCGGGCACCTGCGCGGCGAGCTGCAAGCGCCGGGCGGGAAGCGGCGCCGGCAGGAGGGGGCAGGAGCCAGCGCCGCGGGACGGCCGCGCCCCGGGGGCGCCGCGCTGCTGCCGCCCGTGGGGTCTCCCTGGGACGGGGGCGCCGCGCAGTCTGTGCTCGGCCGCGTCACAAAAGCCATGAGCCTCTCGCCGACGGGCGCCTGCTGCCTGCTCCAGCTCATACTTTGCGTCTCGGGGCTTCCCTATGCCTTGCTGACAGGCAGGAGGGTTGAGGCGGGCTGGGAAAACCGGGAAAAGGCCCAGGAGCCACGTCCCGTGCTGATGAGTCAGAGAAACACGATCGGGCGCTTGCTACCGCGGAGGCTCGCTCCCGGGGCCGAGCCGCTCAGCAAGCGAACGAACCGGGCGCGGAGAGAACCGACTCACCCGGGCTTGTTCCCGTAACCGAGACCCTCACCCTGGCTGTGCCCACCTCTCAAACCTTCCTCCCCCGAATCTGATCCTGGAAAACAGAATAAGCCATCTGCTGTAGATACAAACAATTATATGTTCCAAAGGACGCAATTTCACTGGGCATAAAAGCAGTTTAAAATCAGTAAATTGCATCGTTACAGCTGCCAGGGGTGCAGTGAGAAGGGCTGAAGAATTAACTGAGGCTGTGCGGGGGGGCAGAGGCCAGCCGCCCCAAGAGGCAGGATTGGTGCTGTCCGAACCGGGCAGGAAGAACTTTTTCCAGTTTTGAAACTGAAATTCCTTCTATTATTCCCATTTTTCTATGTATTGCCTGCCACACATCCCCCACAAGGGATGCATATAGACTATATGTGATGGACCTTAAAATAACGGAATTCGTGAATCATTATGAGTTCAGATACAGATGAGTGTTGTCAGGCTTATCCTACCCGACTGCACCATCCAAAGCAGGGAGGAAGTAATTTCTTTTTTTCCCCTAGTGTTAGAACTTGTAAACCCCTCTTGTGAAAAAACATCTTTACAAAGAGTTACTGGATTACAGACTGAGAACTGGGCACCCATCAAGACAGGCAAATGACAGTTAAGTTCAGGAACAAGAAATTACCAAAGTAAAGGAAGGTGTGTTAACTATAATTGGGAAATGTAAAGGTTAGAAATAGCGAATCAAATACTGTAGTTATGTATTCAGGTAGTAAGAACCAAGGAAAAAGAAATTCTTTACATACATAAGAACACAAATCTAATAGGAGTAATATAATACTATGAAAATAAATGACAGTAAGTTTAAAAGGATTAAAGCCAGGTAAATTGTAATAGGAAATGATAATAATTTCCTGCCCCTTGGGGGTAGTGAAAAAATTCCACTGGACTGCTCCCATGGTGGTGTCCCCCCTCATTACTACTAGGTGGTCAATTTGGTTTTTAACTACATGAGAACTAAGGAATACATAACTTCATTAAGATCTGTGAAAAGCAATGTCCCAAGAGTAGTTAAGAGTTGCATCACTGAAGTTTCATTTCCATTTCAGCAAACCACCCATAGAACAAAAAATATTTTTAAATAAACTGAGTATGATTAAAAGGCTCTGAAGGATAGTATACTTCCATCTATCCCTCTGTTTAACGCTAGTAGGAAGCCACTGCTTGGGCATTAAGAAAAAGTAGTATTTCCAAGGAGTAATAGTTCCTTGTTATAAATAACTTTCTTTAAATGCTGTGCTCCATAAAGAAATTTATTCAGTTCTGTTTTTTATTATTTTAAGAACAAGAATTTCAGCTTTTAAGTATTTCACTGATTTAAAAATCATAGGTATTAAACATATACAGCATGTTATACTTCAAAGCAAAATAAAAGAAACTACAAACATCAAGAAAGGGTCCCCTGACTCGTGCACTGAGGCTTAAAAGCTCCCATGTCCAAAGGAACAATTACTTTAAAATATATCTCAATTATCATCACTTTGCAGAAACAAGTAAGATGGGAAACGCACTCTTACCTTACGCTAAACTACATCTTTTTATAAGACAACACGCAAAGTACTAGTTTTGGTGCTATGAAATTAAACAGGTTCTTAGTACTATAGAAAATGCTCTCAACAATGTCGTATCCTTCTTAATGCAATGAGTCCACACACGAAAAATTTTAAGACTTTGGTTTCCTGCTGCTGTCACTGCACACAAATTCACGATTCTCATGTGCAAAGTCAACAAAATCAAGTAATTGGAGTGGAAGCCTGGGAATAGTTTTCATTAAGATTGCAACACTCCTTTAGCATGTGTGGTGTGGAACTTTTCTCATGCTGCTGTCTAGGAAATGAAGGCTTGTGGAGAGAACCTACTGTAAAATACATGCAGTTTGCCCATCAAGTACCATCCTCTACCATTTCTTCTGTAACGCAAAACTTGGTTACACACGGTCAGGCAGAGACCAGTAAATTATTTCACTGAAACAATGTATATTAACTAATCAAAGAGAAGTCAAACTATTCTGAAGGCATGCTTCTCAAAGTTTCTAGAATCAATACAAAAATGTCCAACAATAAATCAAAATTTTTAGATTTTAGATCAATTAAATCCTGCATTTCATCTTTAAATTATATTCCTACCAAAATGAACAGGTCCTGTCACTCTGTAATGGCTCAGAACTGGAAATTAATAACCAGTTCAAAAACTAACCAAAAATATAGGCGTATGTAAAATAAAAGCAAGAGTGGTATAGAATTGCAATTGTACCCTCATATAGTAACCAGCTGCTCTTAGGAAGCACTACTGCCAATTTAAAAAAAAAAGAACAAAAGAAAGTATATTTATATACACAAGCTCATAAAAATTAGAAAAAACAGACATCCAGTTGGCTTATACCTCCCAATGACACTAACTGAGCCTTAGTGCTCTATCTTCTATTTCAAAATGAGCACAGAGTTCAGTGGTATGTCTGAGAAAAGTACAGACGTCTGTTCTGAAGATTGTTTACTGTTTTTCCCATTTTAATCAAAGGATCAGCTAGCATTTGCTATAAAATGCAAGGCAAACAGCTTCATGTATTCTCACAAAGAAAGCAAAGCTCCTACCAAATAAAACTGATATTTGAGGGAATATGTATCTTTGAAATATACCCAAACCACATTCTTTCTCCTTTTTACACTAGTTCCACTTTTGTCAGTGTTTACAGTGGGGAACTCTCATTTGGTGCAGAATCAATACCAATGAGAAAGATTGTTTTCTCCCACCATCCCTCAATATTCAAAAAAGTAAAGTTGTGGCCCAGTTCCTCTGTTAATATGGAAGCAGGTGTTGCTGGTGGGCCAAACAACTTAAAAGGCTATGCAGTGTTCTGAAATTTAAATCAGGTAATCTGTGACACCCCTTCCCACTCCCTCCTCCCAAACCTGTGAAGCACCTAACAGAATTTCCAACAAGACTTAAACCAGTTTTAATTACTCTGACATGAAATAAAACTAAGGGAAGACAATCAATCTAACACAGAGGTGATCTTGCCTGTAATGAGAAAAGTATGAACAATAAAAGGGAACGTCAGTGTTGAGTTGGTGCACTTAGGATGGCTCTGAAAGTAGACTTCCCGCACCTGCTCCTCACCCAAGAATCTTCTAGTAACACAGTGCACAGGGACCAAAAACCAAAGCAGTGAATACTATTGGAAATGGTTAGCCAGTTAATCAACTGGAAACTTAAAAATAATTTTGCCATGTTCTGGATAGCATGTTTGACCATTATCTGTAGGTTTAACCAGGCCCCAAATCTAGGATGATACTTAAAAATAAAATTAAATTTTAAAAAAGAACAGGGGAAAAGAAGAGCAATAGGGGAAAAAAGAAAAAAAGGCAGTAGAGCCGTACAAGAATCTTGCACTGATGACAAATCTTGCTCTAGGATAAGCTGGAACAACTAGGAAATTAATTTATTCTGGAATTACAGCATACAAGGATTTGTGCACTTATCAAGGCACTGCCATACAGGTCACACTCCATTTCCCAAGAAAGGTAATTTACAATTTGACTAATACATGCCCTTTTCCAGGCACCTCAAGCCAAAAAGTTGGTTTACTAGTAAGTGTCATACTTGCAAACAATGTAACACATGATAACTAATGTTAACCCATTTGTATTATTTATGGACAGTAAAGCTTAAGGTAAAACCATCAACAGTACCAGTGGTTCAATGTCAAAACTTCTCCCTTCTGTATGCCACCTACACTACTGATCCAAGTCTCACTGAACATTTAACATCCGGCACTCCACTGACTCAAAGCAAGCTAATCTGAGAATATGTCAAAAAAATGTTATGAAAATGCCTGCACACTACTAGACGGACTGGTATTTTAAGGCTGCAGCACTGAACAAAAGCTTCCGATCTGTGAAACATGAAGTTCCCAACTCCAAAACAGGAAAATACAGCTACTGCAAAGAAGCTTTGAATACTTAGCTAGGCTCTAACCTCTGAAGTCAGAAGCAACAAGACATTACCTAAATATTAGCAGTAACATTGCTGTTCTTTATTAACCAAGGGTGTCAATATGGCAAATTACAAATGTTTACAATAGCAAATGAATATAAGCAAAAAGGAAAACACAGTACTTAAGACAAATTTCTCCTAACTGACTAAAAGATTGTCTTGAATAAAATAAATTTCTTAGTATGCTAGAGACAGCTCAAAGAGTAACGCTGAAAATTGACAGCTATACCTGCAAAACAATCTATCTTTGTATAGTAAAGGCAATACATAAAAATACCTAATGTATATGCATCTTGTGAAGGAAACATTTATGTAAGCCTCACCTTGTCACTGTCATCATTACAAATGTGATCTTGATGGATTGAGTGGCATTGAAAGGGTGTACCAATGCTACCTACAAAAGAAGGGGGGGGGGGGGGGGGGAAGAGAAAAAAAAAAATCATTAAAATGATAACCCAAATAGTGTGAACGCTAAAAAGAAAAACAAATGTACCAAATGTTCTTTTCTCCCCACATAGAAGAGACATTTATTTGCCAAACTGCTACGTCTCACAAGTAATGCTTTTAATTTTGGTAACAGAATACACATCCGAGAGACATTTTGCACAGTGTACCAACAATGTTTTCACATATGTTTTTTTCTCAATGTTTAACCAGAATAAAATAAGAACTAATTCATCAATCCAAAACAAACATACGCAGTGCAGTACATACACAACACGTGTAAATAAGGAGAAGCTACACACTTCATATTTAGCCAATATAGTCCTATCCCATATACCTTACTACAGAAAATTTTCAGGGCCCTGGGAAACCACAAAGCAGCTGTCTCTTTCCAGTGATATGTTAAGAACAAAAGTCAGTGGAAAAATCCAAGGTCAAAGCAGAGAAGTTTTAATTTTATCAATTTTGTTTGTAGCGGAATTTCTGCCTGCTTAAGGCCTTGCCACAGGTTTCTTTACGCCTAGAAAAAAAGGGACAGCACACCTCTGCAAAGGCTTACCCCACTCCTGAGACTTCTGTCCAAGGATGGAGACAAACTGAAGTTTGATTGCATTCACAGAGATTCTCAAACAGATTAACAGAACTCTTACTCACACTGTGAAGTTCTATTTCATGTGCTGCTTCCTTGCTTAGAAAGTACAGGAGTGGCATAACCACTGTTGTTGAATTTATGCTTCCCTAAGGTGACTTCTTCCTTGTCCAGTTGCAAATACTGAGCAAAACAATTTTTAAACAGCAAGAAGAAAAAGGTCTGATTTCTAAAGCTACACCATTTTATGATTTTCCTTACAGAATATCCATCTAGAACTTTTCTTCACAAGTTTCTTATGGTCATTCTGTTAAGACTTCTGAAATACTAGTAGTCCTTTTCTGTAACATTTACACCAAATTCCACACAAAACGTTTGTTATAAAGTTTTGCAGTCCATGTGTTGTTTTCAATCTGGACACAACTAGTCAAAGATGGTAATTATTTAATTAACAGGCAGGCAGCCATAGCCTGTTTAAGTTATAGCCTGTTTAAAATTTTGCTGGAGATCATGATGCAGCAAAACTCTGGCTTCTGAGAATTCACCTGCACGTCTGTACTACTCTGCACTCCAGAGAAGCCAGTTACCTTAAAATCACCAAAAAAGTTCAAGAAATAATGCACTGCATAAACTGAATCCTGGAAAAGACAAATTAACAACAGTCAGTCCAAGGGCCTTTTGTGACTGTAACACAACCAGCAAGACACATAAAAACATGAAACTAATCTGGTTATTTTCATAGTTCTTAGGCAAACATGAAGATTCATTTAGTTCTTTTCACTGAGGGAAAGAAAAAAAAAATTAAAAATCACTTAACCTCAAGCTGATGATTTTGGACAAAACACTACTTCCATCTGCAGATTTATCAGTATATCAATCAAGACTTTTATCATCAAATCACATATGGAATGCCAATTAGGTTCTTGGTGAAACTTTTATCAATGCAGATGTAAAGACTGATTAAGAGAGCTTAAAGACAGGAGTTCCTGAGTCCCTAGTGAGTTAGCTGCCTAGCTGGCCTCTTCAGACAGAACTGACAACTGACAATTTGGGAAGAGAAAAAAAAAAAAGCAAGCTGATTTTTCAGACAGTTATTCTTCTGAAAAAAACGTATTTTCCGCCAAACAGAGCTTCGTAAAACTAGCTTCTTTCTGACTTATCACTCACAGAAGAGAAGTTATTTTGTCATAGGAGTAATTAACTCTGCCTGAACTGGCTTGAACAGCAGTAGAGCCTACTCATGCTGTGTATTTTTGTAGGAAGGGAGAGCAGAGAAGAAATCACTATACATTTTAAGTTGCAAGGTGCAAAGGGAAAAAAGAACCAGTTTTAAACTGTTCAAAATATGCAAAGCTCCCTTCCCATGTGATTTAGACAAATCACAGAACACAAGTGTTTTCACCAGGAACAGTCCATATGCTTTCCTGAAATTTGGAATCTATTCAAGCTCAAAGGCAAAGGTTTGACAGATTTCTGTTCGTTACCCCAGAGGCAGAACTAACCTAAAATACAACCTCTTAGACTAATCCAAGATAAAAAAGATAGCAAATAATGAAAACAGTTTAGTTATGCCACATTACACAAGTACATACAAATTTGTTTTGCTCATCTATGAATGCACAGTGGATAATGAAAGAAATTTCTAGAAGTGGTTCAGAGGCTACATCTAACCTCAACATCACCTAAAACTTGCTCTCCACCAAATTCAACTCATCAATGTGGACCCTGCCTTACAGACTACATGACAGGCTTTACAGATAGGCTTTTCAGGGACAGCAATCACATACACAATTACAATGATAAACTGGCTTTGTTCTAGCCACGATGGATACCAGCAGCAGCAACACAGCTGCAATAGTACAGCTTTCAGTTAGTAAATACAATGTAGGACACCTGGCAGCCCATTAGGTGTCAGGTTGCCATAGCTTCAATTGTAACAATATCCGCATTACCAAGAAAAAAAAAGCCAGCTTGGGGTTTATCTACATGTTGCAATCATACTCAACTCTTCCATAAACACAGCCACAAACAGCCAAATGCACTTAGCAGAGAATATGGCAATGCTTTCTTTTTAATATATAGGGTTTTTTTTCAACAGGGTCTTTCATGGTCTTCTTATGTGTTTCATTTCTGGTCAGCTACTTAATAGTACCCGACAGTACAATAGGAAGATACAAGACATGATCGCTGAAGAGTCAAAAGTGAAGATTTTAAAGATTTTGCTGCTTTGCACCAGTTAGCTGTCTGATCTCACCAACAGCCTCACCAAAAGCAGCCTTGGAAAAGGGCTTCTTTCAAAACCAGCATTGATAATGCAATCCCTTGAATGTGGGCAGCACAGGTAACAGATCTAGGGGCACTGACAGAGGGGATTATGAGCTAAAGACTCTGCTCCACAATAATGCAATCTATGATGAGTTATGCAAACGGTTTTTGACTGTGGTTTAACAGGGAAACCATGCTGGAGGACTGGAAGGAACTATAAGCCAATTTACATTGCCCTGACTGCAGGGAGTAAATAGAAACTGTTAAGCTACCTTCATATCCCCAAATCTACACGGAATTTCAGACCAACTCAAGAATAATTGTACCTGGGGGCTAGCAGATCCTAAAGCTATTACAAACAAGGCTTTAATTCTGACTGAAGCATCTTCTCTGCTACAAAGCTCACAGAGTGGTGAAAAATGCCAGTAAGGCTCCTGTGTAAGCGACAGAATGTGGCACATGGGCCACTGCCCACAGCACCTTCCCAAACACATTTCCTTGCTGTAGTGTTCAGGAGATGCAACTGTGAGGTCTAATACCAATCATCTTCTCAAGCAAAATCCCAGCCAGAACTCTCTCTCTCCCACAATCCATAGGAGTCTCCCTGCTATGTAACACAAGAGTCAGGTTGTTTATTTATACTCTCATCTTCTAATACCCAGGCGACAAAACTGTAGCCTCAGTTTAGGCTGAAACACCTTCAAGAGACAACAGGCATCCATGAAACATCAGATCAGCCACCCCTTCAGCATTACCAGTATCAGGACAGAGTATAGAGTAATTCCCTTCAAGTGATGTACACAAAACATGCATCTGTATATATGTGTGTGTACATGTATCTATATCTCAAAGACTATATCTGAAAGACTTCAGGAGAAATCTGAGTCTGCCTTTTACCTTTTTAAATGCAGTTACACTCTTTTTCACTCCCTTCAAATCAAACTGAGATACTCTGCTTAATATTATGTCTTGAACTCAGGGAAAAACATCAGTTCTTTTGTACTAAGAAAGAATGCTATGCTCCCCAGATACCACAGGAAAAAGGGATTGTTTCCTTTCTAAAACCACACATTAAACTGAACAGCAGAAAGAATCTTCAGAATTTCATGATCTCTGCCTAACTTGTGCATCGTAATAAAATAATAATCAACATCAAGTTTGAATGGCTTGCTTCATGCCTGCCAATATTAAACAGTCCAAACTCACACAACGCTAGTCCAAGAGGAAAAAATCTGGGAGTTCAGTCCTTTTAGTTCAGTCGTCTCAGAGCTACTGCAAGTATCTCACTGCTTAAATGAGCAATACTGATTAGTACACTCATTGCCTCCCCTCCCTAGCACCAGTCTGATAAGGAAAACATTTGTGTATGACACCTGTACCATCAAACGTACTTTATCCAGAGCGATGCTGTTGAGCCCTCACTAATTTGCATGAACTAGAAGAGTTCTGGGGTAAGCATTAGGTCAAAACTAGAGTTTGCTGAGTAGCAAATGCATGGAAACAAAGCCTGAATTGGAGCGAGTTTCGACTCCTAATTAACCGCTCCCTTTAAAATGCCTGTGAGTTGAGTGGAGTATAAAATTCTAGTGAGATACAGCCATGGATGGCCAACCTACTTGAAAACATGCAAGATAATCAAGAGGTTAAATTATCTCTGACCTAAGAGCCTCAACTTTCAGAAAAAGTAATGCAAACTACTCCTGCAGATGCCTATCATCGGCTGGTCAACAATACTCCTCTGTTTGCTATTTATTTTTTAATTATGCTATTTAGATTTTGGATGTTCCTTCTAATTCAAGAGCCTCCAAATGGCAGTGAAGAAGTTACTTAAAAGTAAACAATAGTTTACTATTACAATGAAAAAGTCGGAGGGGAGTTCAAGAAATGATACAGCTGCTTAGGCTGGTCAGGGAAGAGATGGCTCTAGGTTAACTGTCTTATAGAACATACTTTTTTTTCCTACGCATGCAAATCAGACCATGAAGAAGCAACACATTGCATCGTGCCTGGGGGTTGCAGCTCTGCTAGCTGCATAGAATGCATATTAGGATTGCCATTCTTCCCTCATCTCCTCCACTGTCCTTTTTATGGACTCCAACAAACTGAAATTCCATAGGTTTCCCAGAGGTTTGCATTCACATTAACTTCTGTTATGGAAAGAATTTATTACACACTGGGAAAAGCTAATATTTTTCAGTTGTGTGGTACAGCACACTGTTGCTAACTTTTAAGCAAGTCCTGAGCATAGAATATATATATCTATGAGGCTGTGATAAAACTCTGGATGACATCCTAGCCAGAAAGCAGCCCAAAGTCACTAGAGAAGAAAAAAATTAAAATACTTCCTGAACTACTTCCTCCACTTCCCAAGAAAGCCATGCTCTTGTTCAACTGCAGACAGTGTAGGTCTGGTGGTGTTTTCTGACTTCTGGTCTTCCCTTCCAACTCCCTGACACCAGTCAGCCTCACTGGTACACCTGCCATCCCCTCTCCCCTGCTACAATGCCCAGCTGAGGGATTCTGTCCTAATTTCCACATACCTAGTGAAAACTTGTATTTTCCAAACATCAGAAAGCATGATAAAGAGTCTGCAAGAAAAGCTCCCTCAGCTTCTCCTTTTCCTGCAGCTTTCAGGGAAACACACTACGTGCTTAATAATCATCAGGAAAAGGGATGAAAACAGCACAACTGTAATGAAACCTGGGCCCATGCTTATTTCAGGAAAGTTAAGTGTACCTTGTAGTAACATTTCTGACTGAACGACATCTTGCAGGTTATATTAGGAGAAAGGGAGAGGAACCCCAGAGCTTAAAAAAGAAGCAAAACGAACACTGCAAAAGTCCTGAATACTGGGGCAGGCCACTAGGCTTCATAAACAGCTCATCGATAAACCAGCAGTGAAGAAAGAGCTTTTTACCTGGTTTCTGCTGTGCCTCTAGAAATCTGCATAAATGTTCAAACAAAAAACATCCAATTTAAATGTATTAATTTGGATTTGTAATTTATAATTACAATTTAAATGCGTTTATACATACAAACTGGACTTGTTACGCCAGCAGCAGTCTGAATATAACCCCACATACACACTCTTTTCCTGTGCTTGCAAACAAGATTATAATAATGCCCTCATGTCACAGAGGAAACCACTGTGGCCTAGCTGTTGCCTTCCTCCTTCTGCACTGACTTTAGTGGCTTCATCTTTTCTAGGGAAGAGTGGAAACAACTGCAGTTCAGACGGACTGGTAACGCACAGGCTCAACCACACGGTTTTATCCCCTTTGTAGCAGTCTCATGCAAAGAGAGGCCACTGCTGTGGTAGCCATCCAGTGTCACCCTGCAAGGTCCAATTTCTTACAAGATTTGTGTATTTTTAAGTTGAGCACGTATCTGTGTGGAAATTTGAGTGTCTCAGACACTACGGTGTCTGAGGGATCCAACCCATCAGCACCTTGCTTCTCCACATACTCTGGATTTGCAGCTAAAGTCAGCTATTAAGTAAATGAGAAGTTCTTTCCTCAGCTAACAACGCAGTATTAATGGATAAGCATAGGCTTTCAGTGAGCATATATAGTTTCATTGCCAAATTATTAAAATGATTTCCATACAAGATTTATAGCCATAAACTATACTGACCAGGCATGCCGAGAGCAAATGATCAGATTCAGCCAAGCTTCAAATAAAAAGAACATACCTCCCAACATTTAAAGAATTCTTGAAATCAAAGGTGTTACAGAATTCATGTTTACTTCTACAAATTCTGTCTGTATGCACTGTAAAAATCCCTAGAAAAATGGAACTACTATACATAAACAGCCTTTTGGAACATTCTTCAAATATTCAACTTTGTAATTTAAAAAAATACTGAAACACATCAGAAGTTAAGTCCTTACTGTTAGCTTTTTGCAACTCAAACATTACTCAGATTCTATTTTGGATTTCATGCAAGTGTAAAACTAGTATTTTAAAAGTTTGTCTTTCATAGCTTTACAGTACACATACAAAAGCAAGGAACATTTTCCGTAAGCTTATTGACAGCTGTGTGCTTTGCTCTGGGGATCAGGTTTTCCCTGCTTATTCAAGGAACAGCTCAGCAAGAAGTCATCCAGGGAAAAATTTTACAGCAGCAATAAACCTTCAGGAAATTAGGTTACTGCAGAAATACTATTACACCCATAAACACAGTACCAATATTTTACTGGTACTCTTAGTACTCAAAATGTCAGGAGATGAAGTGTAACTGATGAGGTTACACAGAATAGCAAAGCATCTACAAAACCTGTTAGCAGGTTATTGAGTTTGGTTTGTAATAGTAAGACACAATCAGACAAAATCAAACTACATAAAGCAGTAAGGTAAAAATATTACTTGTGTCAAATAAGCTGTTTCATCACAGAGACTAAAGTAGGACTGAGGACAATCTCTATGATCTAAGACTAAGAAGTGATCTTCCTGAAGTGGTACCATATAAGGAAGTCCTAATCTGTTATGATAAGGCTATTCTAAAAAAATGCTGCCACAATTATGCATGTGGTAACAAGTATATACTATTCCCCACCCCCCAAGGCTTTTTAAGATTTCAATTGAGGCCTACTGTAAAATAGAAATTTAAAAGCCATTTCTCTAATTTGGATACAATATGACATTGTTTATAACAACATTCCCACTTCCTTTGCTACTCCAGAGTAAAACTTCTATCACAAGTATTTAATATACATTGTTTACAAACAGAAGCTGTTCAAAAATAGATTTGATTACAGGATGAAGTTAGACCATTCCTTCTCTGTTATTTTTGTATCCTCCTCTCTCTGAGGAATGAACTCCATAAAAATCACACCTTTCTGGCTATCTCACGCAAGTGCTAAACATGGAAGATTACCAGTAAATCGAGACTAGACCATTTAAGAATTTGCAGCTGCAAGCCCTGCATCAGATGACTGCACAAGTGCCCACGAGGGAAATCCACTGTGGTGCACGTTCCATAGGGCACAAGCAAATTTTGAAGAATTATAAAATGGTTTGGGGTTGAAGAGACCTTTAAAAGATCACCTCGTCTACCCTCCCATGGGCAGGGACACCTTTCATTAGATCAGGTTGCTCAAAGCACAGCCCAGCTTGACCTTGAACATTTCCACTGATGGGACATCTACAACTTCTCCACAACATCCACAGCAGGGCAACCTGTTCAAGTGTTTTTCCACCCCCACAGTAAAGAGCTTTCTTCCAGTTATCTTCCTTATATTCCTAAATCTACCTTCTTTCAGGTTAAAACCGTTGCCCCTTCTCCTGTCACTACAAGCCTTGGTACAAAATGCGTCCCCATCTTTCTTACAAGCCCCCTTTAAGTACTGAAATGCTGCAGTAAGGTCTCCCCAGAGCCTTCTCTTCTCTAGGCTTAACCACCCCAACACTCTCAGTCTTTATTCATAGAAGAGGTCTTCCAGCTCTCTGATCATCTTTGCGGCCCTCCTCTGGACCTACCCCAACTGGTCCATGTCCTTCTTGTACTGGGGAACACAGAGCTGGGCACAACACTCCAGGTGGGGTCTCATGAGACCAAAACAGAGGGGGAGAATTACCCCCCTCAACCTGCTGGCCATGCTGCTTTTTTTGGCTGACTTTCTGGGCTGCAAGCGCACATTGCCAGCTCACATCTAATTTTTCATCCACCAGTATCCTTCTCTGCAGGGCTGCTTTCAAACCATCCATCCCCCCAGCCCACACCAGTGTTTGGGATTAGCCTCACCCTGATGCAGGACCTTGCCCTTGGCCTTGCTGAACTTCATGAGGTTCACATGGGCCCACTCAGGCCTGTCAGGTTCCCTCTGGGTGGCATCCCTTCCTGCAAGCCTATCAATCCACTGCACCGCTCAGCCCGGTGTCATCCACAAACTTGCTCAGGGCGCACTCAATCCCGTTGCCTATGTCAGTGATGAAGATACCAAATAGTACTTGTTCCAGCATGGATCCTTGAGGGACACCACTCATTACTGGTTTCCACTTGGATACTGAGCCATCGACTGTAACTCTTTGGACATGACCATTCAGCTAGTTCCTTATCCATCAAATAGTACATCCGTCACATCCTTATCTCCCCAGTTTAGCAGCAAGAATGTTGGTCCAGCGTGGGACAGCGTCAAAGACTTTACAGAAGTTCAGACAGATGGTATCTGTAGGTCTTCCCTTGTCCACTGGTGCAGTCACCCCATTGTAGGCGGCCACTAGGTGAGTCACACATAGACTTGCCCTTGGTGAAGCCATGTTGGCTCTCTAATCACCTCCCTCTTATCCATATAATTTGACACAGCTTACCATGGAGGTGAAGCTGACTGGTCAGTAATTCCTAGGGTCCTCCTTTTTACCGTTTTTGAAAGGATATTTTCAAAAGAAAGTCAGGAGATAAAAGTGCCTGTGGGATTACTGATAAAAGATACATAAATCTGAACCATCTCAACTGCTCCCTGGACATGCAGAAATACCACCTAACACATATGCCAACCTTTGTGTGGGGAAGTGAACAATTGTCCAAAAACCTGTTTATTCCCACAACCAGCTCATGTTTCTTCAGGGGTGATCTACCTACCATTGTGCAGATAATTCCCATGCTGCTGGAGACAAGGTCTACAGATTCACAAGAGGTTATTCCCATTGGACTGGGCAGACAGGTACTTGAACCAAATGAATGATACAGGAATCAGTTCCTCCTGTCTGAGTAGTCATTGTCCTTAGATCTTCTCTCACAACAAAATAATTCTGAGGTTATTTTCTGAAGAACTGACATCAACTTAAATTGCAGCTTGAAACACACTACCTCTGTAGCTAGAGCACAAAAACATACTTCCTTTTAGCTGCTGTGTTACAGGACTCTGTACAAGAAACTGACTTTTGCTGAAAGTAAATCAATCCTAGAGAGAACAAACAAACAAACAAACCCCAAAAGCCTGGCAAGCCACCAAGGATTTTAAAAACCCCAATCTTTTAATCCTGTCATGGAATTCAGTTTTTATCATCAGGTGTTGGAAGCTGACACAAGAGATGCAGACAAATATGCACGACAACTACATTAAAAACCAGGTCTGAGCAGATCAGAACACAGGGATACCCTTACCACTGCTCTATTCCCATCCTTATAGGACTTTATATTAATGGTTTTGAAGAATCAGATGTCTGAAGTTCTTGAGCTTCCTGAACTTAAGTTACTTTTCAAACGCTACCTGAAATTTCAAGCCATTTTTCTTTATTTGTAAGTAGGCTAGTAAACCAATTTTCTCGAAATTCATCTTCTCTTGAGAATCTCATTAAGACTCTTGAAAACCCAGACTGCTTATGCAAACTGTCTAGCAGCTGCTTTTTGGATGCACTGAATAAAGTGCCTTCTTTGGCTTACATTTATTGTTACCATTACAACATAAACTTGTCATTATTACAATAAAAAAGCAAGCACAGAAGCAAAACATTAAATATTAAACTCTAAACCCTAGCTTGTCATGTCCCTCTATGTCTTTACAGTGTCACCCACCAAACTCAGTGTTAATTTGCACGAAGATTTATTATTTTTTCCCCCCCTTCAAATAAAAGCTTTAATGCTCCCACACAGCCTAGCCTGGAGAGAAGAAAGCTTCAGTGGCAAAAACGTTGCTTAGTGCTGTCTGATTCATGCAGCCTTTAACACAGATAGGAAACAGCAATCCAGAGCATGCATTTATGATCAACTTCTTTCAGTTCCTTACTTTTATCAAGAAAAAATGTCATGAAGTACTGCAACCAAAATTTTAAATACATCTCAATTTTATTATTTTTTTTTATTTTCACTGCATGTTCGTTTTAGCCATAAGGCAAAAGGTAGCCATGAGGCACTGCCTACTTAGGAACTGACCTTGCAAGTATCTGTTTGAAACAGGTTCTATTCTGAAAGCATAGTTAAAGGTGTATGATCAAGTCATCTCCAGGAAATTACTTCAAGGGAAAGGCCAAGCTGTCTCTAAAGACGGCTCATCTGCTAAAATGGGAAAATCTGAACACAATTAAAACTGGTCTCAGAGAGAAGCTAGAGTTAAAAGTAGTATTTTTTTACTGTGTATGGGCTTTCCACAACCCTCATTTCCATGCAGGTGATTGAGTGCTTACTGTTGCAACTTAAATTAATAATCAGTAGGAGTGACTTGTCCAGACAAAATGAAAAAGTTAATTTATATTTGACAGGCCATGAAATAACTTTCTCTTCGTGTCTGTCTTGGTCTTGCTCCATTTAGTAAGCATTTGTCCCAGTCTTGTTGCAAAGCACGAACCATGTTAATCTTTAGCATTTTATTTATGTCTTTCTCTTATACGTGCACAGTAAGGCCATTAGCAGCCAGAGACACCCCATCAACTTTTCCAAATATTTTTGTTCCTTGAACAAATCAGGTTGTGATAATACCCTGGATATTTGGAAGGAAAAGAAGATGAGGTTGACAGCACACCTCTTTTATCCCAGTGCTGCACGTACATGGACATAAGAGACAGCAGTATTAGTTTTCCTCCCTTTCTGGATATATTATGTCTCAATCCGTTCTGATTTTCATAGAGAGAAACTTTCTAAGGAACTTGCTTGATCACAAGCAACAGTATCCTTGTAATCACTGAAGCAAAGATTCTGAGAAAGGGGGAAAATTTGATATCCACACAGCTGTATGTTTCTCCGGAAAACCAAGTTCTGCTTTTTTTGGAGTACCATTCAGTAAGCAAATTACATTCAGCTTTACAGCACAATTCTGTGCTAATTTGTTGTGTCTCTCATGGGGAAATGCAGCAATTCCTTCTGACTTTTTTTCTTCTCTGGCTTTTAAAACCAAGATGCACTACCACATACTTTGTCTCACCCTGTTTTGGTATTCCTTCCCTAGCAGCTCCCTCTAACTAGATTTGCCTAGGCACCTCCACAGCTCCTAGCCCCTGTCACCACCCAGACCCCACTTGCTCTTGTCCACACTATGCTCATTTGGAAAACCTTTTTCTTCTACACTGTCTATTCTTAGGAGGAAAGACATCAATGGGTACATGAAGTCCCTAATTTTAGCTCTGGCGCAAATACAGGACACAGCTATCAGAGTTGTAACCAACAGTTAAAAATACAAGTAAATCAGCCAGCAACCACATATACAGAAAGCACCATGTTGCTTACAATTTCCAGCATTTCTGAATTCTGATTTCTTTTTTTAAGATTTTGATCTTTAAAAGCTCTTCTTTATCCATAGGGATGGTTAATTCAGAACACCAACACAAGAGTCTAGGCCTCTACCAGGTTTCAAATTCCAAGAGTACATTACCTAACAAGAAAATTTCTCATGAAAAAATATTCTGAGAAACTTACCTAATCAGCCAAAATGTACTTCTGTCTGTCCTACACCTTGGAGAGAGCAGAACATTTCTTACAAAGTCTTCCCAAGTGTTGCACTGGAAAAATTTCATCTGATGTGTCAGGATTTGGGGAAAAAAAGCTATGAAAAACTGAATGATACCTTCAGTTTTTCAGGGAACTACTGTACTCTTACCAGCTCTGCTATCAGGGAACTAGACACATACATCATATACACAAAGAACTCCCATTTCAAGTAACACCACTCTTATTTCTAAGGCCTTCAACTTCTAATTAAATTTCAAATAAAAAAAAAAATCAAATTACATTGTTTTCCCATCATACCTCAGTGCATCTGCTTGAAAAGGCAGCTAGTCAACACTTCATGCACATACCACCATACGTGGTGTCCTGCTGCTCCAGAGTGTCCATCTTATCATACCATTTCTTCGTTTTTTAGAACAGAGAATTCACCTTCCATTCTCCAACAACACTAACAGACAGAAAAAACCCTCTGAGAACATGCTATAAACCCAACCATATGCCTTACGTTGGAGATGAAAAGCTTCCAGGATTAAACAGGCTTCTTTTTCAGTGTCAGCAAGAATCACCACACTGCCCTATTGAATAGCATAGGGCAACTTTTCAGCATGGTTATGTCAGTCACTATTTTTGCACGCTGTTGCCATTCCTCTTTAAAAAATGAAGGTTTTTTTTTGGCCTATCTTTCATGCTTCCATAGGCAAGTTTATCAGACTGTTAACAGAGGCACTCTTTTGATACATATCCAACACTCAGATTAGAAACCTGTCAGCCATGGAATGGGTTGATTTTGAGAACCGGAACAAAATGGAGAAACTAAACAAAAGTTTGATTTTTACATATATTTTGCCTTTGTTAGACATTAGTAACTCTAGCAAGGGCACTCTGGAAGCTTGCTACCTAAGAACAAATACTCAAGCTTAGATGGATGGCTGGTCTAAACCCCAACCTTGTCCCAGTGCTGGTCAACAACCTGAGCAAGCACAGAAGAAAGCACTTAATTTCTCCTCCTTTCAGCACAGCCTATCAGCTCACAACCACCAGCAGTTCTGGGATCCCTGATCTGCAGGTTGCATGTGGATGGCATTGATTACTGAACAGTGATGATCCGTCCCTCATGAATTTGTCCAACCATTCTGGGTCCCCCACTTTTCATAACAAATCTGAACTTCATTCAAATCCTTCTGATAATCCTTGCATCCCCAAAACTCACCTAAGGTTCTTAACAAAGGTTCTTAAGGTTCTCAGCAGAAAAACATACTTTTTTGGAAAAAGTATGTTAAAAAAAAATAGCTCTAACGTACTTTTCCCATTCTCAAACACACTATCGATTTAAGCAGCTAAAGACATGCAGAACTCAAAATCCTGACTTGTGATAAAGGAATGCTGTTACAAAGAAGTCAGAGTTTTCCTTTACTTTGTAGTTATTTGGAATTAACTAGCTTAGGTGATTCTGACATCACGGCAGTTAATACCCATCAGAAAGCTAATTTACCTTTCTGCCAAGTATCTACTCAAGCAACACAAGCTGGATTGCACCTGTCCATGTATGTTAAAAATTGGGAATCAAATGGGCTAAGATTACCAAGATCAAAATCAGTAGGGTGGATAATACCAAGGCTAAAGGTAAGGTCTCTTTTGCTTCCGTAAAACATGCAGCATACAGGCAGGTTCTCATTAACTCACAGCATGCAGAAAGATTCTTCCATCTGGAGGTCTCCCGAGACTCAAATAACCACACGAACCCACTTTTTGGACTGGACATTCAAGCTGCCGGTTATTTGGAAGATTACTCAGGAGTTATCAAGAGAGTCTCTCCATTACAAACCCTTTCACAAAAAAGGAAGAAAAATACAGAACAATGAAGTTCCATTGTAATACATTACATCCCCAAAAATCAACATGGACCAAAATATAAAGATAGTATGCACAACCGTGATTCCAAACCTTGCTCCAAGGAAGAATCTTTGAACATCACCAACTGGCAGATTAAAACACACGTTTAAATTAAGACACTGAATTTAAACGTAATCAAAGCTATTTTAGGATGTACTTAAAATTGAAGCCTAAGTTGTCTAGAATGAAAAAAAGAAAAGAAACAGTAATTGAATATTTCAAAGGGGTATACATTGGTCCTGAAGTTTTAGGATCAGTCAAGCCTCTGGAAGAAGTTCTTGGCTAGCAGAGGAAGTCAGAGTTGTTTAGTGTTCTTTCAAAAGCTGAAGTCTACTTTTTCTCTTCCAGTTGAAAAGTTGAAAATGTATCTCAGTTTAATAGCTTACTCACTCAAAATTAGTAAGTTTATTACAAATTGTAGGAGAAAACAGTCTAGTTTTTATAGAATGGATAAACTAGTTAAAGCACAATTGAACACTAAATGACTAGTTCTCAAATACTACATACCAAGAAAAAACTGTTAAGTTTGCAACTCCTCCAAATATCTTTGTTTTCATTTTCCTGATTTTCCTAAGCTTTTTTATTCTCAGCACATTGTAATGTAAACATGTCTGCCTTTTAAGACTGTTTAAACAAGCCTGTTGTCTAAATTTAATTTCATTATGTTCCCATTCAACACGAGCCCAGCATAAATTAAGAAATAAAAATTAATTTTATAAAGGAATAAGAAACAACTACCCATGCAATTTTCCAAAAGACTATAACATGCAACACAGGAAGCCAATTAAATACTAGCTACATGAGTTGCTTAAATGTGCCTGTAAGCTACCCACTTTCCTCACAAAAATTAGCAGATAAGTGCAAAAGCTATGTTCAATTGGAAATATCATTGTTATTAACTTGGAAGATTTAAGTTTTCTTCAGATGAATGCTCCAAAGTTAAACTGAAAAACATAATTCCAACAGGTATCCTACCTGCCAGTCTGAATTAACTGAAACCAATCCAACCTAGTCTATACATGAAGACATTTTTTGTGCGGTTTTAATTTTATAACAAATGGGTTTGTTTGAGGCTTCCCTACTCATCTGCTGTAAAGGTCGGCAGGAACCACACACAAGTTCATATTTGTTGTAAGATGTACACACGGAACCTTCTAATTTTGTTCCCCTATTTTTTACATTTCTATCTCTTACCCGTGCTAACGTGTTTTCTTCATTATTTTTATTATATTTATATATATTATATATATGTGTAATAATTATATATTTTGATATGCTGTTCTCTGTTCTGTAAGATGCACTGGTAACTTAGCAATGGTATCGGGCGTCTTCACTTCACACAGCCCAGTAACTCCCCCCAGTCACACCGCGGAGGAGGCCGTTTGTGGCGGCGCCAGCGCTGCTCCCGCTGCCTTTGCGGTGCGGCCCGGAGGCACGCCCGCCCGCACGGCGGCTGCCGGCTGCCCTCAGCCCACCAGGGGGCGCCCCGCCGCGGGGGCACGGCGGCCCCCGCGCCCCTTCCACACGGCCGGTGCACGCCCCGCAGCCACGCCGCGCCCCCCGCCTCGGCCCCACCGAGCCCACCCTAAGCTCGCTCGCGGTCCTTCGGAATTCGAAAGCTGCATGATACAGGGCACGCTGGCATAAACATTTGCTAAGTAAAAACCACCACAAAGTAAGGGACTTCTATATATACATCTAAAATACACTTTTTAATCTACATATGTATTTATATACTTTTATATTTTGCTTTACAAAGCACTTATTTATAAGGTATGAAGCTGCAAAATGTAACTGGATTGTTTCTCTGAAATGTAAAGCAAATTGCTGATTTGCTCCCGGGATGGGGTGGGTGCTAGAAGCACAACCAGGTAACAAAAGACATTTGAATGGGCCAATTACGAGACCATCATGTAACTACTCTTATGTGGCTAGAGGCTGATGATTTAAAATGTTAAAATTTTAAATGATTAAATAGGTCAAATGTTTAATCTGTAGATGCCTGGTACTTGAATAGTCTTCCAGTTATCAGGCTCCTCTCAGATCACTCATGCCTACCCACCAGCGCATATATCCCAGTCCAGGCACCAGACACTTCCTGAGCCCTACTCTGCTGCCTCACACCTCCCTCCTACAGCCATCAGCACGAGCACCTCGGATGCATACAAAACCACCAATGATCTGTGATCAAGAATTTGCACGGGAAGTCCTGGTCCTTGCTGCTATCTTCCTGCATCAGCCTCCAACAGACCTGCTTGATGACTCCTCATGCTACAGCACAAATAGCCTTCTCCAGGCACCCATGGTCCTCCCAGACATGGTTTAATTCCATGCTCAGCAGCTGCAAACTGAACAAAAGGGACATCTCCTAAAAGGCTGGCTTAATATTACCAAACTCAGTTGTAAAAGAGATCCGTCAAAGTTGCTCCAGACAAGACAAAGTTGCCGCAGCCCAGCTCCCTGCTTTGGGCAAAAGAGCATTCCCCACCCCCCCCCCCCCCCACCCCCTGCCTTTACCAGCCCACTCTACAGATATACAGAGAGGTATTATGAGAAGAGTAACAAACTATTAATTTATTTTTAAGCATCAAAAGTATGGTCAATATAAGGAACATTTTTGTCTCTGTCCTAAAGATTACATCCACTTTGATTAAGTCTGTAATCTAAAGGAACTAACTAACCTAGTTTTTCCAGCGCAGAACTGTCCCCTGATGTAATTAAAACAGTTTTGTCACTTCATTTTTCCTAGAAAAAAATAAAGGGACAGAAAACCAAGCAGCTGCAAATCCTTCATTCACAAAACATGTGTAGCACAGAATGTGCCGATGAACATTTACCACTGTTGCTCCACTACAAGGAAGCTAAAATGCACGGTAAAACTAGGAGTATTATGGTTTATATTAGACCAGTTTATCAGGTGTTAGGCAGAAGGCAAAGTGCCTTCTCAGCTACCAAACATGTAAACTAAAATCCTAAATGGACTAGCGAGCTCATGTTCTTTTCTTTCTTAAATGTGTGTGTGTAACTATACCTCCCTGTTTGATAGTTTGTAAAACTTGGGGAGCCCTTTGAACACAACCCACAGTTTGACACAATTTATAACTTTATTACTTATCAGCTTTAAAAGGACAAGGCAACATGTATAAGCATGAACATATTTTAAAAAATTAAATATATACAATACTTTGTTTCAAAAGCAAACCCAGGTTAAAGATAAATTTTACTTATAAGACTGATGCAATTTTTACTAGCAGAATATGCTTTTGCCAGTATAAACCGCCTTAGTGCTTGGGACTTGGCTTCCTAATCATACCAGTGAACTCATGCTAGCTCAACTCTGTCATGAACACCCCTATAAAACAAAGTCTTGTTGGATAGTCCTACTCTAGTTATTTCTCCACAACCTTCAGTCTAAATCCCACTTAGATTACATAAGGTTCAACTGCACTTTTCCAAAACTATACGAGCTAGCAAGCAAACCCAGAAGTAGATGCAGAGCTATGTACAAATGTATAGTAAATATCTGCTGAATAGACTTCTCTGAAAAACAGCCTCTTGCAAAATTCACAGATTGAGACTTCCTTTTGATAACCTGCCTGAATCACTGGGATCATTGTATGATGTCTGCAGCAAGAGCTGAACAGAATGAAGAATAATCAGAAGCGTGCACATGCTCACGTGGCAGGGGACCCAGCCCAGGAAGGCTAAGCTACGCCTTTAGTCTCACTGAATCAGCTGAGAGTATGCACGGCAGAAGTGAAGTTGCTGAAGTCACAGCTCTTTTTTTCCTAGCTATGACAAACTGTGTGCACATGCACACTGTGTTTCTGTGTTTGTGTGTTTGCAGGGAAACATTAAAATGTGTTCAAACAGGTATAAAATAAAACCCAAAAATATTCTCTTGACATAACTTTTACTACTAATTAACAGTAAATACTCAAGCAAAATTTTACCACTGTGTACATATAATGGAAACAAATTAGATCACGTTACTGAATTAATAACCCAGCAATTATTACACAAACAAAACATCGCTGTAGGAACCACAAATGCCAGCCAAATCCACAAAACATCTAATACTCAGGCTCTTTCAAATCAAAATTAAATAATGTTTTTAAATTAAAAAAAAAGAAACAAAGAAACCAAACAGTAGCATTTTCTTGGGCTCTGGCCAGGAATGCCAAGTTCTATTGCCTGCAGTATGTTTTCACCACAAAGTAATAAATTCTGCCATGGATGAGGTTATAGTGGCAGTAGCAGCTTTTAACTACAGTACTAGTAATAGGAACAGCTTTTAACAGGTTTCATGAAACTATTAATTCTATTTTAAGATTTCAGTTTAGTAACCAAACACTTTTCCTCTCCTCTCCTTTTCTTGAACAGTCTTTAAAAACTCCAAACATTAAACCAAACAAAAAATCCTTAAACCCCCAAACCAATACAGCAAGATTTTGGCAAGGAAGGTATCAGTGGATGCAAAGGGCAGAAGGCAGTCAGCAGGAACAGATGCAGGATGTTATGCTTTCCACTTACATCTTTGTACAGTAACATCAGTGAAGACAATATATCCATTTTTCCAGTTAAATTACTTTTTAATTCATATCAATTGGAAAGGGAGATTTCGTCCTACAGTTAAGTGGAGAACTGGGAGACAGCAGCAGAAAGTAAAGGACTCACAGTGACAGGAACAAGAGGCACTTTGGAGGCAACATTACAGGCTGAAGGGGCACCTGTCTGAAGTGTATATGCACAAACATATGCAGCCTGAGAACAGACAGGAGGAACAAGAGCTCTGCCTCCAGTCACAACACAGCGTGACTGGAGTAAGTGAGACATGGCAGGAATGACTGAGTTGTGATGGACTGGCAGATGCTCTTCACAAAATGCAGGCAAGGAAGATGAAGGTGCAGGGGTGTCTTTATGCAAATGAAGTTCGGCTACATGGAGCTCTTTCCGGGGACAACAGTTGGATGACAGCTTGCGTGTCCACATCAGGGAAGAGGCCAGTAAGTGTGACATCATGGCAGAAATGGCTTTATTACAGATCTCACAAGTAGGTAAAGCATCCTAAACAGCTTGAGGATTGCTCTTGATCACAGCCCTGGTTCTTATGAATTATTTTAATCTCCTTGGTATCTACTGGAAAGGCAGAGCAGGTGGGGACACACCCTGGCAAGGAGATTTCTAGAAAAAGTATCTCCTTGATATAGGTACTGGATAGGCTAACCTGGGATGGTGCACAGCTAAGCACATCTGCTGTTCACTAGCATGGAAGTATTGAGTACCGATACAAAAATCACGGGCAGCCTCAGTGGTAGTGACCACAACATAGGGGAGTTCAAGATCCTGGGGGCAGAGAGGCAGGTGAGTAGTGGAGTACAGACGATGGACTTTAGGAAAGCAGATTAGTTGAGTGGTAGGTGCGATGCCATTGAAAGGGTAGGGCAATGCAATGTTACCTGCAGTGAAGGGTAAAGGATCACAAGAAAGCTGGCAGGTCTTTAAGGACATTCACCAAGCAGAGGAACAGTCTGTCCCAATACTCAGGAAATCAAGCAGATATATCAGGTGACAAGCTCAGCGCCAAGGAAGGAAGGAACTCATGATGGAACTCCACTGCAAAAAGGCAGCATACAGGAGGTGAAAGCAATGTTAGGCTGCAATGGAGGAATTTAAAAACATCTCCTGGCCATGCAGGAATAGTTTCAGGAAAGGCAAAGCTCAGCTGCCAGTAGGACCTGCAAGCAGCATAAGGACCAGAGGAGCTTCTACTGCTACATTAACAGTAAAAGACTAAACAAGGAGAAAGTGGGACAGTTACTGAATGGAGAGGTGATTCGGTGACAACAGAAACAGGTAGGGCAGAGGTACTCAGCATCATCTTTGCCTTTGTTTTTCACCAGCAAGGTCTTCCAGTATTTGTTCTTACAGGCAAGGTTCAAGGAGGGAAAGGATGGCCATCAGTTGATGATGACTTAGTCAGAAATTGCTTAACAGAACTCGATCCCTACAAGTCCACGGGATCAGACCTACTGCATCCAAGGGTATTGACAGAGATGGGCAATGCCATGGCAAGGCTGCACTCACATCTGAGGTATCATGGAGATAGGGAAGGTCCCTGATGACAAGGAAAAAGCAAATATTGCACCAATCTTTAAAAAAAGAAAGAAAAAAAAAAGGCCAAAAGGACAATCTGGGGAACAGCGGGATGGTGAGCCTCACTTTGATCCTCAGTGAAATCACAGAGCAATTGAGTTCTCTGAGCATGTTTCTGAACATACACATGGAAGTGTGACTGAACAGTCAATATTTGCTCCTGCAGTCCTCACGCTATTGCTAATCACCAAGCAGAAATTTTATATGGGACCTTATGCATATATGTACCTGTTGCTGAATGAAATTAAGGAACTAACACTTGGAGGGATGACAGGAAGATGAATGGGAGTCAAAAGCACACACCTCTAATTGGAAACCTCCATTTAAGAGCTGGCTATGGAAGTACAAATCCAGATCCTAAAGCTTACATCCACTTTCAACACTTTTTTTAGGCAAACCTATGAAACACTACAAAATAAATGAGACAAATAATCCAGGAACGACTGGTTTTGGAGATACAATTTTCATCACAAGCTTTAAAGTAAGAACAACAGAAAAACCTCCACTGGAAGCTCAGACAAATCTCAAGTGTTTAGAAAACAAAATGCTCTTTTAATTGTCAAAAATATTATCTGACAGCTCACTGTAATTTGTACAAGAAATGTTATGCAGCTCTTGGCTGCCCTCTCACTGTTGTTGCAAACCAACCCATTTGCCACTGAAATCTACCAAATACAAATATCCAAACTGCAACACATCTTCTGAACAGAAAGAAAACAGTAGAGTATCTGCCAATATTCCTGAAAATTACTGTTGATACTCCCTCTGGCCGCTATAGGTAACTCTGAAGAACTCAGCTGGAACTGAGAGACATCCAGCACCAGCATCCTCCCTAGTCTCAAAGCATAACATGACAGTACTCCTTGTGTTCTGACACAGAACACCATTCTGAGAGAAGGGGCTTGCATTCTCCAGATGTCACCTTCTCCCTCATTACAATATTACTGTCCATAAATATTCACTAAAAGCTTCTGAGGAATCCACACTTTCATACAGGTCCTATCTCGTTCCATCTCTACATTGCCCTACTTTTGTGTATCATACTGGCTTAAAATCACTCACTGAAAACTTAAGCTTGATCAGTGAGAATCTGTGGTGCAACATCCCTTCTAAAGTCTCCATCCTCCATGCACTCCTAGGTCTGTTACATCCAAGTGCATCCCTAGAAGCAAAGCAAAGTTTGCTGTTACTACGTATGGTATGAGCAGACTTTGTTATAGTAACCCAGGACAGTTTGTCTCTCCTATTAAAGCATGTGGAGTCCAGTAACATGGGACAGTTTGCTTCATCCCATCCCATTTGAGTATGCAGAGTTTCAAGCAGATTTTATCTGATTGTCACGGTAATCCAGGATAGTTCACTCTCCCATCTGCACCTACTTCTGCACTGGTGCAAATGACGGAGGCCAGCTACACATTTCAGAATTCAGCAACAGCACCTGCACTACATCAGTGAGTTCACTAATGAGCAAAACAGGACACAGCACATGTATGATATGTTAATTGACACAAGTTATCCACCCCTGCAGTGCTTTCCTTGAGCTTAACTTCTGAGCAGGGTTCCACTGCCTTGTGTCCCCATCGATTAACACTGGTGTAATGCTAGGCTTTCATTAAAGCCAAAGCTTTCACTTGCCAAGTGTTGTGCCTGAACCCTCAGGGTTCTGCACCTGCTTTTCATGCATCAGACCCTATGATAAACAAAATTATACAAAATTCCTATCTTAATAAGGCTGATTAATTTTCTTAGGTTTTGTACTTTATCCTCTTCGACCAAGTGCAAATCATTATAAAGGGAAGAAGGGAGGTCAGATGGGAGAGTTTTCCCCCATATTATCATATGAAAAACCTAGAAGCATAGTAGATCCAAGCATGCATGTATTAAAGCACAGAAACTGGATGTCAAAACACAGAACTAAACCTCTGGGGTACTCCAGCAGGAGCAGGCTAGCTACTAGGAACCATTCTTACTATCCTGCCTTACTCAGAAAAGCTGAATGAAAACCAGGTAACATTCAAACTTAAAAATTACACCACTCCCATACACCGCAAATGCTAAACCAAATAGAAAAGGAGTGAAAGAATTACATAGTGGTAGAAATACAAAGGTCTTCCCCAGCAATGTACAGAATTTCTCTTAAGCCATAACTACTACAATGTACAGATCATGTCTTCAGTAAGTAACTGTATGTTCAGTAAATCACATTTAAAAAAAATAATAAAGAAACTGCTAATTTGCTACATGCAGGACATGCTGTCCCTCAAGCAATATGATTTCTGATTCCAATGTTTGGTAGACAACCATAAAAACACAAACTGAGAGCTGCAGGACATTTTACTGGGCTTCATAAAGAAGAGGAAGCTAGAAATTATTCCAACTTTTAGCTAATAAAAGCTAGCTTAAAAGGAAGCTAAAGTCCATTTCTAAAGGAAATTAATTATTTGGGAAGGCAGAGAATCACTTACAAAAAATAGCTAACATGGTGACTGAAACCACTGTTTCCCATTCAGTGTATAGAAAAATTCAAGAATAAAACTTCAGACAGTCCTTGGCTGTTCAGTTTTTAGATAAGGTAATGGGTTTAGCCAGGAACTTCACAATCTGAATGCCACCAGCAGACTTGTTTTTCAGGTTTTTCACTTTTCCAAAGTTTTGTTGAGCCAAAGACAATCCATACATCTTCACTGTACAGCTTATCAGTATTTTTTCCAGCAGGGAACAGCAAGACTGAAAGCTACATAGATGCATAAGACGCAGCCCAGCTTCCAAGTGAACAGGGAAGCATGAGGACGTAGCTATAAAACAAGGACAGAAACAGAACTGAATACAGTCCACACACAAAGCAAGGGCAGCCAAAAAGCTCGTATAAACCCACTGAAAAAGCTACACCTGCACCTTGAAGCAGGTTTCTCTCTCCCACAACTAGTCTAAAAAAGCATCTAGAATGTGATAAGAGCCTGAAGGAACACCTGGTTTTATGCAACAATAAGTCCATTACCAGGTCTTACTTCCAAGTTCTCTATAGAGGGTGTAGATCTGGAAATTTCTTCCTGTATTAATACATGGAACAGGTAACGCAAAGTAAGTGAATACAGCATCTCTAGTACATCACACCCCAATTCCTTCTGAAACAAGAACAAAACAGTTACATATCAGTCTCTCATGCTACCTTGGAGCTAACCTAAATCAAACTGGTTCCTCTCTTTTGCCATCCCAAGTGTGTTACATAAGCATATCCATAGCCTTCATTTAGAATTCTATGCCACATCTTTTATTTAGTCTTCTTGAGGGGAAAAAATATCCTCTTGCAATTGCTGCTGAAGGGGCTAAGAGTTAACAGCGCTCACAATGCTCCATGTGACGTGCACAAGCAGCAGCCTCTATGTTGGTAGGCACATTAGACTATCCTCTTGATACATCAATCAAATGATGCTGCAGCAAGCACCCAGGCAGCAAGCGCACTGTAGTTTCTTCTAATCCCTGTTTAAAACCCAGAAAATGCCAGTAGATCAGATCTATACCCTAAAATCAGGGTCCCTTTTATTCAAGCTAAGCACAAAGGTAGCCACTTCATTAACTCAGAAGATATAGAACAGCAAGAACGTTTGACTTGTGTCTTTTCAACAGCTAAATGCATTTCAGCTATTAAGACTCCCTGATCATATCTTAAGACAAAACACTCATATCCATTTTAAGAAATGACACCCACTTTTCTACCAAACTAGAGAAGAACGAGTGAAAAACATTACTAGGTTTTACAAAGGCACCTACACCAGCTGCTAAGGAGGGTTTGTGACTGTACAATTAAGCAGGAAAACACCATTCTTCTTACTCTATTGACACATGAAAGAAACACACAGAGAATTCATCATAAAAGAACTGCCAAAGTAGATGGAGGCAGCGAAAAGCAAGACCATTGTCACATACTGAAAGTAAACAAATTAGGAAAAATACTCCAGACTCTCCTGGGTGTTTTCTAAACTTGTTAATTTTATATGTTACGCGTAACAGTTCATAGCTACAGATCATAGCAATAGTGCAAAGAAATACAACTTACATAGAAGTCACATCTGCATTCTGCCTACATACAACAACAAAGCATATGCACACTTAAACAGGAAAGAGTCAAATATCAGATTTAACAGTACTGCAATGCAAAAGGATTTTGGGGGGAAAAGCTATCCTTTCTCAGGCTCTTTTCATGAAGAAGTCCCGTAGGTGTGCACGGGTTTTCTCTTTGGTTGGAATTTTTTGTTCGTGCCCTCATGGTTTGTTTTTTTTTTTGGCTTGGTCCCCCTCTCCCTATCTCACAGACACACAGACACACCTCCCGTAACAATGAACCCCAAGTGACAACTTTTGGACTACTAGACTCTTGAGCAGTTCTACTGCTACAACCTATCAAAATTGGCATCCTACTTATTAATTCTACCTTACAGGCAAGGGTTATAATCACCTTAAAATAGTTTATGATTATGAATGTAACTATTTCAAAATATTTAATTTAGAACGTACAGGATAGTCCACTTTTTTTTTTTCCTGTGCAAAACTGACAGCATTAATGTTGATGATCACATGCTTCTCCTGTTGGGAAGGAAAGGGAAGCTAAGAAAAATCTCCCTTATCAATAGTCCAGTAACATAAAGACTTCCTGATCTTGCAAATTCATTTGTCCACATCACTCCACAAGGATCAATAAAGAACACTCTGCAGGAAATAGTCTGTTCACATACTAAGGGAGAATGAGTAACTAATTCCCCTTTCTGCCTTCACATAATTTCATGGTAGTCAAATACACACAACATGTTAGAATTACAGGCTGTGGAAAAACATGGGGTTAATCACTGAGAACCCAACACGAAGAATCAAAACGGGTCCAATCTGGTTTGTGAAAGTTATGTTCTATTTGAAAATACGTAATTCAGCATTGTTCCACAAGAGTTGTCCTGTCACGGAGGGGCTCTGTCTCTGTAACAAAATTCATAGCAGTAGCTATCCTGGAACCAGTTTCAGGACCTGGTGATATTCAAAATCCAGCTGGACACTGTCCTGGGCAACCGCTCTAGATGACCCAGCTTGAGCAGGGAGGCTGCACTAGATCTCAAAACGTACCTTCCAATTTCAACCAGTTTGTAATCTGTACATGCTGACAGTGATTACTCTGTCTACAGGCTAATTAAAAAAGTCTTACAGGCTAATTAAAGAAGCCACCTACTCCAGAACAAGCTACATTATCCCAAGCAAACATCATGTGGCATTTTAAAGCTTGCCATATCCTTTTACGGGCAACCCCACATGAGAAGTCATTATTAAAAAACTGTATTTTTAACATAGCGTGGAAAGCTATTATTATAAATAGTTTAAACTATTCATTTTATCACCTGATTCAACTCATGATTGCTTGCTCTCCTTCTCCTGCTGTCTTCTAGATAACTCCTTTACAGATACAGGCAGACTGCTACTACACACCCCTGCTCTGTAGTTACCTTTTCTCCACGCCAAGTAAGCCTCACCCCCTCAGCCTCTCCTCAGAAGGCAAGCAAGCACTCCAGCTTCTGTTGTGCTTCTTGGCCCTCTGCTGAGCTCAGTCTTGTTTTTCAGCGTTTTTTACCGGGGGGTCAAAAGCAGATGCGGTATTGCAGATGCAATCTTATAAGTGCCAAGAAAAGAGGAATCACTTTGCTTGATCTGCTTGTTATGTTCCTGTTACCATGACCAGGATGCTGTTAGCCTTCATCACTTCCAGAGTACACTTCTTGTTCTTGTGTAGCCTACTGTCATGATCTCCAAGAACTTTTAAGCAAGACAACTCCCCAGCCAGTCAGCCTCAGCCTCTACTGTTTCAGTGAAATAGTATGTCCTGCTGCATTTCTCTTTATTGAATCTTACAACACACCTGTTGGTCAACTCCTCTAGCCTGCCTGGACTGCTCTCAGTGGCAGCCTTCACCTCAAGTGTATAAGCTTACAAACCCAGACTGGAGTCATTCAGAGACATGATGAGGTCCACTATGAACAGCCTGGACAAGGGAATGTAAAGACATTAATCAGATCCCAGGATAGACCCCTCCCAGGATTATCTGGAGGCCAGTAGTGAGTATTACCCACTAACCAACACTTTCTGAGCTCAAACACCTAGCCAGTTTTTCACTCATCTTGTAGTTTTTCACCCATCCAGACTGTACCATCCCAACTGGGATGCAAGGATGCCATGGAAGACCACAGCAACAGCCTTACTAAGAATCAAGGCAGATGACAGCCTCTACTCTCCCATCATCCGTAGATCTAGCCATTTCATCACAGAACACAATCAAGTTGGTGAAGCTTGATTTATCCCTTTCCTCCTTGATGTACCCAGAAATGGTTTCCAAAAGGACTTATTTCACTCAGACTGATGTGGTCTACTTCTTTCAAAAATGAGGAATGCAGTGCTGTTCTGTTTCTTTTCACAGCTCATTAAAGGAGAGCTTCTCTCACAGGGAGAGAAGATATTAGTTGTCCATCCAAGGTGAGAAGGACACTGTAGATGTTTACGAGACTTGCATGGACACAGAAACAAACTAGTCATGCATAAACATCTTTTTTAAAAAAAGAAAAAAAAATTGCTAAGGACACTCCCCAACACTACATTATAAATCAGTGTCTCACACAATTTCACAAAATCTGTATTTGCTGGTATTGCAAGGTTTGTATCTTTTCTTGTTGTACCAACCAGAGCTGTAACATGATCTCGCTGTGCTTTAGTTTCCCACCTGCACTTGGAGGACTGAATGCCAGCTCCTGGGCAGCTGACATTGTGAGAGCAGGAATTTACTTTCAGCTTTAACTCTGGGCAGCAGGGGTCAGTGTTTTAGTCTTCTCCTGCACGGTACAAGTCGAGAGTATACACCTTAAGTTACAGAAGTTGCTTTACTAGCACTCTGACAGTATTTAAAACCTTCTAATAAAAAAGTACCAGAGCTTATCACCAAGTCTACAAGCTGCCCAGCAGCCCCTTGGGGAGGTTTCTCAGTTAACTGCTTTGTCAGGAGTGAGAAAAACTTCAGGGAACACCTATGAGAGAGCTCAAACAAGCCTCCCAGCACTGCTCCCATGGTCAGCTGGAGCTCCCGTTTAGCCAAAAGGCAATATTGCTGAACTGTTGGTACAGAATTTTGGTACTGTGTTGTTAGAGTGACAGCTCAAAGAAAACACCAGTACCACAGAATTATGAACCATTTTAGTATGCTTGACTTCAAAATCATAGCACAGATTCTATTGTAAGATGTGAGCAGTTTGATATAAACCATCAAAGCTGTTGCAAAACATGAACATTTGGTTTCTAAAAAGATTAAAATTCTGTAATTACTTCTAAAAAAAATTCCACCCTCAACAACTTTCCCAACATTTGATTACATAAACCAAACAATACCAAGAAGTTAGAAGTATATTACAAAGAAGCTAAAGTGCAACAACCACAACTCTCCCTCACCAGCCTTCAGGGATGAGGCGTGAAGATTACAAGAGTTGCATTTGTCAAGGAGGCAGGCACAAGAGTCAAAGGCATAAATCAGGTAATGACCCAAACCTGACAGACAGCACAGAGACTTGCAGCAAGAATGATCAGGACATGAAGAGTCATTAAAACTTGAAACAAAAAAACAAAAAAAAAATCAGTATGTTCCAGCTTAGAGAAGAGGTAACTAAAGGACACTACACCTAAGCCTAGAAACATTTGTGTGATGAGAATAAGTAGAAAACAATTACTCACTACTTCTCTCAGGACAATTTTCAGCATTGTGAAGTTGTACAATTAAGTCATCATTTTCCTGTACAATCACTTGCTCAGCAGTGGAACTTTTTGCCATAGGATGCCACAGGCAGCTGTGGATCAAAAGTGATTAGAGACCATCATCTGTTACGAGTTCCCACAGGCTGGAAGCGTAGACCAAGAAAAGGTCCTTCACTGCTCCTTTTGCCCCTAAGCTTCTCCTGAAGCATCCACTACTTGTTACTCATCTAAATTAAAATATAAGGAAGAGGGATCTGGCCAAAGGATTCATGATCTTTTGCTCCGACACAGAGTTAACAGATAAAATCTCACTCTTTTACTACCACAGCCGGCACATGCCAGAAGAAAATCAACACCTTCCCCAATTCTGCTTTAAACTCTACTCAAAGTCAATCCCAAAGTCAAACTATTTATCTTCCTACGATGGTCTGGCAACTTCAGCACTGTTGGGAAAAGATATGGCACTACTGCATCGAGGCTGATCTGCTTCTGCTTGCAATACCCACCAGAGTCAACAGTGTACTTGTTACCTGAACATTCATGAAAGCAGGACTGTTATTGAGGAAGAAGGAACAAGAACTCAACGGATGTCCTAGGCCAGCTGGACCATCGTCTGCAATCCACTGAACGTAGTGTTACTATTAAAAATTACTATTATAGCAGAGGAGATGGAGTTACGTACAGATGTGACATAAATAAGACAGCCTTCAGCCCATTCACCAAAATGCAGAATCTGCTGGTCTTGCTTCCTAACAGGTGAAACAAGGACATAAACCAAAGCAAGAAGTGAGGCTATATACACTGTGTTTTACTAAGTAAAGCCTGCAGAAAGTCCCCTGCCAAACTTACCAGATGCTATAAGGGGATTTCTTTTTTCATTATCTTCCACAGCTACCAGAAGAGACCATAAAATACCTTTAAAAAGGCATGGGGGGGAACTAGACCAGAGGTTATAAATATGCATTCCTGGCCTAGAGACAGCTTTGCAACGGAACAGCATATTAAGTCTCCTTGTGCACAAACCTTCAACTTTCCTAGAGTGGGAACTGCAGTCTGGCCACTTCTCCAATGATTGGCTCACCTGGTTTACTCAAAGTACTAACTCTACAGAGTGCCAACCCCACAACTGAATGTTCTATTTTTATTTCTGTTTGCCAGCATGAGGACTGAGAAATGAGATCAGTTGCATCAGGTTTTCTCTGTTCCTGCTTGTTCGTTACAGCAGAAGTACCCAGATGCTTAGCCATTACACCAGCTTTAAGCAGAAGGCTGAAGTATTTAGACTGTCTCATTTTGGAAGCACAAACACAGAATTATGGATTTTATTTCTTTTTGTTTGTTGTTTAAAGACAATTCTAAAGATGTTTCTGTGCATAGCAAAGCTCGGTGGTCTGTCTGGATTGCAGTGAACAAAGCCAAATGTGAGGTATGTTTCGTCCACCGTAGTTCTGCTTTGTAGCTGTGAGGAACTATTTGCAACTGGACAGCCTACATTCCTCTACACTCCTCCACATAGGCACTCATAGGCATGTGGGAAATTCTTTATTTTCTGAAGATTTTTCCACACCCGCTCATTTAAAAGCTGAACAGCTGCCAAGCAACAAACCTGTCTCCCACTTACTCCTCCATGGGATGGGATGGGGGGAAGGAAGCACATGCATGTAAGTGCAAGTGTAAGTGTGTGTACAGGAGACTAACCCATCAACCTCTGTATCTTCCAGCAAGGTTCTTGCAGACTTTCTGGTTTGCCTGTTCCCAAGGGTATGCAATGTTACGTGCATGACTTTTTGAAAAATAACTGAAAGCTTCTAATGTTTGGAGGTTTTTTCATCTTCACACATACAGTCCCAGTTCAAAAGGTCTCCCAGGGAGGGAGGGACAGAAATTTTATAAAACTGAAAGGAAATTAAAGGATCCTTTCCAACCTGATACTAACTTTCTCAATAAAGACAATGAATCTTTCAGAACAGAACCTCCTTATTTGACAAAAACAAAGCGGGGGGAAGGCATGATGTTCATCTGGACACTAAGAAAAATCAAATATGAGCACTCACGTCCAACAGAATTCAGCAATACACTTTAAACAATTGCCTAAAGTATTAGCTCACTGGTTTCACCTTTAACAGAAAGAAAAAGAAGCGTCTCAGCTGAGACTAAGCAGAAATTTTTGAAAATACTGTAAATGTTTTGAAATTACAGCTGAAACATTTAAAAAGGCTCTGAAGCGGAATCACATTACCAATGAGAAATGAACTTCAGGAAATGGTTGAATTACTATAGCTTGCACAACATTAATTTCAACCCCTCTGTGTATTATGACACTGTGAAAACAGCCAGTTTCCCCCGGACTCCTAACTCAGTTGCAAAGGACAACATAAAGAAGGAGCATTCCCTATTTTATTTTTGCTACACGTTTCAAAGCACAAGTTGATGTTGAACTCAGTGCAAGCTCCTTGCTTCCCAACTTTCAGAGTACCGTTTCCATTGATCTCAGTTGCAGTTAGCAATTGAACATCCAGAAGCAGCTGGGATCTGCAATGATCAGCTAACAGAAGAGCAAAAGAGTAAAACCTTCACAAGTATCTGCTAGGCAACTAATTGTGTTCCTAAATCCAACTTTGGAAAGAGAATCTTACCTAATGGCTACAGGAAGATCTTGTCCTGCCAAAATCTGTGCTTCTTTCTGAACATAACCCTCTGCAAGACCCAGATGGTTTGAATAAAAGAGCTCCTTCAACCCAGACAATAAAAAAAAAAAAAAAATAATGCTGCTTCAGTAGCTCTTACACAGTCAAACTTACAAAGCTATATGGCTTGCACGCCCTGTGGCCAGCAGTCAAGCAAGCAGCAGAGTCTGAATGGGCACATGTAAGCATAGTCACAACCTCATAAAACTTTCACTTGGAAGGTAAAAATTCTCATACTAACCCTCCCACCCACTACCAGTCTCAACAGGTGAGATGCTACAGATTCTTAATGAAACAGTTGTTACAACATATGTAACAAGGAAGGAAAGGCAGTACAGGATGTTTTTCTTAAGATGTCCACACAATGTGCCTGTGGAGTCTGAAAGTTCTCAAAACAGCCAGGAGGAGACCCTCTACCTTCAGTCTCCGTAAGTGTCAAATATTAGCATAGAGACCAGGGGAAAAAGATTATCTACCACAGAAGAATTAAAATACAAGCAGTCACCTGCTTTGCATGAAAGACCAGAAATTAAGCTTTCAGCTCCATTTTTTCATTGGTATCAGAACATTCAAGTCATGCTACAAAAGTAAGCTAAAAATTGTTCTGGTAAGTTACATAAACCCCTCTGGACTAAAACTGTACATGCAATAAAATGGGCAAGGCACAGGAAAAAACCTGAAATATTAGAGTAAAATTTGACATAAATCTAAGAAATAAAGAGTAACTTCTGTGAATCATAAAAGATTTGTCTTGGTGCAGCAGCTACAAACTATATGCAGAGGATCCAGTATATAACATTGTAGCCATGAGCTCTGCCCGTCAAGAACCCAGATATTCTGCATCTTGGTATCTTAAAGCACTTCAAAGGTTATGTACCATTATGTGTTACAGTCTCTGCTAGTGACAACTGTTTTATGACTTCAATGGAAAAGTCACAAGAACAACTCCCTGAGGCATTCTGTTCAAGAAACACCGACTACCCAGTTATAGCTGATGTAGTTTTCTTTCAATGGTGAATAAATTAAAAAATAAATAATTAAAAGTTAAATAAATTCTTAAGCGACATTCACAGAGGACAGAAAAAGTGGCATGTAAGACAGACCTACTAGTATGCACAATTCAGAGAAACACACACGCCCCCCCCCCCCAATAGTTTAAGGAAAAGCATAATTAACAAAGCATTTGGCTCTTTAAGTGGTAATTATGAAATCTAAAATAAAACTACACTAGGTACTTCCAGTTCATTTTCTGCAAATATGTAACAGGAGTTTAACTACACCCCTGAAATTCATTAATGATGTTTAATTGAGAAAGAAGAAACATATTTTGAAAATAAAAATTTCAAATGGACCCTTTTACCCCTCCCTTTTACCATTTTTTTCAACTTGTCTTTGAACTTCCTTGTTTCTGTTCTTGCAGTCTCCTTCTGAATTCTCCACCAAAAAGCTGTTCCTAAATTCCTTCAAGAGTTTTTACAGCACTGGTAGCCACTACAAAGAAGAAATGCTTGTGTCACGACAGCACCTTCTGCAAAGCTGCGTCTTATTACGTGGCGACTTCTGGCCCCACTGTCCAGACTCAAGGAACACATTTCAACACACGATACTTAAAACCAATTTGGTTTAGACTTTATTCCCTGAAGAACTTTGCAGTCTCGCTAAAATCAGAGTCTGTGTTCTCACAGAAGGGAAAGAATGCAAAACAACCTGCTGTTCCTTGAGGGCTCACAAAGTGTTTCATACTTAGGTTCTTGAGTTTATGACTCAAGACAAGCACACCTAGTTCACAGAAAGCAAAGAGCACAATCCACCAAAACCATCACACAGCCCAACTATTGTAGCATTGCCTTCCTGGAGTTTTATGTTTTCAGTGAAGTAGTCCAAGAGTTGTCATTAAAGTTGGACATTTTAAAGGCAGCAAAATCCATAAAACAGTGCACCAATCAACTAAGCCAGAAAAGAAGGGTCAAGGCACTTTCCGATACTGAGCCCTAGTTCCACTCTTGCAATACAGACTGCCAGCTGTATTGGTGGTACCATGTCACTTTCCACCCCTAAGCGGTCAGCCTAATCATCATTGTCAAGCAGGTTATGAAACCCTAACAGTGATACTCAGAAGGCAGGCTGTGGCTGACTAACGGACAAGCAAACAATCTTTTCTGCCTCATCCCTCTCCTGTGCAAGGACAGATTAATCATCCAGCACTTCCCCAAAGTCCCTGGGAAAGCACGGGGAAGCACTGCCACTCTAAGCAGACTACCTCTGCACTTACTGCCCCCAGGTTTCCCTGCGCTGTCACATTTCTGCTTGCACTCCTCACAAGATAACCTTGCAGGCAAGTTTTTAATAGTGAGCACCTTGTAACAGTGTTACACTCTTAACAAGAACAGATATTAACAAATTATAAAAATTTCTGGGCTAATCATACATCACAGTATTTAATCTGCAGTTTCCTAACTTACACAGTATGTTTGAACAGTTAAGACTTTACAGGTACAAGAAGCTGCTGATGTTGCTCGCAGGAGAAAAACAGCAGTGGGAAAAAAAAAAGTCAGGTAACTGCCTTAACGCTGAGGAACTGAACTGTGTTCCTTAAGCAGTCTTTTCTTACCCAGAACCAAGAAACGGAAAAGCTAGCCTATGTTTGTATGGCTACAGCAAAAACTAAACCACAGCACATAAGTTACTTGAGCACTCTTGGAAGCTAAGCCTTTAAGCAAGCAGTGGTTCAGCACCACAGATACTGCTTTAACTGTTCAATTTTCTTTCTCTTTTAACTCCAAATGTACCAGAATTCTTTGACTGGATCTGCTATACCACCATATACAAGTAGCAAAATGTCCATTTCTCCCAGCACATTTTTTAATTACTATTATTTTCTTTCACTCATTGTCCTTTCTGCCTGGGCATTAGCAAGGCATATTGCCAGATAATACAAGATCGATAGCATGAAGTTAAACATCCAGTCAGTAACCTAGGCCAACAGGCATGCTAATGATAGCCTACATCTCACTGAAGACTTCTTTTTAATAGGAAGTGTTAACGCTATCCAGACACAGTATTTCCCCATCAGAAGACTCAAATACTCATTCACTGCTTAAATTGGACAACAAGCATGTGTCAGATACCAGAAAGCTCAGAAGTCCAGTGAAAGCTTATTTGGGAAACGGGAAGGATGTGGCTGCCACGTTGATTAAGTACAGCAGCCCCCCGGGGTGAATCCTTTTGCCTTTTCTCTTCCCACCAGCTCAACTGCAGATGCAAGACATGAATTCTGTCTCCAGCATTTCCACTACTGCAAAAGCCTATAAAGGTTCAGCTCATTCTTCTTTCATGACACTGGCTCAATAAGAAGTCAATATATTCACAAGAACAGTGTCAGAACTTAGTTTACTTTGCCTCTGAAATACAAAGTTCTCAGAGCAAGGAGACTGCCCGCAGTGTGACATTCAGTTACATTTAGGAGACTTTTCCTCAATAGCATTGTTTAAACCTTATTCAAGAAATTTACACAGCTCTCAGGATAATTACCACATGCAAAGGATTCTTTAGTTCTCTGTTTTAAAGACAAACAAAGTAGACGTGAGACATAAGTTGTGGTATTGCTAATTTCAAGGAAGCAGCAAGTTGATTTAGCTAGTGGACAGAACCCAAACTTCCCAAGCAGGTGCAAAACACAAGTGGAAATTGGAATATAGCTGACAGCTGGAAGCACTCCTCGCAGCAAACAACTAGATTTGTGCAGGCATTTTACAATCTTCCAACCTCCATTCACCTTCAGTGAAATTACAGCTTTGTACACTCTGGCTGAACAGCAATATTATCTACTAGGATCTCTCTAAGATATGGAAAAGAGGCAATCCCGGCAGTGGAATGTGGAGTGCATACATTCCCAGAAAGCAGGGGAAGGAGGGATCAGTAGGTTCGTAAGTCATCTTGAAGAAGCAGTGAGGGGTTACTATAAAAGCTTCCTAATTATTCATTGCAATTAAAATCAGGCTGTTGTCCAGAAATCCAGTTACTTACCATTTTAAAGAGGAAAAAAGGTTTAAGTCATTTCATAAGCAAAAGCTGGGAGAGGGCCAAAAAATACCTTCAGTGAGATAAAGTGGAGCAAGAATACAGAATCATGACCAAAGTCAGAGGGAGCTACCCCTGCTGCAGACCTCTATCCTCCTTGCCAGGCCATTGCCGCACGTTTCCAGAACATCAAGACACGCTCTGTTCAGAAGCGGTCAGAGTAGCACACTGCCAGTAAAGCACATGCAAGAGATGTGACCCAGACATTTCCACATGGACATGCAAATATGCTGAATGAAATGTGGGCAGAACCGTGCAACTATGGAGGGCTTATTCTTCATCTGTCTAGCATGGCTCTGCAACACTGGACAAGGCCTTGTTAGTTTCAAAGCAATCCTCATTTTCTACTCTATTATATTATTATATATGCTACTCTACTCTATTAAGATGAGTAGCAACACCTAGGGTCAAACTGAATATAAATAAAACAGAATTATGACAGGATTTAACAACAGCAAGTGAGGGGCAAATGAAGCAACAGATGTAATTCAGCGCCAGTAATTACAAAAGAACCCACACAAGGAGAACAATAATCTCAGCTACACGTGTGGATCAAAAGCTTCCCTTTGCTTCCTCCCCTTAAATGGAAATGGTCTCTTTGCAAAGCTTCTGATAGAACTAACAGATGAATACTCACAACTAGCATAAAAGGACTACAGAAGAAGACTGAAAATGCTGTACACTCAGGGTTTCCTATTACCTCGAAAACTGCATCCTTAAGAGCCCGTAACTAGAGTCACAGAACAGTGATAAAGTGGGGGGTGGGGGGCAGGGGAGGTGTGAGGAAGACAACATATAGACTGGACTCTTCAGCTTAGAAATTAGATGACTGAGTGAACACCACCAGTGCCATACAGCAGGTAGACAGGGAACAGTTACTCACTGTGCCTCAGAAAAGAAGTCCAGTCTGCTGAACACCATGTGCCTGATACAACTTCCAGCTCAGGGAGTCCCTCGGGTAAAACCATGAGAAGAATAACTTAGTTTGTGCCTCACTCAAAATTCATTCTGAAGCATCTACTGAGGGTCACAAGTAGCAACCAGGTACAACCCAGACTGACCTAGGACTAACCTATATCTTACAATACAGGAACAATTAGTTCCAAAAATCACTGCTCACCTTCCCCAAACACCTCTAGAATTTTAACTCCAGCTGTAGATAGGTTCCAAGTTTTGGAAAGCACTTTGGTACTTTTGTGTGGCCTCAGTAAAGCAGCAAGACAAAGCAGGACATCACCAGTGGGACCAAGAGCACTCCCTCTCAGCGTAGGAAATCCATTAAAAGACACTGTGTGGTTTACTGGGCACAAGCAGTTTTCCACAGCCCTAGCAGTCTTATCACAGACTGGTAAGCGCCCGAACAGGGCAAAAGCAACCTCCTAGCACCAGGTTAGATAGAACCTGTATGACACTTTCTCCCTGCTCGGAAAGCAGTCTGCTTGATTATCAGATTTTCTTTTTGCACTATCCGTTCACTGCACTTCGCAAGATGCAGCTTCTCCAAGCACAACAGTGTAAGGAAAAAGATTTTGCCCCATCAAGCAATGTTATTTCCTGGTTCAGAAGCCAGATACTAAGCCTATGATTTTCCTGGAACATGACTAAGGGTGAGATTGTTGATTTCTAGCAGGATACAAGGGGACTGAGGAAAGTCTGAACTTTCTTTAGATTGCTTAACACTTAGCACATGACAGACCCTTCTGTACTCAGGTACCTAAAAACTGAAACTAGAGGAAAGGCAGCAGGTAAGGTTAGCACTAAGAGAACTTAAGAGAAAAGAAAGCAGTAAACAAAATGTTATGTAAATCCTCTGGAAGTGATGTCTTTGTTTCTCTTCCTCCTCAGAACACCCAGAAGTGATGGATGTAAGACAAGTTGGAACGTAGGGAAATGTTAGGGATTAGGATCTGAGTACCAAGGAACTAAACAAGGGTATGTGCAGCCAAGACTAAAGATTAGGAAAAAAGGAAATGGAGAGAACACCTCCCAGACACAAGCTCAACCTGGGGACGGTCTTATATTAAAAGATTCCTACTTCTACCAGTGGTGGGATGTTATGAGGTCAAAGTATCCTTTTATCAAGAGCCCAACACAGAGAATCGAAAATTGCTCTCAGTACAGGCAGCCTCTCAGAAGCCATCAGAAAAACTGGAAGACCCTGCTTAATGCTCCTAATATGCCCTGATCTCCTTTCAAGAGCTACTTTGAGAGAGAAAAGCACAATCCAGATTTTATAACTCAAGTAATATCAGCAGTTTGCTTCAATCTAATGTTAGTTCTCCGAGAGTCAAATGACTAAGCTATCCTCTGGATTTCTAGACACACATCCTCACTTGGCCAACTGCCAATGTTTTCTACATTATTTTCATAACAGAAGTGGTATCTTATGATGGAAACACTCCCAGTTTTTACAGGAAATTGTTTCTCTCCAATACTGGCAATGATACTACAAAGCTTATGAAAATGAACTTTAAGTTAAAAATAACCGTGATGCTAAAATGTTGTTAACATTTTTAACATGATGAGTTCAGCTGGAAACAAAACGTGTAGTCATGTTTAGTTCTGCACAACAGGGTTAATACACTTGTGCGAAACAATAACATGCTTTTGGGTGGTAAGAGCAATTCAGGTCTTCTGCTTTGTACTTGATAAGAAAGAAAAGCTATCTAATATTCATCATATGACTTGAACACAGTTTACATCGTATTTGCTGGTGCATATCAAACACAAGACAAAAAGCACCAAACATGAACTAGTACTGTAAGCACAGGAAGAAAGCACCAGGGCTATGTGTGCAAACCATACAGCAGAGCCTGGCAAAAATTAGATTCAGCAGCTGAAGGTGGCATCTACCAGCCCGCAAGCTTATGCTTTGCAGTATTATTGAGAGTTAGGCAAGAAGAATTGCCACCCTCAACATGAGAGGCCTCTAGCTTCAGTCTCCAAAATAGGATCACTCAGAACTGCAGGTAGGGTGGAAACCAAGCTATTCTTTTTGATTCATGAACAAACTGTATCACATAAATGAAGGCAAAGTTGAAAGAAATATGTGCACATTGAGGTGACTGCATCTGTGAAATTTTTCACTCACTTTGCATTACTGTAGAGCTGCATGCAATACAAAATGAAACTTTCTTTCCAAAATGCCAAGTTATTATCTTTTCCACCCCCTCAAGTTACCAAGTATATGTTTCTTCATCATTGATGCTATCACTATCTTTATCTTCACATGGGGAATTTAACAGCCAAAACCATAAATAAGTCAATGTAATCTCTATTTATTTACTTTTACAAGACACTTGTTTACTCTGTGGGTCTGTCTGAAATTTTATCTGTATATCCTAATAACTCCCTAAAGGCTACCAGAATAGATTACTGGTTACACAAATAATCCTTCAGATTACTGAAAAATTAAAATATCTCTATATTCAAGACTGTAGTAGCTACTGACCCTCCATGTTACTCAGTGCTCCTAGAAATCTACCCAACAGTTACAACGGATGAAGAGAGGTGGAAACAAACATCACTTAAAGTTACTACACACAGATTGAAAAGAAATGATTGCAACCTCTTGGCTTTCATTTCTTGATCCCATGTTAAGGAAGCACTGCAACTGGGGGAAACACTTCCAGCCCTCTCACATAGTGCAGTTACCATCTGTAGGAACACTCAGTGAACAAGGGATTTACCTCATTTAACACCTAATGCTAGCGTTAAATTGCAGCAGTTTGTTCATCCAGCTTAGAAGCTTGTGGTTAAAACCCAGGTGATAATGGGCAGTTTTTTCTGCTATTCCAGCTGCAGTTTAAGTGTGCATGAAGTTAGGACCTTAGAAACAGTTAGATTTTAGGACATTCCTTATACTACTTCTAGACAGGTTAATAAAGGGGTGGATGCCTGATTCAGAGCTTTATGACACACACAAACCAAATGTTTTCTGAACTCTGAAAAGACCAAAGCTGTCCTTATCTGCCTTTATGCACCCAATGCCAAACGCTCAAAACAAACCCAACCACAAATCAAACCAGCTCTTGCAGCATGTCCCATTTTCAACTTTTCCCCCCGTTTTGCCACAAAAGTCCCACAGCCTCACAATACAAAGAAAGAGACTGCCCAATACTGAAACACTCTTTAGCTATGGATGCAGATGGTGTTCTTTACTCTGAAGACACTGTGTCATCACAGTAAAAGTTCCCAGGAGAGACCACCTACCTAAGAGTTCATTAAAGGGTCCCACACCCACTCACTCCAGTGAAAAACTGATCCCTTCAAAAATATGTAATCAGATTTTCTTCAAAGAATACTGATGTCTTGGTTAAGCCACAACACTTCAGAAAAGCTCAAAATGGGCCAGTTTTCACCACAGTACAAAATACTGCGCAGCAACCATACCTACAGCAACACCAACTGTTCCTTTTGAATACAAGAATTCTTAATCATTTTTTCTTGGTATGTGAACCAAATGCTACTCAGAAAGGAGCACTTCCTTATAAACAGAAGGACAGAAGCCACTTCCCTTTCCTCCTTACTCATAAACCCCACGCACTCTTCCAGACACAGGGTTTCACTGGGGAGCAAACTTTATTACTCTCTATTCCTGCCAACAAACTTGCTGACCTCTGTCCCTACATGAAAGCACATAACAAAGCTCCCACTGTCCTTGTGATGGATGTGACTGCTTTCTGCAGTTTACTCTGAACATCACAGCCATTGACATTTGACCACAAGACGGTCTAATCTAAGGTATTAGACAGATGTAATGCACTTACAAGATTCTTGCAAAAATACACACAAACGTCTAGGTACTGCATTTACAAAAAAAAAAAAACCCAAAAAAACCCACAGACAAGGTGCAGCACTTTTATCAAATGACAGAGCTGCAGGTAACTCATAAGCAGATTTTACTGTAGATCAGTCTGAACACTACTGTATATGTTCCATTTATATGCCTGGGTTACTTCTGTATCTTTCTTAGTCTTGCAGTTGCTTTCTCTCTGCTGCTGAAAGAAAAAACTACCACCACAAAAACCCCACCACTTTTGAGTCCCTTGTGAATGAAGTTAAAAATCATCCAAAACCTAAAAGACACAATACTTCAATCTCTCTCTACATTAAAAGGTTTTGGTTTAGCATTTCATTTTTAATTTGTAATTTTATTTTCTTTAGAATTCCAGACTTTTCTCCCACGGTAAACTTACGAGTATATACAGTATCCTAAGATCTCTGACTCTAGAAAACATCAGTAGGATTCATAGCCACTATCTAGATCCTTCTGTATATACATATTTCTTTATTCAAAATAATGGCTGCTGTGCAGCTAGTTTTCAATTTTAGATGCAAGCTATAGGTGGGATAACCCAAAAAACCTGCCTTTGGAGTCAACTGCATTACCCTTTTCAGTCGTAGAATTCTTCTAGGCAGCAAACTGCATAAATCATAAGTAATCACACACAAGACAATACAAGGTGCTGAGTTCATTCTGATCCTCTACATTAGCTTTTTCACCCAGCTCTTCACACACTTCATCTTGCCTCAGAACACCCTATGGCAAGTAGTTATGTTTCCTTCTTCAAGCACCTGTCTTGGAGCTGTGACAAAATTGCAAGCTCAATTCCTCATGCAGTCAAAGGAGAGATAAGCACGTATCAACAGGCAATGTTTGTCTGCATTGATTATCTATGTGAATAATTCCAGATCTTTTTATTCCATGCCATCTTGTATCAGATTTACATGGCAAGGTTTTGGTGGCTGAGGGCTACAGGGGTGGCTTCTGTGACAAGATGCCAGAAGCTTCCTCTATGTCCGACAGAGCCAGTGCCAGCCGGCTCCAAGATGGACCCACTGTTGGCCAAGGCCAAGCCCATCAGCAATGGTGACAGCGCCTCTGTGATAATATGTTTAAGAAGGGGTAAAATCTGCAGTAACAGCAGGAGAGAGGCATGAGAGAAGCAACTTTGCAGACGTCAAGGTCAGCGAGGGAGGAGAGGAGATGCTCCAGGTGCCAAAGCAGAGATTCCCCTGCAGACTATAGGAAACCACGGCAAGGCAGGCTGTGCCCCTGCAGCCCATGGAGGTTAATGGCGGAGCAGATACCCACCTGCAGCCTGTGGAGGACCCCACAGCAGGGCAGATGGATGTGCCCAGAGGAGGCTGCGATTGAATGGAAAGCCTGGGCTGGAGCAGGCTCCTGGCGGGGCCTGTGGACAGTGCCCACACTGATGCAGGTCTTCTGGCAGGACCTGCGGCCCCACAGGAGACCCATCCTGGAGCAGTCCATTCTGTAAGGACTGCACCCCATGGAAGAGTCCCATGCTGGAACAGTTCATGCAGAACGGCAGCATATGGGAGGGACTCGTATTGGAGAAGTTCATGGAGGACTGTTTCCCATGTGTGGGGCCTCACCCTGGACCAGGGGAAGAGTGCAAGGAAGAAGGAGCAGCAGAGACAATATGTAATGGGCTGACCACAACCCCCACACCCCACCCAGCTGCACCACTCAGGCTGAGGAGGTAGAGAAGTCCAGAGTGAAGATGAGCCCAAGAAGAAAGGAGGTGTGAGGGGACAGTGGTTTAACATCTGGTTTTACTTTTCATTATCGTACTCTGACTTCTGACTGGCAATGAATTAATTTCCACAAGCCAAGCCTGCTTTGCCTGTGGCCATACCGACGGAGTGATCCCTGTACTTATCTCAACCCATGAGCCTTTTCTCTCCCCTGTCCAGTTGAGGAGGGTGAGTGATAGAGTGGCTTGGTGGGCACCTGGCATCCAACCCAAGTTAACTCACCACAACATAACCTTCTTTCTCCACAGGATTTTGTTTCATTTTCAGCAGTTTCTAATTTTTTATGTTCTGCAAAAACAAACTGCTCTCTGGAATTTTCTTCATGTCTCCTAATTCACTAACAGGCTACAGAAGTAATCAACTCTCCTCTCTTTCTCATGGTTTCCTTGTATTCCCTTCCCTGTAGCCAGTTCTCAGCTCCTGGTATTTTTTTTCCTTTGAACTTAGTAAGGTATCTCATTTCTTGGTGTCTTGCCTGCCTAGTTATCACCCACTGTCACTCTGTTCCGTCAGCGCTTTCCACAATACCATCACACTCTCACCTTTCTCAAGTAAGCAAGACCCAGCTCTCCCAAACACTCCTATTACCATGGCTCCTTGTGCTCCAACTGGCACTCATGGGAACAACTGAAAGCAAAAGCAGTAACACAGATGCATGGCAGCCAGTACCTGTGACATACCCATACAGCTCAGCAGTCTTCAGTTGTTCATCTAGCAGCTTAACACCAAAAATACCCATTTGAGTTCAAACTCTATTAGATACATGAAAACTTTGAGCAAGAGGGCAAGCTACTTCAATTATGCCCAGTCTAGATGGTCATAACTCCTTTTGATGGGGCTGCTATTACCAGTTTCTTTATACAGTTGAACACATTTCTACTTTTGCTTTTAATTAAGGCAAACACCTACACAATCCAGAATAAAGGGTTCTCAGATTTATGCACAACGTATACACAGATTTAAAAGCATACATATAGTCTAGTTGACTTCAACTGAAATAAGCCTAAAAGTCAAGATGTACTTCAATTGGATATACAAATGATATACAAAAAATACACAGTACTCATGAAGTACTGTGTGCAGAACTGGAAGAGAAATACCAAAGTAGCCAGGTCAGCCAGCCCCAATAGCACGTCATTAGTTAGCAGAGTTATATGTTGCAGACAAGTTTCACAAAAGAACTCCATGAAGTTTACAATGCATTCAACACACATAAATCTAGGATGCTGTACTGCCAGTTTCCTCCTCAGCAGTACTTATTTTTATACCTTACATAATGCTCTGAGGCAATTAGAAGCCAAGGAATGTGACCAACTGTATATTTTAAGAGATACAGAGGTGACTGTTCTAGATATTGAGGCATGTAAGTTTTGTGTGTCTGCCTGTGAGCATTCCAACAGCAAACAAACAACTCAAAATACGCAAGGCAAAAGAGAGTCAGAACCCAAGACACTAGGTTTATCTCCAGTTTTGCATGTTTTAAACTCTCAGCAATTTTTGAGACCATCAGTATGCTAGTAACAGTAATAATAACAAGTGGGAAAACAGAGAATATTAAACAGAAATGTAAATATATACTTAAGGGAGACTCTGAATGAACAATGACCTCATGAATTGTTAGATATCCATCTTTGTTTCAGCACACTACCCTTTTCTTAATTAAGGCTGCCCCAACTCCAACAGGCTCTGGCTCATCTCCGAAAGTGAAAGAAAGCCTTCTAGTAACCTCTCTATAGTAATGATGATCAGCCACAGAACTTCTGAAAATCTATAGGAATAATGTCTCTTGCCTTCTCCTTTCCAAATACAGACCTCACAGTATAAGAGCACATATGCCTCCCTGAACATAAGCAGAAACAGTTAAATCAACAAACATAGACCAACAGATCACAGATTAACTCTGTTCTCGTAATACTTGATTTGCAAAGCTGAAGCATGAGTGTTCATGGCTGAAGATGAGAATTATGCCTTAATTTCTGCATACAGCAGAGCAAATCTCCCTTGAAAACCTGACTGCATCTGCTCTGTTTCACAGTGTTTTCTGGAAAGTAACATCTGTGTTGCCTGGGTAAGTAAACTTAGAATTCAAGTTCTCACTACCCAAGTTTGTGCAACACAAATATGCCATATCCAGAGCAAAACACTAGGATGCCACATTTCTTTTTTAGCTATACACCAACCAAGATCCACTTCCCCTTCTTTTTGTGAGTCATAAATTCATAACAATAGCAGTTTGCTTCACATGCAAAAGCCTTCCTTGCTAACACCATAAACACAAAGTTTTGCCAGCATTCATACAAAATCCGTACAGGGAATCCAAGCAGCTGCAGCAGGATGGCACTTTGTTTACCAAAGCTCAGAATCACTTTCACATCCCACAAGCATGTCACCCTCAACCTGCTAACTGTATTTTTCATTGAGACCTCTGGACAGCCCCTGGCAACAAATATCCACATGTCCCAGTTACCCCTCTCCTAAGGTAACGTGATAGCTCTCCCATCTTAATGCCACTGCCTCGATGATAACATCAACAGCTCCAGTGGCCACAAGAATGCTGAACACAGTAATGTGCAAGAGGTGCAATTCAGTCCACTGAAGTATTTTTATTACACTCTGTTCCTTCAGTGACAGCTTTGAAAAGGACAAGCCTGATTGGGTTGGGAGGTAGCAAAAGCAAGGAAAAAGCCTGGAAAGCCATGAGATCAATCCAGGAAGCTCCAGCATGACTTGTCAAATGAACTGAGGAACACACAAAATTTTCGAACACAAGGAGCAACAAAACCAACACAGCAAAAGTTAGGCAAAGCAAGATAAAGACACAAACCACAAGTGTTTTGTCAGAAATCACCTCTTAATTTCATCACATGGGCTGCTGGGATAAGGAGGCTGAAGCACTTCAAAAAGGCACCACATAGGCTCCCAATATGGCTGGAAATTTCTTTTCAATACTAGACATAACTGTTAGGAACTTTGACTTTCAAGCATCTGTGACCTGGTGGTCTACATAACAGAACAGGCAAGTGTATTGGTAAGCAGCAGTCTTCCAGGTACACTAGGTCTATAACCCAAGAACAATGGGAGTTATGAGGCCAAAATGTTCTTTTTGATGACCTACCCTGTTTCTCAGAACAGGATAAACTCTCCAGAAATAAGCAATTCAAAGTCACTTTCATGCCTGAGAAGCCCTTCTTTACCACTTTAGCTATACTGATCAATACAGCACAGCACAACTTTCTAGCACAGACAAACCCTAAGCAATACCTGCAAAGATGCTGGATAGTAAATATCAAAGCATGTCAGCACACAGACTTCAATAACAGTCATCCCGACTGTACTAGACAGTATTTTAAGTATTTTCACCTATTGCTGTCATAGATCATAAAATCTGATTATTCTAGGCCCTCCCTCTACAGAGATGTAATAAATCTTAGCTAGCATTTCTTCTCCAAACTTTGTAAATTCAAGATCTTTAGAAGATCAACATTAAGAATAGTTCAGTATGCAATCATTTTGGTATCTCTTGACTAGACAATCTGCCTTAAATTGAAAATCTCTAGAGACATAAAAGGCCTCCAAAACTAAACTTGGTACTTTGAAAACAAAGTGCTCCTATGGGCTTCTACAATGACAGAATGATTTCCTACATCTTGGCTTCTTATGCGGACTTCTTTGATACTCCTCTTTTTGTCACTATTAAACTTGAAGAAAAAAAAACCCAAAAGAGTAGAACAGCACAATAGGGAGAAACACAAAGGTAAGGAAGACCTAAGCTACTAGAAATGTTCGTCTTTTTGGGACATCAGTCCTAACCAGAAGATGCATCATCTAAAAAACAAATGATAGGAGGAAAAAAAACCAACCCCAAACAACTGACTTGACACAGAAACATAATGTTGAAGAATAATAAATTAAATAAAAGTCACAAGTCTTTTCTTTAAAATTCTTTAAAGCCACTTTTGCCCCAACCTGACTGGAGACTCAGGAAATCCAGAAAATTCTGGTATCCTCTTTTGGCCTCACTACCCAACTTGCCACACAGCCTCCATGCAGCCAGTTAACAAGAGATACAGATGACACTTCAGTTAATGCACATTAAACAAGTCCATAACAATTATGTGCAACTCATTAATTTTAAAATTCTCTTTTATGACACAGATGTTTTAAGAGTGATCCTCAAAAGAAAAATTAGTAGTTATATGAGCAGCAGAATTAATGAAAACTGGTTTTCATGGATTTTTGTTCTGTATTTTTGTTTTCCCCTCCCTGCAATAACTCCGTTCCCCTTCAGATCCTCACAGTTCACGCTCCCTGCAATTCCTTTGATTTCCCTGGTCCTTGATATCCTACATTCTTTCCTGTGTCTCTGTAACAGACACCATACACTGCAGCTGCCTCAAAGCCCAGCAGCTACCTATATCCATGGGTCAGTAAGCCAAAGAGAACAGCATCAGCTCTCTGTGTTTCCTTTAGGATGCAGACTAATTTATCTGCTACTTAATCACTGATTTCTTACAATTCTTTTTAAGAAAGGCAAAAGCCTCCCTCAGGTCAGAAGCTATTTACACAGAAACAGGACTAAAATAACAAGCATGACAGCTTTACATAGAATGCCACCTCCACATTTACATGGCAAGGCAACCTGAGGAGGTCATATACCACAGTTTTTCACTCTGCCTACTTTCTGTTGTGCTCATATTTTATGTTGCTGACTGAATTCTTGTTCGTATCATTTTTTCTTAAAAGATCTTAAAAGATTTATGCTTTAGTAGATTCATCACATCATAAATACTGGTTAGGTAATGTCCTGGTTTCAGCTAGGGTAGAGTTTACTTTCTTCTCAGTAGCTGGTGTACTGCTGTGTCTGTACAAAAATTACAAATTTGTAAATCTCACAGCGTCCCCAGTCCTCTGCTCCAGTGCTTGACCACCTCAGGGTGAAAAAAAAAATAATCTTCCTAATATCTGACCAGAAATTCATGCGTTCCAGCCTGAGTCCTGTTCCCTGCCTCTTGCCCTACCAGCACACAAAAGTCTGTATCTCTTTTCTCCATCCTCCCATGAGAGAAGGGGTAAAGAGCATTGAGATCTCCTGTGAGCCACCTTTTCACTAGGCTGTGCAATGGTAATTTCATCCAGCTCTTCTTACAGGTCATATGCTCCAGCCCCCACATCACTCTGGTGTCCTCAAGCAAGCTCACTCCAAGTCAGTACCTGCCTCCTCAGCAGAGCTGCTACCCACCCATTCAGCCCCCAGCCTGACCTTTTGCACAGTTATTCTGCCTCAGTGCAAGACTTCGCATTTGCCTTTGTTGAATACCATGAGATCCTCAATTCTCCAGCTTGTCAAGATCCCTCTGAACAGCATGTCTCCCTGCCAGCATACTGACTGGTCCCCACAGTACAGTGTGATCTCCAAACTAGCTGGAGGACCACTACTCCATCAGAGAGATATGTTGCTCAGTAATAGCAGTCCCCCAGCTAGTTCACAGATTACGCTGTACTGTGGGGACCAGTATTTTTTTCAAGTTTGTAAGATGACACCATCCCTGTCACTGTTGTCTTACAATTTTTACCATATTTACCACTTCATAGCTCTTCCCTAATCCCCCAAGTTCACTATGACCTTTTCAAAAAAAAGCAGCCAAAATGCAACAAGTCCTTTATTTTTCCTAAGTGCTCAGTACGACTACATTTTCCCACCCTTAGACTACTTTAAAATTAGGAAGAAAAATATAAATCCTTTTAAATTTTATTAATCCAAAAATACTGCAGATTAGTGGTTTAAACGAAGATTCATATACACATTTCTATAGCTTAGCATCACAGACGACCAAACAAAATATTACATAGTCAAAACGAAGATTCATATACACATTTCTATAGCTTAGCATCACAGACGACCAAACAAAATATTACATAGTCAGCAAGCAAGAGACCCTATGGGCACAAGAGGCTGCCAATGTTTTAAAAATGAAATTAAGTTTTAACAAAGAAAAGAATTGTTTTTCTGGGTGTGTCTCACTCACTTTTTCAGTCCAACTCAACAGACACCTATGAAGAACAATATCAAATATACCTGGACTCCCACTTTCTTGAAATAATGCCACTGCAGCATGTACAATGGTTTGCTGCTTTACTTCCTTACAAGCTCGGTCACAGATTTCTGAAGTTTGAATGCACTTCTCACACCAGTGGCTTTCACTCCCAAGCCTCCAAAAATAGTAAGGAATTTCTGAACTTGCTCAGAAACCTCACCTGTATCCAATCTCCAGAGCCATCTGCAAAAGCAATTTTCAGATCATATCATAAACACTTTATGTAATCTTGCTCAAAAACACATACAAACCACAGATTCCTGGAGTTTCTGAGCAAAAAGGCTCAATAACCTACTACCAAATCTGCACAAAAATTCTTTCCAAAAGCTACTGTTCACTCCTGTTTGACTTGGTGCCACACCAGCCTACAAACAGGAAAGAAAGCAATGCCATGCAGAAGATCTATACAGAAAGCCTGCACACACTAAAAATAGGCAAATAAACACATTTGTAAGGGGAATTAAGAAAAAAAGTAAATCACTTTAAAATGTTGACTGGGGGGCACACGGCAGGAACGGACACTACAGTTTAGGTCCTGCAAACATTTGCACATGCTCTTAATGAAAGCAGAAGTATCCACGTGCCTAAAAACGAAATCAAATCTTCACAGAGCAAGAACCCAAGCAGATAGTAAATACCTCAAGTTTTCACTTCAGAACATGAACATACACCAGGTGCAAAGCAGGAAAAGGTAAAGAGGGTATAACTTCCAGCTGTGCTGAAAAAACACATAGCAAATGTTTTCAAAGTGTATGTCGCAGTTCCTTGGTGCAGGTTCAATCACACGGCACTCATGCTGTTCCAAGTATTCTCAAACAGACCCATTTGTTCTACATATACAGTTAATGTTACTAGCCACACTAATGTTAATAGCCACCCCCCAGACTCTCGTACAAACAGAAGTCATGTGAACAAATACTGTGTATAGCTTTTAGCAATTTTTAAACTATTTAAGGGTAGTTTTCCTAACAAGACAATTTTCCAGGTACACAGTTTATGATGTATTTTAGTAAAATTCACAGAATTCATACCTTACTCCTCAACAGCAGAAAATATGTAACATAACTAACAACCTTCCTCCTGCCCTCCTTCTAAAACAGCGTGCCCTGGAGCACAAATCAGTAGCATTACAGGAAAAAGTGCAATTCTCTTATTCATAAGGGATATCAAAACCAATCATAAACAGCCTTTAACTGTGTAAGTAATGTTCTTTTCCATACTGGCTGCATACCCTTGTGCTACAGTTGTGTACATTATACAAAAGAACAAAAAAAAAATCAATGAAAGAGTTAAGTAAGCTTTTCTGATTATTTTTTTCCCCCCAATTACAGTGACGGCGTCTGACCTCTTTTAAGATTACGTTTCCCATCTGGGATCATCACAGAAGCTGGTGACTAGAACCAAATGCTTAGAGTTGTGAGCTCTGAAATACTTAAAAGTTTCATTGAAGGCTGGATACTATGACAGCCCATGTCGAAGAAAACTACATTAGCTGCTAGACAATGCAACAAGCAACACAGATTATCTGTGTGGATGCAGAATCCCAGTCACTACGAGAGAAATGGCTTGACACACTTTACCTCCAGACTGATCACAGACGTTACTTTTTCATTCATCATGGTTGCAAAGGACTTGCATGAGAGGGAGGATGCAGAGGCTCAACCTAGGCACAATGCCAGGGATAATGGGAACAGAAACCCCAGGAGTTTAGAGCTGGGGTGCCTGGCTCTCACTGAGAAAGACCTGCATAGGAGTGTCTTAAGAATGAACATTTGGAGCCTATGTGTGTATTTGAGAAGCTCAGAAAACAAAACCATTGTGCTTGCTTAAAATACTTCTGAAAATATCTATGACTTATTAATTAAAAAACCCTCCTGCATTTTTCACTAAATAAAGCAAAGTGTACATTCTTTGTTGTGTATGTGTAATGTGACATTACACATCAAGTAACTTCCAGAAGAAAGCTTTATTTTAAGTCAGAGCACAATAATAATAATATATTTCCCCTCAAGAATGGAGAATCTTTTCCTTATTCAGGGAATGCTAACAACCAAGCACTTACTGTATTTCACATATACGAAGAATAAAAAAAAATGTTTAGAACGAGCATAGAAGAATGCAACCAGAACACGTTAAAAAAAAAAGCCAAAAAAAAAAAAAAAGCCAGCACCAAAAAAGAAACACACAACAAAGCAAACAAGACCCAGAAAAACAAAGGTGGGAGAAAGCAGCACCATCATATTAGAATATTCTTGCAAAGGGAGCTCCCACTGCAAACTTAGTAAGATGCTCTCTGATATTTTGGTACTCTACCTTCTTGTTATACATCCCACCCACATCCTGCATCACATTAACACAGACAACTCGTATGTTTAGATGACACATGTCCATCTGGACTTCTGATATGAAGCAGATGCCATACAACAGAGCACTTAAAATACCTGAGATGCAAGAACTAATATAAAAGGCTGCAATGCTATTGGTTGAAAAAGATTTAAAGCCTATTTTTCTCAGGAAAACAACATGGGTCAAAAAGATTCTGTGCACACGTGGATTTCACTTTGCCAATATAATCTGTGGGTGAAAAAAGGGCTGTATAAGCAGCAAAACTAAATATAAAGAGTCAAGAAAAAACCCAACATTTTTATTGAGCACAGCTTTTCCAATATTTTACAGTGTTCACAATCATGTTTTTTAATATCTTTTTTCAAAATTTCTCATTTTAACTTTTTTGTGACAAGTCAAACATACTTCTCAGACTATGTTGTGAAGAGTGTTGACTGTTCAGTCTCTACAAATGGATGAAAAGCATGGATGAAGTAGTGAGGGTATGAAGCAGTAGGAGTACAAAATCTGCTCTGCTGCCTATTCTTCTATAGTAATTTCATATTGTAAAGAATTAGCTCAAGGTTCAAATAGCACATGTAATGTGCCTGGGATGCCAACTTCAGATAGATACAAAAATGTAAATGTTGTAGCATTATCATTAAACACAGACAAATCATGCAGACGTAAGAGCGAACTGTGAGAACATGAACAAAGCTAGTACACACACATAAAAATATATATATATATTCACAGAATCATTTTGGTTGGAAAACACCTTTAAGGTCATTGAGTCCAACTGTTAAACATTGAGTCAAACTGTTAAAATACACACTGCCAAGTTCACCATTAAACTGTGTCCCTAAGTGCCACATCTACGTGTCCTTTAAACATCTCCAGGGATGGTGACCTAACCACTTCTTTAGGCAGCCTGTTCCAATGCCTGACAACCCTTTCAGTGAATAATTTTTTTCTAATATTCAATCCAAACCTCCCCTGGCGCAACCTGAGGCCGTTTCCTCTTGTCCTGTCGTTTGTTACATGGGAAAAGAGACACACACCTTGCTACATAGTCCTTTCCAGGTAGTTATCATTATCCTTCACTGGAAGATCTGATCTGCAGTAGTCTGATATATAGACACAAAATTCAGTTAGTATTTCAGCCTACTCTGAAAAGGCATCAGCAGCTTGCTTCAGTGAATGTCACATAGTTCCAGTGTTCACCTACACTGCTGGTGATAAAGAAGTGTTAATACTTGAAAGACTGAAACCCAAAACGCAAAGGCAAGGGATCAGGAATGTTTGACAGCTGTATACCTGTACTTTTTTGTGACATTCTTTTTCTTTGAACTGAGACTGTACTGCACATTGAATCATCAATTATCTTTCAGTTACTTTACCTGAGAGGAGACCATCAGTTTCAAAACCAGGCAAACTCTAACCAAAAACTGTACAAGACATCAGACCTAAATTGCTTCTCAGCTGCAAATTCATGCCATCTTCACTAATGCCTGTGGAGTGACACCAGCAGAAAAATCAACACAGGTTTACGCCTAACACTTCCTCTGAAATGAAAATTAATCTCTCCATTTTACAGGCAATTAACAACTTCTATAGCTAACAAAAGACAATTAAGTTTACAAACCAAATTCATTGCCTGCTACATTGCAGCTCTATATTATGTTTTTCTGTGTAACCTCCCAAATTCACAGTCCTTCTGACAGCTGAAGTATCAGTTCCAGCAAGTCATCCAGTTCAAATCAACAGATACTGAAAATAATCAGTATCTTGATGGATTAGACCAAAAGCATAATTTAGGTTATTTCATAAGCAGATGTTGCAAAGAAAAGCATGCATTTCAAAATTAAATGCTTATCTCTGGTCTTTTTGCTGGAATTTGTACTGTAGAGACAACTTGGAACTTTTAATTCCTGTGTTCCTGCATATTTTACATCTGAAATATCCCAGTATAGGCAAAGATAAAATGGTTCATACTGCAAGAACTATAATTAAAAGATCTGCATATTGATTTAATTTTGTTAATTTTCCTTAAAATACATTTATCTCAGCCTCACACTAAATACTTGTATCGGGGGGTGGGGGTGGGGGGGGTGGAAATCAACATTTGCTAGCATTCACTTGAGCTGGTTGATGCTGGCACCTGAACAGCACACATCCAAAACAACTTCATACAGTACATTTACGGCATAGAACAATTTCAGGCTATAAAATTATCATTTCCAGTTTACACAAGCACTACATATAAATTTACCAAAGAAAGTCAAAGTGAAATAAAAAATAAAGTGGTAGTCGCAGAGAATGCCTTAAAACAAACGTACATTATCTGAAAATAATTGCATTTATTTCCCAAATTAATCCCATAAATATGCAACTCATGTTTATTACAACTAGCTTTGTGAAATATTCTATGTATGTCTGCTAACATTAATTCCATGATTACTAGAATCTGTTCAGAGTACAACTACTTTCTCTAAAAAACACAAAGCTTCTATCTTCCTTTATAATTAAAAACTAGCAAACAGCACACCAACATTTTAATAATAATTCTGAGATACTGAAGATAATGACAATCTAGTGTCCAAGACAGATTTGTTCTACCCTGATGGTTTTGGCTGGGACAGAGTTAAATTTTTTCATAGTATCTTGTATGGGGCTATGTTTTGGATTTGTGCTGAAAACACTGTTGATAACACAGGGAGGGATTTTTCGGTTACTGCTGAGCAGCATTTACACAGTGTCAAAGCCTTTTCTGCTTCTCACACTTCCCCACCAGCGAGCAGCCTGGGGGTGCACAAGAAGCTGGGAGGGGACACAGCCAGGACAGCTGACCCCACCTGACCAAAGGGATATTCTACACCATATGACATATCGCTCAACAGTAAAAATCTGGGGGAAGAAGAAGGAGGGGGGGATGTTTGGAGTTACGGTGTTTGTCTTCCCAAGTAACCATGACGCATCGTGGAGCCCTGCTTTGCTGGGGATGGCTGAATACCTGCCTGCCCATGGGGAGTGGTGAGTGAATTCCTTGTTTTGCTTTGCTTGCATGTGTGGATTTTGCTTTACCTATTAAACTGTCTTTATCTCAGCCCATGAGTTTTCTCACTTTTACTTCTCCAGTTCTCTCTCCCATCCCACTGCACGGTGGGGGAGTGAGCAAGCAGCGGTGTGGTACTTAGTTGCTGGCTGGGGTTAAACCATAACATCTACCCAACCAACATGCACAGCAACAGACTTACAATACTGTGGTAATTTAACCAAAAAGTACCACCAAGGCACTTCTTTACTTATGAGTATCACAGTTTAACTAAGTTCATACAAAGGTGCAGCAATACTAGTTTCCACTTGGGGTTTTTTGTTTGGGTTTTTTTTTTGTTGGTTAGTTTTAAGCTATCAAAATCAATCGCAACTCTTGAAAATCATCCACATACTGAATGTGTTTCACTTGTTCTTACTAAAAAGCTATCTCTCCATCTTGCTTTATTTTACACAGTTATAAAGCTGTGAAAGCATCTATGTGACATAACTCGCATCTATCTCCAAGCATGCCAGAATCAAGTAAGACACTCACCATAAAGCCACAGTAACTGATTTCCAGTTTGAGAGCAAAACCACACATACCATGCATAGAGGGTATAACTATGCACAATTGCTAAAGGCACAAAAGTTTACATGTGCGGATATGAACATACTGGGAGTTTTAGTACTTGTATTACAACTGCTTAACGTATACAAGCATTAGGCAGAACCATTGTGAATTCAAACACCTTTCTACTGCACTTAATCAACCCATTAATACAATATTTACAAGCAGTTCCATCCCCTCACATTCTGCCGTTACGCACATTTGAAAACTCTGATCCCTTCATCAGCAGTTTCAGTTTCTCCGGACTGAAAGACTTAGCAGATGCCCAGTTATCTGCCAAAATAAGAACATCCCATTACTCCTCTTAACAATATATTTTGACAGGACTTAGCCTCACACAGATCTTAAACAACAATTTTAAAGTTACTCTAACGAAAGACTTTGCAACATCAGGCAGGCAAGCAACATTAATTAAATTTAGAAAAGTTTACCTGACAACATGCAAAAAGCCGACATGCGTAACACAGATGTTTAACAGAAAAGCTACTTTCACCAGCTACAGACATCACATCAGTATCCTAAGTACACGGCCACTTTCAAAAGCCATCTTTCCTTTCCTAATGCTGCAAAACCTGAGAACGTTAACACAGACTTTACAAAAAAAAAAGTGATGCTGAAAAGGTCTAAGAACGTCCACTACGGACACACTCTTCTCTCCCCAGCTGACGATCTTGCCTCTAGGTGGGTTTCTCTCTTTTACTGAGGAGATGCATGTACCCCAGCAAAGGCAAAGTATTTTATGGAAGGCGAAGTGCCTCTTAGGAGCAGAATCAATTTCCTGAATGAAACAATCAGCTCTTCAGTGCAACATTTTCTAGTCCAATATTCTTTCACTAATTTGACAGCCATAAATACTTTCCCTTCTACTGACACATGCTGTTGGGGAGAAAAATACAAAAGAAACAAGAACAAAACCAAACAAAAAACCCAAAACAAAGCAAAACAAACAAAAAAACCAAAAAAGAACCAGCCATCACTAGATGTTCTTCTGCTGTTGATAAAGAAATAGTAAACATTATCTCAACCTTGTTTGTAAACTACCATAATTTTACTAACCCCTAATATCTGAAGACCAAATCACAATACAGGTTTTTATCAAAAGTTAATATACTAGGGCCACTAATAGGGGACTACTGCTTTCAAGAACACAACTAGGAGAATGCTCAGCAGAACAATCCAAGTTCAGCCCTGATGCCAGAGATTGGTGCATCTTTTTTTCTACTGGTGGCAAGTATTTGAATGAATCAGGCAGACCTTCACAAAGTCAAATTAACAGTTTTCCTGTTTGGAGAAAAGAAAAAAACATTTCTCATCCCCAATCTAGAAGTCTCCTGGATTTGTCTGTAAATTATGATGCTATTTCAAAAGGAGAAGATGAATCAGAGATCATACTGCATGAAAACATTATTTGAGTTTTCCAGATCACGACTAAAACAAGGATTCACCTGCTATGCTGATTTAAGAATACTGTAAAACTTAATCATTTAACTTGGGTGTCTGCAAAAGCTCTTTTGAGAAAACTGGTTCTGACTATTCTATTTACCATTAAGCACAGGATCTGTGCTAGTGAATACCAGAATTTGAGGACAAACCCCAAAAGCCCCTTCCCTTTTGGGGGGGGGGGGGGGGGGGGGAGCAAAACCAAAAAAAGCCCAGCATTCCCTAACCCAACAGTAAGGTCATTGTACACTAGGCCTGTGATGAATTCATTATATGATAATATAATCTTTTCTCCACCAAGACATTCCAAATCATGAGCAATACAAAAGCTTTTATCTCCCAACAGTAGCATACTAGGTCAATTTGTCTCGGATTAAGAGTGAGGGAAGGTTAGGAGAGGTTTTGCTATCATGCTTTAAAATAAGGTTATAATCTACAAGAACGTCCAAGCAATTTAAAAGCAAAAAGTTGAAATACAGTTTCATCAGGTAAAACTTCCATTTCTAGATCACCTATACTGGAAAAATATTTTTCTCCTCTATTATTTGGAAGGCTCAAATAGCTAGACAGGATAGACTGATCTTCCCCATGCGCCATGTGGTCTCAGCATGTAGGAAAAGCTATTTTTGAGCTCTGTGGTACAAATCAAAAGGTAAAAGTTCGAGTTCTTCCTCAACTTTCTGCATGGCAATCCTTTTAATACGCTGTCAACCACAAATTTCAAGAGGAACTTGTTTATAAAACCTACTTCATTCCAGAGCAAGATTTCCATCAGTATAACCACCCGTACTGCAGACTCCTGTAAATCATCCAAGCCTCCAAGACAAGAGCACCACTACAAATACGTTCTAAGAAAAGACTAATTAGTTATCTCATTTCTTCACCCTCCAGGCCCAGCGAACCACATCTCGTTTGCCTCCGTTCTCCCATACCGCTTCCTAATCGCTAACTTCATATACACATACACGGTTTCATCCTGGCTGCCATTCACAAAAAGCTCCCTGGGAAACGATCTAAGGCCCCACTCCCCAAACCACACAGATACAAAATTAAATTTAAGCAGGTGGGAAACTCCCGCGCAGTGCTGGTACCGGGTCCGGTGTCTGACAGCAAGCACGTCATCCCCGGTGCCGGGAGCTTGGTCCCGGCATCACCACCGCTCCGGGACCAGCTGCTCAAAGCCAGTTCCTCGGGGGGCAACCACCTCAGGCCTCAGGCAGCGCGGCCGACTTCACAGCATCCCGGAGCCACACGCGGGGCTGGAGGTGACCTGCCGCCGCGAACCGCGCACCGGCACCACGGCCCGCCGCAAGGCGCGGCGCCCGCCCCAGCGGCACGGACACGCCGCAGGGCCGCCCGCCCGCCCCGCGGGGCCCAAGGGCAGCTGCGGGCGGCGGCCGCGGCAGGAAGGGGAGCGGCCGGGCCGGGCCCGGCGCTGCCCGGGGCGCGCCACGGCCTCGCCGCGAGGGCCAGCAAGCGCCGCAAGCCCTCCGGCTGCACAGGAGGCCCGCGGGCGGGGACGCAGGGCGGGGAGCCGCTGGCAGCGGTACGACGGCCGAGGACAACACCCTCGGCCCCGGCACGGCGGGCCGCCCGCGCTCCGCAACGCCGCATCCCCGCCGGCAGGGAGAAAGCCGCCGCCGCGCCGGGGCCCCAGGCGCCCCGCGGCAGCCCCCGGGCTGAGCGGGCGACACCCGGCCTGCTGGCAGCCGCCGCCGCCGCTCGCCTCGCTCGTGGCCGGCGGGAGTTTCTCCTCCGTACCGTCCCGCTGCCCGGCCCCCACGCGGGAACGGACCCCCGGGGCCGCCCCGACAGCGGGCGCTGCGGCGGCAACTTCGAGGCCCTCCGGGCCGGCTGCGCTGTCGGGCGGGGGCGGGACGCCCGGAGCTGCTCCCCCTCCCCCTCCCCCGGGGCCCCGTCCCCGCTCACCTGGCGGCGGGCCTCTGGCGCCCGGGGCGGCGCGGGGTGCGCCGTGGCCGGCGGGGCTGCCCCGGCCCTGGCTGCGCGCTCCCGGCTCCGGCAGGCTCGGCCCGTGGACGGGCGGCGGCGGCGGACAGAGGGCGGGGGGCGGCGGTAAGCGGCCGGGACCGCCGCTCATGGCGAGTCCGGGGAAGCCGGAGCAGGAGCGAGCGCGGGTCCGTAGGGGTGCCGGCAGGAGGCAGGCGGCCGAGGGGGAGGCGGAGGCGGCGGCGGCAGGCTCGGCGGCGGGGGAGGAGGCAGCGGAGGAGGCGGGGGGCGGCGGAGGGGAGGAGGAGAAGGCAGGCAGGAAGGGGGCGGCGGAAGAAGCCACCCATCTGCCGTTCCGGCCCGCCTCGCCGGCCTGGCGAAGGGGCTGGGGCCGCTCGCCGCCGCCGTCCTCGCCGCGCGGAGCGGCGCCGCGGTCCTGCCAGCAGCCGGGGGCGAGGAAGCAGGCGTCGGACTGCGCCCCGCGGTGCGCCGAGCGGGCGGCCACCGGCATCGCTACCCGCTGCGGCCGGCCGGCGACGCCCGCCTTGCCGAGGGCAGCCTCGCCGCGCGCCCGGAGGGGCGCTTAGCGCCAGCGGGGCCACGTGGGCGGCATGGGCGACGGGGGTCGCCTCCAACGGGGGCTCGGCCCTCGGCCGGGCAGCGAGGCCGGTGCCGAGCCGTGCCGGCCGATGCGGGGAAGAGACCGCCGCCGCCGCCGCCGCCCAGCTCGTTGCCGAGAAGGAAGGATTCTCCCCGCCTGCTTCCTTCCCTCCTCCCTCCGCCCCGGCCCGGCCCTGGCTGCCCGGCGGGCGGGAGCGCTCGGCCCGCCGCCTCCCCGCGCCCGCTCACGACGGCGCTGCCGCAAGGCACGACGGCCGGCGGAGAGCACGCGGGCCCGGCCCCAGCCACCCCGCTCCGCAGCGGTGCCCCCGCCGCCCCCCGCGGGCGGGCGGGAGAGGGGCGGTTGGTCCGCGCCGCCGTCGGCCGGGCCCCCCGGGGCCCAGCGGGGCTCGGCCCGCCCCGAGCAGACCCTGCGCGCAGAGCCCGGAATCATCCTCGGCCCGCCTCGCGCTCCGCCGCTGCCGGCCGCCGGGCACAGGGCCGCCGCGGTGGGCCCGCCCGCCAGCCCTCCGCACCGCGCTGCACCGCTCTGCAACCCCCTCCCCGCACCCGGCGAAGCTGCACGGGGCGACGGCCCGGGGGAGGGGGCAAAGGCCGCGATCGATTCGATCGATCGGGCGGCCGGGCGACTGCAGGGGCTGCGCTGGACCCCCCGCGGCGCCCGGACGCTGCGTGGCGGCGGCCCAGGAGGGGGCGGGGCGGGCCTTTACCGGCTGCTGCGGGCAGCGCGGACAGCCCCACCCCGCCGTCCGCTGCGGGGGGCGCGGCCGGGGCGGTCGCCTCCCGGTTTCTTCGACCAGTCAGAGATGTCGGTAAAGTCCTTGATGTGTCGGGAGCGCGGCGGGCGGTGGCCTCGTCGCCGGGGGGCGTGGCTCGGGACAGCCCGTGCGCGGGTGCGGGCGGCGGCGCAGCGAGAGGGTCCGGGGCGGTCGCGGTCGGGTGCGGGCGGCTCCGCGCTGAGGGGAGCGGCCGCGGCTGCCGAGCCCCGCCAGCGGGGTTTGCCTTTCAGAAAGGGTGAAATAGCGGGAGAAGCGATACGCGACCGAAAGCGCCACTTGGCAAGTTGTGCTGCCCGGGGGCGCGCTGGCTGCTGTCCCGGTGAGATCTGCGTGCGCCGGCGGGGGGGCGGTTGGTGTTGCGTGTCGGGGCAGTGCCAGCTCCTGCGGCGCCGTGAGCGGGAGAGGTGTCGGAAAGCCGTGCCCTGGCCGGCGTTACCCCGCTGCGCCAGCCTCTTCCCTCACGCCGTCAGTTGAGCTTTTCACCCGTGTGGGAAGAGGTGACCGTGACTCCCCCAAGGGGACAGCACCTCTGGGACCTGTATCCTACAGCTGACATGGTTTGTGTCCCAGCAGTTGCCTAAGGCCATGCAACGCCTTCCCCTATTTGTTCAGGAATCGGCCTCAGCAGCTCCTGTTCTTCTGATCCTGTGGAGCACACAAGGGTCTGAAGTACTTTTCCATCACATGTGCTGCGCCCTTTTTCCGAGGTGCCTGCACCTCTTTCACAGTGCTGCTATGGGGCAAGTACATGCAGCCTGCATGAAGCTCCTGGCAGCACACAGATGACAGGAGATGAACAGAACCACTGTTGCTTTATGATGATTCATTTTTCACTCACTCGTTTGGGGGGATGGTGCTTTAAAACTGCTCCCATGCTGAAGATAATACATATAACTGCACTGTGGCACAGACTTCGTTTTTTGTGAGCCCTACAAAACCTTGTGGGTTTCAATACTGGAGGATTTTATACTACAGGAAAAGGCGGGTAAAATTGTGTTAGTCCTTCAGCTAAAACAATCTTTCTAACTCTTTTTGCACGCAGACGGTCTTCCAGAAATAAGAAGAGATATTTCTGCAGCATGAAACTACTTCAACTATTAACCTAATGTCACTTCAGATTACAGGATATCTGGAATTTCAGAAAAGTTGTTTTGTGCAGTATGGGTCAGTAGTCTTGCAGGCGCATAACCTGACAGTTCTGGTGCATTGCACTTCATTTACTTCTGGAGCTGAGGAGTTCCATTTTCCTGTTGGTTCTAAACTTAAATTAAGCCTTTTCAAGATCATTACAAGATGCAGGTGTTTTTTCCAAGTGTCTTTTAACTCAAGTGGGACAAGAAGAGGTAATACCTTTAGCCTAGTACCTTATTAGAGCAATTACCACATTTGGAAAACAGACAAGCCTTCTTCAGCTCTGCTTAAGGTCTTCAGGTACTTAAACCCAAGGTTTTCCCTTGGGTTTAAAACAACTGGTACCTTAACTCACTTTTCTAAACAGAAATACACTGATGGATGTCCAGAGTTAAGCTCCTTGGTAGTTCACATCAAACAGATTCAGGGGAAAGTTACAAGTGTGTTTGTGGTTGCGGTTTTTTCCTGGCTTGTGTCTTTTATTTTGTTTTAAAGTTTACGAACTTGAAATACTGCAATGGTCAGAAAGCCACTGCACTCAGTATTATAGACTTCTTTTCACTTCAGGTGAATTCATACCTCACTGGTTTGGGTCAGAGCAATCACTTCAGGAACATCTGACACCGATGCAAACTCTTTTGCAGACTGGAAGTGGTTGTTTCTTCCAACCTCTTAACTAATTTTCCTAAAAAGTAACACAAAATTTGAGTCTGCATTTCCATATCTCAAAATGGTCTGCCGGAATCAGCCATATGGTCTAGTGTGGAACACTGTAATAATAGGTATACTGTTTCATCAAAAATTGAGTAAGTTAAACCTCTGCTCTGCCTAGGGCACCTCTTAAAAGCTAGTAAGAGCTGAAGTGGTGTTAAAGGCTTGGTGTGAGCCAGACTTTGCAATGGGAAGATTTTTACCCAAAATCCTTTATGTCTGTTTTGTCCCTTTCAGTGCTGCTGAATGCCTGATTATGAGACGAACATATAGAAAAGAGATCTACTGCAAGTAAGAGTGACAAGATGGTAATTAGTTGAAAAAACTTAATTCAGCAGGGAGTTGTGTCAGATTTTGTAAAAGGACATCTCTCTCAACAGAAAGCTGGTATACATATTTTAAAAGCGCTTTCTTCACTCCACAGGTAAATAAGTGTCCTCAACTGCAAATTTCTTGTAGAGGAAATGCATATCCAGCTACCTGCAGATGTCAATTTGTCTTTAAAGTAGTTGAGAAAGACACGTGGAATTGACAGGACTTAAAACTCTCATTGTTGAGTGCAACAGTACAGGAGGCGTACAAGATATTTCCATTGGCGCCACCTTGATGACTGCTGCATTTTCTACATCTGCTGTTGTCTGCTGCTTACTGCAGGGGTAGGCTAAGTTGCCGTTTGTGGGCTGGAGGCCAGTCCTGCCATATTCCAAGTTTCTCCTATAGGAGTTACTGCCTTAACATCTGTCTAAGGACTAGATCCACAGGGCCTAGAGTGGGTCTGTTGTTGAAGCCGCCACTGCGACATTGCTCACCTCAATGAAGAATGAGAAATACAAAAGACGAAAGATAGGACACATCTCTCTGGAAACAAACATTAGCATTTCTAATATGTGAAAATACATTGAGGTTCTCTATTCCTGCAGTAAAATAACATTTTCCTGAGGCTGCACACAGAAATCTCAGAGCTTTGAGATGGGCCCTCTGATTTCCTTCTTCATACTCCATCTCAGCATTTACTTGCTTTGAAGTTGCACTGTTGGTAGGCTCCCAGCTCTCAAATAGTCACTTCTGTACTCTGCTGTAGCTTCCATTTGAGTTGCAAACATCTCACACTGGGCAAAGCTCAGCGAGCAGAGGGAAATCATGAAGCTGAGCACACTTCATAGCTGAAGAGTATGCACAATCACTTGCTTATTTTACACAAACAGGAGCACAGAATGTATGTGAAATGAGAAGGGCTTTGCCTGTGTGTGACAAGAACTGGCTGTATTGTTGACAGTTCTTACATACTTCTTACCTCCTATCTTATCAGTACCGATCTGTCACCCTTCATGTACTATACCAGTATCTGAACATGGAGAGAGCAGAAACACTTCAGTATTCACAGTGACTTTGATGGTGCTAGTGAAATGGGAGTAGGGAAATACCCTAAGTGGTAGACCTCAGAGATAAAGGAATGTCAAATGCTATGGGTTCTCTTGGTTTGCTTTGCATTGTGACAGCCTAGAGAAAACTCAAGTCAACTGCAAGAGCTCATTGTCTTAGGTGCTGTACAAACATGTCGATAGCCCTGAAAAATCTTGCAATCTAAATATGCAGAAGAAGGAGGAAGGGAAGCAAAGGCATGGAAAAATGCAGTGTTTTGCCTGCACAGATGTGACAGCTTGGTAACAGAACTCATATCCCATGTCTCAAGTTTGATGCCACCTGAACACACACCATATGCTTCTAGTTAAATTTCACCTGAGGATGGAGAATGAGCTTGGAACACTGCCATCCCTGACAGTGCCTAGGATCAACAGAAGCATATAACTAATGAGCTAGTAACGGTTCATCAGTAACCATGAAGTGATAGAGCGGATTTCCACTCATAAGGGCAAAATGGCTAAGGGGGCTGGAACTATTCTCTGGTGTGCATTCAAAGTCAAGAGCCTTATGAGAAAATTTTGCAGCACTTCCCATTCATCACTGTCTCTGCTTCAGATAAAAGGGTCTTAGATGGGTGAACCATCCTTCCTGTCAGACTTCACCTTTCTGAAGGAACTATACTGATAAGAAGAAGAAACACAGTGACCAGTGTGACCTAAGCTAAGGGCTGGAGTGCGTTCACTGCCTTGGCATGATACTGACACACACACCTTGGTGCAGCAGAATGCACACCCTGCTGCCACTCTCTGTTGACCTGCAGGGGCCAAAACAGGAGTCAGTGGCCTGCTGGGCAGCTTAAATCGGTGCAAAGACCATGCTGAAGTCAAGGTTCAAAGTTCTTTGGATTAGGGGCCTCAAAGCACAATAAGAGTGGTTTCTACCTGAACAGGCAAGTGGAGAGGCTGCCTCACACAAGCCGTCTTGACCAGCAGGCTCATGCACAAGTACTGTGGGAGCACAGGGTTTGGCAACAGTGCCAAGAGAGTTGGGAGGCTGAGAAAGCAACCAAACTAGAGCTGTCCATACTTTCATGAGAATCTTTCCCCAACCATGGCTTGCCCCTCAAATAAATACAGCAAAGCAACACACAGTCTGAATCCCACATGCTATCTCAGTGGCACGTGCCTCTTGCTTTTCTCCCCACTGTCTCAAAGTTGGCAGCTCTACATGGACCATGCCCTGCCTTTCTAGCCACCAGAGTTGTCTTGGAAGTGAATGTTCCAGACTTCCTCTAAAAGGATGAAGCACAATGAGATACAGTTGCTATATGTTTGATACATTCTCTTCTACTTCTTATATCCTAAATATTGAGCAGGCCTAGAGCAACCTTAGCTTGAGTTTGAAGATTAAAATATATTCCATCTCGTGCTAGCGTATAAGGGATGTCATCCTTTGTAACAGGCTTATGAGTGTGTGTTAAAGTGGGCTGAGGAGTTCTTGGGAAATATTGCTACTTAGTTGTATTTGCAGACAAATGTTCTGAAGTTGACATGAATGCAATACACGGATGTTTAATAGGTTTGTGGGGTTTTCCTCTTTCTTCATATTGACCTTAAACAGTTTGGTTTTTTGAAATAAGAAAGGTGTAGATACAGCCCACAAAATGAGCCAGACTGCCACTGTGGTATCCAGGCCACACATCTGCTAAACAGACTTGACAAATTTGTCAAGAGCAGACAAGAAAAACTACATACAACCTCAGCTACTAATAGGAAAAACAAGGGAAATCTTTTTTTGAACATTTCTTCCAGAAAGAAAGCTCGTAAGTCTTTCCGAATCACAACGTGGTTAGAAGACAAACATAACTCATTTGTAGGCATGACTTTTTTTGCTGCAGATCGCAGGACAGTATGTTGTTATGGCCCACTCTCATTCTTCTTTCATCTAATCCCATTTTGTTTGGACTAATTCTGTCTGCTGCTCTTCAGAAAAAAGACTTTTGGATCACACTGCTTTGCTGCTTGGATTGAAAGATAGGTGGGGCAAATATGGAAAATGAAATATATAGAAAGAACACTGAGAGCTGTGGAAGGAGAGTGTCCATTCCTTTAAGGGTATCTTGTCAAGAAGCCGTAAATCAGAAGGTACAGAGATGTAAACCTGAGTGACAAATGATAAGAGAAGTGGTGATGAGAATGAACATGGTCAGTCACACTAACTGGGAACAAGTGTGAAGTGTGGGAATGTCCATATTTTCAGTTAGATTATCTGATTAAGGACTTTGAAAAATTGTCATGGTAAGGAAATAGAGGAGGAAAAACACAGAGTCTAATAAAATCTGAGCAGTTAGCATTACTGAAGCCAACAAGCAGAAACAAACCGGGTCAGTCACATCAGCTGACGGGCCATCAAGAAACCTCAGGCAAACCTGGGACTTTGCAATGGATAAGGATGCACACCTGAAGGTCCAGGGTGCTGGAGCGGGTCAGTGGGACTACGCCAGCCAAGGAGGCAATGTGTGGGGGAAGAGGGAGCAGGGAGGAACAAAGAGGTGGGGTAGACAGGCAAGGGTACAAGACGGGCCAGTTGCCTGTAAACTGGCTGGTCAGTGCACTTGCCTGGCTGAACCCTGTGCCTGATGGCCACGGTCTCTCCTGTCTGTCCTTAACTACCTCTGCGTAACCTCGTGCCCTGTCCCGTGCATGTGAGTGCTGCAAGGACTCCGTGCGAGCTGCGGGGAGCTGCGGGGGGACCGGCGTGAGGGGAGTGGGTGCCAGCTGCTGGGATCAGACCAGGCTGTGGGCAACCCTGGCCTGTGGTGTTGGCTACTGGAGTGACTGGGGGGTCTCAGTGCCAGCGACTGGAGCAAGGGGAGTCTTTTAACCTCCAGCCACTGGGATGGGTACAGTTTGTATCCTGAAAACCAGCTGCTGGGGGGACTGGTGTGAGTGAGGGGCTCAGCACTGGCAGCTGGAGTGGGACCACAGGTCACAGGCTGTGTGCCTGGTGCCAGCTGCTGGAGGGATGAGTGTATCTTCCCAAAGGTACATGTCTGCTGTGCATGGGAGGAGTGCGGCAATCTTGATGCTGCACCAGCTGGCAAGCAGAGGGACCTTAGGTCTGGGCTGGGCTATCAGTCGGGCAGAGTCCATTTATTTTGGGGGTCATGCATGTGTGTGAGGTACCTGTTGGACAAGTGTGTGAGTGCTGTGTGCCTGCAGTGTGCATCAAGCTGGACCAGCTGGGACCTGTGGGGCTGGTAAGAAAATGTCACTGAGAGGCTGCTGAGCCTGGTGAACTCAACAGGTTATCATCTCCGTTATCAGCTCCTACTATTCCATATAGGGTCTAATGATACTGTGGCGAAGCAACTCAGAATGATCAAAGGAGTGGGGGGACTATATATCCTCACAGGAATGTTAGTGGACCTGGAGCACAGGTGGTGGTCTACTCTATCCTCCCAGTTAGAGGAAGGGAGGGGTTCAGGAAGGAGGAGGAGACAGGCTGAAAGGTGAATACATGGCTGCTGCCATTCTCAAGGTTTTAGCTTCTATGATCATGGATCTACCTTTGGGGAAGCCAGGTCTGTTACAAGCTGATGGGATTCACCCAACCAAGTGGGGCAAGAGGGTCTTCGCCAACAAGCTGACCAGACTTACGAACTTTTAAACTAGGTTTAGCAGGGAAGGGGATGGAGTTTTGAGCAACAGAAAAGAGCCAGGGGCTGCTGATATATCAGGAACCAACAGGGAAACACCTGTGAAATGCCTCAAAAGAATTAAGTTGTGTTCATCTGAAAAGTTGAAACAGTTGACAGCCCAGGTGAAGTGCCTCTGTACCAATGCACGCAGCACGGGTAACAAACAGGAAGAGCTGGAAGCCACTGTGCAGCTAGAATGCTGTGGTCTGATCTCTATCACTGAAACGTGGAGGGATGAGCCACATGACTGGAGCACTGCAATCAGTGGCTGTTCTTTCTGTTCTGTACAGAAAGATCAGGCAAGGAAGGAGAAGCAGGGGTTTGCCATGGGTGTAAAAAATGGATTGATTGCACAGAACTGTCATTGTAAAAGAGCGATCAACAGGTTGAGAGTTTATTGCTAAAAAGTGGGAGCCAAACCAACAAAAGGAAGCCTCATGGTTGGTGTTTACAACAGGCTACCAGATCAAGGGGAGGATGTTAACTAAGTGTTCCTACTTCAGCTACAGGAAGGATCACACTTGCAGGCTCTGATTCCGCTGGAGGACTGCAACCACCCTGACATCTGCTGGAAAAGCAGCACAGCAAGCTGTAAACTGTCCAGGAGACTCTTGGATTGCATTGAGGATACTATCTTTATCCAGGTGATAGAGGTGAACAGAATTCCAGGTGATAGAGGTGAACAGAATTCGTAAGAATTACAGAATTAATGTTGGAATTAAGCTGCAGAGCATGCGATTTCCCTTCCCTCTCTTCATTACCACACTGGAGAATGTACCTGTATTTGCTACATTTTCATCTTTACCTGAGAAAGCAAAAATGCTATTCATTGTTAAAGAGGGATATAGATTACACCTATTAAAGTCTGAACTGACAGCATCAGGTTCCTGTAGTTTGCAGCACATGCATGATTATTATGGTTTTAGCACCAGCTGCAAATCCAGAGGAAGACTTCAGCTGTATTTTTGTAGCTATCATGTCTCCTGCTTTGGGACTGAGGCTATTGTCTTATGGTTAAAGTTGTCCTGGGGACAGATGAGTCCACATGTGCTGTGTCTTCCCCTTCCCCCTGGTAGGTCTTTTGGTTCCCACTGTCTATAGACAGCACACAGGACAGTGCAAACAGTGGTTAGACCTAGCTAAATGCTAAAAGCCTAGCTTTGTCTTTGCTACATTAGTTGCAGACACAACTATGCAGTGGCTGGTAGAAAGGGAAGGAAGGAAGGGGGAGGTTGAAGGGAAATTGGTAGTTTACTCGAGGTCTGCACCTCTCTTATGTGGCAAGACACAAGACCCCGGCCTTGTTCACTTTGCCTTGTGTTCCACATGAGCAGCAGCAGGTAAGTGGGGCTGTGCTGTCCTGCCTGCTTGCTCCCTCCCACCGTTGAAACAGGCAACCCCTTCCATCACCACAATTTGGGGTGGCAGGGGTATGTTCCTATTCTTTCTTCAGGTCCAGTTGGAGAAATGGGGAGTCATTATCAAGTCTCATTCCCCCAATAATTCTCCTGTGTTGCCAGTAAAGAAACCTAAGGACAAGTGGCAACTAACAGTATATTAGGGGGACTTGAACAGTGCCACTGAACTGCTCGCTGAAGCTGTTCCCAGTAGAAGTGATAATAGTTAATATTCTTAATGAGCAGTCCTCCATGCTGAACCAACACCAGCAGGATGTTTTGAACACCTTGGTGTGGTATCTAGGAGATCAAGTGAGAATTCCAACACCTGCCACTCAGAAAACACTGGGTCACTTTGCAACATTGTCGAGTGAAAGGAATAAGGGAAACTGGATAATGTAGGAGTGAAATTTGATCATTACTGAGGTTTGGATATGATCCAGGACCTAAGTCTTCTTTCTCGCTCCCTAGGAACTGTTAAATGAGTAAGTGAAAGCTGTCATTCAACCTGTGTACTATGGAAAGTATCCATCTAGAAAGTATATTAAGTATTCCCTGGGAACTTTTGTTAAATATCCTCTGTGGTGAGGTGTTGCTACTGGAGACAATGCTGACAACGTCTGAAAAGATAGGCAGCTTCATGTTTCAGACCATGCTAACCTTGCATTGGGAAAATCTGGCATTCTATCACATAAGCAAGCAAACCCACAGAAGCTGGTAACTTTTGCCACGACATGGACAGTGAGGTCCAACATATCCAAAATCTCATATCAATGCTGATAAAATTCTGGCCTGCAACTTGGTCTGTACTGTTAGGACCAATATGGGACACAGTATGCTCTCAAGTTGAAGAACTGGAAACCTTAATAACCAGATATGAAAAAGCTATTACATACACAAAACAAGTGGTTATTGCTATCAAGCATATACTGGCAGAATCACAACAGAAATGGAACGAACTGCTGGATGTCATTGGTGTGACATTTTTATGGGATATGCACCATCTGCAACTGGGATATCACATCTTATGTTACATCTTATGATTGTTGTATTATTGTGTTCTGTTTATTATTAGATTTTTTTTATTGAGCTTGTTTATCTGTTCATCTCTTATCTCACCATGTTGAAAACATGTACTGTCAACTGTTATCTAACTACAAACTGTGAAGACTGACTGCAGTGAAAGTGCTGGAAACTTTCTCCCTGTCCCCATGCCAGTGAGGCAAGAGGCGTAACAGTACCTCCACTCACTGAGGTGAAGGTGTGGAGTAAGACTGTTCACTCAGCTCTGCTCAGATTTTGACTAACACACAGCTCATGCTAAGGCCCGATGTGTACTGGGAGCAGCACCATTAGGTGAAAGTGAGGGCAATACATAGGCAGGGCATGATGGCCAGAAAGGGCTGAGGGTCATTGTGCAGCCCCTCTCACCTGCAGCTTGCTGTCTTCTGCAGCCATAATCCTTGCATATTGGTTGTCTGGCAGTTTCTTCAGAATCTGCTAAATGATGGAAGTGGCACAGACCAAACTTCCAAGCTGAAAAGTACAAATATGTCAGTTTACCCAAAAAGATTTTGAAGCAGATCCAACAGCATCTGGACTGCTGAAGTTTTTGTGCTTCCTGGTGAGATACTGGGGACATCCGCACTATGATGGGGGAGGAAGGATGAACACTCTCACCATTAGCTAGGTAACTGTTTTGCTCATAGGTGCACGAATTACAAATTACAAGTTGCGTTTATGAATTAGATAACTTGTGTGTTAGAAACCTCATTACTTAAGTGATGAATTAATGAATTTATGTTAGACTAGTCTGTCACAGGGGATTGAGCCCTTGTTTGTCATGTTTGCTTGTTTTCTTTCGTAACGAGCTCATAAAATAAAGTTTTATTTGCAGAGTACATTGTCATGTAAATTTGAGAGATCCAAACGGATTGTGACACTGGACACCTTGGTCTTCAGGCATTAGTGAGACATTTACTTAAAACAATGACTAACCTGGTACTGGCCACAAATCTCTAATAAGACCATGTTAGGGTCATTCCTGAGAAGGTGGCAGTCTGCTCCCCAGTGCCCACCAACATCCTCTGATTTTGCTGATCTAGGGCTTGTATGAGCACCGGATGTGTTCAGATATAGCCACTACCTAATCTGTAGTTCTCTGTCTTGTTCTACAAGCTACACTACTCCAGCTGTCCTACCTGTCTTTCTCATTCTGGCACTGATCTGTTCAGAGGTGGTTTTCCCTTTGTGGAAGAATTTATCACCAGAACAGTGTTCAGCATAATTCATTGTAAGCAGCCATCTGGAATAAGCAAGATAGAGGTAAATACGATTTATGTCACGTTTATATCAGGCATTCCTCAGCATGCCAGAAGTCCCCAGTGTCTGCCAGGGGAATATGTGTCTGTTGCCACCATGCTAACCTTGGAAAGACTGTATGTTCTGTTTGGAAAGTGCTCTGGGCAGCACTTGCCAGGCTGAAATGGACAACAGGCATCTACATAAAGTGGCTTTGTGACTGGGATAAGGGTTCCTGCAAGCACAGAACTTCCCACAAAACCTCCAACAAAAGAGACTTCTAGCAAGCTCTACTTAGATCTGCCTAAGTGGAAGAAATGGACAGGACTGCTTTACCCTTTCAGCCAGAGCAGCAGGACTGCAGATGGGCAGAGTAACTTCCTGCTGGTGTGACCTAATTGTAAGTCTCTCTTCCCTCCATGCCCCAGAAAGCTGTAAGCCATAGAAGCATCATGTAGTCGCAGTGCCTGCGAAGTAGAGTCCTGTGCAGTTTCTTGTCCTCAGTGTGAGTATGTATGCATCACTGAGATCACTGAACACACCGCGGTTGTGTCCAACAGTGCTAAGTATTGGATAGATACATAGAAGGATGAGATTCCTGGTCAGTGGATCTAATAATAAAAACGGTGCTTTAGCATCTTTTTAGAGAAGGCCTTGTCCAAAAAAAAATTGGAAATTTGCATGTGAGAGCGACAGGAACTAAGTTTTCACTGGCCTTGGCCCTGTGATTTCAGGCCACCACTCATGAAGTCTGGTCCACCAAGTTTTCCCCCCGCTAGGGGACTCCACTCTGCAGGAGGATGTAGAGTGCAATCAGGAGTAGCCCACGTTCTTTGTGAAGCCTGCAGGAGTACATCAGCTGGAGACCCATTAGTCTAGAGTCCTTTTTTGGACACTGCTCAGCACCAACTGTAGCAAGGGTGAGAATCATCCCACCAGGTCTGATGCTTATCTCTAAAAGACAGAGACTCTGTCCCAGAGCACAAAGTTCAGTATCTCTTCCCTAACTTTTAGTAGCATTGTTCATTATATTAACTAACACAGCAGCCAGATACAAAGAACCTGGTTTTATAGGAGAAGGGAATGAGGGGAAGTAGGAAGACACTCTTTTAAAAAATTGTGGTAGTTTGTTATTTTTTAATAACATCCATACCTCATTACAGTAACATTTATGTGAGTATAAAGGTCACCTCTTCAATTAGGTAGAATATATTCAGAACATGAGGACTCATCTCCAGTTTGCCATAGTTATCAATATTAGTGGAAATATTAATCTAATTTTATGGAGATCTCATACTGTTATAGTGTTTAATAAGTAAGATGAAAATAACTCAGATTTGTGAAGATCCATTCCCCTGAAAGGCAATGACATTTAGGAGTACAGTACCACTCCGTAGGAGTACTGAGCTAATGTTACTATAGCGTATGTTTGATTTGAATCATTTGGCCTTTACTCTGTTAAGTAGTTTAATGAGGATGAGAAGTAGCTCTTAAGTTAAACAGGATTATCTTCACTTTATTAGTATGTTTCATAAGGACTTATGAAGGTTTTTGTATGCAAGGTTTCCAGATACTGAAAGATGCCTGGTGAGGACTGATGTCACCCTGCATTGGTGGTGGGGAGCTGTCATGCTTGATTATCAGCAGCGCACAGACTACGCATGTTTGTGCCTGCTGTGGATAGCTCTCTACCAGGAGCTGGACCTCTGTGCCTTCTCACAGTGGAGCTACATTGATTCTAGTGGTATGCAATCAGAGCCTAAGACCACATGTTAATTTCATTCAGGCAGATGGTAGATGAACCTGGAGCTGAAAGGCTCTGTACCTCCTATGAGCCCCATGAGCTGTCCAGACTCCAGTTTGAGCTGAAGGCTACTATTTTATGCATATAAGGCCCGTGTATTTCCCCTGCATACAGTGTCCTCTCCATCCCAACCGTGCTGTGAACCAGCAGGGAGGCTCCAAGCCAAAGCAATAATGTGAATTATACCTCTGACCTCAGGGGATGCCAATGTCTGTACTGTGAAACAGCTGACTTTCCTTACAAGCATTATTGCTCGATGGTGACTGTCAGACCCAGGGACCTTGTGCTGATTTTGGCTGGGATAGAGTTAATTTTCGTCATGGTAGCTCATATGGGGCTATGTTTTGGATTTGTGCTGAAAACAGTGTAGGTAATGCAGGAATATTTTAGTTATTGCTGAGCAGTGCTTATAGAGTTAAAACCTTTTTTGCTTCTCTTGTGGCCCTGCCAGCAAGCAGGCTGGGAGTGCACAAGGAGCTGGGAGGGGACACAGCCAGGACAGGTGACCCCACCTGACCAAAGGGATATTCTACACCATATGACATATCGCTCAACAGTAAAAATCTGGGGAAAGAAGGAGGAGGGGGGGATGTTTGGAGTTACGGTGTTTGTCTTCCCAAGTAACCATTACGCATTGTGGAGCCCTGCTTTGCTGGGGATGGCTGAACACCTGCCTGCCCATGGGGAGTGGTGAGTGAATTCCTTGTTTTTGCTTTAGCTTGCAAAACTTGCTGGATTTTGCTTTACCTATTAAACTGTCTTTATCTCAACCCACGAGTTTTCTCACTTTTACTCTTCTGATCCTCTCCCCCATCCGACTGCAGTGAGAGTGAGCAAGCAGCTGTGCTGCTTAGTTGCCTACTGAGCTTACACCATGACAGACTCCAGTTGGAAAACGTAGTCAGCTCATGGACATGCTTTCTTTTTGTATCATTGGTGAGGCAGAGTTGAGGGAACATTCCTCCACTGACACTGACAGAACAAGCTGTGCTCCAACGACCCTGCTGCCTTCCTGGGAGCTGGAATGTAGAGCTGGGAAAAGTGCTATCTCAGCAATAGCAATTGTAGCACCATTTGAGCCCTATGTGGCTCTATGCACTCTCTTTGCAGTTTTGATAGGGAAGAAAAGCTTGCAGCACCTGATGCGCTGAAACCTGTAGCACTTTGACACTTCTCTGCTTTAGAACCTGAACTTCAGAAGAGTAACATAAACTTCAGGATTATTGCTTTAATAGTGTGAATCCAAGCAGCTGAGTAGGAAGTAGGACTGATTTTCTGATTTTCTGTTATGTTAGCAAATTAGATTAAAGTTACAGAGAACCCATGCTCTTTCCCTCATTTTTTGCAGTTAGAAGATGGTAATTTGACAGGATAGGCCTGGGTCTGACTCAGCTGGGTAGCTCCCATATATTTTTCTTCCCCTCAAACCTCCCACAGCTAAAGCAGATGACCTCAACAGACCACTGTCAAGTGTATTCTTCCATGTCAAGGCCAATTGATAAATCTCTAAAAAAATGATACAAACGCCATGGAAGCATGGGCCATTAATCAGCAGTGCAATCAGTGATGCTGTAATGGCACTCTTGCAGTTCTGAGACCTGTTCACACATTTTCAGCAAATTCCAAGTGCTTAGTTAGCAGCCTCTGTCTGGGCTGTACCATCCACCGTATGGACAGCATTATCAACTGCTGGGTTTCTGCACTGTACCAGACCAGGTTGTGGTCAAAGTCCTTCATGGCTGTTCTGCAGGTTTGAGCATAGAGCAACCATGCGTTTGGAAGGTTCCCCAGATTAGACAGGAACACATCAGTAGCTGCAGGCTTTAAAATGTCTATTGAATGATTTTGAGTTGTAATGCACAGACATGATCATCCTGGATGGCTTTGGTTTTTAATGAACAACCATGGAGAAAATGTACACTCAGCTTATTTTGTCCTCAGAGGTACTGCTCTTGTGTTCTTCTAGGACTTCTGTGGGTGCATTACACAGTACCATATGCTTCTGAAGAATTTTTCCTACTGAATTGTGGATTTGTTCTGCTGATCGTTTGCAGAGAGATCTGGACCTCAATAGTGAAGTGGCTTAGTTGAGGTGTATGTCCTCAGTGCAAAATATGAGAGGGTCAGCAGCTTGCACTGAAGCCTCATTCCAGCTGAAAACCTAAACACCAGGTTCAACTGCTCATCTTGTTTAGGATCACCCTTTGTCTTCAAAGGCAGCAGCTGTGTACATGAAAAGGAGTGGAACAGAGATCCAGCTGCGACTATGAACCTGAATTTAGTAAACAGCAAAGATTCAACTGAAAGGGACAAAGCAGTCAAGCAGCAGGGAACAAACCAGGAATGGAGCATTTTTATTTTAATTTGCCTCCCTGTGCTTCAGGTTTGCAGTAGCTACATTTAGAGTCTGGGAACAGAAGCCCAGCATCCCAGGCAAACACATGAGGAGTGATGACAACAGCAGGAAAGAAAGGCAGCCTGCTTGGGTAGCATGGCCAGGACAGACTTTCCCAACACAGCACCACACACCCTCAGAGCTCAGCCCCTTCCAGGGAGCTTGTGCAAATGCAAAGGTTGGCCCCAGCACTGAATTCCAGGGTCTCTCTGCTCCTCGACGCTTTAGCAAAGGTATTGGAATAAGGCTTTGCTGAAACAAAACTAGTTTTCTGAAAAGCCTCCTTTTTTTGTCTGAAACACTGACTTAAGTGTGTAAATTTATTTGTGTTTATTTCCCAGGTGCCTTGTTTGGAGCTTGGAAACATGGGGAAAAGCTTTTTTGTTTTGTTCGGTTTTGTTTTGATGGAACACAGGAGCCAGCTGTGCAAAATGGAGTAGGGTTGAAGTATTTACAGCAACGCAACTGGACAGATCTTTTTAAATTTTTTATTTATTTCTTTTTGTAATGTCTTATGCCCGCTTATAGCAAGTCACAAATACCCTGGCTTGGCAGGTAGCAGAATACTCAGTCAACTCCTGGGCTGAATGTGTTGCTGTGTATGCTTCACCCAGGGTGCCTGCCACACTACCTTCTACTGTAAATGGACTTCAGACCAATGTTTTAAAGGGTAATAGTTTGCCTTGTAATGCAGTAATAATACAGAAATGGTCCTTGAGTGCATTTACCTTTAAGTGAAGCACAAAATGCACAGTAATTCATGGAGTTTCATTTGACAGACAATGAATAACTCTTTTGCACACCAAGTTTAATAGATATTTTTCTCACCATGCGTACTCTGAAAGCATGATAGGATTAGAATCTTCATCTGATTCTCAGCTTTCCATCCTTCTCTCTCCTGTCCTCACCATTCATTCATCTTCTTTACTTGGAGCTGTCTCAGTCTGTATTATGATGAGTGCAATGTAAAGTTTTTGACTTTCAGGCCAGCACTTCATCTGGGGTAAATTACTAGAGCTCCATGGAATTATGGAATTCAGCAGCGCTATGTGCATTTATGGTGCCGACATCATCAGTAATTTTCTTTTCCTCCTTGTGTTCCAGCGTTTATTGATACCTCCCTTTGTCTCCTCCTAGTCTCAGATGTTCTCTTCAACTTGCTATGGTCTTACTCCACAGGACCACAGACATCTGTGCTCTTGCTGTTTCTGTCTCTGGAGATGACCCTGTGTATTATCACATTCTCCATGGCTCTGCTTTGTGTCCTGGCTTTGTTTTTTCATAGTCTGGCTTTATTTTTGGTCATTCTACCATGACAGCCCTCACTGGTATTACTAAGGACTTGCATATAGCTAAACCTAAAGATCTCACTTCTGTCCTCTTTTCTGTTCTCTTCAATTCTACCTGTCCAGTCTTTTATCCCCACTTGGATGACTAATTTAAATGAAATGTCATCAAGAGAGGGAAGGTCACAATCAGAGATCTTCTCCATTTAAATGACAGCAAAGCTCCCTTAACTGTGCCATGGAGCCAGAGATCCGGCCATGTCTCTCTTCCTTCCCTTGGTGTGGTATTCTCAACATCCCAGGCACACAAGGAGCTTTGAATTATTTTTAAGGAGGAAATGTTGTTAATTCTTCTGTTCTGATATTAGATTGTCCCATGTCATCTGAACGGCTCTGAATCCCTGACCTTGTATCTCCCACCTAGACAGTGCTGCTCTTCAAAAACTCCCTTCATGTGCTTTGAGCTTACAGCAAAGCAGAGTCTTGTTTCTCCACAGCTATGAGACCCTCACTTTCTCATTTCTTCAGATCATTGTGAAGGTTATTACATTGCAATTGTAATACACAGCAGTAGCCAGAGACCTCTGTCAGGATGAACATTTTGCTGTGCTGGTGATGTACAATTGACAAGTTCCCCTAGCCCATAAGTTTATTTGGCTGCCAACATAAAATCTAATTATGTTGTTTTTCATGTCCTTTTTTCCCTCTTTTGGGACCTCCTCTACTTCCCATATCTCAGTTTTCTATTAAGATGAGATCTTCTTGCGTTTTCTGAATACTGCATATCTAATCCTCAAGGTCTCTGGATTTCTCCTGTCACACCAGCAAGTATTTCTGCAGTCTTCAGTCCTTGGAAGTGCCCTCTCAGAAGCTGTGTTTTTTTTCCTTTCTAGTCTATTACAGTATTTGTGCCAGTGATCTGGGGTTGCTTCATACTTTGGAGTCAACAATTATTTGGATTGTTTCAATACACTTGTTTTTATTGCCCCCTTCACAACTCCATAGTTTTGGATGGAGTTACATCTGCGCTTTTGCAAAGGCTGACTATCATCATATTACATGGAATGAAGGACTTATCTGCAAAGGGGCAGCAAAAACTGGTCTCAGGTGAACTTAATAGAGCATTGCATTCAGTATTTTCCTCCTAGGAAAGAAATCTCTGCCAGGACCAAATGCCAGGACCAGCAAAATCCTTCCCAGATGGTGTCAAGTAGATGTTGCTCTATTTCATTTCTATTTGGAAATGGGTGATGCTGAAGTAAACCCTGGCTCTGAAGGGCACTGTGCTTATGAAGACCTCTGAACTGTCCCGGTCAGCAGCCACATGGGGAAAGCATTGGGAATGTATTCAGTGTAGCCCCTTACAGCTGATTTGCAACATCTTACTGAGAGCTGGGTGCAGCTGCCAACCACGGTGGTATGGCTATGGCTATGCTTGCCTACCTTTTTTCCCCCATTTCCATTTGCTCCTGTTCTCTAAGTTTCCTTCATGTTTGTATTCTCAGTGTAATGGAAGCAGCATTACAGACTACAGATTCTAGATAAAGACAAAGAAGGTGAGACTTTTCAAGGATAGGAGAGGAACAGGGTGGAAAATAACACAGTAAGGAAAAGCTGATTAATGGTAGTTATGATATCATTAGACTTGGATTCTTTGCTCCTTAGCTGCAGAAAGCATGGTGTGAAATGAAGAAGGAAGTTCAAGCTTTTACATCAAAAGTGATTTACAGTATGAATGTGCAGCCAGTATGCAAGGCATGGAGAGAAGGGTGTTGGAGGAAACGAACACTGCCTGATATGCTTCCAAAAACAGCAGTTTGGGGGCAACTCTGTAATGCCTAACCTGAGACAATTTCCAATATCAGATTTTCAAGGAGTGCAGCTCAGGATTTTTTTAAAGTTGGACACTGTTAGGGTCTTTATGGGCTGATAGGTACCCCATCTTTCTTTCAAAAAACAACTTGGGATCACCAGCAATAGGAAAAGCAGCAGGGGCCATTCCTGAATCAAATGATGAGACAAAGGTTGCTGGGACAGCACACATCAATCAAGATATACTGTATGAAACTTCTGAAAGATGCAATTCCCTCCACAAAGCTGTGTTTTGTTGTAGTGAAAGTAAAGTAAGGACTTGTAAAATACTAGTCTTAATTACTGGCAATGGTCCTTATAGCCAATGAAGTTAACTCTGACTGTAAAGAGTTTGTAAATTAAGGAGCCAAATAATGCAGCACTGATCCCTGGTCTTCGTGATCTGAACAGCACAAATAAAAAATTGTCTTTTCTAAGGTCTGTGCACCCAGACTGATCCATATGAAAAACAACATCTTTATTCATGCAAAACAGCCAGTGGCTCTGTTCCTGTCAATGGCTCTATCACCATCAACTTTACAGCAAAGACAATTTTGCCTGCTGGGTGGGGTCATGATAGGTATTATGGTATATATGGGAAGCATCCAGGACACTCTGATGTGTGTTTCAGCAGCCAGTGAAAAGCAGCACCTCAGACTAGCTAGCTGCCCGCATGCATACAGTGTGCTGAAGAAATTATGTCGTGGTTTAACCCTGGCAGCAACCAAGCACCGCACAGCTGCTCACTCACTCTCCCCTTACCCAGAGGGTTGATAAAGCCTTGGGCTCTGTATTGCTGCTCTTACCCTTCGTATATGGGAAGTGTAAGGGGAGGCCTTCCTTTCTCAGAGGTCTTCTGCATGTCTCAGGCTAGATGATGGAGAAGATGCAGCACAGCCCAAGCATGCGGTTAAAACAGGCACAGAACAAAACCTTGTCTCCCAGCTGTGTGCTAGTAACAGTCTGTCCCAGCCGGGGGACCTGCAGTGTTCAGACAGCTGCAGTACAGCCCCACATCTGCTCAGGCTAGGAAGGACACTGTGGGGTGTCCATGCTGTGAAGCTGTTGCATAGGCAGTAACAGCACAGCAGTGACACAGTGGCTTAGCAGCTCCAGTAGGTCAGGAGCCTTCTGTCATCAGGGTGGGGGCTATTTGACCCTTCAAAGGAACTACGCCACTGGCACATAAAGCTATCACAGACTGCATTGTCCGCACAGGGTGGCAACGAGTGGCTTTCATGTCTCTCAGGGTCATTGGTGAGACCCCTGAATATGGTTACAGCATACTCAGTTTGCAGAGCGTTTCCATGCAGCAACAGAACCCTCTTTTGCTCACATGTACCCAGGTGACTCGTATGCCTCTACATGGGATGATACCCCATGTGATTGAGTCTAAACTACAAGACTGAGGTTATGAGACACAACTTTACTCATATGCAGGAGTATGTGTGAGATGATCAAAAGAAGATTCAGATGGGCAAGGAGACAAATTATTTCTAGACTCATTAACTACTTTTCCAGTGTTCTGCCCCATCTTAATTTCTGCTAGCACAGAAAAAAAGGGCAACCTCTGCTCATCCTGCCAACAGGGAGATAAATATTTCTTATGGAGAGCTCTTTTGTTCTTTCTGACTGTGAAGAGGAGAGACTGGCAGACTCATAAGAGACAGCAATGATTGCGATCCCACTGCACAGCTTAGGTTAGGTCTTCTAAGGAAAACACAGACTGAAAATTTAAGCTCTCCTCCTACTAGATGCCAGATTGAGTATAGGAGAGGATTTGTAGTCTGCTGTAAAGCCTGCATTTGTGTCCAAATTTACCTCCTTTCCTGAAGCTAGGCTTCCCACTCACCAGCATACCACCTGCACTTTCCCTGGAACTCAGTTTGCCCTCATGTTCTGTGCAGCACGGTCTCTTGTGTTCTTGCCCTTCTCTTATATCCTGCTACGTTACAGCAGATGTTACCAGCCAGCTGAATGCAGGCAACCACTTTTTGCAGGTTTAACCTCTGGGTATGATCAGCTGTCCTGTGCATCCAAGATGCTCAGAAGCTTCAGGGATGCCTTGCTGGATGTCTTGGCACTCACAGAGCACCTGACATAGCTGTAAGTTCCCAAAGCTCATCTGAAAGGTCTCCTTGCTGGAAACACTGCAGAGACATTCCATGTGGATCTACACTCCCTGTGGGCAAGGTAGTACTATCCACATTGGTGTACTCAGCTCACAGACATACATCTGAAATGTGCGTATATGTCACACATGGCAAAGTAAATAGCTATTGTTACTAGCCTGTGTTGAAGCATGGCTACCAGTGTACTTTGGGCAAACTTCTTGCCATATGTCTTTCCCAGATATTGCATCATAGTGTATCAGAAATGTATGTAGAACCAACTCAAGACCTATAAGGACTCCTCTTAAAGCTAGGTTTATATTTACTTACTCACTGACAGGGGTTCACAGTGCAGTTAAAAGAAGTATTCAGCATGGAGTCTTTCACTGTGGTCATTTTTCAATTTTATATCACAAGGTGCCTTTAAATACTCTGTGTTCCCCAAAGGACAGAAAGGTACAGGAAAGGAGGGAGAAAAAACAGCCATTTGACTAGGAATAGAGGGATTGTCAATCATAGTAACTAAAGTTGAGTTCCACGGGGAGAAAAGGGCTGGCTAGACTAATACACTTGGAGCTATAGCATCAGCAGAACATTAGCACTTTTTTGTCTAGGTAACAGAATTTATTGTTTGCTTTATTTTATCTTTCACAGGCTTTGTATACACATTCTCAACAGCTGCACACTGAAGTAATTTCTCCTATCCTAGGCTGAAGTTTCCTGGAGAAAATAAATCAGAAATTAAAAAAGTGTTTTTAAATGACAGAAACTATCATTGGTGACTGTGTGGTTCTAAGGCATAGAGAGAATTTACAAGATGTCTATAAAATAAGGACATTCAGAATTGACAAGCTTTGATTCTCAGTACCTCTGGAGGCTGCATTTCACTTAGGCATATTAGCAAGTAGTAAAGAAATTAACCATTCATCCACTAAAATCAGAAAGCACACCTACAGAGGCACTGATTACACTGTGACATTTATCTCCTTGCTTGACAGATCTACAGTATCTCACTCATACACATGCATTTTTTTGCTTTCACTTGCTGCATCAGTTTGGTGAAGATAAGTCATTGAGAAAGGGTTCTGCCAAATGGAGTGAGAACATCCTGCTGCGGTAATGGAGAACCTGCACTGAGCTTCCTTCTTTTCTACAGTTAGACCCTGATACCCGTATTTGCATTCACATGCAAATGTCCGTTTGTACAGAGAAGGAAGCCTAGGATGAGCGGCAAAGACTGCCATTGCTCATTTTACCTACTAGTCTTCCAAGGCTTTTTTATTTATAAATGAAAAAATGCCCATTAGCAAGAGCAGGTCAAATTCAGGTATTATGACTAATATATACGCATCTGCTGTGGAGTTGAGTGAGGGCCGAGGCAGAGTCAGAGGCATTTGTACTTGGAAAGCATTTCAAAATGAAATTTGAAATCTTGGTGTGATAAAGGAGTTCAGATGACCTCACCACCTTCTGGAACTGATAGGGACATTCTCTAAGAAAATTAATTCCAGTGGGTTGATTTATGTTCCTGCTGGTGCTTGGTGGATGGGTATAATGGTGTGTAAACAAGAATGTGCACAAAGTTTAGGTCAAGCTGACCCACCCTCTCAAGTCCTTAAATGACCCACTCTCCCAAGTACCCACCCTCTCAAGCCATCAAAACTGATGAATGAAAGGACTTCTGACCAGGGGAGTCAACCTTGGGAAAGAGAGAACTGGTCATGATAGCACTGCTATCTAAATTATGCAGAAAGAAGCCCCCAAGTGAGAAGGTTCTGGCCACAAGAGGAGACAATCTGATAAGGTGTTGCAATCTACAGAAAATTAGTTGAAAGCAGAACAAAGATAATAGTGGTAGTGGGAGATTGCAACCTGCTCCCTCCGCCCTGCTGAGAGAGGGCAAACCTCTGCTTGGGCAGCCTGAATAGCTGGGAAAAACCTCCAGAAAACTTCCAGCCATGCTACCTGAGGCTGTGCGCTAGTTTGCATTAGAAGAGAGAAACTTGTACCCAACTCTGTGTGTAAATGAAAATTAGTATTTCCTGTACTAATAATGTGCAAGTACTCTGCTGTATATAATGTGTGGCCTCAAGTAACTTGGTGAGCATGTTAGGAGTAAAGATCCCCCATGCACGCAGCTCTGCAACAAACCAGTGTCGGCTTTCTAGGACTGTCATTTGGTTTGGAGAGTTTTCCTGGTTACGATTTTTGGTAACACATCTAGTGCGAGACTAAGAAAAAACCTCTTTGTGGATGCAAAAGGAAAGAGGGTGCAGAGAAACCCTAGACAATTCCAGAGTATGCTTGACAAGGAATACAAAGGAATAAGCTAAAAGAGGACTGGGGTAAAGTAATGACCAACATCTGAGCAATCAAGCTGATTCTTGATTCTTGTTGTATTCAGGCAAGCAGAATTTTATAGTACTTATAAATAAACAGGTATGCTGGTTTTGTTGTACTTCTTGGGGCGAATTAAACATGTTTTGTTTAATTACAAAGAGATTTAATAAAAAAACAGAGTCCTGTTGTCATGAGTGGTTCTGCAAGGGGTCTGCAAAGATGCAGCATGAGCTGAATCCTAATATACCCTTGCACCTTCACCCATCGTGTGAATGTTGGCATGGGGTGCCTCAGCCCCGCATTGGGTTAATCCCGCAGCCCCATCTCTGTTTACCAAAAGTGCCCCTGATCACTCCAATGACACAATCCTACAAGCAGGATGCTTCTTATAGCTTGATTAAAGGAAGCGGGGCAGGAATCTGAGGAGAATCCCTCACTGGCTGTCATGCTTCAGATATAATTTGTATTGTAATTTCTCTTTAACTGAGGTTGCATTTCCCTCCTGGCCAGTACAGCCCTGCCATATCTCTCTCAGAATAGTAGATTTTCTGGATGGATTTGGTCAAACCAATGCCTCTTTGCCTGAGGCAGTTGGAATTACTATCTACATGTTGACTAAGTTATTGGTCTGCTTTTCCACTGAGCACTTTGAAAGCCACTCGGCTGGGCAGATGAATGAGACATATTGGAAGACTCAAACTCATCATTCAGTAACTAAAACAAAATGTAATTTGTGACTTTATTATCACTTCTTATAAGCAGCATAGTTTGATAGTGGCTGGTGTGAAAAGAGAAAAAACAATTCCCACCCCTCAGAATTTTGTTAGAAGTCCTGATTTGCACCAGGCTAGAGGGAGCGACAGTGCAGGGCAAGGTATTGTTGTAACTTTATGACTAGAGGTCTGCATGAGGCAGAACTGGGGAGGGTATATGCTTGTGTAAGGGGTTTTGTGACTGAAAAAGTAATATATCCAGACAGTGAGGAGCAAATATTCACAAGCATCGGTTCTCATTTGTGGATCAATAAGCATATACATCTTCAGGGACTCTGAAGGCAGATTGCATAAGATAACAAAAGAGATTGTGGAGTGTCTGCAATGGGCAGAAGACTTTCCGTAAAGATGAAATCAAAGAGGAGTTGACAATTGGATGTGGAGATTGGAGAGAGGAGAACTCAGTTGGTGTTTTACATTTGTCATGCCAGGAGAGACATCAGACTCACTCACTGAAAGGACTAAGGCCCTGAAAACAAGGAAGATGTTGTGAGTACCTTGGATACTTAGTTCAACAAAAGAGGTTCTGGATGGTTGTAAGATAAGTAATGGGTGTAAAATAAGGGAGGACTGAGATAATTTCATGGCAGAGAACTCAATCTTCAGAACGGATAGACCAGACCACAGAGATAAGAAAGTTACAAGAGAATGGCAACAGTAGCCTCGAAGGATCCCAGAACTGAGTTTGCAGAAGTAAAGGTCAATTGGTGGGCGCCGTGAAGAAGACTACAGGCCTTCACCTGAAGACCCTGACAACCACCCAAAGACCACCAGGGAAGATGACTGTGCATGCAGACCATACATATACATATATTGATGAGTTCCAGGAAATCTCATGCATATGTAAATGAGTTGTTGGAAATCTTATGAATATGTGTAACTTCATGGTATATAGTCTCTAAAAGTTTGCCAGATTGTTGGAGCACCTATGGTAGAGCTATTCTCAGTGCTGCCACAGCGCTGCAATAAAGAATGTCTTGCTTAGTAACAGTCTGCTGTTATTGAGTTTTATTATACTGGACTCCTTACCCAGCTGCACCTAGCCCCCCACTTCAGCAAGATTAGAAAGCAAGGAGGTTTGGATGCTGCCGATCTTTGTATCACCACAACGCCTGCTTCAGGAGCAGTGTCTCCCAGCATGCTGCCCAGGAGACAGAAAAGAAAAAGCAAGTGATGTAGTCCTGAATAAGCTGTGTTGGGAAAGGGTTGGTGCTTGCATCAGTTAAAATTCCTGCAGAAAAAAGCTCATCTCATGAAACAGCTGAGTGGCCCAGTCATTACAATGCATGACTGCAAATCACCCTGCTTCAAGCCTTAAGGAGGCCTGACAGCAGCTGTCTGCGGCAAGAAGGGCCATGGGCTTATGTAGGGCAACAGACAGGGCAGAGAGACTGATCATCCCAGTGTGCAGTGGGGAGGGGTGAGAGAAAGGATGAGTGTTGTCTCGTAGGTGGGTTTGTCAACCGGTGTGCAGCATCAATTCACGCACCAAGTCGAGGTATTCCTTATTTTATTCTAGTTTGCACCATGTAGGGAGCTAAGTGGTCACTCACAAATGCCTAGCTCTTCAATAGTCATAACTTTACACTATTTATACAGTTCACCATAAAAAGACATCAGCCTTCATTGCTTACAAGTTACTCAACTCCTTCATTACTTAGTACTCCGTTTGACATTTGTCAAATATTTCTCTCACGTCTCATATTAGTTTGCATGTTCATTCTCAAATTCTTTTGGGTCTGGGAGGTTTCTCGAGTTGGTGGTCAATGAGTCAATGGTCAAGATCTTCCCCTGCTGGAATTACCTTTCCTCTAGTTTGCTGAGCTCACTGCTTGTGATGAGCTTCCTATCAGCCGATCCATCCTGTAGGGGTGTTTCTTTTGTGAAGCATTTCCTGAACAAAAAGATCTGCTGGTGCTCAACAAAGGGCTTGTGACCTGAACAGCTCATTTGTTCCAACTGTCTCAAAGCCAAACTGCCAACTATACATTGAGTTCCTATCATGAGGTCACTCACATGTCTGATTCTGGCTGTTTTATTTATTTATGCAGTATAACCAAAAGATTCCTGAAGATAGGCCTGCCTTTGAAATCAGACGTTAATGAGTTGGGACCAAAGAACCTCCTTCACTTGTATTAGGTATTTTGTGGAGAACGCCGTGGGACCACTAGGTGCATGAACTCACACGGTGTTTTGCACTGAACTGAGTCATGGGCAAGCAGGAGAGAAGGGCAAGGACTGATGAATGCCTGAGCCATGACCTAGCCTGGGACAGGATCACAACTATGGTTGCCTGTCTGGGAACCTGGGTGAAAACCTAGCATCAGCCTAAACATGACCAGCAATACCTGCCTTTCATTTCTTGTGTCTGCCATACAACAGAAAGATCTTGCCTGAAACCAAGGAAAAGGAACACTCCAAAACTCCCTCTGACCATAGACATATGCAAGGATCCTTGCTGGAAGGTCAGGGTAATGTGCTCAAGAAGACGTAAGAAGTGTATAGCCAAGCTGGGAGATAGAATCAAGTCTCTTAAGTCCGATCTATTGTATACTTGATAATATCTTTCATTTTGCAAGCCTCTCTTTAACTCACTGCCTGTAGGGAAGGTGTAAATATCATGAGCTTGATACTGGGACAAGATCCAGAATTAATCTGGACGGTCAGTGCTGCAAAATTGAAAATTTTAGGAAATCCTCTACAGTTGGATTGAATAAGCCACAGTTTAGAGCTGTTGCTCTGTTGGCCATGTCTCCTGAAGGCCAAGTGAATATGAAACTTTGTGTTGGGTTCCCAGAAGTTTCCAGTCACAACCTGCATACCCACCCTCCAGCCCAGTTCCTTCCTCCTACCATTCAGAATTATTTATGACATGGAAGAGTATGGAGCCTGTGGTATCGTGACACTTGACAAACATTCTTGCATAGACTAAATCTCTCTCCTATATGACCCCAGCAAGCCAGTCACATTTCACCGGCCTGTATTTTTCGTCTCTGCTCTCACCTTATTTCTGGTGCTATGTGAAGACCTTGTTCTCAGTAAGAAACTTCAGGACCTGTGCAGCTTTACTGAAAAGGAGCTCTTTGAAATCACTTGTAAATGTGCAAGGACTTCCTCTGGATTGGAGAAAGTACTGGGGAATTCTTTGCTTTGCAGCAGAAAAACTGATAAAGACCCAGGAGATGTCAAGGCTAGATGACACAGAGAATGAGCTGCCACATTTTTAACAGGTGATGTTCTGTTTTTGAACTAACTTCCAAAAGTTCTTGTGGTTTCTTTTGAAGCATCCCAAATCAGATCAGATGGTTTTCCTGAGAAACTCTAAGTCAAGTGCCAATCTAAATGCCCAATATTGACATATCTGGAAGCGAAACCGGAGGCCAGAACTGAGGTCTAAGGTGACCCCGTCTGGTTTGTGAACCTGCAATATGCCTTCACTGAATACTGGAGATTAACTATTGTGTTGACAAGCAGCTGCTGAGGGCAGTCAGAACCACTTGCTCCTTTATATCTGCTTCTCTGATCAAACCTGCAGAGCTTTCTGGAGTTATGTATGTGACTGTATGTAGTCATGGTCCTTTTCTTGGAATAACTGCACAGCAAACCTAGCAATAATAGGATATACTCTTGCTGTGTGTATACATGTACATATGCATATGCACATACATGTACATGTACACACACAAATACACATGGAGGCATATTGGATAAAAATTCTGGATATGCAGAAACTTGATAAACTCAGAAAAGTCCCCTGTAAATAAGGTGACAGTCCTTTTTTCTTAAACACAGCTTTTGCCTATAATCAGTCATGTTCACTGCTAACTGGGACACAAATCACACCTTGCTCATTGCTGCTTCCTAGCTCCTCATTAGACATGGCCTGAGCAGCCTAGTGCTGCTCCCTGGAAAATGCAGATTCCAAATCTGTACTGCTGGCTATCTTAATCCTAAGAACTCTTCTGTTGTTTATCCGTTCAGGACATAGAAGAACATAAATGATGTTCAATAACAGCAGTCACAGGTTTCATTTTGAAGATGTGGGCAGATTAATGCAGTGATGCTTCCTTCTCCTTCTTCTCCTTTCCTCCATTCAGGCCAAGCAACATCAGAGTCTGATTTACTAATGAGAAACTGGAAGTCATTGAACAACAGTCCTCACATGACATCTTTATAAGTCTTCTAAGTGTCAGAAGCAGGACTGCATTTTGGCTGTTGGAACATGTCCTGGTTTCAGCTGGAATAGAGTTAATTATCTTCTTAGTAGTTGGTACAGTGTTGTTTTAGCTCTGATGTGAGAACAATGTTGGTAGGACACGGATGGTTTTAGTTGTTGCTGGATGATGTTTATACTAAATCAAGAACTTTTCAGTTTCTTGGGCCCTGCCAGCCAGGGGGCTGTAGGGGCACGGGACATTGGGAGAGGACACAGCGGGAACAGGTGACCCAAACTGGCCAAAAGGATATTCCATACCACAGAACGTCATGCTGAGTATATAAGCCGGGGGAAGAAGAAGGAAGGGAGGGACATTTGGAGTGATGGCTTTTGTCTTCCCGAGTAACCATTACACATAACGGAGCCCTGCTTTGCTGGGGATGGCTGAGCGCCTGCCTGCTGATGGGAAGCAGTGAATGAATTCCTTGTTTTGCTTTGCTTGTGTGCGTGGCTTTTGCTTTATCTAATTAAACTGTCTTTATCTCAGCCCACGAGTTTTCTCACTTTCGCTCTTCTGATCCTCTCCCCCACCCCACTGCAAGGGAGTGAGCAGGCAGCTGCATGGGGCTTGGCTGCTGGCCAGGGTTGAACCATGACAGAGCATTAGAGGAGTAAAGAAGTCTAGATAACAGGAAAAGCCTTATAAAGTTTTAATTTATGTTTTGTACATTTGTGATTATTATAGATGAAAAATGACAAAAATATATTGCTTAATGCTTTATGTTTGAATTAGGTTAATTTTTTTTAAAGACAAATCATCATCACCTAAAGCCCAGCAAAAAGTTTACAATAAATCTTGCTTACATTAACACTTGTTCCATAAAATATACAGATAGCACGATTAAAACTCCAGCCTGCTCAAAATATTAAAATCCCAGCTTCTCCTGGTCTTACTGAGAGCTGAAGGAACTCAGATGTGTGACCGTAGGAAAGTATGAGTGCACTTAGAATTAAAATTGAGAAACTAGAACAGAAGAAAATAATGGTTTCAGAGGAATGTATTTAGAACATGATTTAGTGCAAGTAAATTACTAATGCTTTAAACTGCCTCCTTTTAATCTCTGCAACATTTCTGTGAGCCTTTGTGCAATGGATGGTGGGCTTCATATGCTTGCTGTTGGAACTAAGCTTAAAGAGATTCTCACAGCAGCAAACTGTAGAAATGACACCAGCAGCATAACAGTGATTTACATGGATCGGTAATGTAAAGGCCTAGTTCAGATTTTTTTTGTCAATGACATTGTCTTGCATGGAGGGAAAGAAATTGCACAGGCAAAATATCACTTATTAAGATAGAAACTTGGTTCAATTGTTAAGTGCCCACCTTCTAGAAGTAAAATTAAAGCCAAATACTGCTTAATGGACTATAGATATATATATCTCTATAAAAATTCAGAATTTTCTTTCCTCCTTAAAAGGAGGAAAGAAATAGCAGATGTATCTTTAAAACAATATAAAATGACCTCATGTGGTTTATTCTGTTTTGACATGTTCCTTGCCAGAAAGGTCCACAGAGGCCAGAACCCTGCTTAGCAAACTTCATAGCTACAGCTAAAGTATTGCACCACAGGACAAGCAGTAACTAAAACTTGTGTTTATTCCAGGAAAATGCAAGAATATTTAATATGGATGCACAGATACGGTATAGAACTGAAGCAGCAAGAGTTATAACTGATACACAGAGAGCGCTAAGTATTCTCTTTACTTGTTGGGGCATAAACAGTCCTTAAAGTACATCTGAAAGCACAAATCAGATCTTGCTAATTTGTTGAGTCACCAGGCTGGCTAAAATTTGCCCTGCAATGGAATGATCATCTAGACACAGCTTACCTTTAAATTTGACATCAAACAACACTGAACAAAATAATAAAATTAAAAGCATATGCAAGTAGAAGTCTCAACTGAAAATGAAATGCATGAATAAAATTAAGCAGGCCAAAGTGTTCCTGCATGCTAATTCTTCCCTGCATCATCAAAATTAATTAAGAGGAAAATAAATCATGCTATAGAGAAACAGAGGTAAATTCAGATGCTCTCAGGAAGATAGCTGAGCTTTATGCATGGACATTGCTGTTTCCTGTAAATATTGAGCCCAAATCTGAAGTGCTCGCTCACAGCACTTACCCTGGGGTGGTCTCAGTGGAAAGGCAGAGGAAGACAGTCTCCAGCATGGACATAAGCACCAGAATATATCTCGTTCTCATGTTTTGAATATGGGCACACCAGTTAAATTGATTTTTGGCCCTTCCTGTGCTTTGCAGTTGATAGTAAGGTTATGAAAATCCCCGATCACCAGCACCGCTTCCCTTGTCTGGAGGGTGCTGTGTGGATACACTATATATGGTGATACTCTTCTGGCCCTGCTGCTGGAACACCTCGGGTACACACTGGGGACTCAGGGCACATAACCAGTCCAGACTGCAGCCCAATTTTCCCAAACATTTTAAAAACAAGTAAATAACTGCAAAAATATTCTACAATGCAAAAAAGATAAGAAAAATAGGAAAGAAAGCCAGTGCTTTGTCTGTACCTTCAGATTTGAAGCATTTTGAGCAAGACTGGGCATTGTGAGAAGAGCATGAGATTGCAGTGTTAGTTTTCTAATGAGACCAAATTAATGGTGTGTAATTTCTGTGAAGTGTTAAATTGACAAAATGATCTGCCAAGCCAGACCATTTGCTTAGTGGCTTGAAATGTTTGCCCTCTATAATGGTAAGATACCTGACAACTAAACTTGTGCACAGCTGCTATAGATTGATCAGTTTAAGTTACTTTGCTTGAACTCCACTGTTCTCTCAAGACCAGGGTGGCTGCAAGAAAAGAGCATGGGAAGGAAACAAGGTGAGAAATCTGCTTTCCTATTTTTCCCAGCTTAATTAAGAAACAAGAGGAGAAAGAATAATTATAATCATGCTGCCAGCCCTAAGGTCAGAAACACATATGTGAGGACGCTACTGCAAGTGGAGGAAAAAGTATGGGGTTAAATAATACAGCTGCCCTGTAATACAGCAGTCCTCCCAGGTCTCAAGCCTATTCCCACCACTATTCCTAGGCAGGGTGCAATGCTATGAAAATTACGGCAGACTGATCCCACAGTATGTTCCTGTCATTTGTCTCTGGGGTCTTGCTGTCTGGGATCAGGCCAGGTCCCCAGAAATCTTACCCATCAAGCAGCTCAACAGCCAGAGAAATGCTTCTCTAATTGTCCTGCAGGTCTGTACTGTTTTGCTTCCTCTGAAGATCCGTTCTAGGAGTTTTTTCTCCTCTGATTTTTGGGATATTGCCATTCAACTGGGAAACCACTCTGCTCTGTGCTTGTTGAAAGGTGAACAAAATGGGCAAACTTACGCTAATGCCCAGCAACTGTATTCTTAGTCATAAATCTTCTTAGTCATAAATCCTGGATTCCATAGCTAACCTATGCTTTGAGTTAACAGCATGATATAATCTGTCTTCAGAAGTGATCAGATCTTCAAAAGTCACTTTCTGGTGATGGCAGGGGGACATTGGTACTATAATGACTCCTGAGACAGAAATCATCAGCTGATTGCTGTCTTCCTGCAACACAACAGCTGTGGACCAAATCCTATAGAAAAAGGATGTGAAACTGAGGAAATACAACTGATTTCTTTAGGGTTATGTGTCTCTGTTCTGCTGCATATTTTGTAGTGCCACGGACATTGTCTCCCACATTTCCTGGGCACTGACTGCCATCTGCCAAAAACAGAGACCAAAAAGCAGCCATGTGCATGTCATGTCACACCCCTGCATCCTAGGCTGTAGGAATGGCCAGACAGTAGCGGCACAGGCAGAGCCAAGGCTGTCATCACTAGATTTGCAAAACAGGGACATGGTCCCTGATCTAACAGATGCGTATTGAGTGCTCCCCTGGTGGGAAGTTATTGGCTATCCTTAGATCAGTTGGAATTGAGGGAAATAGTTCACTTCTTCTTGCTCTGCTGTATTGGTTTGAGCAGGAAATGTATCCTGCCAGGAAAGCACATGGCACAGACTCCCACCCTCTAGGTCCTAAGGCAATTCAGGTTAGGCAAATGGTGGTGAGATTTCCGCTTGCTGGAAATAGGCAAAGCAAGCAGTAGTCTTTCTGTGTGATACAGTGGTACCCTGTTACCTTCTATTACCCCTGGCCGTGGTTTCTCTGCCTTAACCCCATCTTAGGGAATTTTCCCAGGTCTCAACTTCATGCAGAAGACTCTATGATCTTCCTGAGCTTCATTGTTTCTTTTCCTCCTTCACACTATAATTAAGTATTTCAAGCTGTTTTAAAGAACAGTGTATCATCCTGAGGTCAGTCTGAATGAGATTTCTTCTGGAAGTATGAGGCTTTGACAAGGGCTATAAAGCCCCTCTAGTCCCTTTTCATTCTGACCCACAATGATATACTGTAGAATTCAGTTCATGATGTATATATTTATATTAAATGACTGCAAATACTGGTCTGCACAACTGAGTCTGTTACTTTGTCAGATCATGGAGTCAAACACCTCTAGTTAGATAAGGCTAAGAACTAACTCTATTAAATAGAAATGACAGCAGACCCAAATTCTCCCATTCAGACCCTAAAGGGGTGATTTTAGGAATCGATATCTGGGCCTGACTCAGAATTTTACAGCTGATAAATATTTCTGTAGTCAACTAGATTGAAGTCTCAAATTTGGGCATACTTGGCTTGGGAAACAAAGATTCAGCTACAGGGCCATCCATCATGGTCTCAGGCCACATGCTCACTGATGTAGGCTGCACTACCTTCCTGGTGAGCTGGATTTCTTTTCCAAGTTCTTGATCCCACAGGCAGCTGAACGCTTCCTTGTCTCAGAGTCAAGGGTGCTCAGTACTTTGGAGCGCTGAGCCATGGACCGACAAACAGGAATGAATGAACCCTGCAGCAGGTTGTGTTTTGCTCTTCCACTGGCAGGGAGGGGAGTCTGACAGGTGAAATTGTCCCTGACAGCCCATGACAGACACAGGTCTCTGTGTGACTGACTGTTCCGTGGTCGCCTTCTCTTTCATTTCAGAGCATGTGATGATGAATAAAGAGCTGCACAAGGGGATATCCCTATTACACCCTCCTTAGATCTCACTCCATCTTGAAAATTCTCTTTTTTGTGTACTGGCTTTGGCTGCGATGGAGTTCATTTTCCTCACAGTAGCTCGTATGGGGCTATGTTTTGGATTTGTGCTGGAAACAGTGTTGATAACACAGGGATGTTTTCATTACTACTGAGCAGTGCTGATACAGAGCCCAGGCCTTTTCTGCCTCTCACGCTACCCCACCAGCGAGCATGCTGGGGGTGCACAAGGAGCTGGGAGGGGGCCAGCTGACCCCAAAGGGGAATTCCATGACATATGACGTCATCCTGAGTATATACATCTGTGGGAAAAAGAAGAAAGGGGGGGCATTTGGCATTATGGCTTTTGTCTTCCCAAATAGCCATTATGCGTGATGGAGCCCTGCTGTCCTGTGGATGGCTGAGCACCTGCCTGCCCATGGGGAGTGGTGAGCGAATTCCTTGTTTTGCTTTGCTTGTCTTTGTGGCTTTTGCTTTACCCTTTAAACTGTCTTTATCTCAACCCACAAGTTTTCTCACTTTTACTCCTGATCCTCTCCCCCATCCCACCGCAGGGGTGGGGGAGGTGAGTGAGTAGATGTGTGCTGTTCAGTTGCCGGCTGGTGTTAAACCAAGACACTCCACCACAAAGATTCCTGTGCCCCTCCAGCCCTCTCGCTGGCAGGGCCCAAGAAACTGAAAAGTCCTTGACTTAGTATAAGCATTACTTAGCAACACCTAAAGCATCAGTGTGATATATTGTTCTCACATCAGAGCCAAAACACAGCACTGCACCAGCTACTAAGAAGAAAATTAACTCTGTCCCAGCCAAAACCAGGATACAGAGAAATACAGTGACATTCTTATGTAGCTATGCAGCTAGTTCAGGAAGCTGTACAAAACATTCTGCATTCCCTCTCCATCACCTGCACCCTCCTGAATAAGGTTCAGCTTTGATGACACTGATAGAATTTCCCTTAGCATTACGTACATACCATTCCCTATTTATTTCTATTTCTGGCTTCTGCTGTGTTTTAAATACCTGGTGGTGATTAAGGAAGGACTTTATGTGGGTCTCCCCTTTCCCTCAACATACGAAATCTCTTGTGGATGCCTTTGGTGGAGCTGTGCATCTCCTTACATGGGAGTCTAGAGTTCAGTTAATGAAAAGTTACTAAATGGGATGCTGAATCAGAAATATTAGCAAGCATGAACACACCTATAAATAGGAGTATGTAAAGCTATCGTATAGGTTTCTCTACTGTCATCCCATTAACCCTTTATGGCTACATTTTCTTCATCAATATAACAGAAATACCTTAGGCGGTGGATTATACCTTACGGGAGGCTTTTGAAGCCACACTGTTACTTGTCTGTATGCTGTAGTAATAGAAACAAATATCCTCAGTGCATGGCAGTTCACAGCCACTTGTGGCTTATGATAAATGCAACCAATCAGCAAATCAAAGGCTGACATAAACCACAGACTTTTCTACAGGGTGTACTTGGTAAGCTGTAGGTTTGCCTTGAGCTACAAATAGTTGGAAATTGCCATCATTATACAAGAGATCAGCTCTTAGAAGATGAGTTGCCAGACCTGGCCCATATATTGGATGTAAAACACAGAACGCAAAAAGAGGAAAGGAGCTTACTGGTTGGACCAGTATTTTACCTGAGCCTAACATCAATCACAAGATAGCATCCTGGAATGCCTCAGCACTTCATTAATAGTTACATTTATTCTATTAACAACATTCAGTAAAAAAATGGAATATTTTGGCTCAGATTTGAAACTTGATCAATTTCATTAGTATTTTAAAGTATTTCTCTGTGAATAGCTATATGGCAGTATTTTCAGAGAAAATGTCTCAGCATAAGAGAACAACTGTGGCAAATGCATGCACAAATTAGGGATGAAGCAACACTTTTAGCTCATTTAAAATGCACATCCAGCACAGTATGATTCTCTGTCTCCTGAGATTCTTGGTGCAAAATGAAAAGTACACTGGTAGTTATTTTTACAAATTTATGAATTCCCACTGTTCTTATGTTCGCACTGCCATTACGTTGTTTAACACTAAATGTGCACACAGCAGTCAGCCAGACATGGCTGAAGATCTGGTCCCTTTTTAAAGAGATATGACTGTTACAGTATCCACACTGACATTATAGACCTGGGTAAGGCATCTGCCATCTGTAGTAACCTGGAAGTTAACAGTTTTAACAGTCTCCCATGACTGGTGTTTTCTTGGACAGAAATAATGTTTTGACATTTTTTGCTCCCAAATCAGGGGCTAAGCACCTTGCTAGACCACATTCCTGTCTTGCTTTACAAGGGAGGAGACACAAAACACCTTCTGGCTGTAATTGTACTGTGTTCCACAAATGGGAGGCAATAAAGGAATGGAAACCATGGGTTTAAAACCAAGCACAAGCCTAACATGCATCAGGAACACGTCTGAGCAGACACAATGCCACAGGCAGCACTGGCATGTGCTCACTGCACTGGTGCAGATGCTGTCACTCAAGGGGATGGAGACTTTATGACTTTGCAGGAAAGCTTTTGGACTGCTCTGAACATGGGACTGATACTGCCTCTGCATGGGGCAGATGTTCCCAGCCTCTGTGTCAGCCCGTGGACACCATGGGAGCTGGATGTCCTGTTTCTCAAAGACGCACTGGCCAGTATCTGCTCTGTCTTCAGCAGGCCCTGAAATCTCAGTATTTTCTGATGCTAGGAGTTTCTGGAATCACATTACTGTCTAAATTTTTCTGCTTTCACAAGACTAAATTGTAAAACAGCCTGTTAGTATCTTCTCTTGTGTGCTAACACCTGCACCATATCTGCAAGTTGCCTCTACTACTACATTGCTTTGTTTGAAGTAAGGAATTAGGAGGCTACTGGTCCTTTAACCAGCATCAGAAAGATTCTCTGTCTCTGAACTAGTGCTGGCTTGTAATATACTCTCCTCCACTGAGACATGTTTCAGTTTCAAGGCTAAGTCATTCCAAAGGCAGAGCTATCAATGGAGTTATTAGCAGAGCAATTCCCATTGACTACATTTTCAGTATGAACTAGAGTGCTTGGGGATCAATGTATCTAGAGCTGCCTTTTGTATCAGCCCTACTGGACTTCTTGCAATGCCCATACCTTGGAAGTTTATGTTGATTTCTGTTGCAAAGGTGAAACTGATTTGAGAACTGAGACGTGAAAATATGGAAAGGCTGGAACAGATGCTGTTGAAAAATCATTTTTTCACATTAGTAAGCTGTGGGACCTACAAATCGGGAAGGTATCAATCATAATAAGGCAGAAACAAAAGATATGCATTCCAAAACTAGTCCTGAATCTGTTCATATCTTATAATGGAAAGAATCAAGTCTTGCAGGGAGTTTTAATGGTTACAATAACATAATACTAATAGTGTCACTTTCTGTGTCAAGAACCTTACTCTAAAGTAAAAAGACTGAATTTGGTTTGGTGTCTTAAAAAAAGACATTAAGGAACTTGCAGAAATAGTTTGATACTGTTAATAATTAGCAAGGAAACGGCTGATTTTGCTCAACAATGATTATATCGTATAAAGATGCTCCTCTTTTCTCCCTCTTCCACTGCAATCCTCAGAAATAAGATATGGATGGCTTACACAGAAATGCCTTGAAAATTCCCCATAGTTTTAACCAGAAATTGGAAGCAAAAACCAAGGGGTGTGTGTGCTGCATATCACATTACTGAACTTCTATAATTCAAAAGTAGTGGAATGATTTCATGGGAAACATCAAAAGTGGAATGGTTTTCTTATTGAAAACTGCCACAATTTTATGAGAGTATCACAGTGTTTGGTATAATTAACTCTCACTGGTGGGGAGCTGCCTGGCCCAGCACATAGCACAGCCTCACAGAGGGTTAGCATGCTGAGTTGTAGGGGTCTGTGGAAGAATCCCTGTTCCAAATACTGAAACATCATCTATGGTGAGGATGTAGGTTTCCTCCTTTTTCCCATAGAGAGGCCATTGATTTTAGGGGTGTTTCTCTGACTTTAGCTGAAAACTGAGTTTGGAAGTCCATTAACTCCAAGGAGGCAAAACCTCTTGCAGTTGTCCAAGGAAGCGCATCTGGTGTTTGCTCAATTTTTGTCACAGGAACAACCACTTTCACATTATTCCCTTCTCCCAGATCATCTGAATCATCACTGTAAGGAGGATCAAGAGAATCAGGATCAAGCCAGGTATCTCCTGACCATTCATTTTTCTAGGTATACATAACTGCCATGACTTAAGCAGTGTCTATTTGCAGCATTACTAAGCGATCCCTACAAAAGTGGGCATTGGCTGTGATATGGAGTTGCAATTTTGTTTCTAAGAACCTAAGGACTGTCCTTCTTCCTGTCTGCTGCTACAGCTGGGTCTGAAAGTGTCGAAGCAGCTGCCTGCAGAGATGGGCAGGCTGTGGTGGTATGGGGAGTTGCTTGAGTGTGTTGCTTGTTGGGTGTGGACTTGCTGGGTGCAGCTATCTGCATATCCTCCTGTGGAGCTGCTGCAAATGTGTCATCCTCCTCCCCAGCAGCAGTTGTCCACCCAGATTGCACATATGGGCTTCTTCTGGGGCAGTTTTCTGTCAAATCTGGGTCCTGTGAAAACACAGCTGTTACCCTCCTCTTGCAGCAAACTCTTTGCTTACACCTTTTGAGCAGGTGGGGAAAATCTCAAAGCTGAGGTTAAAGAAGAGTTACTAAAAAATCCAAAAGAAAAATTTAGTTACCAGCATTTTGAGACAGGAGAATACCAAGGTAGGAAAACTGAGCTTTACAATGGTGAAAGATCAGTGTGGGTCTTGAAAAGGTCTGTTGGGCATTGAAACTTAAAGCTAAGGCTGACCAAAACATTACTGTATTGTTCTGTTAAGTAATGACCAGCCTTGTGTTTTCACCTGAGAAAGAAATTAATCTCAGAACATTTCCTACCATCCTGTTATGGTTTAACCAGAGCAACTAAACACCGTGGAGCTGTTTGCTCACTCTTCCACAGTGGGACAGGGAGAGAATCAGAATAATAAAAGCGAGAAAACTTGTGGGTTGAGATAAAGACAGTTTAATAGGTAAAGGAAAAGCCACACATGCAAACAAAGCAAAACAAGGAATTCATTCACCACTCCCCATGGGCAGGCAGGTGTTCGGCCATCCCCAGCAAAGCAGGGCTCCATCACGCATAATGGTTACTTGGGAAGACAAATGCCGTAATGCCAAATGTCCCTGTCCCCGCTTCCTTCTTCTTCCCCCAGCTTATGTACTCAGCATGACGTCCCATGGTATGGAATATCCCTTTGACCAGTTCAGGTCAGCTATCCTGGCTGTGTCCCCCTCCCAGCTCCTTGTGCACCCCCAGCATGCTCGCTGGTGGGGAAGTGTGAGAGGCAGAAAAGGCCTGGGCTCTCTATCAGCACTGCTCAGTAGTAATGAAAACATCCCTGTGTTATCAACACTGTTTTCACTCTGAATCCAAAACATAGACCGATACGAGCTACTATGAGGAAAATTAACCGTATCTCAGCCAAAACCTCATACATGCTCATCTCCCCATTGCCAGTGCTTGTTTTATCTGAATGTGAAGGTCTCCTTCCAGAATACTGTAACATTCAGTTTAGAGCAGGAGAGCTGATCTACCTTGCTCTGAGAAGAAGCTGCTGCTTCTTCTGTCAGAAATTCATAAGCAAGTAAGACGTTTCAGAGTTGTGTTGCACTTTGCTGAATCCGAACAGATTGAGCTGGTGAATGAAACTTTTCATGCTGTCAGTTGAAAAATCTCCCCAGTGTCCTCTCCTTCCAGTTCTTCCTTCTTCATGAATTGCAATACAAATTCCATCATCAACCCATCAAATGTGTTGGGTGGCTGGTGGCTTTCAACAGTTTTCCTGAGAGTGTTTGGAAACCTGAGGAATGAGAAGTCATGAGCTTCATCAGAGGTCTCCTCAAGTGACTCTTTTGGTCCTGTGGTCATTGCTGCATGCTCAGAAATCCTTTTCTTCCTTTATAGATGCTAGAGCACCATCACAAGCTGCTCTTCTATCCCATCCTTCAGGGACAGGAGAAGTTGAGTCTGCTGACTTAGCCAGCTCACCCAGAGCAGAACAAGATGTTTCTGCTGGAGATGGCTCCCTTTGAAACCTTTGTCTGGATTTGACCAAATGGGTGCCCAGATGTAGCCATTTCCCTGAGCACCTGGCCTTGGTCCTGCCAGACAGCAAACACCAATGCACTGGCACCAGCTGGCTACAGGTTCCTAGGGGAAATTCTCAAATGTCACTATGACGCAATTGCTATGTGGTGGTGACATTGTAGCATGGTGCTGGTGTCCTGTGTCCAACTGTAGTGAAATCTTATAGGCAATGACAGGGCAGTGCTGCATCTAGTTGCCTCTGGGAGAGGGTGCCTGGGGAGGAAGAGGGCAGGCTGCAGCACGGGGCATCAAAGTGCCCAATTCCTCATTTTTCAGTTGGACATCTCTCCCATATACAGAAATGTCCTTGCTCTCTTCACTCTTCTGATGGCTGCTGAGCTTCTGTTTGAAGGCCTTGACAAGGAGTTGTGATGGGCAAGGCTGGGGCAGCAGCCAGTGCTTGGACTGCTGTGTTTGTGAAGTCACTGGGCATTGCTTCACCTTTGCCATGTGATGCCCTGAATAGCTGTCTTCTGGTGTCCTGTATTTCACTTTGTGTTCACCAGCTGTGTGAGGAAATCCATTTCCCAAGCACTGTGAGTCAAAGAACTTAAAAATCTCTCCCCAGTTCCTTCCCATTTCTTCTCTAGACTAACAAGGGCTCTGTGATTTCAGTAGCACTCCTTCTCTACTGGACAGTCCCTGTACCCAAGTGATGCTCTCAGTTTTCAGCAGTCTCACAGTGGCTGCTCTGTAGGACCAAATGGAAGTAAAACACTAAGTACGTTTAGCAAATGATAGAACGGGGAGATACACACTACCACCCCCAACCCTGTACACTCCCCATTTCATTGTATGGGTTCCTGTGTTTTTATTTGATATTTACAATTTTGAAAACAAACAAAATCAATAATTTTGAGCCAATACCCTCTCTACTGGATCAAGTGGTTTTCTGCAAAGGTAAGGTGTGATGTAAAGCTGGTGAGAATCCACGATTCTGTTCCCTTCAGCACATGGATCAAGTCCTAGGAGGTTTACAAAACCCTGACTTAAGTGTTAGAACAATAAAGATGAGGACAATAAACCTTTGGACCCTGTGGACAGGACTAAGTAATGAGAGCTTGGGCAGAGCAAGGAGAGTCTCCTCCAGCTGCTGGAGAATCCTAGAAGGGGGCCCAGGCAGACAGAAAGAACATATCAGGTGGCCTTTGCTGTTACCCTGCGGTGCTCTTCAACAAAATGATCTGGAGAAAAAGGGCTGTGCAAGTAGGCTGAGAAAGTGTGGGTGGCAGAGCCAGGAGGAGACAGCTAGACAGAATTGTACCAGCTACTGCAACAGTAACTAATACAAGAACCATATAAAAATAATAGCTACTATCAAGAACTAGTACAAGTAAATTGCCTGATGTATCTACAAATGCTGGGTGAGAATCACAGCTTTAATGGAGGGAAGGAAGGAAGAGCTGCAAATGTGCTGGTTGTTCATCATAAAACATCTAGATGGTGAGAGATCTACCATGTCCATTGATTTAAAAAATCTTGCAACAACACAAAGGAGCCATGATCTTTAACATCTGGAATTGGCAAAATGATCAATTCCTTCTCTTCATCCCTTCTCTCTTGTCAAGAGGACAACTTATCTTGGACAATATTATCTTTACTCAAACCCTCTATGCCCCTACCTCACACTTCATTTTCCCACAGTGGTTTCCTCTCTAGGCATGTCTTCCCACCATTCTACCCCAAACCATTGTCTCACATGTTGTTCATCACATTCACTGACAGGCTTCCTGGGAGAAAAACATTTTCTTAAAAGTTATGTGTTTGTTATTTACCTTAATGATTTACTTTTTAAATTACAGTAATATCTGTAGACACATAAAGTCCTTTACCTGAGGAGGTAACCAAAGCCAAAAGAGACATCAAAGATGATGGGTTGCTGGTAAGGCTTGATCACACACACAGTAGTGCAGCAGGGTGGTTCCTTGATTTCAAATGCAGTGGCTGAGGTGGTGCTTGCTTGCTAAACCGCATAGATGGGAGAAGACAGGAACAGGAACAGAAGCAGCTCTGCGCAGAAACGCTGTGCACTTTCAGGCACAGAACTTGCCGATGGTGCCTGAGCAGACTCAGAAGCTGCGAGAAAAAAAACTCCCCAAGGCAGCATGTTAATCTTGTGACAGACAGCTTTTTTTCTCATTGTCTGTAATAATTAGGACTGCAGTGGATACATCTGGTTCACCTGATAATTTCTGTTCCTAAAGAAAATGAAGCTCTAAGGGAAGAATGGTCAGCCAGCCAGGATGACAGACAATGCAGACAGGCAGTTCTAAGTGCCCAGTAACACAATGATGTGGCTTTCAATGTGGAATTTAAAATGTATCTTGCAGATTACTGTCAATCACTTAATGGTTTTGTGAAAATAAGAAAGTTACTGTTTCCTGACAACTCTTGATTTTTTTCACACAATCAAATAACAAGGAGGAGCATGAAACCTGTTCCTATTGTGATGCAGGAATAATGATCTGAGGCCGAATGCCAAAGTTAGTGGTGGGAGAAAAATTTAGAGGAAAGAGGCTGTTGAAATTATTTTCAATGGTGCAGCACATGCAGGAAAGGAGAGACTGGCCAGGCAGGTATGAATACTAGGAACAGGGGGATTTAAATTACAGCACAAGCCTGGTGAGGTCACCTGGTCCAGCCCCACTGCTCAAGCAGGACTACCTAGAGCTGAGTGCCCTAGACCATATCCAGACAGCTTCTGAAGACTGCCAAGGAGGGAGACTGAGCAATCTATGCCAGTGCTCCATCACCCTCATGCTGAAAGTGCATTTTCTGTGGTTCAGATGGAAGTTCCTGTGTTTCAGTCTGTGCCCACTGCCTCTTGGTCTGTCACTGGGAACCACTGAAATGCAGTTGGCTCCACCTTCTTCACACCCTGCCTTCAGCTCTTTGTACACATTGATAAATAAGATGCCCCCTGAGCCTTCTCTTCTCCAGGCTGAACAGTTGTAGCTATCTCAGCCTTTTCTCATAGGATAGATTCTGCAGTCCCTTAACCATCTTAGATACCTTTTGCTGGACCTGTCTGCTATCTCTTTCTTATACTGGGAAGCCCAGAGTTGGACCCAGTGCTCCAGATGTGGGCTCAGCAGTACTGACTAGAGAGGAAGGATCACCTTCCTTGGCCTGCTGGCAACACTCCTTCTAATGCAGTGCCAGATACACTCTTGGCTGCAAGGAAAAAATGCTGGCTCATTGCTGGCTCAACTTGGTGTCTAGCAGGACTCCAAGTCCTTTTCTGCAAAGCTGATCTTGTGCTCATCGGCTTCAGCACGTATACTGATGCATGGGATTGCTCCTCCCCTGGTCTTTGCGCTTCCATTTGCTGAACTTCACAAGGTTCCTGTCAGCCCATTTCTCCAGCCTGTTGAGGTCACTCTGGATGGTAGCACAACACTTCGGTATATCAGCTACTTCTCCTGGATTTTTATCATCTGCAGATTTGTTGAAGGTACACTCTGCCCCATCATCCAGATCATTAATGAATATGTTGGCCACAACAACAATGATTCTGGACCCACTACTGACCCTAGGACCACGACCCTAGGACCACACCTCTGGTTACTGGTTTCCAACTGTACTTCATGCATAAGAATACTACATAATAAAGTTTAGAATTAGGTTCAGTGATCACCACCCTCTGTGTCTAGCCAGTTAGCAGTCCTTAGTCCCTGCCTGCTCATCTAGCCAATACGCTGAGGACCCACTGGGAGACAGTGGCAAAAGTATTATTGAAGTCAAGGTAAACAGTATCACCTGCATCTACCAAGCCAGCCATTTCATTGTAGCAAGTTGTCAGGTTGGTTTAATACATTCTCTGATATATCACTGGTGTACCTGGTACTAGTGAGACCTGAATCCCAGGGTCCTCAGGCAATGGCAGATGTAGTGGCTGAGCCAATGTCCATCACATTTGAAAAGTCATGGCAGTCAGGTGAGGTCCTCAGTAATTGGAAAAAAGGGAAAAATCACACTGACTTAAAAAGGAGGACCCTGGGGATTACTGACCAGTCAGCCTCACCTCTGTGCTCATTAAGGTCATGGAATAGGTCCTCCTGGAAGCTATGTTCAAACATATAGAAGACAGGGAGGAGATTAGAGACTGTCAGCATGGCTTCACCAAAGGCAAATTGTGCCTGACTAATCTGGTGGCCTTCTATAACAGAGTGACATCATAAGTGGACAAGGGAAGAGCTACAGATGGTCATCTGCCTTGACCTATGTAAGGCGTTTGACATGGTCCCACACAACATCCTTGCCTCTGAATTGGAGAGAGATGGGTTTGGTGGATGGACTTTTCAGTGGGGAAGAACTGGCTGAATGGCCACATGCAAAGAGTTGCAATCAATGGCTCAATGTCCAAATGGAGATCAGGATCAAGTGGTGTCCCTCAGGGGTCTGTACTGGGACTGGTACAGTTCAATATTTTTATTAATGACATGGTTAGTGGGATTAAGTGCAGCCTGAGCAAGTTTGCCGATGACACCAAGCTGAGCGGTGCACTTGATAGGTTTGATGGAGGGGATACCATCCAGATTGACCCTGACAGACTTGGGGAGTGGGCTCATGTGAACCTCATGAAATTCAACAAAGTCAAGGGCAAGGGTCTGCAGCTGTGTCAGAGCAATCAACAGTATCAGTACAGACTCGGGGATGAATGGATTAAGAGCAGTCTTGCAGAGAAAGACTTGGGGATACTGGTGAATGAAAAATTAGATATAAGTCAGAAAGCCAGTCATACCCTGGGCTGCATAAAAATAAGCATGGCAGGCAGGTTGAGGGAGGTGATTCTCCTCCTTTACTTCACTCTCATGACACTCCATCTGGAGTCCAGCATCCAGTTCTTCAGTTCCCAGCATAAGAAAGACATGGACCTCTTAGATTTGGGTGCAGAGGAGGGCCATGAAAGTGATCAAAGGGGCTGGAAGACTTCTCTGAAGAAAAGCCAAGAGTGTTGGGGTTGTTCAGCCTGGAGAAAAGAAAACTCTGGGAAGACCTTATTCTGTCCTTTCAATACATAAAGAGATGTTACGAGCAAAAAACAGGTGCAGATCCCTTAGGGACAAGGCACAACACTCAGCCCGTAAAAGCTCTGGCTTTAATAAAAATGTGGCATTACCATGGTGGGAGTCCTGGGACACCTCTGCTAATCAAATGGGGACCTGATGCAGTGGAGTCCTGCTGAGGAGTGAAGCTCAAAGGAAAGCACTGCAGGGGTGGATAATAAAACTTGTGCTGATTTAACATATCATACGTGTGCTGTGTCCTGTTTTGCTCATTAGCAAAGTTGCTGATGTAGTGCAGATGGCAGTGTCTGAATTCTGAGATCCACAGCTGGCCATCAGGTTGGCACCCATGTAAAAGTGGTTGCAGATGAGAGGGGAAGTAAACTATACTGGGTTTCCATGACAATGAGATAAAATGTGCTTGGGACTCTATGTATTTGGATGGGGGAGGCAAACTACCCCGGGTTACTGGAACAAAGTCTTCTCCCACCCTACAGCAGGCTTACGAGAAAGATATAGAGAGACTTTTTACCACAGTCTGTAGTGATAAGACAAAGGGCAATGGTTTTAAATGAGCGTAGGTTCAGACTGGATATTAGGAAGAAACTCTTTATGATGAGGGTGAAGAGGCAGTGGAACAGGTTGCCCAGAGAAAATGTGGATGCCTCATCACTGAACTGTTCAAGGTCAGGTTGGATGAATCTCTGAGCAACCTTATCTAGTGAATGATGTCCCTGCTTATAGCAGGGGGTTGGAACTAGATGATCTTGAAAGGTCTCTTTCAACACAAACCATTCTGTGATTCTATGATTCCACAAGCATGTGGGGTAGCACATGGTATTTGGGAGAGTACAATCACATCTTTCTTTTCCTCTTTCACTGATACCAGACTCTTAAGAGTCTGTCATAAAATCTAGTTTATGCTGCTTCTGTTGGAAGTTGAGTGAAGTCTTCTCCAGGTCTTGTTCCACTGATCTGAATTTCCTTATGGGAAACACCTTTGTGCAGGGACAGAATTTGCAGACTTCTCCAGTGAATCCAGTGAAAATCAGCTCTCATCTGTTTCATAGAATACCCATTCTCTCTGTCATCTAGAATGTTGCCATCTAGAAAGGTCACAGATGTTCCGTAGGCTACTTATCTCTACCAAGAAACACATTTGAATATTCAGCAGTTCAAGGTGTCTTAATGCCATCAGGAAATCATCACCAGTGTATTGACTGGTGAAAAGCTTATTCATACTGGCAGAGGAAGCCTGGAATTGTAAAGCTAATGTGCATTAGGGAATGAGAATTAAGTTCAGGACTTAGGGTTGTGGGAAACACTGAGGCATGAAGTACTGAGGCAAGTGGATGTGATTTCAGTATCCAGTGTTTCTACTTCATGGAAGCTACACATGCAAAGCACACCTGGAAAAGTGATGAAACAATAAATCCTGTAACTCATTTAAAAGTATATGGAGGACAAGGTGACTGCAAATAGTCAACATGAATTCACCAAGAGGAAGTGTCAGACTGTACCAATGCTGCAGGATTCATGCTGCATAAATTTGTACTCTTGTAGGTGCACTCATCCACACTGTTGCTTATGAGTACACAAACATCACAGCTTTGGATCCCATCCCCCAAATACTCTAGTTTAAAGGGCTATTCACTATGTCAGTCAATCTGTCAGCAAAGATTCTCTTTCCTCTTCTAGGCAGGTAGATCCTATCTCTCCCCAAAAATCTGTACTTGTCACAGAATATCTTGTGATCATAGAAGCCGAAGCTCTGGCAATGATACCAGCCATGAAGCCAAGTGTTGATCTGCATGAGGCACTGACTTCTGCAGGGTGGTGCCTGCTCCCCTCTCTCTGACAGAGAAGGTTACTTGGGCATCTGTCCCTTTCACTTGCAACCCCAGGGCTATGAAGTCCTGCTTGACCTTGCCCAGATTATGTTTTACTCTGTTATTGGTGTCCACATGGAAGAGAAGCAGGGGATGGTAGTCTGCTTTTTGCCAGTTGTGGCAGTGTCTCTGTGACATCCCAGATCTTGGCTCCTGGCAAGCAGTAAACTTCCCCTGACTGTGTATCAGGCTGACAGATGGGTGCCTCAGTGCCTCTTGGCAGGGAGTCACCCACTACCAGCACTTGCCACTTCCTATTCCAGCTTTTAGTGTCTGCAGCTGGTGCAGTTTCCCCCTGTGGGTCTTGCTCATTGGCTTCATCCACTGCTAAGACTTTGTATCTGCTGTTGCTTGGTCCATAGGAGGAAATATAGTACATGTGAGGGAAAGTGATACCCTGTTGCCACAAGTTACCAGAGAGCACCCCATTCTCCAAAGTACTATCTATTCACTGTTGATGCTCTTTGACTGACAGTCCTTGGAGGTCCGTGCCATAGGCCTCTGATATTTCTTTTTAAAATGCCTTGAAAAATACTGTATTTCTTGTTTTCCTTCCCTAACAGAGCATAATCTGCTGGCTTCCTCCTGCAGCTCCCACACTGCCTGCCTGAATGACTCCACCAGAGCAAACCTTGTGCAGGTGGAGCTTCCACCCTCCTCTGCTTAGCACTGTGGGGTGCAGACTTTGCAGCCCTCCACCTGCACAGCAGGTTCCCTGACAGGAAGCCCCCGTTTGCAGGCCCTGATTGTGCCACCCCTGGTTGCAGGCACTGTCTCGTGGCTGCTTATACAAGCTTTATAAAGCAGTTTGGACTTGCCACAGAGACCATTGTCACCACTCCACTTTCGCCCACTGCTCTTGCAAGACTGGTCACTTGCTGGCCAGTCCTTACAGACACACACAGTCCAAGGGTGTCAAAAGCCCAGAAACCCCCTCAGATCCTTGGAGACCTGTCGTGATTTAACCCTGGCCAGCAACCAAGCACCATGCATTGCTCACTACCCCCCACCCAGGGGATGGGCAAGAGAATTGGAAAGGAATATAAAACTCGAGGGTTGAGATAAGAACAATTTCATAATTTAAACAGAGTAAAAGTGAAAGAACAATAATAATAATAACAGTTACAATGGAAATGTGGGGGAAAGGATAAAATCAAAAGGGGAAAGGAGAAAGGAAAATAAGCAACGCACAGTAAAACTGTTCACCACCTGCTGACTGATGCCCAGCCAGTCCCTGAGCAATGATCTGCAGGCCCCAGCTAACCCCCCAATTTTATATACCAAGCATGATGTCCCATGGTATGGAATATCCCTTTGGCCAGTTCGGGTCACCCGTCCTGGCTGTGTCCCCTCCCAGTTTCCTGTGCCCCTCCAGCCCTCTCAGTGGCAGGGCCCAAGGAACTGAAAAGTCCTTGATATAGTGTAAACATCACCCAGCAACAACTAAAACATCAGTGTGCTGTCAAAGTTGTTCTCACATGGGAGCCAAAACACCTCACTGTACTAGTTATTAGTAAGAAAATTAACTCCATCCCAACCGAAACCAGGACAAGACTTCAGAAGCCTTGCGCTCTTCTCAGCCCATGGCAGCACCTATTACTGCTGCTACTGCCACTGCTGCTAGCATCGGTTTTCCATGGTTTGAACTGAGCATGAAAAGTGTCGATCCCTTAAACTCTTTAGAGCAGATTTACTTAAGGCTTGACCTTCAAATGAATCTTAGCTATGAATTAGTTGGATCCCAGTGTTCTGGGAGACAAGACGGAAAAAAGTTCGGTGCAAGCAAAAATAGTGTCAGATGTTCAGGCATAAATGAATGGCACAGGCTTTATAAGGTTCTGATTTATCAAAATGCCAATGGAAGAAAGGGCTGAACATTTCTAATCTAAGACTGGAGAAGCAAAGATAGACAAGTACCTTGAGAAGCAGATGTAGACATACAGGGTGACAGATAGTTCCTACTGTCTGAACAGCTTATATAATTCACATGAAAAGCCTTTTTTTTTTTTTAACCGAATAAACAAAAAAACCCCACTAGTCCTGATTTTCCATTTTAACCTGTTTAAATCAACAGCAAGTTCTTCCCACAGCACAACTTACAAGATTTATTAGTCCCAAACATTAAGATTGGTAAGTACCTGTTCTGTGGAAAAGGGCTGTGCAGCATAACCGGAGTAATACATTGCACAGAACACTTGCTAGGACTTGCTGCTTCTTCAGGTAGCAGTTTCACAACAGATAGTAAACAAAACATCCTGGTTTTGGCTGAGATAGTGTTAATTTTTCTTTTCAGTAGCTGATAGAAGGTGGTGGTTTTGTTTTAATATAAGAATAATGTTGATAACACACTGATGTTTTTAGTTGTTGCTAAGCAGTGTTTATTCTATATCAAGGACTTTTCAGTTTCTGGGGGCCTGCCAGTGCGAGGGCTGGAGTGACACAAGAAATTGGGAGGGGTCACAGCCAGGACAGCTGACCACACCTGACCAAAGGGATATTTCATACCATAGAACATCATGCTGAGTATATAAACTGGGTGCAGTTGTTCAGGACCTGCTGACCGCTGCTCAGGGACTGGCTGGGCATTTGTCTGCGAGTGGTGAGCAATTGTATTGTGCATCACTTGGTTTTTTTACCTTTTGCATTTTATTCCTCCCTTCCTTTCTCTCCTTTTCATTACAATTGTTGTTGCTATTATTATATATTTTATTTCAATTATTAAATTGTTCTTATCTCAGCCCTTGTGTTCTACCTTTTTCCCAGTTCTCCTCCTCATCCCTTGGTTTGAGGGAGGGAAGTGAGCGAGTGGGTGCGTGCTACTTAGTTGTTGGCTGGGATTAAACCACAACAGTCCTTTTTGGTGCCCAGCACGGGGCACAAAGAGTTGAGATAATGACAGATTTGACCAGTGTGTTAAAACAAAGTTGTTATAAAATAGTCACTGGTCACAATGTTGATTTATTTGCTTTCAGAGTTGCTGCCCATGTTGCGTTATGTACTTTATTTGCAGTACGTGCTCCCTGTTGTGATGTTTATTGTCCTTGGGGTCTGGGCTAAGGTCATCGCTGTGTTGTACTGTATAGTGCTGGCTTATGAAATGCTGGACTTGGTGGCTGTGAAGCTGATCTGGTTGGTGTATTCGGAATTGCTGTTAGCCCTGTACTTCGGGTGCTATCTATCGGGGACTACTAATAATTACACGTTTGGCTTTTCGGAGAACCAACCTATGGGTAGGGCCAACCTACCTACACTTCCTCCTCCAGACTAGTTCCAGGATTGTTTAAAACTGTTGAAAATTTTGAATATCCTTGGGATGTTGAGACCTGCATATTGGTGGCCCTGATCTTATTTCTAGGAATGCTGAATGTGGTTCAGACCTTGTTAAGAATTAAGCCACTAACTACAGGTATTCCAACCCCCATGACAGGCACTGTGGCTACTTCAATCACTGCAACAAGCACCATGGCTACTCAAACCCCAGCAACAGGCACTGCAGCTACTTCAATCCCCGCAACAGACACTGCAGCTACTCAAACTCTGGTTATAAGTTCTGCAGTTACTCAGACCCCTGCAATAGGCACTGTGGCTACCCAGATTCCAGCAATGGATGATGCAGAAGACCAACCCGTGCCAGTATAAGTTGCCTTTATACAGAAGACCAGCTGGACACAAAAGAAAGCTTCTTTAGTAAAGGAAGATGAAGCAGGGATATCACAAGAACAGAAGGAAAAGGCAGAAAAGAGCTAACTATTCCATCCTTATTCCTGAATGAGCTGCAGGATATGCAAAAAAAAAGTTAGCCATCATCCAGGTGAGCACCTTACCACCTGGCTGCTTCTGTGCTGAGGTAATGGGGCTAACAATTTGGGTAGGGAAGCCAAGAAGTTGGGATCATTTTCTAGAAAAGGGACCTAAGTCCTCAGCCTCTGGGGGTGACTCCTGTCAAGCATGAAGGAAAGGTATCCCTTCAAGGAGGATATTATATGTTGCCCAGGCAAGTGGACTGCAATAGGGAGAGGCATCCATTACCTCAGGGAATTAGCTATGAAAGAGGTGATTTATTATGATCCAAACAACATGCAGTTACCCACAGATCCAGAAGAAGTCCAATGCACACAACCCATGTGGAGAAAATTTGTATGGAGTGCATCATCATCATATGCCGACTCATTGACAGCAATGAGCTGAACAGACAAAGTGCCACCAATGGTGGATGAAGTGGCTTGCCAACTCTGGCAATACAAAGATAACATCTCTACCTCCCTCTCCTAGGCTGTGGAGAAACTGGTCCAGCAACTCAACAAGGATAGATCCTACTCTCTACCTCTACGAACCCACATCTTGGCTGTATCTCTGCTTGAGAGGGACAATACAGATGGTACACACCACGGGGTGCCCTGTGGTTTTGCCTGCCAGACCATGGAGAGGACAAGAGGAGGTGCGATGGAAAACCGCCTTGACCCTGGAGGCACAGGTATGTGAATTGCAAGGAAAAACAGGCACCTACTGTCCACAGCAAAGAAACTCTCCATTGCATAGCATAGCTGGTATGCTGTGGTAACACTACTGCATCCCTGACTAAAAGAAGTCTTTGTGCAACCAGTGAGGCTTTCTGTTAGAATGATGCCTCCTTCAGCAGGGCAGTGGAGGGAGGCCTCCCCTGGAGGCAGCTTGAACATCAGATTGTGCTGCATTGAGGCTAGTAGTGTGGGTTCTTGGTCCGACATGTCTTGGGTGATTACCCTAATTGCATGTTACTGGGCCAAAGGAAGGACAGGAAGAGTTTTCTCTTTCCTCCACATCTGAAATAAAATCTGCTTATAAAAGAAGTCATGTAGGTCTACCTCCAGAGGAGACCTGGTTCTGATTCCAAGTGCACAATGGAACCTCTCTACATTTCTTCCTCGTGCTTTCAACAAGTTCAACAAGTTGTTCTCACTCCAGAGAAAAGAAAGATCTAAGGGACAGTCATTCTTAACATGTCTTGCTGGCTGGCTCTGGGCAGCAGCTCACTCAGATTACCGGGTTCTGGCCACTCCATGCTGTCAGGCAGCAACAAGAACGAGACTTACCCAAAAGGGAGGAAGGAAGCCTGGATCTGAGGGTGACAGCAAGGCAGATAAGGGGCAGTGTCCTCACTGGCAAGAACACAGGAGGTCAACTCAGCAAGTGAGAATCAGTTCTGAAGACCCTAAGCAGGGTCAGACACACTTCAGTGGTCATTAGAAAGCCAGCATGATGAGGCAGGTCCAAGGTCAACCCAGAAAGCCAAGCCAGCAGTTCAGGTTCCAGATCAGAATGGGGGAGGTATGAAGCCAGGCACAGCCAGCTGCACTCATTCAGATTTGTCTGTATCCCATGGCCACGATTATGACTAAACCAATGAGTGGATAAATCTAGGGGAAGGGTTTGGTTGAGACACAGGTCCTGGAGTTTGTGGAGGGCTCCAAGTGTGGCTTACTTGTACAAGCATTTCAGAGTGCGCCCATACTGGTGTAAAAATGCCTTCATTCTCCCAGGACCTGCTGAACCTGTAAAAACATAGGTCATTCCTGATGGTCAATACTAACATGGGGGGCTTGGATAGCCCACTTTTTCTTCTAATTCTTTCAAGTGCTCTGTCATGCATGCCTGTCACACCTAGCACTAAGACAGATTACAAAAGGCAGAGAGCAGTATATGTTCTCACAAGACTCATTCTCATCCTCCTTTTGTCCCATGATAAGAATTTTGCAATCAGTGATCAGTGGTGTTCTCTGCAGGGGTGGAGCTCTCTCCTGTATGCTTGCACTCCTGCAGTATGTGCTGGTGTGGCAAACAGTTTGAGATCTTGATCAAGCCATTTCTTTCCTTAGAAAGCATTTATGGGCTGTGTTTGTTCCACAAATAAAATAACTCCTCCTGCATGCTCTGACTTCATAAGACTGATGCATAAGATTGAAAGTGTCTGCAAGTATTTTGGTTTATAGACCACCTTACACTGCAAAGTGGAAACAGTCAGGATTGCACAATGCAGCCAGCGTATGCCATTAGCTTTGTCCATGAACGCTTGGATTGCTGCATCTTCCCTTTTACTGTTAAACTTTACAAGCTTATGCACAGAAGCCAGCATGTGACTGAGGTGTCATATCTGTGGATAGACACACAGCTTCCCTCCTGTACCTGCTGAGCTTGTTTTGCTGTGTTGGTGGTTATCTGTTGGTCAGAGTAGTCAAGACTGTGTCCATTAGTGATCTCCAGCTCTACTGTCACTTGCAAGGCTACACAAAAGACTCTCTGTGTTTAGACAACACCTCTAGGACAGACCTCTCCCTCTAAAGCTCCCCTCTACAAGAAAAGATACCGTGCTTTCTTCTTTGTGTCTGAGGGTTATCCTCCCAGGTTTCATATACAATTTGATAATTGCACATTTTGGCTGTGCAGGCATTTTTGATAGGCGTTCATTTTGCATAAACCGCATAAACTTCAAATGAACTCCTTACAACAGAAACATCTTTCAGGAGACTGAACTGTGTTCAGATGGCTCTTCCTTTTGTTTGGTGGGGTTGGATTCTCCCTTGTCAGTTTTTTCATTGCCATTCCCATTGCTATTGTTAATGCTGTTCCTGTGGGATGTGTCAAGTTCAGCTTTGTCAGTGATTGTCTTTGAAGTCTATTGTTGTGACTGCAATTAACTCACTTTGGCCCCCAGCATAGCCTCCAGGGCAGTCCTAGGGGAGGAATAACCTGTTATATACTATGTGTAAAATTTTATTTACAAAGAAGGAGTGTCTTTTTAGTGGTGAGGGAAGGAGGGTAGGGTGAGGTCTATAGTTGCTCTGTTAATCTGCAAGAAAACAGTATTCAGTGTTGCTGATTGTAAAAAGGGACTGGTATCATGGGGGACACCTGCTCCAAGGAAACCAGAAATGGAGAGTAAGTTATGTCTTTGTGAGTTATGTCTTATTTTCTTATTTTCTTTCTATACCATGTGGCCCATGAAATTCATGCAACCTCATGTAACTACTTCACTAGAGGTCTGTGAACATAACAAAGCTACTGCAGCACATCTAGAAATGTGATGTAACAATAATTCAGAAACTCAGGATTATTTTCCTCCATACCTTTGGAAGGAAAAAGACCAGCTGGACTCAAAAATGTGCTATAAAATGGAACTAGAAGACCATCTGTTGTGAACACACTGGGTATTACAGTCTGGCACTGCAAATCTCCTTTCAACACATTGGACATCAGAGAAAGCGAAACTTTTTCTAAGTAATTTTTTAGTTGAAAAATCGATAAAGGAGAGTTGTCTGGCAGGTTGGCTGCTAGTTAAACTAACCTATTTCTTTCTGCCTAATAGCTCAGAACCATGAATTTGAATCCATAGTCAGATCCCGCAGGAAGTCAGCTGGGACACATTTTTTTTTACTGCAGTCTTAGCACTACCAAGTCATCAGACTTAGTCTCTGATTTGACAATAATTTAGATAATACTGACTCATTTAAACTGGCACTCTTTTCTAGTTCACTCTAGCTGTAGTACTGCTATTTCTTTATGTCCAGAGCACCCATACCTTTCTGATGTTCTGAAAAAGAAGAAATAATTGATGCACAGTTTTATTGAGGCTGACTATAATGCGATAACCTGCCTCAAGCAAGGAGTAACACAGAGCCACTTTGTCTCATAAGAGCAGGCTGGGTATCAGAATCTCAGGTTGGATCTAACCCCCATGGTAACACATCTGACCTGGCCATTTATGAGCCAGGTACCTTGGCAGGCTGGAATAAAGGGATAGTTCTTTGCACCTGCAGCCCTGTAGCTTCCCACATCTTTCATGGAAGGAAGTACATTTGCTACCTGTCCCTGCAGCAATCACAATCTGCTCATAAGCAGGAAGGGAGACAGGGTGCTGGGAAGCATGCTTTCCGAGCATGCTTTGAGTGTTGCTTGCATAATGAACTGTCAAAGACCTGGTTGATTCCACTTCGTACCATCAGCTTCTAGTACACTGCTAAAACACATCCTTCAAGTTTACTTTCTTCAGCGTATATCATAATACTACATTATTATGTGTTATGCATTACATTTAGCATATGGCCAAACAAGAAGTTCTTCTAATGAGCTACTCATCATGAAATACCAACACCCAGGTCTTGCATTCATAAGGAAACAATCACTCCAATATCATGACCTAAAAAGCAGCGGGGAGAAGAATTTCACAGTTTCAATATCATAGAAAAGTGAGAGAAGAAAGAAAAGAGTCTTTTCTTTTACAATTTTTTCTCCTATCATAGCCCACAAGCAGAAATTTCATTTCATCATCACAAGCTAGAAAACTGCATCCTTCATGTTTCCTCATGCAAAGGCAGGAAAGCATGTACATTTAAAAGAAGAAAGTAATTTCAGGAAAGTTTGACCACCAAATTCCAAGTAGGACATCATGGCTCTTTACTTTCCTTTGTGTCACATGTAACAACTGATAATTCCTAGCTGCAGTTCTCTTAATGGCTTAAGCACTCCTCTATACAGTCTGTCCTCTAAGTTCACTACAATTGTAGTACTGTTGTAGAACATCCTTAAACTTGTTGTCAGCATCTACCTAACCTGGTAGATGCTGTTTTCACTGGTAGGTAGCTGCCTAACTGTATACCATTTTACTGCTAATGAGCTGTTCAGACTCCATCCTCAAGCACAGTTTCAGAATCAGATTCCAAGAAGAGGCATTTTCTTCACCTCAGCAGCATGCTCTGATCTCAAGCACAGTCAGAAGGAACAAAAGATTTTGTTATTTCTATGTTCTAGCTTTTCCCAGACTTAGAAGACTGAAAGAACGAGTAGTTTGTCAGATCCCTTCCCAGGAATGCAGGCAAGCTGAAATTCAAGCCTTTGCAGTGATTCATTTGGGACAAAGACTAAAAACTGACTGCATGCCCTATCTGTTAAACTGGTAAGCTAGAAATTCTGGGTCTAATATTCCAACATATAAATCCTTCGAGCTAACAGGCAGCTTTTAGCACCACACCCACATTGTGAGTATTGCAACTGAGAAAACTCAGTGTTTTAAATATCCAAGAGCAACTACTGCAGTGCTCTTTTAAAGGACTGTGTTTGAGCAATGTTTTCAAAAGTCATGCATATGTGACTAAACTGCATCTTGCTATGCTCTAGATCTGTCCAAACTGCAGTGGGTACCTTCCTGTCAAGGATTCATGATTTGCCCCACATTCTCTCATAGACCACATCACTGAGAAGGCTGTCCTTCCAGCAAGAAAAGGAGGTCAGATATATCTCAGACTTTGGAAATAACAAGGGAACATGCAGTTTCGGACCATGGATTTACTTGTTAGGAAACTGAGTTGTTCACAAGCATTTTCACCCACTGCTGGTCTAAAGCATGAGCTTGCTAGTACAATAGAGATGGTACTCTGCAAGTACTTTCATCAACTGCCTGTTAAAAAAATGAATGTCAATATCTATGTAAACATTTGTCTTTCAGAGGAAGAATACCTGAAAAAAGAAACACTCCTGCTTAGGACTGTACTGCTGGCTTGAACTTTTTCTTGTATGTTATGATTTTTTGAGCAGTTTGGTTTAGCTATTCAAGAGATCCAACACGTTGAGCTCAGTATTAAGACACGTGGAGACTTTTAGATGTTGACATTCTCATGTTTTTTTTGATGTGCAGGAACAGATTGTCTTCAGAGGGTCATGACAATTGACAGGCATCTTGGCATTTGTTGTTCAGTTTTGTCTTTCCTGGGTTATGGTACACCACTATCCAAAGTCTTAACTAAAAGACAGAGTCCTTTTGATAGATTCTTCAGGCTGGTGTCATTCCAGGGTATGTCCTTTAAAAACAAAATAAAAGGGAAATTATATATACTGGGTGGATAATAAGAAAGGCAGACATAAAGAGCTCACTGCTGCAAAAGAATTCAGAGTTATTTATAATCCAGTTCCAAACTATTCAAAAATATGTGCTATAACATTAAAAAATGTTAATGACATATCCATATGTAAGCCTAATTTGTAATTATTTTTTCTAAGATATGCACATTTTATCTATGAAAATGTTTCATAGGATTTTAGAAACCGAAGGAAACACTTTGATCATTTATTCTGGTCTCCTTTATCTCTGGCCCAGGCCAGAGAACTCCCCTTGGTAAGCCATGGGCAGAAGGACTTACTCTATCCTCCTGCTCAAGTGATGTTCTTTAACTCTGTTACATGTGGTTGCATTGGGGCCCCTTCTACACAACTGGTTTCTCACTAAAATCCTGTTAAAATTTTCTGCATTTCTGAATGTGAAATTATCACATAGAGAGGTGGCTAAGATTTTACAGAAAAAAAGTAACAGCCATAGACTTTCATTTACCTGAGGCTTCTGACACTTCTCATAACAGGTTGGATATAATTCAACAAATAGCTCCTCTGGAGTCACTAGAACTATTTGAAGTAGAAGTTACTTATCAATATGCATATCCTAATAGCCATAATCTAGCCACTGTTTAAATAGTCTATGGCTCTTTATTGGTTTGAGGATCTCCTACTTGATATTTCAGACCTCAGATCTTTAAGAAGGTCACAGTCTTGCACAAAACCTGTTATTTAGCAAGGGATCCGTAGCGTCATCTAGACAGCTGCAGTCTATTTATCATTGCTCACCATTACCCCTTCTAGAGATTTTTACAACCTGACCTCTTGCTGGGAAACTTATCTGTACTGCAAGAAGTTAAGGAGTAACTATAAGAGCAGTTCAGCTTGCAGTCTAAACCAGCTGGTAGCCTGTACTGAAATGGAGTGGTTAAGTACAGATTGTCTCAACCTGAAAGGCTATTGAGACAAAGAGAGGCAATAAATCTGTAACTATGAGATAATGCACATCTATAATTTTAGGCTGAGGTCTGTAGTACTCTGGATTCCTTGGGACTCCTTGCAGGGATATGTGAACCTCATGAGGTTCAATAAAGACAAGTTCAAGTGGGTCAGGGCAACCCTCAGGGTCAATACAGGCTGGGGGATGACAGGGTTGAGAGCAGCCCTGTGGAGAAGGGCTTGGGGGTACTGGCAGGTGAAAAGCTGGACATGAGCTGGCAACGTGTGCTTGCAGCCCAGAAAGCCAACCATACCCTGGGCTATATAAAAAGAAGCATGGCCAGCAGGTTGAGGGAGGTGATGCTGCCCATCTGCTCTGCTCTCATGAGACCCCACCTGGAGTCCTGCATGCAGTTCTGGAGTCCTCAGCACAGGAAAGACATGGACCTGTTGGAGTGGGTCCAAAGGAGGGTCACAAAAGTGGTCAGAGGGATGGAACACCTCACCTATGAGGAAAGGCTGAGACAGTTGGCGTTGTTCAGCCTGGAGTGTCTCCAGGGGGAGACCTTGTGGTGGCCTTTCAATACTTTACATAAGGGGACTTATAAGTAAGATGGGGACAGACTTCCTAATAAGGCCTGTAGCAACACGACAAGTGTTTTTAAACTAAAGGAGGGTAGATTCAGGCTAGATATAAGGAAGACATTTTTTACGGTGAGGGTGATGAAACACTGGAACAGGTTGCCCAGAGAAGTGGTAGATGCCCCACCCCTGGGAATAATCAAGGTCAGGTTGACAGGGCTCTGAGACACCTGATCTATTTGAAGATGTACCTGCTCACTGCAGGGGCGGCTGACTAGAGGACCTTTAAAGGTCCCTTCCCACCCAAAGCATTCTGTGATTCTATGATAAAGCTCTATTACCCTTACTTTTCCTTCCAGCGTCAATAATGGATCAGTAGCTTGCTGTCTGTACAAAATGTTTTGAAATCACTTCAGCACAACATTTGATACCTCTTTTTCATCACTAAGTCTCATTGAAAAAGTTGAGGTAAAGCAGCTTTTCAATTGGGGCATCATTTTGGTGTGTCAACCAAAAATTTCACTTATCATTTTCTTCTTGTTCTGTCACTCTGTTTTCCTCTACAGACTGTTTTTGCACCTGGGCTTCTGCTTTAGTACAAGTCAGGCAGATACCATCTTCCTATACCATGGTAGCTAATGAAGAAACTGCAATGCATAATAAAACATACAGTACAAATAACAAGCTCTACCTGTTGAGGCTCCAGGAAGCTCAAGCACTAGACCGATGACTTCAAGCAGCAACACAGAGGTGTTCCCCAAAATTCAGACTTTGACCAAAACATCTCCTCATTTTTGCATGAATTGACACAGAAACTATTCAATTTTCTAATTGGATCAGATTATCTAACTGCAGCAAACCCCAGCACTGGTAGCTAACTTGTCTACACTGGAAACTTGTGTTTCATCTTGCTCTGAATAGATCTTGTTGGTCTGCTCACCACTTGCGGAGTAAGTAGCTATATAGCTTGAGGGAGGGCCATCACTACTTTTGTCCAAAACACGAAAGGAGAAGAAGGTACCCTGGCAGTTATTACATCTTGTTTAGCGAGTTAAACTTGCATGGAAATGAGTGTGGTATTACAGACCCTAGACTGCAGGTAGCAGACTAGCCTGAATGAGGCTGATTAGAAACATCTGTTTGAAGATACCACCTTCTGGCAATGAACAGGACAGAAGAAGCAAAGAAGGGACATAGAATTTGAATGGGGTTTGGTAGTTGTTTGCCTGATCGCGGTGCTGGATTTCCTTTTGTGCTCAGATGCTTTTGTTCAGAATTTCTCTTGTTACAAGAAAAAAGCTGGATAGTATGTGGCACAATATCCATGATGGTTCATACTGATACTGAGGACAGACCTGCAAGCTATACAGTCTTTTACTGAAAACAGGGAATACTATGAGTCACTTTGGAATGAGAGATATATGTTGTTTAAACCACCCATATTCTGGGGCAAAACATGCAGTACGAATCCTATTTTAGTGTGAATCTCATTGAAAAGGATAAGCCAATTCAATTTTGCAATATTGCTGTGTTTTGACGTGACTGTGCAAAGTGTAAAACATCCAGCAGTGATAAGACCCTAGAGCACACGACTATGCTTCAGCTTTCCTCAAATAATTACCACTTTACATACTGTCTTTTAACACATTCCTTCTGGAAAAATAGAATATTCTCTTAAGAAAATTAAATTTTTGTTCATCCTTCTAGAGTACTGACTATTAAATACTACATACATTCCAGGTGATTATTTTTTCCCTATCTATAATAATACATTAATTTCTATTACTTTTGCAAAAAACTTTTGTTACAATTATCATGCTCAATCACGTACTGCTGTTGTAGACAACCCGGAGCAGCAAGAAGCTAAAACTTTTGTAATTCAGCTTCTGAATGAAAATACCACTGCTTTTAAGTATCAAAATCCTTATTTTCACATTCAGAAAGTCTGCAGTATGGTAATATCCTAGTCTCAAGTGCTAATATTAAATGATAAAATCTTCCTATTTCAATTTTTTCCCTATCTTTTCCCTAGGAAAGTGAAATTAGCACTTCAATTTTATTTTATTTTTTTGTCATCTAGTGGTTTTAGCTTCAAACAGAATATTCAGTTCTGCAATTCATATTTGATATTCCTAAGGTCATTTCCTGTATGTGAGGGTGAGATTGCTTATACCATCTGAATGAGTCAAGAAGTCTTTTACCAAAAACTACCATGGGAGCCAGGATGGATTTGCAAGGCTCACCTAAAGACTATTTCATTTAGGTTCATTCATAAGGGTTATTTCATTTTTTAACTTTTTTTTTCCAGTTATTCCAGATGGTGGGAGAGACCAGGACTGCTTCAAGACTGCCCAAAAATTAAAGTGGAAAAAATGTGAGAGGTTCCTTAGTGCCAGCCATTGCTTTGCACATTCTAGTTGCATTACTCCTGCCTGGGGTGGGAATGTCTGGTAGTGGTGACTTTGATCTGGCAGACTGGAGATTTTGCATAAAAATCTATGTTCATCTGCTCTGCTAGCCCAGTTCCCACAAAAGTTCATGGAAACCCTTTCCTGAGTGCAAGGAAGGAGGTTTCACATGGCTAATTCTCAGCCAATGAGTTTTTAATCTTCACCCTGTATTTATTGTAAATCAGCTGGATTCAATACCCAGCTACCCCCAGAATATGGACTACTCGAAATCCCACCTCAACTTGAACTCATGTAACACTAAGGCTCCTCCTGCATTTAAGATCTTGTTTCTACAAGAGGCAAAGAAAAGAGCTGGGTTGTGGACCTTTCACATGAGAGCAACAGGCTATGGGTGTCGGCACTGTAATGCAGTTCTGCTGTTAGCACAAGTGAAAGAATCAGATTTGATAGGATACGGCTGCCCAAACCCCCTTGAGGTTCATGGGAGTTCATAGGGTTCATGAGTCTTCTTCAAGGGTAGAGATTTTGTCTGTCTTGGCCAGTCATTGTACGTTGCTTTATGTTCTGAGTATGCTGTGAGGTGGGGTCTGGGCCTGCTGGGTTCTGTGGCTCTTAGCCACAAAGTGATGTTTAAGCTCCTACACTAGCTTACATTATACAAGTCTAGGGATACTGTGAAAACTAATAATGAAAAACCTCCCTAAAGGCCTACTCTCTGTCACATGTTATGTGACATGTCCGTTAGGAAAGAGAGTTGGTCTGTGAGCAGAAAATTAACATTTCCCCTTCTGTCTTTCGGGAGGACCGAAGGTAACTGTGGTGGCTCAGCCAGCACTGGCAGGGGGAGCACCTGTGCCTGAGGAAGGAAAAGTGTTTAGGCCACAAGCAGACAGAGGGAAAGTTGGGACTTCTCCAAGCACCTTGTAAGCTGCTGTTTCTCCAAGACCAGACCTTTGGCTAATATAGATGGCCTCACCGACACAGCCTAGGGTCCAAGGAGCTGGTGCCCCCCTGAAGCTCAGCATAATGTATTTCCTGGCTGGGGCCATCTCATACTACTATTATAATGATACTGTTTTCCTCTCAGACTCATATTACCATCACATCCTTACCTGCAGTCCTCATGCATCACCTGTGAGAAGAAGTTTTTAAAGGCAAAGATTCCATGCAGAACTTTCTTTTAGATCTTGATGAGAAACTTGCACCGTGAAAAGGCATGTGAGATGGGTTATACCCTGCTGTGTTCATGTGACTGCAGAGAAGAGATGTAGATTTTTGCCACTGTCGTGATTTAAACTCAGACAGCAACTAAGTACCACACAGCTGCTCAATCACTCCTGTGCTGGTTTCAGCTGGGATGGAGTTAATTTTCTTCTTAGTAGCTACTACAGTGCTGTGTTTTGGCTCTGATGTGAGAACAATGTTGATAACCACACTGATGGTTTTAGTAGTTGCTGGGTGACATTTATACTAAATCAAGGACTTTTTGGTTTCTTGGGCCCTGCCAGCCAGAGGGCTGTAGGGGCACAAGAGACTGGGAAGGGACACAGCCAGGACAGCTGACCCGAACCTGAACCAGTCAAAGAGGTATTCCATACCATGGGGCGTCATGTGTGGTATATAAACTTGGAGGGTTACTGGGTGGGGATCATTGCTTGGGGACTGGCTGGGCATCGGTCAGCGGGTGGTGAGCGGTTGTGCTGTGCATCGCTTGGGGTTTTTTTTTTGCTTTTCCCTTTTCCTTTGGATTTTACCCTTTTCCCCCACTTTTCCATCCTAATTGTTATTATTATTATTATTGTAATTACTGTTGTTCTTATCTCTTTATTCCGTTTAAATTATTAAATTTTTCTTATTTCAACCCTCAAGTTTTACATTCCTTTCTGATTCTCCTCTCCTCCCCTCTGGGTGGGGGATGCAAGCGTAGCATTTGGTTGCTGGCTGGGGTTAAACCACAACTCCTCAGCCCCACTAGTGGGATGGGGAGGAGAACTGGGAAAAAAGGTAAAACCTGAGGGTTGAGATAAGAACAATTTACTATTTGAATAAACCAACACTACTACTACTACCACCACCACCACTACTACAAAGTAGGGAGAAGGGGAGAGGAATAAAATCCAAAGGGAAGGGCAAAAACAGGTGATGCACAATATAATTGTTCACCATCCACTGACAGATGCCCAGTATGGGAAAATTACTTGGGGGGTGGGGAATTAGAGAAAACTGGGACTTCACAGAAGCATAGTATTACAGGAAGCTTTTAAGAGTAAAATATAGCTTTCACCTTCAAGATGGCTGGTATGCATGGAATCTACTTTACTGTGGCTCCCTAAACAACACACCCTGCCACCTATAGCAGTAATGGAGGCTGGAGCGGGGTGGATACCCCACAGCCAGGCTCTGTTGTGCTCCCTGCAGGAATGGGAACTTGTTGGCACTACACAGCTGACAAGCTGCGTAGCAGCTGTCAAATGGAGAATACAAGGGAACATGTCCACTGCTGAGCCAGCTTTTGCAGCAAAATTACTTCCCTCACATGAAATAATCTCATTGTAATACCAATGCACACCTCCATCTTGAAGTTACCAGCCTCCAAGGTACTCACTGTGCATGTGATAACAACCAGTAACAAAAATATGTATGACTAGAGTCACTCAAGCTCCATCTAAATGTAAAGAAAATGAACTTGTCTTGGATTTCAATAAGTCCAAAAGGAGGGAATTGTTGTCTAACCTCCTGAATTACCGAACTCTGATTTAGTGTTTAACTATATGTTAAACAAATCTATGCACAAAGTTTAGGTCAAGCTGACTCTCTAAGGTTGTTATGAATGAAGGGACTTATCAAGGGAGTCAGCATTGGGAAGGATGGGAAATAAAGAATGAGTGTTTAAAAGAACACCGTTGTCTAAGTTACACAGAAAGAATCCTTCAAGTGAGGAAAGCCCTGGCTGCAAGAGGAGACAGGCTGATAAGCTGCTGCAATCCAGTGACATCAACAGAAAATTAACTGAAAGTAGGACAAGGGTAATTGTGGTAGTGGGAGATTGTGACTCCGACTCAAACAGCTCCCCCAGAAGAGGGCAAAACCCCACTTGAAGAGCATGTGTAGTTAGTAAAAAGCTTCAGTAGTGCTATCTGAGGATGTGTACTAATTTACGTTAGAAGTGAGAAACTTGTAACCAGTCCTATGTATGATAATGAATAAGCAATGTAGTATGAGGTATAAAAAGTAAACAAGGGAGGGGAGAAGTTAAAGAAGACTCCATCATAACTTCTGGGATCAGTTTATGCACTGAACCTGTCTTGTCCCCCATAGGGATGCCTACTGGTAAGAACTTTATTCTATGACTAACTCATACTAGCTATTTTTAGGTGTATTGCTTTAAGCTTGTTTTGCAGTCAGTGTATTATCACCCACAATCTTTGAACCTTACTCTGTTACAAACCTGTATTTTGTATAATAAAAATCTTCAGCTAAAGTTCATTTTGTGCAAGCCTCTTGAGATCTGAGTAGTTGTTATAGGGAATTTGACTCAGTGATGCTGTCAGGAGGGTCCCTGCACAGGTTGGTTGAATCACCCTCCGATACGGTGGGCTGTCAGAACGCAGGGAGCGGGCAGGGTGGTCGGGCACAAGGGTCTCGTCTTTCTTGGGAAACTGACAGGCGGATCAAACATAGAGGGTCTGCGGAAACTTCCCGTTTTTAATGTGACACCAAGTTGGTCCCCAGGTGGCAATCAGTCAGCCCCAGCCAACTCCCCCAGCTTATATACTGAGCATGCCATATGGTATGGAATATCCCTTTGGCTTGTTCATGCCAGCTGTCCTGGCTGTGTCCCCTCCCAATCTCCCATGCCCCTTCAGCCTTCTGGCTGCCAGGGCTTAAGAAACTGGAAAGTCCTGGATTTAGAGTAAATATTACTTAGCAACAACTATAAGCATCAGTGTATTATCAACATTATTCTTATATTAAATCCAAAGCACAGCATTATACCAACTACTGAGAAGAAAAAATAACTCTATCCCAGCTGAAACCAGGACAGCCAGAAACAGATGAACACTGCATGTATTTTTTAATATTGAAAAATCTGATGTGTGTCTCATGAGGGCATAACAAACACTGTTATACTCACAGTGTTGAAAGAAGTGGTAGTCCTAACAAGGGAGCTGAAAGTAATCTGACTTCAAGACATATCAGACCGAGAAACCCTGTCATGTTTCTTCCCATTGTTGTCCTTTAAAAATTGATGGTGTGAATCCTGTAGCTACTCTGACAGGAGATTCACAGAAGAGCAATGAAGGCACCAGATGTGCGTGTCTCTGTGACAGAAAATATATTCACTGCTTGACATTTAATGATGGCAGCTGCCAACATTGCCTCATGGCCAGTTCAGTGGCTGGACAGCCTCCTTAGCAGCAAAAGAGGTCTGAGGTCTGCATTTCAGGCTGCTATCAACAATAAGACCTAGGACAAACAATGTGTGAAAATCTTTTGTTATGTGTCATTTCCAGTTTGTGACTCCTGGAAAAGAAGATGTTATTTCAAATGTTCAAATTATAGCAGGGACATTGTGTCTCACCTCCACTACCACTAATCTATTCTGAATATAGGAATCTATAATTACCTTATATTGGAGTGGCAAGGACACATTTGTGAGTCGAGAAATGTGTTTGATGATAAGCTTTGAAGCAAGGAACTCAGACCTGGCAGGAGCTCCTGGTTTAGGAGGTCTCATTCTGCTTCAGGCACCACATCAAACTTCCCTCTGCAAAATCCCGCTATGCTTCTCTCCAAAGCCAGACTAGCAGTCTGTGGCTCCTGTGAGCAGGCACTGCTAGAACCTTACTGCTGCAGTGATTAGAAATCTTCCTTAATTTCTAGCCTAAACTTACTCATAGCAAGGCTGTACTCACTTGTTCTTATGCCAACGTAGTGGTTTAGCTCAAAAAGTTCCTCACTCACCATGGCATTTTCTACTCTGATGTTTTTACAGAAAGGAATCAAATAACTTCAAGTCTTCTCTTCACTGGGAGAAACAACCAGGCTCTTTTTGCCTCCTTTCTGAAGAACTGTGATTCTGCCCAGAACCCTGACTCCAGCACTGGGAATACAGGCTGTATTAGGAAATGTCTAAGATCAGGTCTGCTTCCAGCAACGTGTGAGTTAGGGTTTCTAAGCCTCATGCTGTGTCTTTCAATATTCTAACTGCTTTCTCCTTCATTGAACGTGTCTGTCTAATCTCATATTTTAGTGGGGTCTGTGAATTTTAGCATGTGTTATACGTGGGGGTCTGTGAGTGGGATGAAGAAACAGCTGTCTCCATTCTGAACTTGCAATAAGCTGGTTCCTTTCAGCGGCGATAGTTTTTGTGTTCAAAGATACACTGAAGTGTCATATCCTTTTCCCTTTCCCCATAACCATGATGATCCCACCTGTGCAGCATTCTGCTGCATTCCCAGGAGACTCTCGGTTATACTGCTTCTAGGCTGAAGGCCCCCAGTTCCTGCAGGGTAGTTTTGTGTATGGGCTCCATGCAGTCTTTGTCCCTGAAGTCTTTCCCTGTTCATGGTTGAAAGGCAGTCTTTCTGAGACTGAGGGACTGGAATACACAGTATTCTGAAAGAACATTTATACAGAAGTATGATGACACTCTCTCCAGTAGTCTCTTGGAGTCTGTTCGTTCCTGACCTTTATTCACAAGGCAGGCTCCTCATTCCCCAGTTACCATCACAGCCTTTACCTGCATCAGGTCCAGTATGGATTCACCCTCCATTATTGTGAGAAAAATAGATCTGGAAGCAGTTCTGGAAGCAGATTGCCATTGGATATCTGGAGGCTGATTACCATTGACCCCTTTCTCAAATACTTTATCATATACTTTCTACTTCTCCTTTTGTCTTCTCCATAACTGCATATCCTTGGTCGATCATAACCACCCTGGAATGGTAAGTATACTCAATTACTTTTCTTTCTTGAATTATTTGAGCCCTGGTGTGGTATGATCCACCTTTAGTTAGTCCATTTTGCATCGCTTCCTTACTACTGCATTCTGTTATGCATTCAACTGCTCTTTCTTGAAAAAAACCTCTCAAAATCTAGCATACTGTTAAAAGACATTTCTCTTCTTTCCTCTGAACATGGATTAGCATCCCTGTCTTGTTTTTCCTATTATTTGGCACGGGGAGGGGAGGAGGGAGTATTAGCTGAATTCAGCATGAATTCACAGTTACTGTCATCTTGGAACTAGATTTTACCAAATAAAACTTCCATCCAAAATAAGTAATTGCCCAGTTCTTTTAGTAATGACTGTAAAAATTGCAGTTTGCTTTTGACATACAGAAAGAAAAAAATGGTTGGTAGGGTATAGGCTTAGAAATACCCCCTGCATCCTAACTACAATTTTCTTCTTATGACATTCCCAAATTTTCACTGTAAATGTAGGGCTATTTACACTATTTTTGCTATCCTCAGCAATACTTTATGTAAATCTGCTTTTGTGAAGTAGGTATATCTGGAAGTGAGGATCAATACTCAGTTAATGGCATTGTCTTCTGGCCTGGAACCTAACCTGAAGCCAGCCAGTGTGAAGATATGAATCAACGATCTATGCACTTCAAAAGAGACACTTCCTAATTTGAAATCTCCCAGAATGTTGTGTTCAAAAATGACTTTTATAGAAAGTGAAGTGCCCAAGAAATATATATGATTTTGAAATGTGATGCAACTGTCTCTTTCCACATCTAATCCACTTTGTTTTATAGTCCATCCCTGCCTGACAAAGCACTTTGCTCTTCCTTATCTCACCCTCACTTTGGTTGACTTCACCTTCCACCCTGCAGCAAAACTTTCTGGCTTTCAGCTCTGCCTTTGCTAACTGACTGTTAGCCTTATGGTCTCTCTCCTCTTCAAAATGTCATTTTCTCTCAGGACTCCATGGGTGTTTACCAAACATCTGCTGTCATCGGTTTCATGGAATATTGCTTCTTTTAGATTACAGCTGAGGTTGGAAAGGACTTCAGGTCATTGGTCAGCCTCCTGCTCAAAGCAGAGTCAGCTGTGAAGTCACATCAGGTTGCTCAGAGCTTTATCTGGGTGCATCTTCCGATTCTGCAAGAATAAAGACAATATAACCTTGCTTGGCAACCCATTTCAATACTTAATTGTTCTCACAGGAAAAGGGGTTTCATTACATGCAGAACCTTTCCAGCTTTGTACTGTCTGCTCAGACTTCCTTACGTCTACTTACCTCTTCCTTCCCACTCCTTTCCCTGGATAATGGTAAGTGGGAAAGGGAAAGAAAGAATAGACCAAAAAACCACCCACCCAACCAAATCCAACATTTTTGAAACTATTCTGAAACTCAGAATAAATGTTTCATTAAATGATTATTTTTTTTTCTCATGTATAGTGGAAAAAAGTAAATTACTTTTTCAACAAGCAAAGCAAAGCCAAGCAATCAAAAACACAAGGAGGGCAGCTGAATCAAACATGCACTTTCTGACTTTTTCCAACCATTTATTGTGCCTATCATCTTCTGCCTCTTCAGGGGCTCCCTGATTTCACAGGGTTATTTTATGCTGATTCTGACTGGTTTGAGACTCAAGACTTCCTGAAAAGGTCTTAGATATCTATGAACACACTGGGTACCTCTCTACAAGTAAGCTGCCCTCCAGGGGATACAGAATGGCAAATGAGCTTAAGTGAGTCTAATTGTCTGTCTGTAGGCAAGAGTACAGGCATAATTTCACAGCACTGTATAGATGTTACATGAAGACATCAACCAATTCATTTTCATTTTGCTGTCATGTGCACAACAATCACGAAGTAGCCAAAAGGGAATGTCCAAGCACAGGCTTGGTCATTTCAGGTAACACCTTTACACAGTAATGGTTCGGAGCTCTGTTATTTTTTCTTACCACAGCTCTTCCAAAGAAGAAAGAAGAATATTCACATGTAAATAAACTGCTTTCATGGTATCACCTTACAGGAATCACACTACTGCACCTCTGGTTTCACTTAAGATCTGTCATCATCTTAGTGTTAGTGGAGGTAATGCGAAGGAAATCTATCCACCTTTTGCATCTCCCAATCTCACTTGGAAGACCAGATCAAGCTTTGCTACACTGTTCTCACATATCTCCACCCTGGCTGATATTTTTCTTTCTCCTTTTCACATAACCTTTCCACTTCTGTTAATTTCTTCCTAATTCCCTTTATAGTTACTCAGCTTATGTTCAGTATTTAGAGGTTTTCTTTCCTTGCCTTACTCCATTTTCCATTCAGTTTTCTGTTTTTCTCTGAAAAAACTTTTGTTATGTTTTTTCTTCCACTGAAGTAGCCGCTGTGTTCCTTTTTTCATTCTCACTCTTTGGTTCCTTGTCCCCCTTTTTCTGATGTTGCTGTGTTACTTACTTCCACTGTCATAGGAGGGCAAGAGTCTCTACCTCATGTGGGTCTGTAGCACCAAGCATTGCACAGCTCTTTTGCTAGAGATCTGCTGATTTTGCTCCTGCTGCGGGGCTGAGAAAATCTCAACTTCCTGCACACTGTCTTTTTTTTTTTCTGAGAGAGTGAATACAAATGTTTTGATCTCCTGTTGTTCCTGTTCTGCTGCCCACCCCCCATCTGTCCCCAAAGATCCTATTAATGGTGACACTGACAGGCTGGAGAGGACAATGTTGATGAGTGCTGAATGCTGATATCCCCAGGTTACATCCTGTGTCATGTTGGGGTTACTGGCAGGGCTACTTGTGAGGTATCACAGACTCTTTCAAGAGACTGTTGTTCTGATGTATTTGTACTACATTATTATAAGCCAGAATTTTCTGCCTTATATCTGACCCACAGAACACACTCTTGCTTTTTCTAACCACAACGAAACAAACTGGACCTGTGTAGTCCTTTGCACGCTGGCAGTAAAGTCTTGGGGGGCTGGGTGCAGGTGAACATATCAAAATATCTTGATTTTCAGATTCATCACACACTGTTCTAAGACAAACAACTTTTTTGTTACCTAAAAATCCCTATTAATTTAGCCATCCTAAATTGAAGCACAAATAAAAGAATTTTTTTATCATGTCTAAGACAGGCAGGAGGAATGAAAGACAACATGCTTCATGTTGTCAAAACTTAGATCAACCAGCTTGCCAGCACGCAGGGCCATTGCCTGGAGTTCAGCTGAGCCATTCACTGGCTCCCTGACTCACTCTCTGCTGGGGTTTGTCTCCCCTGATATTTTCCATCTCACACTGCAGTTCTCACTCAAAGTGTCTTCCTTACAGAGTGGGGCAGCTGTCACAGACAGGCTGTCTTCTGTAATGACTGCGGGCTTGCCCACACCTCCCAACACCCAAAAATAATCATCCCAGTGTGATGGTGTGCTCTGGAAAATGCCACAGCTAAGACCTTTTTCATGTCTTTGGAAATGCCTGTGTTGTTTGGGCAGAGCAGGAATGACCTCTAGTGCTTAACGGTGCAAGCAACACCTTGACTTGAGTAGCAGTGAACTGCCTGCCCTAGTTGCTTGGGCTTATGCAGACTGAAGCATTTCCTTGCTGGCTGCCAGCTCCTATCCCTGTGCTGCACCAGACTGCTTCCTAGCCTGGGCTTGTATAGCTGTTTGTGTCTTTGCCCTGCTGCATCAATCTGGTATTTTTCAAAAGCTATTCTTTGCATCATTCCTTTCTTTCAGCTACATAAGTTCCCAAATTCAGTTCTTCATGCAGCTGCCCAAACAACTGTACATCCATGTGAAACAAGGGAGAGAAAACAAGGGCAGGAATAAGACTGAGAAGATTACAAGACTGGAAGTCCTTAAGCTGAAGCCGCCTTATGATCTGTCTGATACTTGCTCCTTATACAGTATACAGTCTGTGTCAGTGAACAGAACTCCCCAGGGGATACACATCCATAGTTGTAGACTGACAGCTGTAGAAGTACAGATCAGGGAAGACTAGCAGGAACTTCGCTGACCAGCCTGACATACCACACCTTATGCCTCCATGGACAAAGCTGGATCCAGCTCCAGGGCTGAGAATAATTACACAGAGCAGATTGTAGCCCTGGAAGGTCTCAACAGCATTTGAAACTTGAGAAGGAGCCACAGATCTCAGCAAACAGGGCATGTTCCAGTTTTCCTCCCTGGACAGAGCCTTCAAAAGCCAAATTCTGCTATAGTTATTCAGTTTACTGTCTAGATAGTATGCTTCTGTAACTTCTCACAGAAAAAAAAGACAGTGTGCAGGAAGTTGAGTATGCATCATCACTGTGTCTTCAGACACAACTGCTCAGAGGAGGATGGGGGAAGATCCATGGAAGAGGCAGACAGTCTGTGTGCACTGCTTCTGTACAAAGCAAACACAGGATGGTCTCTGCATCTCAATTCTCTAATCACTGATAATACTCAGCTTAATTCTGCCTCCAGGCCATACACTAAATCACAGCAGAGTAGAGTATTCATGAGCAGAGTGCCATCATGCATGAGCTCTGTGGAGTTAATATTAAATGATTATCTGGGGCCTCTGTCCCAGCACAGACAGACTGAGTGGAGACTGAAAGTGGGAATCACCAACCATCTCTGGCTCAATGACTATGAAAGGCTGTGAAGCCATATAAAGCCTGCTAGAAGTTGGACAAGCCATGAGAAGACATCAGTGTGAAGCACTGGCAGTCTAAATGGCTTATGCACCATTTAAAGCACATGCAGTGCAAAATCTACCAGACAGACAGCAAAAAAATGTGCCCTTATGGGCATCTATGCTGTTTCCTCTGATACTTGGTTATTTGCCTTTTTGTACTGTGCTGTGCAAGCGATGCACAACTGCAAAACCGCAGTGAAGCAGAAAAGGCTGGAGCAGGGGAGTGTACCACAGACTTCCTAAAAGAATGCTATTTTAAATGAGTTCTTTTTAAATGGGCTACAGACTAGCTGATCTGAAAGTAGCCTGAAAAACTGAAAGTAGCCTGCTTCCCACCTGGAGTGAGAAGTGTTGTATGGATTATCTGGTATACTGGTTAATATCCTTATGTATAAAGGAATGAAGGCAGTGGGTTGATTAGCATTGATAATATGCAGCTGTGGCCTTGCCTCAGAGGCACTGGGTTGATTGATACAGACGATGTGTATCTGTAGCTCGTTCCTGCTAAGTGCTTAAATAGCCCTGAGGAGTGTGGGTTGGATGCAGGAGGAGCAGTGTGGTCTGACCTCTGGGGGAAGGTGAAACAGCACAGACAGTAGAATCTGACTGATGGTAAAAGCCTTGTTGCAGCCTACTAGTTTGTTTGTGCTGCAACACTTATGCATATGAATAAGCTCTGGTTTTATCCTTCTTGTAACACAGATGTGGAATAAACAGAGTGAAAGTAGGGGAAAATGAATAAAATAATTTATCACTGTAATATAGATTCCCTGGTATTTCAGATCTTGTGTAAATCAGTATCTTCTCTCACTTATGCAATTGCAATAAAAATAAAACCATAATCCAAAGATACACTGATATCCAGATCTTAAAATTCCTTACAATTATACCATATCCCATTTTTTTTTTTTCTTCTTAGGACTGGGGAGTCTCCATTGTTCTCAGTGGGAGGTCCTAGGTTGTGAGTTAAACCCTGCAGTGTGACTTGAGTTCTGTAAAAAACCAATACTTCCGTGAGAATGTCTGGGAGCTTATTTCCTGGCCCTGCAAATATATTTACTAAATAATCCAGAAGCTTCTATGATCCTGGATAGTCTGTACTGTGTGTCTCTGCAGAAGAATTTGCTTGCTCAGCTGACTATTTAGTGTGCTATATGCTAAGGGGCCAAGCAGCGGTAAGAAAATTTCAGCACAAACAAGGTGTACTGGGCAAGAAACTACTCTTCTGATACTATCCTGGAGTGGACTTACACCTGTGCTTTTCTGTAATATAGCTCCTATTCAGGCTTCTGATTGCCTTACCTGAAGTCAGACTTTTGTCTGTAGTAAAGTCAGAAGCTGATACCAGGGAAGATGACAAGCACTACGGCTGCCTCTCCAGCTGGCTCTCATGCTTCTCCGTAGCACGAAGATGGTGAGTGACTCACTCATCTGTTGAATGTAATAGAAACTTGAGAGCAGTAATGCAGGAGCTGAACTAAGAATTTTCCAATGTTTCTTGTTGCCAGGGAAATTCACTCTTTGACGTGTTTCCTGGCTTTTGTATTATTTCAGGAAGAACAACAGTTACTTGGGCTTTGTCACGTAATCACAAGGTTTTGTTGTTATACTAAATTTCACCTTCTGCATTTTGTTTGTTGTTCCATACACAGGTTTTCCACTATGTTATCTGGACCTAGAATATTAAGTTATTAAGGCGAGAATTAGTTTTTGGTTTTGTTTATTTTCTAAAACACAACACCATTCTGGAGTCTGACCAGGCATCCAAGAAACAAGTCATAACAGCAGACAGAAATGTAGATTAAACACTGAAGTGTAAAATGCCAATGATATCTCATTCATTATGTTCACATTCCTTATTCTATTCTACAGCTGTGCACTTAGATGCATTCAAGATATATAAGATGGCATGGGCCACTCCAGTGATCCTGACCAGAAGATTATTGTTCAGGGCTAATGATTCACAAAACAGCTATCCTGAGTAGAACAGAGCCCGTGCTATGCTACGCTGTGCAGAGTGTATGTCTCAGATTTCAGACCTGTCTTATTATGCTATGCATACCTCATGGCTACAGGGTAAAACTTATCTGACTGATTGTAACACAGGAGCCTGCAGACACTTTTATTTGATACAAGCTTTACACCACCTGCATGTCCTTTCTTTTATCTAAAAGTGCAGCAAGTTCTTTTGTGAACAGCACCTTTGTTGACAGTAGAAATAATGAACAGAGTTATTTTTCTTTGACATCCCTGGCCAGATTCAATTCCAGGCGGGCTTTGGCTGTTCTAACTGCATGTCTGTATGATCAGACAGCATCTCTGTATCCCTCCCAGTTTGCTTATCCTTGCTTCCACCCTCTATATGCTTCCTTTTGGTTTTGAGTTTTCCTGTGAGCCCTTTTTCATCCACACAGGCATCCTGGCAACTTTGTCTGACTTCCCACTCATTGGGTTGGATGGCTTTTGAGCTTGGAGTAGGTGCTGTAGCAAAACTAGTTCAGAGTAGGTGTAAGGTGCACATTCTTAAATACTCGTCATATGGACAATTTAGTTAGTAACGCAGTGGCCATTCTGACCCTTGCAGTTTTAGGCATGACTGATTTTTGTCCTACAGCTCCAGAAAATAAGAATAAGAGAAAACAGCAAATCCTTTACTCTTACCTAGTGTATTTACTCCACAAGTCTCAGGGCCTTCACATGGGAAGGTCTGCTTATGGAGAGTTACACTGAGATCTTACCATTGGAGGGACAGTTTTCTCCAACTCTGTTCATTTTGAGACATATATATTGTAGTAAGAATAGTCAGTCTGTGTCCTTGACTGTTTGGTGGGTTTTTGGTGTTTGTTTTGGATTTTTTTTTAGGAAAAAGAATGCAATTCCCTTTTGTTAAAACTGGTTTTCCTTAAATAAATAACTCCTCCAATCAAGTGCATGTTGCTAACATGTTAGATTTGGAAGTGCTGGCTTCCTCACCTCACTTTGCCTTGCCTCCCCTCTCCTATGGTTTAAAGACTTGCACAGATTAGCATTTAGTATCTGGTTTTCAAATCTAAAAAGAAATAACTAAACCCACAAGTTCTTGTGGTGGTGTCCCAGTAAAAAAGGTTAGCTTAGCCAGCTCTGTTTTTCATATGATTACTCTGGCCAGAATTTCCTCTTTGCTTTTTCTGTCCCATGAGGTATTTTTATGGTGACACAGGAAAACAGATGGCAGGAGAAATAGAAATTAAGAGCATAAGATACACAGGCTCTCTCTGAGGAGTCCTTATCCTGTCACAGTTTGCAGAACAGACCATGTTGGGTTTGATCCTTATCCCATACAATCCAGGTAACTTCAACAGGATGAGACTGGCTTATGACAGCTGAAATGGATTTCTGTCTTCATTGATAGCTGAGCACATGGAAGCTATTGCCTGAAATGTTTCAAGCACTGAATTTGACCACAGACTTAGAGTAGCACCCTGATTCCCATATACAGACTGTTCAGCTCTGGCCCATTTCTTATTTATAGTTTTTCACATGGACCAAAGATTAAGAAATGCAAGAGAAAAAAAAATCCTACTACCATGCAAAATAACTGACATGCACACAGGCAAGTGGGTTATATCCTGTGAGTGTCCCTACTCAGAAGAAAGACACAAACAAACGGAGGAGAGGGAAGACTGAGACCAAAGAGGGAAACTGTGAGTACTTGACTGTGAGGGTCTTTCTTGTAGAGGGACCCGCAGGCCACTCCTGCAGTGTGGAACAGCTTTGGGAGGATGGGAAGGACTCACATGTACAGTACAAGGAGTGACCCCAAGTCATAGAGAAGTTTCAGTCCATCCCGGCTTTTTGCTTGAAAATCATGTTTTCCACAGACACCTTTAACATTTGTGTCAGGATAATCCTTTACTCTGAATTTGTACTAGTGTAGTTCACTTCTGTATAGATGTAAAACAGGGGAGGGGGGAATCATCTGTGAGGGCAGGGGAGAGAGGGACGACAAAAGACACAAATAGTCAGCACCTGGGGCCTCAAGGGACTCTCTCTGCCTGTCTGTGCATCTTCTTTCCCAGCATTTAATTGCCTGAGATGTTACAGTCTGACGTACCCACTTGCACCTACACTATGAAGGACAGAGCAATAGATTGGTGTGATTATGTAGGCACTGCCAATGGTGCAGCAGTCCATATAATTTAAAGTTATGACAGGCAGAATGCTGGCAATGAATTAAAGTTAGCAAGCCCTCAGAAAATAAACCAACAAAACCAGTAGTCAAGGGTGATAGGGCAGCACCCTTTCAATAAATGACACTCACATACCATCTCAGTAGTGCCAATTTACAGAATCAGAAACGGATTTATGCTGTGCTGTTCCTGTAGGTGTGGACACTGGTTGTGATCCCCCTTAGGCAGATTGCACAAGCATTGGGGATGCAGTTCTTGTCACCCAGCTTTAAACACTGCAAGAGATAAGCACTTCTCAGTCAACGGTGTCCCTGTCAGGGACCTTAGGATACAATGATTTCCTTCCGGATGTGCCTGTTTCTTTCCACTAACTACCGGAAGAGCCTAGAAATCTGAGATACTAAATGTCTCTGGCCCAATCCTCTCCTTCCCAAAACAACTGTTTATTTTACTCTATTTCAGCACTGCTGGAGCTGAGTAGACAGACTTTAGCACTGAGCAGGAACAGCCACTTTCCAGAAAAAACATTGCCTACCTAGCTTAAAATCTTGGGGTCTCATATTAAGTCCCTTTAGATAGAACAGCTCAGACTATAAATATGGGATGAAAGGCTGGAGATAAGAGCAATAAAACAAACTGTGTTGCTGTCATCTAATGGCATAGTTATTCTGGATCACACAAGAGACAGCAGAATCCGGAGCACTAAGATCTTCTGGATAGTAGAATTTTTCCTCTGCTAATGAGAAAATATTAATTCCATTTGGCAGATGAGAAATAAGAAATTTATGGATGGTTACTGTTGCACTGGAGAAAGCTATGGAATATAGATTCTCCAGATGAGCTTGTCTATAAACATCAGATTGTTTTCTGGCCTTCTGTTACTGAGCGAATATTGATGTGTACATGTGTGCAGGCATTTTGAGGAATGCATCTTACTATTAATCCCTGAACTTAAAAAGTACAGACTACTGCCTGGTTTTCCTTCAATTTACTTAAACAGTAGTTTATTTTATAGCTTACAACAATTAAAACTAAGAAAAAAAGCTGTGTCTGGATATAGACTTGAAAAATAACATAGATTCAGGCCTACAATAAAGATACTTCCCGGAACAGAATCAGGTTTTAGGGATGCAATCTAATCCAAGTATGTTGCATCAGTTACACTGGTAGACATTCTCACATTACACTAATGTCTTTTCAGATACATTTTAATTTGGGGTGGGGGCAGATTTGTTAATGGTAACTTGAAAGCACTTTATGAAAATATGAAATAATAGGAGAGAAGATACAACAACACGTATAATTTTAAAAAAGTAGTGCAGCCTTGATCCTCATTAATTAAATATGTGATAAGTTGGATTTTCCTTATTTATCCTTTGCTTAGCCTGATTTATTTCCTCTGGTCAGTTTGTGCCCCCTAGTTCCTGCTTATCTTCCTGCATTTACAGCTTTGCTTTCTTATATTCTAGGGTAAATTTTTATTTGTGGTGTAGTGTTTGATTACAGACTCTAAAAAAGGAGCTACTACAAAGCCACAGGGACAGTACCTGGTGACATTAGCTTGGTACAATGATAGGTCCTGAACCCAAGTAGGCCCAGAACCCAAATTAGGTTCAAAATTCTGTCTTTCCTTGTGTTAGTTACTTTAAGAGATGGCGATTCAGTGTTTTTATAGGGTTTTTTTCAATCCAGTTCTCCCTGTAATGCCAAGTCTCTGACTGTTCTTTGCCAGGCCTCTAGACATGGCCCCGAAAAGCACTTAGAGATTCTGAAGTGAAACCAATTTCCTATAGTCTTCAGAATCACAACTGCATCAAAACATGAGTACACAGTTAGACAGGATACATTCATATTTCATTCACAACAGAATCACATGACATGCAAGATGGGACTTTTAAATGCCATTTTAGCCAGGTAAATTTTTTTGAAAATAATCTTGAAAATGTTAAAGACAAACAAAATTGCATCAAAATTTGGTTATCAAAAGACTATTGCTGGTCCATTCAGTGTAACATGTTTATAATAATTTGGGTTTTTTGCAGTAACAGCTTCTAACCAGTCAGATAATTGCTGGGATACAATTTGGCCCACTCTATGTAAAAGTTAATTGAAAATTTGATTGAAGTGTTGCTCATATTAGTAATTTGGCCTTTTCGTTAAGTTGCTCTGCATTATCCTTTGCAGAACTGCTCCACATGCAATTAACAGATGAATGTGCAGGTGTACATGCTGTGAAAGTGCTGGAAATTTGACAAATTGTCAAGAAAAGTCTAATATGAAATCTGTGCTCAGAACACAGAGGTATGAGAAAGCCAGGACAGATTGATGTGGCCAATGTAATGGCAGAGAATTGTTTCTGAAGCTGTTCTCTCAAGCTGTTGAGTTTATGCCCTGGCTTCCAAGATTACATTCACTACAGATCTGATTAAACAAGAACCTTTAAGCAAGAAACCCAGAACATAAATAACCAAACTTTTCAGTTGTTAGAGCATGACAAATCCCATGAGGTTCTGATATGTAAAGATGTCTTGGAAAGAACATCTGAAAAATGTTACTTTTTTTTTTTATTACAGTTTTTAAAAGCTGCATTATTTTGCCAGGGTGACAGAGAACACTTGTTATAGTTTTGCTACCCCACATGCTTCCTCAGATTGGTATCTTCTATTACATCATCTGACTTGGAAAGTCTTTTTTTTTCACATCCATCAGAAAACAACAAACAGCACATTGTTTGTGCATAAATGTGTTTCAATGGCAAAACAGGCAAAATAAGACATGTTTGTTGTCTTTCTGTAATCAAATTTGAATACTGTCTGGTTTTAGTTTGTAACTACATGTGAGCCTGTGCACAGTGCCACCTGCTCTTCTGGGGCTGTTATCATGTTAGGACCACATGCATTACTTTGGGAGAAAGGCAAGCAGTGAAGAGGATCATTCTTGCTGCATGCTTGTCCAAGTTGGGTAAGTCATCAGCACAGGGGCATCAGGACCTTGCAGTCATCTTGCAGACTTGCACAGGACCCTTTCCCACTCTGGATTATATTTCCCTAATTTTCCAAAGAATCTACAAGTGAACAGTTATAGTAGAGAAGTGGTGGTATGCTGGGAATTCTTGGAACTATGTATAAACACCACCATTCCCTGATGATGGTTTAAGAAAGACATGCCGCAGTCCGAGATTATACAAGTCTGACACAGGCACAAGAGAAAAAAAAAAAACCACCCCACCCCCCAAAGACCAAATGCATGGGGAAGTCTCCAGAAGAGCTGCTACTGTCTGGGATGCTATTTGGCTATAATACTGCTTTGGGCAGGACTAAGGCATGCCTTTGGAGAAAAGAAGTTCAAGGCAGAAACCAAGAGTGGATGCTGAGCCCTGTCTTTGTGACCTAGAAAAAACATTTTGAAAGGCATATGGTGATGAGAGCAAGGAGAATGCAACTTCTATTTCACCTTTCTGGCGTTCACTGCTATGTGTACACACACATATACAGAATCTTTAGAAACAGTGGAATGCTTCAAAGAATGATAGAACCCCACCATCAATGTCTCTGTTCCTTCCATACTAAGTCCCCAATTTTTTAGCTGGCAGTTCTTACCTGTTCTCTGTAGGCTTAGCTGAGTTTTCATTTACTGGTCTATTTGCTACCTTCTTTTCCACAGAGGTTTAATGAGCACTAAAGAAAAAAAAAAACACTCAAGTTTTCTTGGGCAAATCAGTAACTTCCTTCCCTTAATTGCTTGGAGCGTGCAAGACACAAGGCTGTGATTGTCTCAGCCTGCATATTTTCTCCTGATGTCTCTTTCACATTGAACAAAAGGTGAGCATTTATATGTGCAAAAAGTACTAATTTATGCTGTTGCTCCCACCCCCAGTCTGGTCAGCTGTGGAAACACAGCTAGAATGCACAAATGCCAAAGCAGTGAAGCCTCAGTTTAAAAGGTTTTAGCATCAATTTGAGGAGACTGGAACTCCATGTTTCCCAGGAGCAGCAAACCTCTGGGACATACAGAGTCTTGCCTCCTCTTTGACACTATTTTTCTTCTGTTATTTTTCTGCAGCTATTATTCCTTTCAGGAAAAGTGCACTGTGCTCTACGATCAATATATTACTGTTAATACAAACAGAAGTACTGGAATAGGCTTCTCTTGTCTGGCCATACTGAAAATCAAAATTAACCGCAAGCAATGACAGAACTGTGTGGAGTGTTTAGGAATCACTCTAAGGCTGCTTAAACATCTTCTTAGTTCAGCTTCTTACTGCCAACAAATCTAATCCATGAGGCTCTTAAGCATATTATTTTCTCTCCCAAATACCTAGGATTGATGGAAAACATGTATAGGATGTTAATCCTCCCAAAGCAATTAAAACGTCTGAAATCCTAAAAGGCCACAGCTTGTATTTAAGCCACGTAAATTCTTGCCTTCAAAAGGAAAAGACCATGGTATTCTTACTTCTTGTTTCCTTATTCAGGGTGTTCCTGAAGCAGTTTGACTTTTCCTGCCCAGGTTCTGCATCTGTTACATCTTCACTGATTTTGGCAAACTGTAGTGAAGATACAGGCCAAGTAATAAAATTCTCATGCTAATTTGGATAAAAAAATCATTTCCACCTCAATTTTGCCATGTGTTAGCCACTGCAGACTAACTCTCACCTTGTCCTTTCCTTCCCCAGAACGATAAGAGACAGAGTTCATGGCCAGGTCTACAAGTGCTAACGTCAGGTTTGAGTGCTAAGGTAATTTCAAAAAAATATCTGTCTTTTAGTTATGCACGAAAAATGTCCAGTGGAGTTCTACTGAAAAAATAGTTCCAATCATAAGCACTGAGTACTCAGTTATGTGAGATGGTTAGTGGGTAGAAAATCCAGTTTTTACTGCTTTCCCATTCCCCTCTGAAGCTGTCCTGGTTTCATGCTGGTCATGAAACTTCTTGGTTCACTGAGTGTTTTGAACTTAGAAGACAGTAAAGCTTCTTCTTCCTAATGCTTAAATCACCTTAGCTCAAGAAAAGGTCTTAAGAAAAAAACATCATTTGTAAGTGGATGTGGAAAACAATACAAATGAAAAGGAGCATGAGAGCACTAATCCATCTTCACTGGGTTCCAAATGCCATGAATGTCTTTGTTCCAATTAAATCTAAATTATTCCAAATTTCAAGTAACTTTGTAATTATTTCTTACTATTGGTTGCAGGACTGAGATAATTTTCAGTTTAGTGACTGCTCAGTTTGCCATCCTTTTGCTTTTATGATTAGGTAGTCTCCAAAGTACAGCATGCCATGCAGACATGGTCCATTGCAGACATTCTCCCTTTTTGGTCTTCCAAGCAATTATAGTTTTTTCTTGATCATTTCTACAGTCTGTGGGAAAATTGCTTGGAGGGGTGAAATTATAGAGCTAATAGAAGTTGTAGTGTTATAATAACCTTTTTAGGGAAAAATACAGTTGCCACTTTCAGATGGTTGGCATGTATGGAATCTACTCCAATATGGTTCCTTAGGCAAGCTACTATCCTAGAGGAGCAATGGAGGGTTTAGCTGAGTGGGGACACTGTGGCCAGGCTCTGCTGCAGCCCCTGCAGGATTGGGAGCATGATGGTATCACACAGCCAATAAGCTGCAGAGCAGCTGTCAGATGGAAAATATATGAGAAGCTGTCTGTTGCTGGGACAACAACAGTGGCAAAATTATTCTCCTTAGATGAACCTTGCTCATTATAATCTCGTTACAATACTAACACACACCTCCACCCCAAAGTTACCCACTTCCAAGGCATGAACATCCCTCACTGAGCATGCGCTTTCTCTTTCTTATCAACTATGTCTTTCAATGAAAGTGGGAGAAGTTTACACCAATCAATAACGAAAGAATGTATGACTAGAGTCACTCAAGCTCCACCTGAGAGTAAAGAAAAGTATAAAAGTGAATGAATGCGGGGAGAAGTTAGGGGAGACTCCATCGTAACTTCTGGGATCAGTCAATGGGCTGAACCTGTCTCTTCCCCCATAGGGACACCTACTGGGTAAGAACTTGACTTATGCATGCTAAATAACTAATCCATATTAGCTGTTATTAGTAATTACGGTTTTGGTTGTATATAGTTTGGTTCTATATTCAAGTTTGTTTATGCAGGCAGTCCCTCTCACCGGCGATCATGAATCTTGTCATGATATTTTAATGAAGAGCCTTACTCTGTAAACTGTTAACATGAGTCCTTTGTGGGTGCTAGCAGTTGCTGGCAGTGGGTCACACATTCAAACAAAGTGGGCAGACCTGCTGAGGGGTCCCCCTGATGCTGTTGGTGCATTTCGCTGAACAAGGCAGCCGAATTGCCCTCCGATCCAGCTGGACTGTTCAGTGAAGGGTCCCTGTAACGGGGTGCTCACAGACTGGTCCGGCACAAGGGTCTCAGCTTTCCTGGGGTGCTGATAGACAGATCAAGCACCTGGAGTTAGGAACATCTCTCCACCACCACCACCCTTTTTCACGTGACACAGTCAAAACTGAGTTCACTTGAAAACTTCTTTCTGCACTGCTAAATGCAGAGCCATACAGCAGGTGTAATCACCAGCCTCAGGCCGGATGGGAGCTGCCTGTGTGCTGCTTTGTGGCAGGGACTAGCCAAGTCCATCCTGCAGCCAGGGATCTGCTCCGGGCAGCCACTGTGCGGGGCTGGTGCTGCCCAGAGTCACCACACTGCATCACCAGCACCCTGAGATCCGGTGGTCTTACCGTCAGGATCAATACAACTTGTTCCTTAAAAGGACAGTGCCATTTGCTGTGGTGACAGCTGTAGGGGGAACAGCACCTAGAGGAAAAAAAAAAATCTGCTTGGAATGAAATTTGTCAGCTGAGCAGTTTGGTTATTGTTTGGGTAATAGCTAGGGACTTCTAGGCAACAGCACTTTAGGACCTTCTTGGCCCTGGAGCTTTAGAAGGGCCACTGGAGTCAAGCACTACCCATGCTTTTTCTGTGTATTTTCTGTTGAGCCATAAGAAGGAGATTTGGTCACGAATCCTACACACACTTCCCCACAGGACAAAGGCCTTGTTTGGCAGAAGGGGTTATTTTCAGAGATCTCTGGCTGTGTCATTTTGCCTGTGAGGCATGTTTCTCTGTCCTTGTGTTTAACTGATTTCAGAAAAAAAACACCAGATAAATCTATGGAGCAAAACTTCTCTGAGGTCCACTGGTGGCTTACATACCACTTCTGGCATACAGAATCCCTTCACTGCTAAAGACCAGAAAGAAAGAACAGGAGCAATGCTGGTGTAGATCTCTTCTTATGTAGCATCATCTTACTGTCTGGTTTTGGACGCTGTCAGCACTGCACTCGATGGACCTTGGTCTTAGCATTTCTCTCCATCACACCTCTGAGACTTAAACAGAGCAAGGGCTTAGAGCACCTTAGCAAAAAAAACCACAGAAAGCACTGTGGTGCTTCCAGGGTTGCAGACACATATTCCTTCATCAGCAAGGGAGAAGAAAGGCACCAAATATCTCCCTGATTTTTAGACAAGCTCCCTAATGACTAAAATTCAATTCTTTTCAAACATACCTATATTCTGGGTATTGCAGTGGAAGCTCTCGGAGGAGATACAGAACTGGGAAGATTGTTTATGATCAATGTGACAATGCTTTCCTGAGTGTCAGCTGTAATTGATTTTTCAGTGCTTATCTGTGAGAGGAAATTGTACACAGCTTCTCAGATTGTAACGTGCAGACACTCAAGATTAAGTTACCATAAATAAGCAACAATAAAGAAGACAAACAAGGAATCGGCTGATGTCTTCAGCAAAAAAACCTCCACATTCTTGCATTTGGATGAGAGTGAACAAGTTTTTATTATCTTAGAGAAAATGATTACTGACCTAATAAATCACAAAACAGGGCAGCTACATACCCTGTCCATTTCATTCACCAGGAAACAACGGACTGTTGGAATCTAGTCTGTACCTTGCCATAACCATAGATTGCCATAACCAAGGTCTTTCTTTCTTTAAAGAGCAAGGCAGCATGCCTGGTTTATGTGTGTTGCACCTGGCTAACTGAAATTATCACAGAAAGTTCATGTGCATGCTGCGGACTTGATATTTTACATATATATAGTGTATATATATAAAAATACATATATAGTGTATATACGTAACAAGGCAGGTACTTGTTAGTGAGCTTTGTTAGGCAGAGCGAGCTGGAAGCATGCAGGAAGTTAACTAGGAGCACATCTTCCTTTCATTTTAACAGGGATACAAGGTAAAATGAAACAGTATATTTGGAATATTCAGAAATATTCTAAGTGGGTTTAAATAAATTAACTCAATACTCATCCCTCCAAAATCAATTAAAAAAAAAATCCAGTAAAAACTCTATTAGAAGTACTCAGAAAAAACTCAGGAAATAAGAATATCTGCAAAAAAGCTACAAGTCCAGGAATATAAAAATTCCTACTAGAAATCCACATAAATGCATATAAATGCATCCACTCAGTCATTCTTGGATCAAAACCATTTACCTCTAGGTTAGAATGTCATATGATTTCAAATATCCAATGAAAACTCTCCAGAGTACTATGAATGTCAAATTATATCCCTTGTACAGGATCGTCTCACCACTGTTATCTGGGTGACAGTAAATATGATGTGAGTAGTTGCATGGAATTTCTCAACAATTTTTTAACAATAACAGGCGAAATAAGGCAATCAGTCAAATAAATTACTCTTCTTCTTCAGGTCTCATACCCATGTCCCAGTTCTGAAAAATGCATAATCGTTGTTTATATTGAAAACCTGCATACTAAGACCCAGCTTTAATCTGTGCAAAAGCCATGCTGCAAAAGACAGATCAAAAGCTATGCTGAAGATATTCTGAGTAGAAGTACGTGCTGAGTTGGTGATTCTATTTTCATTCTTTGATCCTACCGCCTCTCTTGTTGCCCTAACTATGCTGCGTGTGGTTCATAGCCTGTGAGGTTCAGAGGAGAGCTCTTTTTGAAAATGCTCTGTGACCAAGGCATTCAGATGCTATTGCTACAGGACTTATGAAAATTATGTTCTTGAAAATAATCAGTCTTGCGCTTCCTGAAGCCTTCTTTAATAGCTGGCCTCCAGAAGAGCAGAGCGTCGAGCAAATGAAGATAGTTGATAGAACTGTTGAGTCAGCTAGAAGAATATGACTAATTTTACCTGGAACTTAATTTCTTTCCCAGCTGTCATACATGTGATAGAATACTATCATTTTGCCTCCAGTGGTGTTAGGAATATTTTATTCTCCATTTCATAATATTATTCTGAATCTTATCCAGATGAATACATACAAATTTTTGCCTTTTCTTTCCTTAGTAAAGACATGGGTGCATGCATTTGCACTTAGACTGCCTGTTTTGCAGCCAATTAGACTGCATAATATGACATAGGAAAGAAAATAAAAATGAGATAATCCAGAGATTTTATGCTGAAATCCAGCATCCACATGACCTACTTTTTATCAGACAGACATAGTAGACCAGACTCAGCTATTGCCCAGCAATTAAAAAGTGCCTGGGTGCTTCCCCTGCCCTATCCAAGGCATTGTTACAGTCCGTTTTATGTCATTTAGAAACAAAACAAAATACATGCCTGTCAGTCACTTGTTAATGTAAATTGAAATGACTGCTGTATGCCTCATTCCCATTTGGAAAAAGTAACTGATTACTCACTGAAAAAGTTTTCCAATGATAGCAATGTCTTGGGAGAAAGAAAGTGATAAACTGCAAACCTGAGACTACAGATTATGGCTGAACAAAATTGTGGATGTAGCAAAGACCTAGATCTGTTCACTCTCATCCAGCTAGATAATTTCTATACTTTCCCAAGGCACTATGTTTCTAATTGTAGGGGTGTCTGAATGCTGTACAAGGGTAACAAACTATGATTCTTTGCAGACCTGTAAGGGCAAGGTGGAGTTTGTGCGTTACTTTTTATAGTAGTTCCCTAAAGATTCATTGCTTCTGATGATACATACTTTCTCACACTATATTTTGCTCTCCCTAAGTTAAAAACCCAAAGAGACACAGACTCCTGATGAAATGTAGTGCTGGGATGTTTCCCCATTTGTATTCATTACAAATTCTATGATGCTTTTCTGACCTACTGTTACTGAGAATGTGATCTCAGTGGAAATGTTGATGAACCCAGACTGATTACGAATGAGCTGGACCTGACCTCTGCACCTCATGGAGCTGAATTTCAGCTTGCATTTATACAGTTAAGACCCAGATCCTTGGAAAAAAAATAGGATCTGATACACAGATAACTGAAGGCAATAGAAACTTTTAAATTTATTTCAAATGTTATGGGATGAAGCTTTTATTTTATGTTCCTTTGCAACTGAATTCTCACTGAAATCTGAAACTCATGTTATAGAAATGCAAGGTCAACATTCTAACAGCAAATAAATGAGAAAATTACTATGTGCAACTGAAGGAAAAGAACCTTAACTGAGTAAAGGTGATATCTGGCCCAGCAATAGATCCAGATTTCACTGCTGGCCTAGACTTGCCTAGACAGTGTAATCTGAAACAGGAGTGTGAGATCCTCAGATGGAAGATTTATACCCCAGATCATCAGATGGAAGATTTGCTTGATCTGACTGAAGAAAATCAAAGTTTACTGGAATTTCTATAGAGGATCTGGTTCCTACTGTTGTTAGGGTAATGGCTTATGTGTGATTGAAGCCTGAAAAAATACACCCTGAGCCAGGCAGAAGCAGTGCTGTGCTGTGAGCACAGATGCAGTCACCAAAGGCTGGCCCCTTTCGGATGGTGGTCTTCTGTCAGTTGTGGTTTTCACTGCCAAATCATAAAAAAGTGGGAGTGATGTTCCCTGCACTGAGAGTGTGCTTCCCCTCTGGAAGGGATAATTGTGCATGGGCTGTTGATTCCTGGTAAAACAGGAAGGTGATGTTCATGTCACTGGCAGAAAAGCCAAGATGAAGTGGGCTTTCCCTGCCAAAGCATGCACAGTAATTAGGTACATCCACATACCCTTTCTCCCTCACAAAAGAGCCTGAAAGGATAGCTGAACTCGATGGCTAGAAGACTTGTTTAGCTTCTTTGGCTGCTCTTTCTTCAGCTGTCTGTCTGTGTAGTTCCAGCAGTGCAATGGGGCTTGATAAAACTTTGCTGATGTAAATTGAACATAGGTGTTCCTATGTCTGTTGGGATGCAGCTGATTTTATGAGCTCTCCAGACTTGCACAGGCATTAAATTAGGCAGATATGAGCTCCTAGGAGAAAGTATTTGTAATTCTATAGAATGCTGGAATACCTCTGTTGGTCTGATGGATACCACACTCAAGTTATGTAAACTGTCATGCTTTTTTCTTTTTTCCCTTTTCATTATTGTTAACTGCATGACAGATCACATTGCCTTTGTCCAAGGTATAGCAGTGCACACACACGCCCATGGTGTTCTTCTCTGGCTCATTATTTTGTGTCTGTTGGTTCTCATTCAGAGCACTTTCACATTTGAATGTATGTACTCACAAAGAGTTAGTCACCAGAAGTTGCTTGGGAGTGCCATTCTAAAGATGGAAATGATTGGATGGGATGCCTTTCAAACCAGAGTATTGGCCATGCTACCATGAGGAAAATCTCATAAGAAAATTTTTTTGTTGTTGTCTGTGCTGCACAACTTTCCCTTTAATGTCACTGCAATTTTCAAATTTTTTTTGCACCTTGTCATGTAAGATCCCACCATTGATGTTTCCCTGCAAGCACCTAGTCTTGAGAAGCTCTCGCAAAATCTAAACCTCTGTCTTGTATCATTGAAGCACCTGCTTTGAAGAACCCATGTGGTTTATTCTCAATTAAATCCAGCTTTTTCACATTTTCCTTACTTACCACACTTTTCTGAACTACTGTTGTTTTCCAGGTGGATTCTAGAGCTTGCTTTTTAAAACTTATATTATGCTGGATCCTTCCTAAGTTCACAAAGGTCTCTGCCAAACAGGGAGAGCTTGTAACAATCCTTCAATAAGCTACTCCTCCTACTTAGCACTTTCAGATGTGTTTTGGGTTTTTTTATATTATTATTCAGACCACATTGCCAATTTTAAAAACTAATGATTGCTGGGTAAAACCCTACTCATCTTCTTTGAGAACAAATAGTAAGCTGAACACTTTTCTATGAACTGCAGTTAACATTTTCACTGGTCTTTTTTCCTGATGCTGATCACAATACTTTAAACCGCAATAAATATTCTAGCAGAAAATCAACAGCAAGGAACAGGTCTTTAACGCAAGAGGAAAGAATCTGTTGCTTAATGGATATTTTCCATCTTCAATTCCCTTTTTTCTTTAAAAAACATGGAGGAAAAAAGACAAATAAGCTATGCTGTCTCGTTTGTGGCATTTCAGACATGTTAAACTCTAGAAGTTCTGGATGTTTTTCAGGAGCACCAACTCTCACAAGTTTTTTAGGCACAGTCAAAAAGGAACTGTACAAACTTCAGATTCATATTAGAACTGTAATCCAAAGATAATTTTTGCAGTATTTTAAACCTCAAGTTTTTAGGAATCAATGGGTCATATACCACCTACAAACTGTGAGATACAACAAAAATAATACAACTACAGCAGGTGAATTATTTGCAGGTCAGATAGCCAGCTATTATTGCTGATGCTCTCAAGCCTTTTGCTCACAGCCTGGAAGTTATTTCTGTTAAATGACAGCTGAAGCTTCTTTTCTTTTCATCTCAAGATTCCAAGAACAGGTACTTAGAGAAAAGCTCTAAGTCTAGGTTAGTGAAATTGCAACACTTAGCAAAACTTTGCCCATGAGTCTCTCTGCTTTTGTCTTTTACATTTTCTGTTCTCCATTTTAGACTTGGACTCTTAACTGTAGAGTTACGTCCTCACCTTCTTGTGATGCATACAGAAGCCCAGTTAGAATTAATGAACTACAGTTTTCAGATGTCTAAGAAAGAGTTGTCTGGCACCATATGCACATTTTTTTCAGTTATTTTTCAACATAAGTGCAAACATCTTAGTTTCTAAACAACAGCCCCTGATTCAAAGCCTATATAAGTCAACAGAAAGCCCTCCTTTTTACTTTTGTTTCTGGTTTAGCGTAATTTTAAGGTCTTGCTGTTCAATTTATTGGTGTCTCTGGGGGAAAGATCTGGCATTAATTGAATGACATGAACAGAAAATTGGGGAAAGTTTTAAATATTTGCCACATGTGCTGCTGTCACAGAATCTCTGTTTGTCACAGAAGAAAAGTTTGGGGTGAAAACATGGCCCACTTCTGAAGACCATGCCCTAAAAGCAAGTTTCCACAAGCTCAGAAGAAAAGCAACCTGTAAGAGAAAATAGAACCTTTCCTCTCTTCTTCTGGGTTGTTCTTTGCTACTGAGGTTACAAACTAAGGTCTTAGACTGTCTCTTTGTCAAAGCTTTGACACTGTTAAGAAGGAACATGTCACCAACACTATTTACACTATAAAACACGGCAGTGTCTAACCTGAGAAGGGCTAGTTTGGTCTGAAGTCTAATGTTTGCTTCCACCATGATGAAAGTTCTGGTCTGAGCTTCTTTTACACTATGATGACAAGAAAACTTTCTACACTGCCTGGCTTTGATGCCACTTCACTGCCTTTGATTACTACTGCTGGGGTGCAACCTGGTTTTGTGATGGTTATACACACAATATTGGTGATTTAACTGATTTTCAAATTATTTTACTTAACCTGTGCAAAACATCCTTTGTGTTATTAACTGTAATTACTTATATGTCTAGGTCTTTTCAGCAGGGGAAAGCTCTACTCATTGTAAGGGGAACATGATTTTATGCTGATACAGTAAAATTGAATGAATTTCTGTGCTGGCCCTCTTACATCACTAAAAGAATGATTTATTTTGCTGTCATTTAAATCACTTGGTGGTACATATGTACTTCACTGCAAGAATATTCACTGAGAAACAAAGGAAGCTTGCATAGCAGCTGATAGACGTTAGCTAATTAAAGCGAGAGAAGCAAGGCCTAAGCAGATGGGGAAGGTTTTACGCTGTCTTTCATGATTTTGCTAGTGTGAAATGTAATTAAATTTGTTGCGTTACTCAATGACTTCATGATCACAGAATCATAAAATGGTTTGGGTTGGAAGGGACCTTAAAGATCATGTAGTTCCAACTCCCCTGCCATGGGCAGGGACACCTACTAGACCAGGTTGCTCAAAGCCCCATCCAGCCTGGCCTTACAAAAGGGCAATGCCTCAGGTAATGTAAATCAATAGAATTCACTGCAAGATAGTGTGAATGTGACTTCTTTACTTCATAGTACAGAAATATAATTTTATTGACAAATGTACACTGCCCTCAGAAATATACCTCTTTTTCTTAGCAGTTTATTTGAGTCCTTGTAACAGGTTATTATGAAGCAATGTTGTAAACGTTTAAGGACTCTTCATTATCTGCACAACCAGTTCCTTACAGGCTTTAATCACTTTTCCCTGTAGACCAATGACTGTTTGTCATTGTGACTTTGTTTGCTATTATTTCTTTCACCCCAGTTCAACACCCTGCTAACCATAGGAGACATTTACATTCCTCTCAGAAAGGAGCATCCTCCTCTCCTCATTATTTTGTCAGATCTAGAAAGTCAGCAAAGCTCTTCATGTGGTTTCACATTAATGTCACATGTCAATTATTTCAATGAAACCTCATGGAACTCCATGCTGCAGCTCAGATGAGGGGCAGATTCCAGAAATCCCTTGCATAAATTAAGAACTGAGGGCTGAACTAAGACAAATCGAGGTGTTTCTTCAGCAGCAGTTGGAGGTCTCTTCCACTGATAAAAAAGTGCAAAGGTAAACAGATTCCTATACAACATGATCTCCATTTCTGGTTCAGGCAAAGATAGATTTTTGTTCAGTCTAAACCTCAGAAAAAAAGTGTTTCCCTGAAGAAAGCAAGTAACAGTGGATGTTAAGTCAGCTTTAAACAGACCTTCACATACAACTTTGCAGAGAAATACATCTATGAGTCCAAAGAAAGCTTACTTTTGGGCAACAGTGTTGTAATGAAATAGAAAAGGTCAGGCATTTTATCAAGTTGAAGGAAAGATTTGTGGTAAAACTACCCACAGGTCATGAGATTCATATCATGAATTGCTTCCTGTTAACAGCTTCATGAGAGCCAATCTGATGAGCATATGTGCTGTAACCCACTTGCTCCTCTGCAGAGAGGGAATGGAAACATCGTGCCACTTAGAAGCATTGATACTCAAACCCTGGGATGCAAATGGTTCACTGAATGAGAGCCAATGTGAAACTGGTCTCGCCAGTTGTTTGAAATGATGAAAATTAGTTCCTACTGAGAGATATGCTAAGATACTAACAGTTTACCTCACCAAGGACACCCAAAATCTGTTTTATTCTGAACAGTCTCTCTCCTAAGGTTAGGAAAATGTTTTGTGTGGAACACAATTGCAACATTCCTTGCAAATTAGCAAGCAAAGTGAAGGCTTCATTTTGTTAGTATATGATGCATCACGTATTTAAAAGAGGAAGGGAGAGGGAATAGGAAAAAGTCTTTCAGTGGATTTACTATCAACATTATATAGACCACATATTAGGCTACTGAAAAAAATTAAAAATGGGATGCATGTGGAGGTACCCGAGTACTACCCTCAGTGTTTTTGTTGCCGCACCCTAACTACCATACATGTCAGTGTGGTATCATTGATCATGCAGGTGTAGACTAGAGACATCAAGGAACTCCATTCAGAAAAAGTAACAAGAAAGTTGCTTTGAATCACTCTCTCTCACTGCAGTTTCCTTATTGTCTGCTTTCCTGAAGTCTAGGTACAAACCACAGTCCAGTTCCTCACAAAATTAAAATGTTCAAGACAGTTGGATGCCAGTACACCAATCATCTAACCATAACATCTGTGGAGGCAGGCACGCTTCTTCCATATTTACATGGACAACTTAGTACATACTTATAACACTGTAGCCATTAGTTTACTAATGAAGAACTTTTCTCATGACCAGACAGAAATAATTCAAAAAAGTATTTTATCATAGAGGAAGATTCCTTGCATATAAATTTAGTAGGAAGTATAGAGGACATGTCAGAAATGCCAGCAGGAAAACAATGTAAATGTTTACCAAATGACTTTGTTATTCCTAGTGTGACAGAACTTGCAATGTCCAAAGGACTCTTCTTATGCTCAATAGGAAGAAAAGCCCATCCCAAACAACTAACAGAGTGTGTGGAGAAGACTAAAAAACTAAAACAGAAACACAGGAAGACAAATGCGCTTCCCAAGATCACAAAGCATGTTAGCTGGTAATAATGTTTTACGTCCAGACATTCTTATGTCACTTCCCTGTACCCTTCTTACAACACTTCATTATAAAGTACAACAGGGTGATTCTCCAGGTATTGTACATGTAAAAGCTCAGACTGAGAAGAACTGAGGTCTCATTTTGAAGCCAGTAATAAAATACTTTTTGCTTTTCAGCTCAGCGCTCTGTCTACAGGCTGTATCTCACATCATCCTGGATTTACCCAAAGGAAGCATGGTTCTCTAAGAGGACAAAAAAATGTTAAGAAGATAATCGTTTGTAAAGGATGCATCTCACAAAATAGATGGGAGACTTCTACTCTAAGATGATCAATGTAAGATGGACCAACCATGGCACAGGTCTGCTGCAGACATGTACAGCAGATTAAGTGCAGGTCCTAAACTCTCTGCTGTCATAATGAGTCTCTCTCACATCAGTTTTCAGTAGACAAAGTCAGTACGATGCTCAGAAACATGGTGATTCCAAGCAAAGCATATATTCAAATGAGTCATCAGGCATTGACATTAGGCAATGATAACATGCCAGATTGATTCTTTTCTGTTGTGGTGCCATTCTTTTGACCTGAATCCCAGCATAGGTGAAATCAGGAACAAACTCTCTAGATGTAGATGTATTGCAGTGGCATAAAGTGTACACAAAGGGTTGGAAACTGTCTCTTTCCTGCGTTTGTTATATATATATATATATATTTATATACACATATATATGAATTACTAAATTATTTCATGAGTATATATTATTTCCTGAACAAAATATTTACTTTAGTCACATAGAGGATGAAATTTCTTTGAGAGAAAAGAACAGTTTCAATGGATAATGTGAAGTTTTAACCTTCTGACCTGACCACTCCTATGACTAGGACAAAAGCTGTTCTATCACTACAAAATGAAAAGCTATTACCACTGCAACATGCTCTATTTTCCACTTAATGGGCAAATCATGCTGGATTTTGCAGGTGTCTAAAGGACTGTGGGCTCTCTAGTAGCAGTGCTTGGTTTGTGTGAGCTAATTGTGTGCTTACATATTTGCAGATTCTTCTTTTCTTGTTAGATCAGGGTGCAAGTGAACTTAACACATGTACAACTAATTCTGTCCAATGCAGACTACGGATTTGTTGTATGATGTGTAACTACACTATGACATTGCCATAGTAGTAGAACTGCAGCACACATATTTAGGCAGGTGAGATTCAGCACAGTAAGCAAATCCCTACAACGAAGTGATAGTAATGCATAAGTACAGTACTTGCATTCCATAGTAAATATAAGCATTCACCTCAATTGTCCAGTACAAGAAACAAGCTTAAGCTGCACCATGCATTTTATCATAAGCTAAATATATTGTACTAAAAAACTAAAGACTGCATGTCATACTTTCATTGTTCAATGCACACTCTCATTTACAGCAATATGAGTATTTCATTTCCTAAAACTGTAACTAATTTTGGTACACAAGGAACAATTATGAAAAAACAGCACTGAGACTTTCTGAAATACATTGTCTTCCATATACAGCCTTTCATTTTTAAGTCTGTGCAGGACAAGTGCATTGTATGCATTTTCTGTTAAACCATTTGATACATGGTTTTAATTACCAGTCAGTGCTACTTCATACTGACTTTTGCCATGGGTTGGGATATCTTTTCGCTATTAACGTGAAATGTAATATGAACTAAGATTTCCTTAGTTTGCTGTGTGCACTTCTTAATGTCATAAAGAGCAAGTATTTGCACATACCTTTTGATATTTTCAGATCCCTGGTAATGTATTCACTGTAATTTACTTTTTATTTGGATCATTGATTGCGCTATCATTTACTATGTCCGTGATAAAATAGATTTTTGACTAGTATAGGTCAGTGTAGCTGCATCAAAGTAAATGGAATGTTCCCAGCAGAGCAATTGGTTGCTGTCCATTTCATGATAAATACGGCTTTGTCTATGTTAGGAATAAAACTACTGTCCTGGTTTCAGCTGGGGTAGAGTTCATTTTCTGCCTAGTAGCTGGTGCAGTGCGGTGCTTTGATTTAGTATAAGAATAATAACAGACTGATGTTTTAGTTATTGCTAAATATTGCTTACTGTAAGTCAAAGACTTTTCAGTTTCCTGTGCTCTGCCAGCAAAGAGGTGCACAAGAAGCTGGGAGAGAGCATAGCTTGGGCGGCTGACCCGAACCAGCTGAAGGGATATTCTATACCATAGGACATCATGCTCAGTATATAAACTGAGGGGCAGTTGGCCAGGAGTGGCTGATCACTGCCAGGGGGCTGGCTGGGCATTCGTTAATGGGTGATGAGTTACTGTATTGTAAAAACTGGGTTTTATTCCTCTCTCTGTTATCTTCCTTTTCATTACTTCCACCCTCACTTTATTTCAATTATTAAACTGTTCTTACCTCAGCCTATGGATTTTAACTTTTTCCAGTTCTCCTATCCACCCCACTGGGGGTGGTGGGCAGTGACCAAGCAGCTGCATGGTACTTAGCTGCTGGCTGTGGTTAAGCCATGACAACCACCAATATCAGCATTTTCAGGAAAGTGATTTTTAGAAAGAGAAAAGCCTGTGATCTGTATTTTCTGTACTAGTCTCCCTTTACTCTGAAAAAGATATGTCCTTTAACCTAGAAGGGTTTGCTAATTGGGGTTTCTCTTATATTATCATTCTATATGGTAAACTCACAGCACAGCAACTGTCAGGGTGGTGATTCATGACAGTGTCCTCATGAACAGCAAAGCTGTAATAAAACTGAACCCTGAACGCAGACATCTAACAATACCAGACCACTGGGAGAACTGTCTGTTGAGAAGGATCCTCAAAACTCCTGTTAACACAGCCTGAATTATCTAGAACACTATCTTTCCATACTTTAGTCTCTCAGGCACAAGTTCTGAAGGTCAGTTTCCTACAACATAAAAGCCAGACACATGTAAGATATTTATGTATACTTACATCCTGAGTTTTCATTCTTTTCCAATTATTAGCTTTTTATCCCACAAAAATTATGAAACAAATATATAGCATGTTCCCACATGCATGGTTTATAGTAGGGCACAGAAGGTACAGTGGAAACAAGGAAGCAACTGAAAAAACCTTAATTTGAAGCTGTATCTTGTACACCAACACTGACAGGGCCAGCCTGTGGATATTGTGTAGGCCAAGTCCTCCAGGACTCTTATAGCTTCCAGCAAAAAGTAGATGGGCTTGCTATTCGTATCAGCTGTTTTGCTCTATTTAGTCCAGATAACTCCCTTTTTTGGACATCATATCCCAGAATAAAAATGATGTTATTTAAGAATAAATATTTTCTGAAATTACATCTGTGCTGCCATGCTGCCCTGCTGCCCTGCTCCCCACCCCCACCTCCCCTTGCCCCGTACAATCCGGAATGGTAGACACTCTGTAATAACCAACTGAAAATAGTTTTCCATTAATAGCTGTGCCAGCTACTTTGCTCATTGACTCCTTTTAGTTAGCTGTTGTATTTAATATCAAAATGTTTCACCAGATCATGAAGATACTGCTAGTTAAAGAAATGTTGCTGTGCCTCAGTCTTGAACACAAATTACATGTAAGTGTGGAGTTAGTTAAGAAATTAGTTTGCATGGCTAGAATTTGGGACTTTAGAAACAGAGTAAAGACAACTTTTTGTCCTAACTTTAAAATACTGTCTTTTGAACATGAAGCTATCATGGATGGAATGACATATTTCACTTGTAAGAGAGAAACAGCAATATATTTATTGGTATAAAATGGAAATTTAGCAAAGTTTGATAATAAGCGTGACAGTATAACAGGATTTGATGGCAAGGTACACTTGATTATTTACTGCACGGAGGACAGGGTCACACAAAACTGCCAGGGAGATCCTCCCATTGAGTCATGAGGTTCAGAAAGGACCCCCTTGCACTCCAAACACCTTCTCAGAGGGAATTTTATGTGTGGCTAGGTCCAGACTCAGTCTCAGACTTGGTCAACAGTTTATATATAAAGAATTATATATGCACAATCAATCCTTAATACTACCTAGCTAAAATCTCAAGGTTTAGCATGCTATTAATTACTTACTGAGGATCTGTTGTGGCAAGGAATCTCTCAGCTTCGAGGAGTAACCTTGAGAGGCATCCCCACTCAAGGGGAGATCCTGGAGTGCATCCACTGCTGTGTAGGAGAGCTCAGTGGGCTCTGAGCTGTCTGCTACATTAAAATTACGTGGAAAATTGAACGCAAGACTTGACTCTTCAAATAGATACTGGGAGAGCAAAAAAAGCATATGATATTTTTCACTGTGTTTTATAGCTAAATATATTATTTTAGCAGGGATCAAAGACAATGCCACATGACATTTAACAGTCCTTAGTATTGATCTAAAAATCTTTGTAATGAATGACTCGTCAACAAATACCAACCTGGAAGAATACGAAATGCCAAATCTGGGAGACTGTTATAAATGGAGCCCTGAAAACTAATGACAATAAACACTGACATTGTTTGGAAACAAATTCATCCACTGCGAGTAAGATTGCTATTTTTATTAAAAAGGAAAATTTCAGTTTTAATAATGTTTCAGGTGCAGGAGATGATACCCTGAAACTCCTGATTTTTTTTATTTCTTTGTTAAGTATTTTTGGTGGATTTATTCTGTACTTTTCAGCCTGTGCTGAAGACATATTTGACTGGGTATTCTCCCAACCTGGCTTCTGAAGCATTTGAGTAACTCTCTGTATGACACAGAAAGTGTCTGAATATTCTACCTGTCTGTATTTCCTGGAGGAAACGTGATCCTCAAATCCTACAGAAAAGAATACCAGTAACAAAGGTGAACTAAAAAACTTCACCTTCCTCACCACCAGAAAGAGCTGACCCAGAGCAGCAAAGGCTACACCCCCCAGGACATGCTTCTGCTACAGAGGAAGCAGTGACCACTGAATCGTCAGGGTGGGCAATGGAGCCCAGGAAAGTCTCCTTGTGAAGGTTAAAAAAATTTCCCACATTTAGCCTAAGTTTCAGTGTATTGTAGTGCCCAGTCCTGCAATATTTTGATTTCAGGCAAAAAAATTATGCCCTTTATACTTTCACGGGAATTAGGAATGAAATAAAACCTCTTAAAACTGCATAGGATTCTGGTTTTGCTGGATTTCTTTCAGGCCTTAACCTATATTAGTCTTGACATTAGTGGCCATCCTTCTGAAGCACTGAATAATATTGAACAATTTATTCTAAGAAACATCTGTTTATTTCATGTTGCTACAAATATACTTCTACCTTTTTGGACAACATTACTAATGGAGATAATGATCACAGATGTTTCAAAAGGTGATGTTTTCTTAAGCATATTGTTGTGGAGCAGTGTGACCTGTTCTTCTCCCTTACAGTTTTACACATTTCAAGAACTAGCTTTCCCAGCAGCATGTCCTTATGCAGTGAAGTGCGTAGACATGGATCCACTCATCCCGAAGAGGCGTGATGTGACAACACAACTGGGAAAGAGTGAATTCATGGCAGTAAAGGGAAACAATTCAACAGACAACAGGCATTATAGGGAGTTTAAACAGTCATCTATTCTTTCTAATTCTTGTCTGACAGACTGAAAAGTTATTCTGTTGGCTTCCTTAGAACAATAAGAATTCCAGTGTGTATGACCATATTTGTAAAGTTGCTTTGAGTAGGACAAAGGAAAAGAGGAAGGGTACTGTGTGCATTTGTACTTGGCTAGAAAATTACCTTTTTCCAAAGGCTCTGTAGCGTATAATTATGACAATATCTTATTGCCATTTTATCAGTGAGAAAAATGCAGGAAACAGTAGGGAAAATGCTTATCCAATATTTACCCAGCAAGGCCAGACACAATAATGACATGTATCAGTCTTGTTGAAATTTTTTATAGTGGGCACCTTTCCAGGGCTACACCCTTCCCTTATCTCAAACCAAAAGATATCCTTAAGTACCAAACACTGAGATTTATAACAAAGCCACATTTCAGAACTGTCTCCTGACTCAGACAGCAAAATTATTTGCACATTTTCAACAGCGCAGCATCTATAACCACTTTCCCAGTGAGGTTTGGGGTGTGGTTTCCCAGAGAGGTTTGGCCTAGGGCCCAGAGCTCTTTTTTATTGGTTATATTTGAGAAGGGAACCTTTAGATGGCAGCAAGATGCCTTGGGAAAGGGAACCAGAGCAGGTATGGACAAATCTGAGCTGTACTAGAAGTCTGACAGTGGCTGTAGATGCTGCCTGCCTACTGAAGAGGTGGAGCTAAGCATACATCCCTGCCATCTCCAGCATCTGTTCCTGAGAAACACAGAAATAATAGCTATAGCCACAGATCTTGACATAACTTGTGCTAGATAAGGCTTGGACCATTTTGCATGGAGCCTACTCAGAAGTGAAATGAGGAAGGCAAAAAACTGGAGACTCCATTCCTCATCCCTTGCCTGTGAAGATAGTAGCATTGTGTGCTTTTACCTTTCTCATTCTCTTCCCCAACACACCAGGGGGGAGTAAGTGAGTTGCTGTGTGGGGCTCAGCTGTCTGCTGGTGTTAAACCATGAGATTGGTAAAGCACATCCCTGGGAAAAAAATGTGGGTTTGCCTCCTTCATTCCACGGGACAGTACTTGCTGCAGTGTGGCCTTACCCATGGGCCACAGTCCATTTCAGTGGTGTACCTGCTGCAGCGCAGACTCATGCATGGCCACAGACACATCAGAAAACATCTTTCTGTGTCCTATTGCTGCTTCCCCTCCTTCCCCAATAAGCAAAAAGTTTGTGGAAATATTTCTCCTTAAAACCAGATCTGTCATACATCAATTCTGAGCAAAGCACACCTTCATAACAGACAGGATTCTGTTTTCACTATTATAAACTCTCCACTTCAAAATGTATTTGACCAAAATATGTAGCTTCAATTCCAGAAGCAAGAACTTTGCAGCACATAATTAGGGTACAAAAAGTTGTAGGCATTTGCATAATTTTTAGCCACTTGAATGAAAAATTTGCAGCATTTTTGTTACACATCTGCTCAGATACTAGTGTAAATATGTGATCATAACAAGAAACACAGAAATATAGCTCTTTTGACTATGGCATGGTGTCTCCTTACAAAAGGTGTATAAACCTTCAAATTAATGATGTAGGAAACTAGAAGGAAAATTGGATGATCAAAACCACTGCTTAGGTGATAAGGCAGCAGCATTGTAGGAGTTTGATAGGTAGATGGACAGAATGGCAGAACTTTTAAGGTGTTTTGACATCTGCTAAATCATAGTTCCTATGTTCTCTCTATCCATAACTATCCATAGTTCTCTCCCATGCAAAATACAACTGTCTTCACAAGGAATTAACAATTTTTGGATGTGCCATAAAGATCAGGCACTTTACCAGAAGGCGACGGTCTTCTGCAGAAAGTACTGGTCTCATGGGCTGCCAATGCTGACTTCAGTCTGTCACTGAACTAGTGTATCTGATGAGATAGCTGCAGCACAGTCTCTAAATGTCATTAACATAGAGGAACAAGCCTGAAGCATGGATTCCAAGAATGTCCTCTTTCATTTCTAAAAGTTCCACTTCTCTGAACTGTTGAAGTCAGCTGTAAAGTTCCACCTCTATGCAGAAACAATTACCTCGCTGTTAAACCAAAAACCTTACAGCCATCAAGCCATTTGAATTAGATCTGAAATGATAGCACATACTCTGGAAACAGAACTTGCTTCCACTTAATTGGCACACACCATCCCTGTTATTTAAAAGCAAGGCTTTCTACTGCAGCACTGGTAAAAACAGACTGCCCATCCTGACTGTTGCATTTCTGCCACTGCTCTGTTGATTGAACTCCATTTATTTCATTCTGAAACCAGTGTTTCCTGTACTTTTCTAAAACTTACTCCTGCACAATTTTGGTTAAAAGCAGGAGCCAGTTATTTTTTTTCAAAGCTGTGCAGTTAATCGCACTGCAGTGCAATGGTAGTTGGAATGGCTAACTGCAGTTCTGAGGTCACACATGTATGAAGGGGATGTGGGAGGGAGGAAATGTTCTCAGTAAGAAATTAGGAAAAAGGCTGATCTGAATTGTAGTAGACCTAACTTTTAGCTTGAAGGTAATTAATGCTTATAAACACTCTGCCTGGTTTCAGAGGAAACGAATAGCTAACTTTTGCTTTTATATTCAGTGATGATAAGGATGATTCATTCTTGTCTGATGGACATTCTTCAAGGATGGTATAAGCAGGGCTGAGGCCATAGCCAACACTGGCATGAACACAACGATAAACACAGCCCAACACAATGCAATTCAACTCTCAAATGCCTGCTAGAAACACTATCCCAAATACATGCCTCCACTCTTGTATGCAACAGCCACTTTAAGGTTATCTGTTACATCAGAAAATTATCTCCAAACAACTGGCTCCTAAAAATGTTGTGAGCTGTGCTGGCTAGTCATGAAAAATCCTGATAAGGTAGAAGGCTCCTGAGGCTGGTTTATTGAAAGAATTTTTCTGCTACGGTTCATGTTTCTTGTCCTTGTGTTTACCAGTAGAAAGTATTCAAGACGAATGTCTAACACTAATCTTAGTTTCATTTCAGTGATAATAATATCAGCACACATAAACAGAATCCGTTAAAGCTGTTGTGGTTTAAACCTCAGCTAGCAACTAAGCACCACACAGCCACTTGCTCATTTCCCCCAGCAAAATGGGGGAATCAGGAGAGTAAACATGAGAAAACTTGTGGATTGAGATATAGACCGTTTAATAGGTAAAGCAAAAGCTGCTCACACAAACAAAGCAAAATGAGAAATTCATTCACTACTTCCCATCAGCAGCCATCTCCAGGAGAGCAGGGCTCCACCAAGTGTAACATTTACTTGGGAAGACAAAATGCCGTAACTCCAAACATTCCCCCTTCCTTCTTCTTTCCTCCAGCTTGTTATTCCTGAGCATGACATCATGTAGTGTGGAATATGCCTTTGGTCAGTTGGGGTCAGCTGTCCCAGCTGTGTCCCTTCCCAGCTTCTTGTACATCTCCAGTTTTCTCGCTGGTGTGGTGGAGTGAGAAACAGAAGATGCCTTGACTTAGTATAAGCACTGTTCAGCAATAACGAAAACATCCCTGAATTATCAACACTGTTTTCAGTGCATATCCAAAACATAGCCCCATATGAGATACTGGGAAGAAAATTAACACTATTCCAGTCAAAAGCAGCACATAACCCAAGCTTCTTCCTGAGTATGGCTTACTATTGGTATTGTGATTCTACTTACTACTAGAAAGGCCTGTTGTGAGTAACATTCCCTACTACCGGGAACGAGATTTCCTTCTAAGCCTTCCACAATTCTGGAAATTCCCTTTGTGAATTGCATTTTTCAAATAAATGTCAATTAATGTCTTCCGTAATACTAGTACCTTTGGACCAGTAGTGAATAACACCACCTGTAGATCTGACCAAACCAAATGAAAGGAAGAGAAGCATGTAATAGTGTGGCATTGTTTGTTAGGTTCAAGTTTTAAAACCAGTCGACATTTTGCAAACCTGTTCTCGGAAATGTCTAGGCTATGCTTGATTCATTGACAATCCTGGAGTAGTTTTGGCTTCGTTTGAAATTGGACTTTTGCTCTTGATTTTGGATTCCATTTACAATGGTTGCTGAAAAATGCAGTGCTGGTGGCTGCTGGAATGAAAAACCAAGCATCTTTAACCAACACAGTCCTAGTAGTCTCTGACAAAACTCATACCAGAATGCTTTTATGGCCAAATATTAGGAAATATTTTTTTTAAAGTATTCAGCATGTTTTAACTGAAGTAGAATATGTAGTAGTAGTCTACTAGACCAAACTTTATCATTATAGACTACATTATTTAAATGAAAGCTATATTCCTGTGGTATTCTATGCCAAAGTAGTCCTAATGTTCAAGATATTTAGTTTGCTTGTCCAAGAGGTTGTTACTGAAGTTTATGTTTACTCTTATTTCTCCTGTGACTGAAAATTTAGCTAAGTTCAGTTTCTAATTTTCTGTTTACCTTGCTAAAATCTCTACAGCACTTTGAGTAAGCTCAGCTTTCTCCAGTTCCTTATGGTAAGAAGAATCTTTGATGAAGTTTTAGAAATGACAGCACCGCAGATCAGGTTTGAATACCAAATCTTCTAGCATATTTCTGTATTTTAATTACCCATGCCTTCTGAAATGAGTTTCCTTCTGTTCCTTTCCTTAGTGGTCTTTCTGATGAATTTGCTATCTGGACTTTTGTTTTCAAAGAAACAGGATGTTCACCTTCTCACTTATCTCTGTTGCTAAGCTTTTAGCCCTACAGTATGAAAAAGAGCAGAAAACCCACAAAAGACACACCCTGCTGAGCCTTGGTCTGTCCCTATACCCAGGGAGGTGCCTGATGCCTGGCCTGGGGCTGTCCCGGGTGCCCCCTGTCCTGTGCTGCTCTGGGTTGAGGCAGTGGGACAGCCTGAGCTGGTGTGACAGTCCCTCTCCATCACCACTGGGGGTCCCACACTGCTCCCCACCCCAAGCAGCCTCTGACATAGCTGCATCTCTTAATGGTAATAAACCTGTAGCAGAGCAGTCATCGGTGTGGGCCATAAAAGGCCACTGGTTCTCCAAGGATTTTTGCAGAAGCTAATTTACAACACCTTTACAGCTCCAGAGTGAATAATGTCTCCCTCTAGACTATGTACCTAGGTTGGATGCACATCACTGAGCACAAGTTAGACTTGATCTTACTTCTTTCCCAAGTTCCAAAATAGCTTAGAATAGCGATGACTGTAGAAATAAGCTAAGAAAACACAGCAGCAAACTGTCTGAAAGCAGCAATCGCCTAAGTGATGTTACTAGCCTGGCAATAGGCTTGCTTTACTGCACAGTAGCACGGGATGAAGGTAGGAATTGTGAAAGGCAAGATGCTGACACCAGCACGGCTTGCTTAGAAGAATGAACAATATCTGAAACGATGAGCTTTTGCCTCAGAGTCAATGTGACCTGAAGACACAGTGAAAGCCAGCTCTTACCAGCTCAGAAGACCCTGTACCAATGATAAAACAATAGAAGATTTACCTTTCAAAATCCAGGCATTATGACCACAGCCAGAAATGCAATCAACCAGGATCCAGTGTAACACCCCCAAAACCTGCATGGGACATTGGTGTAGAGCAGTGAAGATCAGTGCACTAGGGACCATGAATTCACACCACCTGGACAGGACAAGCACGTACTGATCCTGCATGGGACAGGTACATACTAGTTATGTGAGCTTGTAGGAACTGATTACCTCACACCTTAACATGGATAATTTGATTGGTCTACACAAACTATATCATAATATAGATAAACCCTGCTTTCCTCTGTATCAGGGCCCTCCATGCATTAGGCTGGGACACCACTGTGCACATCACTAAAATGAGAGAATATATTCCCTTGGTAATTCTACGCTAAGCATCCTTGTCTCCCTCTCAGCTGGTGAAGAACTGACTTCTACAGAATAAACTGGGAGACTGCTTCACACATTTCACATTTCCAGAAGAGCGTGCACTACCTCATTCATGCTGTTTCTCATCTCAGTTCTTCTTCTTTTACATCCCTCTGGATGTGTACCTTGTATTTTAAATGAAATTATGTTGTACAGGTTATGTATGCTATTTGTCCGCTCTGGTTTTGTCTCTCTGTTCATGACTACAGCAAGGTTATTTCTCAGTCTCTGTATAATATGCAAGTACAGACATTCTGGCTCATTGGCAGCCTTCCCTGGCCAGTGATCATGTTCACTCACCCAGTTTGTCACTCACACACAGAGCTGAGATGTCATTTATTGTGTGTCTTTGCAGGGATGGGTGCTAGGTGGTACATCCACAAAACTAGCAACCCTCTTAACACATGGTAAAACATTTTATATATACTTGGAACAATTGTTTACAATTATGTTCAGTCACACTTAACTCTCACTGGTAGGATCATCTCCATTTAGAGGTACAGAGTTCTTTTTTTCCACAGGGTATGTTGGGGGGGGAGGGGGCTCTCTTAGTAGGGGGCTTTCTTTGCTGGGGCTGGATCTTCTAGTATGCTAATTAAGATGGTTCACACATAGATCAAGTAATTTTCTGTTAATGGTCTCATTAACCATTTGGTTCTCCTTGAGCTTATCTCTTTATGCCCCAGCTTGAAGTCTTTATCCATCCTTTTTCCCAAGGCCACCATCTGACAACTGTCTGTAACATCCTCTGTAATTCAGAATCTCTCCTGTTCTTCACTATAGACATTAATGTATTTTGTCTGAATTTTCAAGTTAAATATCAGACTGGGCTTCTATTAATCACATATCTGCAAGCTGGTCGACTACAATCATGCAAGATAATGACCATTCCCTTATTTCCTCTATGGGCCTATAAATAAGCAAAATTAGGAAAAGAGCAGTTAATCCACTGTAACAAAGTATTTTATGCAGTGACTAGTTTCCCATCTTATATACCTTCACAAAATAGCTCATACCTGTTGTAACCGTATGTAAATCTCAGCATTATTCAGTCAGAGTTTGTATCAATAGAAGGCTGAACCTCTGCCAGTCTGTTTTCTCCAGCAGCTGTAGAAATAAACTATTTCTGTCTGACCTGAACCCCCAAAACAGACATGTTCATTCACAACAATACTGGTGTGTGGACTCGAACTCTACAACTCGAGGGGAGTTATAAAGCAGGTACGTTTATTGCAGCGCTGGGTGCAAGGGGGATCGCTTCTCCGAACTTGCACACCGTTTCAACAAGCAGCTGGGTATTATTATACAAAGTCATGCATATACATAAGGTTTCCAAACATTCAGAATCTCCTCCCTCTGGCACCTCTTCAAGATGTACTTTTCACCTTCTTGGGCAGTTACCTGAAGTTCTTATTTATCTTTGCATACACTAGCAGTCTTTTTTTTTTTAGTTTCTGTTATTTTAAAACATCTGCCAGCTAAGGATGAGCCCTTCCTTATTGTTCACCCTAAACATGTCAAGGTAATATATGCTCACTGGGCTCATTTTAATCTGTATCAGCATGAACCCCGAGAAGGGGATCTACCCTCTTCGGGGTGGGGGCCATTGGAGTAGAAACTTGCTGATCTATTACTACCACAATTATTTTACCCTAATTTGTTTTCTTTTAGCAGCTATCACTTCCTCATCAGAAGGCTCCTTATTTACCTTCTTGTTGAGCTCATCTACACTGGTACTAACTGTCTCTTCTCGAATTGCTAAGTGCTAAGCTCCTGCCCTTCCCTTTCTCGAGTGTTAATGTTTCTGTTATTGATGCAGCTTCTGTCTGCAGCAGAGTTTTAGGTTTTTTCACTACATCGTTACAGAATCTCAGGTTTTAGGGCCAGAGTGGAGTAAGGTGCAGTGCATACTAACTTTCTGAAGAGAACCACAGGTGTCTTTCTAGAGAGGTTCTGGTTTTGATATGACAAAATATATAGAGCTCTTGATGCCTCCAGACAATGTGTCAAGCCTGGATAAGCCTATCATGGAATTCCATGGAAGAGAGTCTTCAATCCCCAAATGTACCATTAGGGGCTGATCCAAGCCCCATCAATGAGAAATTATTTGCATGAGATAAAGGTGACTCTCTTACTTCAGTCCTATTAAATATAATTTTATATAGTAAACTTTTGCATTGTCCTGGCTGAAACTTCCATCCAAACAGGATTTTGACAGGAATCATTAATTTCATAGAAAGCGTAAGCTTTATGGCTGCATTTTTTAAACAAATATTTGTATAAAAAAAAGTTTTCAGCCAAATTTTTTTAAGAGTTTTGAAGACCAACCTAAGGAAAACCATCTACTGTAGAGATTAAGATATGAGGCGAATTTCAGATGCAAAAAAATCACTCTCACCTCTTGCTCCTCCCCCCCTTCCCCCGACATTATGGTTATGTTGCTGCAACACAATGCACTGTCTCTGTCCTGCTCATGCTGATACCATCAGCCACATATTGGCACATAGATCAGCACTGCATCCTGCTTTGATGCACAGGAAAGCAACAAGAGTATCTGAGTGTTCCTGTGGCTAAAGAAAGTCTGCTAGATGGGATTCTTCAAAAGGTCTCACCCTTTCTCTCTTCTGTGACTGATCGTGTCACATGAGTGATGTACACAGAGGTTCACACTTTGAGGGAAAATAAATTTGAGAGATCTTCTGTTATGGTTAAAGGGAACTGCTGATAGAAATGTACTGCTGGAGTATGCTTTTACTCCCCCCACATATACACATTAATCCACATTTCTTCTTTCACCCGTGAGTGTCACAAGACCTTCATATTGTTTTCCAGACCCATTCACAATCTAACTCTGCATCTTACCCCACCCTTAAAACACAACAGGCTGCTTGGTAAGGTGGTACTGTTATTCCATGAATAGCCACAGAAAAGAGATGCTTTGAAGATATTCTTGGAGCAGTTTGCCATATACAAAAAGCTCAATGCATATTAAAAACCTTACCCATACCTGACTGTACCAGAGTTAGTGGTTAGAGGTGACATTGACACAGATCTGAGCTGCAGCAATTTAAACATCTATTCTTGGCAGGACTTCCTTCAGATCCCTTCAGCATGGCTTTGGATCAGCTTAGAGAAATAAGCAATGCACAGGAACAGCAACATAGTACTGATTTATCATTATAAAACTTCATTTATTAAACACAATGACTCTCAACTTTTCTTCATGTAATTTTCAGCAGTTTCTGTGCAAATTATTGTGGTGATTTGACCCTGGCTGGATGGCAGGAGCCCACCAAAGCTGCTCAGTCACTCCCCCTCCTCAGATGGACAGGGGAGAGAAAATACAATGACAGGCTTGTGAGTTAAGAACAGGGAGACATCACTCACCAATTACCACCATGGGCAAGACAGGCTTGGAGAAATTAATTTAATTTATTACCAATAAATCAGAGTAGGATATCAAGAAAATGAAAAAATAAATAAATCTTAAAACAGCTTCCCGCCACCCCTCCCTTCTTCCCAGGCTTAACTTCACTCCTGAATTCTGTTCTTCCTCCCCTTACAACGGTTCGGGGAGCCAGGCAATGGGGATTGCAGTCAGTTCATACGTTGCTCGTTCCTCCTCAGGGGGAGGAATCCACAGGCTCTTCCCCTGCTCCAGTGTGGGATCCCTCCCTGGGAGACAGCACGCCATGAAAGTCTCCAGTGTGGGTCCTTCCCACAGGTTGCAGTTCTTCATGAGCTGTGCCAGTGCTGGTTCTTTCCACAGGGTGCAGTCCTTCAGCAACAGCCTGCTCCAGCGTGGGTCCCCTACAGGGTCACATGTTCTGCCAGTAAACCTGCCTCAGTGTGGGCTCCTCTTTCCACGGGGTCCCAGGTCCTGCCAGGAGCCTGCTCCAGCGTTGGTTTCCCACCGGCTCACAGCTTTCTCTGGGCATCTGCTCTGGCATGGGGTCCTTCATGGGCCACAAGTGGGTATCTGCTCCACCATGGACCTCCATGGGCTGAGGGGCACAGCCTGCCTCACCGTGGGCTTCACCACGGGCTGCAGGGTAATCTCTGCTCTGGCACCTGGAGCACCTCCTCCCCTCCTTGCTCACTGACCTGGGTGTCTGCAGAGCTGCTGCTCTCACATAGTCTCACTCCTCTCTCCAGCTACAAGTTGCTGTTGTGCAGTGACTTCTGCCCCTTCTTAAATATGCTATCATAGAGGTGCTACCACCATTGCTGTTTGGCTTAGCTTTGGCCAGTGGCAGGCCTGTCTGGGAGCTGGCTGGCATTAGCTCTGTTGTACATGGGGGAAACTTTTGGTATCTTTTCACAGAAGCCACCCTTATACACCACCACCACCACCACCACACACACACACACACACTGCCAAAACCTTGCCATGTAAACCCAATACAGTTATGTGTAAGAAACTAATAGGCAAAATAACAACAAAAAATTCTGGAAACATTAACAGCTAGGTAGTAACATGATTTCTTTCTTAAAGTAACAAGTTGAAAACAATAAAAGACTCATTTTTACTGGCATGTGTGATTAAGTGATGATAAGAGTTATTGATGAATAAGGGTAGTATGGTTTGCAGTGACAATATTGAAGCTAGAGCCAATACAGTTTATACTGACTCCTGTGCTGTATGGGTTGGAGCCATGCAGTGGCTTGGAAAACTGGCAACAACATGACTGGCAAGTAGGAACAAAAGGAGTTTTAGGATGCTTACATTAGGAAAAATTATAAAAATTGGCTTTATGCTCTTCCTTTTGAGTAGGACGAGTATCCACTCACCAAAAAGCTAGCCTTAAGGAAGCGGACTGAACTCAAACCAAAGATAATTGGCTAGCTTGAATTAATATTGCTATGGGCCCTGATTCCACTTAAATGGAGCTGTTAGCCCACTAGGTGCATGCTTCTTTAGTACGTACTGGTACAGATGATTTACTTATGAACATATTCAGGTGTGGCTGCTAATCACTTGACATGCATGTGCCTGATGGTAAAATTCACAGATGGTAAAATTCCCTGGTCCGCTTGGCAAACTGATTGTGTTGGACCTCTCCCTTGAACACCCAAGGGGTGGTAGTATCTCCTTATTGGATTTGAAATGGTATTGGGCTTAGGGAAAGCTTTCCACTGCTGAGAGCAGATGGTCTTGACACAGTGGCAGGGCTTAATTGACAGTTTGGGGATACTCCTGTGCCCTCCAACATGCAATATGACAATGGCGTAGACTTTAAAAATAAAATTATCAAAGGATGGTATGAATGCCCTGGGGTCACCTGGGTATCCCAGCTGCCCTGTGGACCTCAAAGTAAATGGTAAGGTTGAGAAGTGGAATGGTCTTTTAAAATTAGACCAAAGGCAAAATTTATATACAAGAAAGCATGATAGTCTTACTTGAGATCATTTGATGCCTAAAAAACCATCACACACTCACTGGATACCCAGTGAAACGAGCTCATTTTCCAACTATCCAACCCCACAAAACCTTCAGAGACCCCGTTGCCAACTCATCATTTTTCTCAGGGTGACACTGTTCTTATTGGCCACTCTTCAGCAGGTAAAATATCTGTCACTTTACTCTCTCCCCAAGAAAAAGGCATATGGATAGCCATTTCCAAATGGGGACTCTCACTGTCACTGAGGCTTGGCTAATCTTCAAAACCAGGTAATCTCTTATCTCTTTCAGGTAACAAATTGTATCTGGGTGTATTCTTTGGCCTGGACAAGACTACAGTGCACAGAGGAATTCATAACCTTGCGATGATCATGACGTCTGTGGTACTGTGCTCATGCTTATTTGTGTCCTGTTTTTCCTTATGCCAAGAATGGAACAATAATGTGAATACAATTTCTCAAATAGGTGAAGTACAAGATTGTTGGCATTGCCTACGTCACCCTCAATCATTTTTTTGGGTGGTTAGCTGAACCTGTTTCTGAGTCATCGTGGTATCAACGTAAGTTGGCACACTTACTCTCCAACACTCCAAATTATCAACACCAATCTTCTAAAGCACATTCTTGTGATTGAGCCCCATGGTGCATTGACCCATCACAGTCCTTTCTAGCACCCAGCATGTGGCTTGAGACAACAGGACTTGTGAATTGAGCATGCTATAGTTATAGCAGTTATGAATTAACAGGATCCTGTGTCTGTGGAGTTTGCTTGCTGCACTGAATCCCTATTTTGCTGAGCTTTAGAACATGTTAATACAAACAATGGCCATGTGCTTGGCTTTGGCACTGATGCATTTACTGTGCTGTGGGGGCTGTCTTGTGGAGAGGATGAGAGAACACACCCCCCTCTTCTCATCTGAGGTGGATGTGGGTGGTTATATTGCACAGGCTCCCAAGGTCCTTGTTCACCCTTATGCGAGCTGTTTAATATTACTAACTAACATTGTTGGTTTTGTGGCAAAAATACCCAATTCTGGCTAGTCCTGGAGGCCCCATGTATCCTTGGCACAGACTACCTGAGTATAGTCTACTTCAGGACCCACAAGGGTACCAATGGGGTTTTGCTATAGCTACCATGAATACAGAGAAGATTAAACAGATGTCTATCTTGCCTGGCCTCTTGGAAGATCCCTCTGTTGTGGACTTACTATGGGTTCGTGAACAGCAGGTGCCAACCGCTGCCATGACAGTGCACCAGCAGTGATATTGCACCAGTTGAGATCCCCTGGTTCCCATCCATGAACTGATTCACCCACTGGAGAGCCACAGAGTGTCCAGAAAGACTCCGTCATCTTTTATATAGTCAGTACAAAAGTCTGATGGAGGGTGGAAGTTAACAGTAGACTATCGTGGCCTGAATGAAGTCACACCACTGCTGAGTGCTGCTGTACTTGATGTGCTAAAGCTCCAGTACAAACTGGAATAAAATGCAGACAAGTGAAATGCTACAAGTGATATTGCAAATGCATTTTTCTCAGTTCCTTTGGCACCAGAGTGCAACAGTGCTTTCATGTGAAAGAGTGTTCAATACACCAGGAATCAACTGCCCCAGTGGTGAAAGCACAGTCCTTACCATTTGTGATGGACTAACCCAAGCTGCACTGGAAAAGGGTGATCCCCCTGAATGTTTATCATACATTGATGACAACATCATGTGGGGCAACAGAGCAATGCAAAGTGGGAAGCAGTGTCTAAGGATTGGAGCCTGGGAATTAATGTCTAAGGAATTGAGTGGTGGGGTCTCTAGGGGCTGGTGAAGAAGCCAAGACACGTAGGTTCTTTTGGTGTTGAGAAAACTGTGTGGGCTAGCAATTAGAGCAGAGCAGAGGTAGTGAGCAGCAGGGCACCTGGGCTTCCCGGAAAGCAGCAGGATCTAGTGATTCCATCCCCAGCCTCTCCTCTCACAAGATGGGGATCTCCTCCCAGTCATGCCAGTGCTGATGGTCAAGGGTTATGTCTGCTTCCCTGGTGTTGCAGGTAGTTTTGCATCTACATCTTATAACTCAGCTGAACCTGGAGGTGTGAACAGCACTGCTGAACTCTGCCCCATGAGGAAGCTGTATCCCGAGGACAGAGACTCTGAGTGGGGTGATCCCCTAGTGTATCAGAGACCCCAGAGACCTAGAATGGTGCCAGTGGAAAATCTCCCTTCTCTCTTCCGGCACTCCCTGTCCAGGGGTTGTCACTACACAGCCCCCGAGTTGTGCCACATAGAGACATAAGGGCAGGGAACAGGATGATTTGGGGCTGTGGGAGACAGGACAGGGGGTCCATGAGAACAAGGGAAAAAGGACCACTGCCTGTGGAGGGGCTTCACTCCTGGAGGAGTTCCCTTACGCTCTGACCATGTATCAAACAGGGTCCCACCGTGGACCAAGCTGGGGGAAGCACAGTCCTCACAAGGTCGGGAAAGGTTGCATTCTCTCCAGTCACTTTCCTTGCAGCCCAGAAGTGTCCTGGCCCATCCCATCTGGGAGAGGATGCAGCCCTGCCATCTTCAGCCCTGGCAGGGTCCCAGGGTCTGCACTGTCTGACCGGCCCCATCAACACTACATGGGCTGGGAGAGGCCACAGCAAGCCAGGCTGCTCTGGTGAAGAAATAAATTAAAAGACAACATTTTCATCCTTGCATCAAAACATGCTTTTAAAAAAAAATCCAAAACTGAAGGCAAATTATTTGGCATTTAGCTTTGACCTTCTCCAATTTGTGGCAAAAAGAGGAGGAATGGGAAATTAAGATAAAGGAAAGAAAGGAGAAATGCAGCTGGAGTGCTTTTCAAAAAACCCCACAAAACCTGAAATGACCACAAACAGGCTAAACACAGCTTCTGCTTTCCTTGCTGCTGTTGAAATAACCAAAATGCTAGGACTCAGTAACAAGAAAACTCAATATGAAGAAAAAACTCTAGTATGATGAATGTTAAGTTAACATTAAGTTTAAATAAAGTAAGATAAAATTGCAATAGTCCCGCTATAATTTCTCTGGGCTTGGTTAAAGCATCGTTTCTTTAAAAGGAGAAAAACCTCGTTTTGCACATGAACCAGCCTGCATCTTCAGCCGCTGGGTGGCACAGGCTGTAAACTGAAGAAATGCAAACGGTGAAGGAGGGATGCACACAGGAGCAGGCAGCGGCCTCACATTGAAAAACAGTGTTACATATCTGCTATTAGAATTAGCAACCATATTTGATTATATTGAAACACATTTGATCTTATAGAGTTATTTTAATAGGAATATAAAATTATAAGGAATATAAAATTATAAGAAATATTTTAGTGGAGTTTGTGTTTGCACAACAACCGACAGCTACTATGAAATCCTCTGTACAGCCCTGTACCAAGGCCAAAAGAATAGGTCAGAATCACCTAGTAGGAATGATTAGAACTTAGATAACAGACTTAAGGTTCAAGATGATTGGATACAGTTTTTACGGGTAGACTAGGAGAATGCATTGAGATGTCAAAATGTAGAATTAATGGGAACTGGGGAGAGTCGACTGGAACAACGTGTAGATACCTGCCAAGAAACAGTTACCTTAAGTAAAAGGTAATTCCGGCAGGGGGAGATCGTGACCACCGACTCATGTACCACCTACCCAAATCGTACCCCAGACCCATTTCTAGATCTTTCTAATCTTTACTGTGCAGAATCGGATATGGGAGGAGAGTATGTTAATAATTTTTGGGAAATATTATGTTTATGCATGGATACCTAATGAATATGCATGAACAACTTCTATATATGGTGTATGATTTTGAAGCTCGGTGTGCATTCATCGTGAGAGGACTCGCTCACGCACCCAGCCGTTAATAAAGAAGTGTCTGCTTATCTACATCACATTGGTGTCGATAAGTTCTTCATTCCGAGATTTTGGTAACAACAGCAGCTCCGCAGCTTTGGTGATCCAGAATGACATCACAATGTGTGTTTTCAGGAAGCCTTTGGGCTTTGCAGAATCTTGAGAACTTTGCAGAATCTTGCGAAAATGAAGGGAACTAAAACTGCACCTAAGAACTCCACAAACCAGTCTGCAGCAGGTTCTGTCCTGCAGCTGAGATGGTTGTTCTGTGTGTTCCCGCTCTCTAGTAACACCTTCAGCACTGGAAGTTCATCCTGGAAATGACAACAATCAACCAAGCAAACAAAAAACCAATTCAGAATAAACAAGGAAAAAAGCAGTTGACCTTAATTTGCATGATTTCAGTTCAGTCTGATGCCACTGTAGAGACACTACTGTATAGACATTTATGTTAAAGTATCCTGTTAAGGGAAGGTTGCTGGCCTTATACAAATCTGTGCACGAAACTTAAGTCAAGCTGGCTCTCAAGTTATCAAAAACTGATGGATGAAAGTAATCAAGGAAGTCAATCTTGAGAAATAAAGAACAGATAATGCTAAGAACACCATTACATTAATTATGCAGAAAGACGTGAGAAAGTTCTGGCTGCAGGAGGAGACAAGCTGGTAAGGTGTTGCAGCCCACAGGAAATTAATTGAAAGTAGGACAAAGGTAACTGTGGCAGTGGGAGATCTCCACCTCCAACTCAGATAGTCCCCTTGAGAGAGGGCAAGCTTGGGTGGCATGTGTAGGTAGTAAAACCTTTAGCAGTGTCACCTGAGGCTGCACACTAGTCTGCATTAGAAGCGAGACATTTGTACCCAACCCTGTGTGTGAATGAAAATGAATATTTCATGTACTATGAATGTGCAAGTACTCTGCTGTGTATAATGTGTGGCATCAAGTAACTTGGTGAGCATGCTCAGAGGAAACATTCCCCCGTGCTCCCAGCACTGTAATAAAGAATATTTGCCTTCTAAAACTTCAGATCAGATCTTGGAGAGTTTTTCTTTGTGACCAACTTTACGGTATCAAGTCTTACATTTTATAAATATCCAAAGGTATGATTCCACTCTCATTTGCACAGAGCTGAACATGGAGAAATTGAAGCTAATGTAGTGAAATGAAAAAGGACAAGCACAGCTCAACAGGGACTCAATAGACACAAAAGGAGCCAAAATTCAAGTTTCAAGGTCAGCAGTTTTGTGCCGAGCCTCTCATCTGCTGAATGATTTCTTCTGCATTTGGAATTTAACCTGAAACAACCTTCGTGTACAAACACTGACAAAATATCATTAGCCATTTAATATAATTGCACAGCGAAGCTCTCTTTAAACAAGCAAACAAACAAGCAACCAAAGAAAATCCACCCAACCAAAACAACTTTTATCATTGTAATTCTGTTTTTCAATCTCATAAAATTAAACTTAGGAAATATTATAACAGTAAAAATAATACTGTACATAGTCCCTCCTGAGTAGCATTTCTCCCTTCCTAGTTTCCACCTCCCCAGAATCAGCAATATAAAAAAAAATAAAAGTCAAACAAATCAAACCCACCAATTTACTAGAATTGTTCTAGACTGAAGACACACAAAAATATTTTTTCTGGTGGCACCAGAAAAATTACAGTAATTTTCAGAAGACTTACCTGCAAACAGGAAGGAAGAACAAGCCAAGGTTGAAAGGATGCTTCTGCCCCCAGCTGCATGTTCGAGGGCTATTTCAAAGAAATGTATTATTCTTTACTGAAATGCAATCACATATCCAGGAAAGGCACCTCTACAAGTGACCTTTTTCAGGCTGCGATTACAACCCCATAAATAAATGAGAAGTGATTTCTGGGTTGGTGAAGTTGAACTGGAATCCAGCTCTAGAATTATAAGTTACAGCCTAGTAGATTCTGTGAGTTTAGATGGGCTCAAACCATTGAAAACAGAGAAGAAAAATAGCTGGCAGGAGAAGGGAAAAAAAATAGAGAACTGCTGAACTAGGTAAATGAGGACTAATGAGAACTGCCAGCACAGTGCTTTACTGCTCAGCAGAGTGCTCTCACCACTCATCCAGGGTTCCAACAGTGCGATGAAAATTGTGACATTTTCCTGCTCCCACAGGTGCCTTTTCAGACAGGATTCCCTGCTTTCATGGCGGAGGGCAGCCCTGCTACCCCACCATGGCAGAGGATTGCAGTGGTCAAGACGGACAGCGTGCACAGGTCTGTCGTACTTCTTGCTCTTTCACACCACTGTTTCTTCTACCTCTGCTACAGCAGCACATGATGTGTCCACATGTCACACTGCTGTGACAAGCAGCAAACCCAGGTGCCTTTTACCTCACTGTGTAGACACTGTTTCCTTCAGCTTTTCTCTGCCCTTCTGACTCTGGTTCTGATTTCTTTGACCACCCCAATTTGAGCAAGCACAGACTGTGCCAACTCTGCTAAATAATTCCTTTCTCACCACACAAAAAGGATAAGGATTAGGAACCAGCACAATTGGGAGGGCTGCAGTACTGAAATCTCTGACAGTGCACAAAGAACCCTTTGTTGAACATGGGTGGAAGATAGGGCATTGTGTTGAATTAAGAATGAGATTTCCCATCAGAAGTTCTTCCTTTCTGTTATGGCCTGATTAACTCTTCAAGTGCTACCAGGAAAGAAGTCGGGGAAGCACTAAGGCAAAATTGAAGTCTTTTGGGTTTAGAGTAAAAAAAACTCCTTGCCCTCTTCTCAAGGAACACATCCTTCAATACAGCCCGAATCCAGAAATTGCTTTGGACCACATTTTTGGGGGAGGCTCAATGTGGGATAGATTTCTTCCTTCCCTCTTTGCACAAACACAAGAATGCGAGCCTCAGATCTGTATAACGGTTTTCCTTTGGGGAAGCAAAGCTTAAATAAAACTTTAACTACATTCACCCCGTTTGCTTTTCCAAACAGGCTCAGATTTAGTGCAAAATATTTAATTCTGCAAATTAAGTGTAAATTTAGGTGTAAGTAAATAAATGTTTAATCCCATGTAGATAGGATGTAAGGCTCTTACAGAAAGGTGCTGTTGATCTGGCTAAGTACTACTTAGATGTTCTGTCTTCCAGTGTGTTGTTGTGGCTCCTCCAGAACTTCATATATATGTATGCTGGTACACTTTTAAAAGAAAAATATTATTTATTGCCTTGGCCTTGTTCATAAATCAGCATCTATTAAGGAGTGTTTTTTAAACTCAGGAAACTTGTGAATGTAGCAGGAATCCTTCAGAGCACAAAGCCTGAACACTCAGTAGAACAGTGGTGGTGTTCAGGCAACTAGAAGCATTTGCACGGCCCTCTTCATTCTGTAGTGATTAGCAGGAGCTGCATAAGTACTCTTAAAGCTGAAGTCAAGAGGAATTCCACACCTTACGGGTCTGAGCTTGGTAATTACATAGAGTTTTGCAGCCGAACGAGTGGACATCAACATCTCTCCCACACATAACAGTATAGTGCTATTTTGATCTGATGTCAGCATTCAGCTCAAATATTCAGAATCAATCATTCCAGTCTATGGGTGTTGCACAAACAGAAAACAGTAAGGGGAAGTCTAGGACAGACAACTAATTGCATAATAAATTATTGCAGTATTGAGCTTAGACACATCTGGAATACATTTGCCTTTGAAAAAAAAATCATGTATATGGCACCAACAATTTTCCTTCAGAAGAGAATATTCTTAGTTACTCCACTATAAGATGTAAGGATATTCTAGAACTGTGACAGTATCACAGTCCTGCCCTGTTCTTACTGTTTGGGATGTGGTCTCAAATTCAGATGGGGGTGGAAGGAGGTAGGCAGAAGATAAAAGATGCTTCATTCTCCACCTGCCATTATTCATGCAAATTTTTATTTCAGTTCCTTAGACTATGAATACTTTTTCAGATATTCTATGTATCATCATAAAAAATGAGGAAAAGGAGACATTTGTATGCAGTCATTTTAAGAACCAAATATTTGGGAATTAAAGAAACAAAGATGATCATACATATTGGGTTTAGGTAGCAAGGTTTTGGTAGAGCCTCTGCCTGGGACAGGAGGTAAAAAAACCAGGGCTGCTTAGATGTTAATGCCCACCTGTCACCCAACCCCAGGAGAGCAGGGGATTTTAGCAGGTGCTTCTTAGCTGTATAGCTCTTTCCTAAACTGCTTGAGCACCACACCCCAAAGACCCTTAATGCAGACAGCTGCCAGAGAAGGGTAAATGGGCTCTGCCCTGCTTCTGTAGAAGAGGTCCCCCTGCCTATGGGCCAGTCACTTTTTCCAACAGGGTGCAGAGCAGAAACTGTTCTATCTACTGCTCTTTGATCTGATGGGATTCAAGAGGACAGCACTGCTGGGATGGGGCCTAGTTCCTGCTCTCACATTTCCCTGTTTTGAACACACCCTCCTCCTGCCAGGGGTAGCTGATAGTTCTTTGCTTCATCCGTGGCTCCTCATGGGATTTTTTTGGGTGCTCAAATTGTGTTGAGCACACTAGTGGCTGCTATCAACACACATTACAATGCAGCCATGAAGCGAAGATTACGGTGCACAGTGTGTTGAACACGTTTAGAGCCACCCTTTTATGTGAAGTATGGAAAACAACGAGAGCAGTGGTGAGCAGCGGTGTCTGGTAGAAAGAAGCTCTGCTGTCCTCTTCCAGGGCATGAGAATAGCCAGTAAAACTTGAGCCCTCTCTCAGGGAAGGACACCATAACTGGCAGGTTCTATCTCCATCACTTTCACGTGGCCTCTACAGAAGCAGGGCCTAAGGCTGAAACAGGATGCAGGTGTGTTTTTCCAGACATGATTCTGAGTGAGCAAGTCAGCAAATCAGTCTCAGTCCAGTGGTAAAACAGCAGGTCTGTAGTGACATGGTAGGCCTGCAGTTAAGCCAGGAAGCCAAGGTCAGGATTAGCATGACAATCAAGGAGGTACAAAGGTGTAGATATTACAAAGCTGTGGTATGTAGCGCACGTGGGGGCCAGTAAAATCTCAGCTTAAAAGCAGCTTCCAAGTGAAAGAGGGGCATGCTCTCACTTTCAGCTTTCTTTGCTCCTATCAATTACAGAACATACCCTGGACTCTGAGAGTCAAACTTTTTAACCGAGCCTGTACTCAGCACCTTGAAATCAGAATAATTCAGTCGGTCATATGGTGACAGCATAGAATACAAATAAGGGAAGGGTCTGCTTAATTTGGTTAACAGAGGTGAAGAGCAGCCTAAATAGCAGCAAAGCTGGTGCAACTGATGGTTGGAGGATGTCTAAGGCATAACAACCATGACATTATTTTGTTTTCAGTTCTCAGAGAATTAAGGAATGTGGTTAGTAGAACTGCTACCTTGGACTTCTGGAGGGCAGACTCCGGCCTGGTTGACAGCTCCTTAGGAGGCAGTCCTGAAGGGCAAAGGAGAGCAGGCAGGCTAGACATTCTTCAAGAATGAACTCTTAAAGGAGCAGGAGCAGGCTGTCCCTAGGCACTGAAAGACGACCTGGTGGGGAAGACCAGCCTGGCTGAACAGTGAGCTTTGGCTGGAACTTGGGAAAAAAAGTTTATGACCTTGGGAAGAAGGGGCAGGCAATTCTGGAGGACTAAAGATGCTGTGTAGTTATGCAGGGGAGAAAATTAGAAGGGCCAAAGCCCAGCTAGGACTTAATTTGGTTACTGCGGTAAAAGACAATAAAAAATGCTTCTGTAACCACATCCGCTGAGCTGGAAAATGGTCAGGGAGCAGAATGATGTCATAATCCAACAGGAAACAGTTAGCAACCTGCTACACCACTTAGACACACAGAAGTCTATGGGCCAGATGATAATCCACACAAGGGTACTGAGGGAGCTGGTGAAAGTGCTCACCAAGCCACTTCCAATAATTTATCAGCAGTTCTGACTAACTGGGGAAGGTACCTGTTGACTGGAGGTTAGCAGATGTGATGCTTATCTATAAGGGCCAGGATCCAGGGAACTATAGGCGTGTCAGTCTGACCTCAGTGCTGGAGGTTATGAAGCAGATCATCTTGAGTGCCATCATTTGGTATGCACAGGACAACTAGGTCATCAGGTTCAGTCAGTGTAGGTTCACAAAAGGCAGGTCCTGCTTGACTAACCTGATGTTCTACGACAAGATGACCTGCTTAGTGGATGCGGGAAAGGCTGTGCATGTTGTTTACCTGGACTTTAGTAAAGCCTTTGACACTCTTTCCTACAGCATCCTCCTGGAGAAACTGGCTGCTCATGGCTTAGACAGGTGTGCTCTCTGCTAGATAAAAAACTGGCTGGATGGCTGGGCTGAAAGAGTTCTGGCGAATGGAGTCAAATCCAGATGGGGCCAGTTTTCTTTAATATCTTGGATCTTAGGATATTATCTTAAGATAATATCTTAATGGTCTGGATGAGGGGATTGAGTGCACCCTCAGTAAGTTTGCAGACGACACCAAGTTGGGAGGGAGTGTTGACCTGCCTGAGGGTAGAAAAGCTCTACAGCACAATATGGACAGGCTGCATTGATGGGCGGAGGCCAACTGTATGAGATTCAACAAGGCTAAGTGCTGCGTCCTGCACTTGCATCATAACCACCCCAAGCAATGCTACAGGCTGGAAAGATGCCCATCAGAAAAGGATCTGGGGGTGCTGATTGAAAAATGGCTGAATATGAGCAGGCTTTAATATCATCAGTGCTCCTTTGCCACACATTCCAGATTACATCATCTCCTGAGGTGATATGTAGGATATCTTGCACTTATCGACAATTTGGATAGGGCCCAGGGCTATTTCCTGTCTGCTTCCAGCTTCACTTGTTGGAAGTTTTGCTGTTGCTTGGGTCCCCACATAAACCAGTCTTGCTTACAGCACTGTTTATAGTGGTTTCACTAGTTGACTGTATCTGGGAATGTGCATTTTTCAGAATCCTACCATTGCAAGGGAATACTTGACAGTCCTTTTTGTTGGCAGCTTTGGGAAACATATTCTTTTCTACCACTTCACTGGATATATCGTCTTCATTCCACTCATTTTACCCCTAATAATTGTATTTCTGTAATGGACTTCAGACTTCTTGATGACACACTTTGCTTTCAGTAGGATTTTAATAACAGCTTAACATTTTTTCAAATATTTTTTCTTCTGTTTGACCCCAGAGTATGATGTCACCAGTGTACTGCTTGTATTCAAGCGCATTGCCCATCTCTAAGTTTTCTTGACCTAGTCCACAGCACATGGTGACACTGTGCATTCACCCCTGGGGTAGTTGATTCCAGGTGCACTGGATTGCTTCCAGGTGAAAGCAAACTGAAGTCTGTGCCCTTCCATTATGGGAATAGAGAAGAATGTTGGCTATATCACTGCTGGCACACCATTTTACTACTTCTGCCTCCAACTCTTACTGCAGCTAGAACATGTCTCTTAAACTAAACCCTGAAATTACTCCCCTATTCTTATCTACTTCCATGTAAAAAATTCAACCAAGTCCAGCCCAGGTCAAGTGCCACACTGCCCCAAAAAAACAAAGCTTGTTTTCAAACCCATGCTGTGACTGGCTCTGTGTAGTGCTCCACATGCCCCTCAAATGCTAAATGCTCCAAGCCCACTTGGACAAGCTGCTACCTGCTGCCACTTAAAACCAAATGGTAGTGATGAAGGTGGACAAGGCGCTGGTGGTACAAAAGGCATAAGTAAACACCCGCTCTCCATCAGACTGAGCAACAGAAGACAGGCTCTCCTAAAACCCCTACCACTCAATCTCCCCCACTGATCTTGTAGCACCAGAACACCGTCACTAGTTTCCAGTTATACCTTTCAGAGTTCCTGTGGTTAAATTAGAGAACAGTACAGGAGTGAGAGCTCCAGCCACCAGCAGCCTGAGGCGATGCAAAGCACCAGATTAAAAGTAGCAGCACCGTTCCTCTCCTTGTAGGCCAGGCACCCGGTCCCTGGGGTACCCCTCTTTTGTCTTCTCCCAGCTAAATCAGTGTCCCGGTTCTGGCTGGGAGTTAATTTTCTTCTTAGTAGCCAGTACAGTGCTGTGTTTTGGATTTAATATAAGAATAATGTTGATGGGACACTGATGTTTTAGTTATTGCTAAGTTGTGCTTACTCTAAGTCAAAGCCCTTTCAGTTTCCCATGCTCTGCCAGCGAGCAGGTGCACCAGAACCTGTGAGGAAGCACAGCCAGGACAGCTGACCTGAACTGGCCAAAGGCATATTCCATACTGTAGAAAGTTATGCTCAGTTTATAAACTGCAGGGAGTTGGCCAGGGCTGCCAATCGCTGCTCAGGGACTGGCTGGGCAGAGGTGGTGAGCAACTGCATTGTGCATCACTTGTGGGTCTTTTGTTTTTTTCTCCCTTGGGTTTTATCTCCCTTTCTCTCCCTCTCCTCTTCATTACAATTGTTATTGTTATAACTACTGTTATTATTATTATTACTAGTACCTTATTCCAATTGTTAAACTGTTCTTATTTCAACCCATGGGTTTCTGCTTCTCCTCCCCACCCCATGGGCAGGGCAGTGGGGGAGTGAGTGGCTGTATGGCTCTTAGTTGGATGGCTGGGGTTAAACCATGACAGCCAGCCTGATTCCTACTGCCAGCCCTCACACATCGTGTGTTCCAGCCCCCAGCCCATCCTAGAGGCCCTGCTGTAGACTTATTTCAGTTTGTTGGCAACTCTCCTGGTACCTGGAGGTACTCTAACCAGACACAGCATCCAGATGCAGCCTCCTCACCAGTGCTTTGTAGGGGAAATAATCACCTCGTCCCACCTGCTGGCTACACTTCCACTACACAGGCCTGACTGCAGTAGGTCTTCCTGACTGCAAACTCTGTTCAGCTCCCCGTTACACTTCTCCCACCTTCTTTCCAGTCTGCCTTTTGCGAGAGGTCAATATGTCCCAATGCAGGACTGCCCTTATGGAACTCCAGGAGGTTCATGCTGGCCCATTCCTTGTGCCAGTCGAGCTTACTCTGCATAACTATTTGCCTTGTTTATCAACTGCTAACAGTCATCTCCAAAACATGGACTGCCAGGTGGAGCCAGTCCTGGATGTCTGAGACACAGACATAGGAAAATAATTGAACTTACTCTTAAATAAACTCTTGGTCTACAAACCTTGTACACTTTGACCTTTAGCTGACAAGTAAACAATTCTTTTCTGGTGGAAAAATGGCTTGACTCAAAACAGGGGGGATGCTGATATCAATCCCACAAAATTAATTCTCTGAGTGGTGTGGTTGGCAGTAGGAACCTTGAGATTTTTCTGTGGCTTGATAGTGCTGCAGGCTATGCTGTAGTAATTGCATAAACCCCAGAAACAGAAGTCAATGACAGAAATGCAACATCAGTTTTACTTATAGGTAGGCACTGAGGGCCCTATGTGCTGCTCAGGTCAATACCAGGATGAAGGAATGCTCTGATAGTCTGGCATAGAACGCAACAATTTGTTTTTTCCTTTCTAATACTGCCAGTATCAACAATTAACCATTACCTGTATCTGATGCAACATCACAGCAACACCTGTCTCCAAACCAAACTTAGAAAGAAAATTGAGCCCTGCAAAGCTGCAATTTAGCTCTCTATGTCTTGGAACTGTCAGCAGCAGTAAATGCAATCCAGGGTCCCTGAAACACACTTGAGAAAGCGCGGCCAATGTTTGGTTTGATTTTGTCACTGAACTAACTGTAAGGTCCAGAGCACTGAGGTCGATGCAGCAACCATGAATTGTGGATACATGGTTCTCAGAGTAAACTCAAGGCCTGAGGCAGGCGATAACATGCTGCATAAAATAGGATTGCACATGGTCATCCCTTGCAACCTGTGTACATTCTTTTTCAGTGGGACTTCTTTTTGCTTCATTTCAGACCAACAACTTTGTTCAGCTGCTGCCATTTCCTCCCTTCCTTTCCTCTTCCCTTCTTACTGGGGACTCCAACAAGAAGTAATAAAAGGAAACAATTTGCAGTGTTATATGTGGGGTCACTGTAGATCATTAAAAAGGGAAGAATGTAAGAAAAATAGGAGACTCCACTGTTCATTCCCTTCTCCCCTTGCTCTCACCAGCAGTATAGACAGGTCTGTTTCATTTCTCTTTTGTTTTTTCCCCCAGTCCAAGGAGCTAGTGCAGCTGTTTGTTGGGAGGGGTTTATTTATTAATTAATTTAAACAAGTGTTAAGACTTTGCTCATTCTGTACGTTGGACCTGAGGACCACATGTATTAACTAACAGTAGCAGAGGACCAACTGAGTACCCTAGAGTGAAGGTTAGCAGTGCAGCACAGTAAATACGGATCAGAGTCTGGATGGAAGGTGGCATCTGCAGCCTCCACCAACATTATCACACAGTGTTTGTGTTGCCAATTTGAGCCATGACAGCAAAAGAAAGGTCAAATCCTGAACCTCATTGGGATGGCGAGTAGCAGCACATACATATTTCATCCTCCAAGCAGCAACCAGTTTTCCTCAGAGCATAGACTCAGGACATGTTCCCTAAGAAGCTGGAAATGTGTGGTTTGTACCTTCGCACTTAAGAGACCCCTGTACTTTGCATCCTGGCTCTAAAGACTTAATTTCAGGGTCAGAGAATAAACTATTATCAAGTACAGAACTCATGGTCATGACTGTACTTCCACAAACCTTCATGATTTTTTTGATTATGGAAGGAGCTGAGAGATGTAATCTGGTCACTAAAGCTCTCCTACACATCGTATGGATGTTCACAGCCTGGGGGGGTTCATCACTTTGTCAATAACTCATGAAAATAGAAGACTAAATAACACCTCTTATAAATTCTGCAAGAAGTGTTTCACCACTGTTACACTGTAAATAGCAATAACAGAATTCCTTGAGCACCTTAAGCAATTGGACAGCAATGTCATTCACACACACAACTGTGTTGTTTCAGCCCAACCCTTGCAAAGGTGCACATTGTCGAGAATTGCTCAGGGCAGAACCAAGCCATATGATTTTCCAGACTCCAAACCAGATTATAGCCTAATGGTAACTTTCACTGCACATTTAAGACACACAAACACAAGTTGTTCTGAAAGGCTGCCTCAGCAGTTAGCTGTTCAAGACAATCTGAGTACACATTGACAATTAGAGGAAGAAAAGGGAGAGGTTTAATTTTTTTTTAAAATAAACTTTTAATATGCTATATAGGCATGATCACTATGAGATCTTCCACCTATATGCAACACTACACACTGCAACACACTGCATTTTCACTATACATTAATAAGTCTGGGAAGAATATTCCTTCACTGGAAAAATATCATACAATCACTTAAATAAACAAGGACAACATTACAGTGCAAACAAAATCCTGGTTTTATTTATTCTGTAATTACTGAATACTTTCTAGAAGTCTTTTTAAAAAATAATCCCACAGAAAAAACCTTCCCACAGACAACCAAAATTTTCTGAGATTATTTCCTTTTGCTGAACCAAGAACCGTGATCTGACCCTTGAAGCTGTAATAATCTATATACACATTTGTATGATGCATATTGCCTGATTTGTAGGAAGCAAGTATTTTCCCAACGCACAATCTGCACACAGCAATAAAGTGGCACCTGTTGGCTTCAGTTGACTTTCAGTCAGGCTCATGACAAGAAAGATTCAGTAAAACAGTGATCCCCATAAACTAAAGACAATGTGCTTAAGAAAGCCTGGCAAGGCCTTGGTTAACGATGCTGTTGGTTTCTACTGGCAATTGCTGCTAGAGAAAGTAGAGGCTTACTTTTCCATTACAGAAGAAGAAAAACAGGCCATAGAACAGCAACAACAACGCCAGATTCTAAAAAATGCACTTCAACATGCAAAAGAAGAAATATACTATATTTCTGTCCCAAGGGCATGATGGAATTGCTGGAGCTCACATAGGCAGAGAATCAGACAACAGCAGATGCAATCTGATTCCTAATTTCTCTTGAGCTCTGCCACCTTCATGAACTCCTACTCTGGTGAGAGAAAAATATGCTAACTTAAAAATGCCTGTATGCTCTTGCCAAGTGGGTGATGTTCCCAAACGGGAAGTTTGGCTTCACTTGGAGAGGAATGTTGTCTCTTCATACTCCATTGTGCCACCCTTCTCTCAGAAAACCAGTATGAACCTATTCCAATGCAGCTTCAAATTCTGGGTGAGATAGTTTGACCTTCTATTGTTGCTGCACAGAATAACACTGAGCTCCTCACGTATGTGTGATCCACTTCTGTTTAAATTGTGTTAGATGGCATACAAAGAACAAGACAGGCTTAAAAGGAAGCAAAATGTTCATCACCAATGACATTCTATGGAACATCCTTGAGGTTCTTATCAGATTAGACAATACAATGCAGCACTAGTTTTACAGGCAGTAAGTGGTTATTCCGTTACAATTTTCAGATTTGCACTTCTTTCTAAGCATACATGAAATGGAATAGTAGTAGGTAAGAAAGCTGAATTAAATAACACACAATTTCACAGTCCTATTGCAGTCTGTAAAATACATAAACTGCATATAACCAGTTTGCTACTACAACAGCTGATGGGTTAATGCACAGCATTCTAGACATAGGTGAGAGATGGCAAAAAGTGAGGACTAGCAGGCTATTGATTCCCCAGTTCCAGTTTCTGCACAATTATATTTTTTTCACTTAACCCTTCCAATGAGCACAAAGAGCATGTAGAAAATCTCTCTCAAGTGGATGGGCACTGAGTTAGCAGGACTAAGGTACAGAGCAGCTTCTGCAGTGCTTCTGGCTGACAATGACTGAAATACAGCAGGAGGCTTCTGTTTGTGATGAAAATGAACACTGGGCAGAAGGTATATGTCAAATGACCATGTTTTAAGAATGTCTTCATACACCAGAAAAACAAATTCTACTCTGCTACATATGGCAGTCTCATTTATACAGCTGAAAAAGCCATCTTATGGAAAGGCGGTGTGACACACACTTGTTAGTTTGCTGCCTCAGTAGGACAATTGTTTGATCCAGATGAATGAGCAAGTGAAGAGTTTGCCTCCTAAAGCTTTATAAAAGCCTTTGACCACCCTCACGCATAAATACTAACCCACATATCAAAATAACTCATTCCAACTACTTAAAACATTATGGTGTAACTGCCCCAAACAGAATTAGCTGCCTGCATCCATGAATGAAACTTGCAAATGAAGACAGTAACCCTTAAGAGATTATTGTACCAAAAAAGGATAAAAATATACATCAAACTACTTTTTAATTATATCCCCTATTCATAAATAATTGACCATGATTTGCTCTCATAAAATTATTTTAAGACTGTGTGCCTAATAGGAGTTGAACATTTGACTACCCCAAGAAACTGCATTAAAAAAACCAAAACACACCAAGCTGAGTGACAGAGCCACAGGGACTTGCCACTAAGCAGCTCCTTCTCAGGTCCACCAAGAACACCCTAGGGTCCCTCAGAGTCAGGTTACCCTTTCACATGGAAAGGTTTCTCAGGGTAGCAAGAGAATTAAAGTTGCTGGTGTTTTACTGCTGAGAAGAACTTGTTGATTCTTCTCAAAACTTGGAGGAGGAACTTTTGTTGGGAAGTACTTTTAATTCACAGAGAAGCTCTGGGAATTAAATCTGTTCTCCTTGCACTAAAGTAAGATTTCTTTCTCTTATGTAGAAGTTCTAGAGGCAAGCTGCAGCATAAGAGTACCATACACAGTCCCATCCCCAACTCTGCAGAGTGCACACATTCTTAAGACTAAAGGCTGACACTTCCCATCACAGACTCAAGCACTGAATTCCAGCAATGAATTCTGTGCAACCCAGCTTACCTCTCACCTCCCATCCACAGGAAGGGGTGAGACTAGGTTATTAGAGGGTCCGCACAGCCACAGGGTAGAGCAGTGACAGGTGTTCTGCTCCTTTGATAGGCAGCTTTTTTGTGGTGTAGTAGTGGATGACTTCAGGAACACTGTCGAAGGGAGGGCTGTTCTGACCCAGGATGTATTTATCTTTGGTTTTCATCAGTTTCATGTGCATAAAACCTTGACTGCTCCTGTAAGAAAATCAAAGCGTTAGTTAATGCTTGTGCATAGGGAAGACAGAAGCAGCACAGCTTCTCCTTCATAACACAGAAACGTAGAACAAAATGCAAGCAGATCCTGGGTGGCCAAGATAGTGGCCAGACTGATAGACAGCAACTGCTAACTGCAAACCCCCCTGGACAGTCCAACACAAAGGCAGCCTAAGCTAGTATTTTGTTTTCATCACCTGTGCTGTCTGGACCCAGATGCAAGGCTATCTTACCCTGGAATTGATCCAGAGGTGTGTCAGAGGACAACCCCTTTCCTGTTCCTGCCCTTTCCCCCATGTTTTCCTGTGAACTTTTAATTTTCACTGCAAGCAATCATTACTTCTAGACCAAAAGGTATCATTGGGTTTGTCCTGTCAGAGGCCTGAGGCTCTCTTCACAGACACATAGGCAGGCCATAAGCCTCATTCAGGTGAGGCAAGACCTGCCCTGTTCTGTCTCATGGAGACCTCAGAACAGATCACAACCATCCCACCCCAGCAGCAACTTCCCAGAACACGGCTATATGGAGAACCCGGTGGCTTCAGCTGGGAAAACTTCCTCAGATGAGCCGATTCCTAAAATTAATGGCATAAAGACTTCCACCTGCCCCAAATGGAGAAAAGGCTGCTACCCTACAGCCTTTCTGCAGGCAGAAACCAGTACATGACGCCCACACCAGAAGCATTCAATGCCTAGATGACCTTCCAGCCTGCATGTATGCTGCCTTTTTGAGGGAAGGCTCATGATTACACAGGGAAGAGTGGCACGGTAACTGCCCTCTCTGCCCCTGACCAAAAGCAACCCATCCAACATAGTGGCACTCCAACAGGTAGCACCCATGCTGCCATGCAGTGCAGTAGGTGGCAGAGGTGACCCTACCTCTTCCCAGCAGTGACCCTTCAGTGTCTGCTGTCTTTAGCATGCCATACAGGTCATTTTAAGAGTGTAAAGTTTAGCCAGGACAAAACAAGAGCACAGGACAGCTCCGACACTCCAAGATGTTAAATAAGGCCTAGAGGATTTTTATCGCTTGCTTGATGTCCCACTCCCAACTATTCTAGCTTCAAACCATTGTTTCTTCCAAGTGTGTCCAGGGGACAAAGACAATAGTGTTAAAATGGGTTGGCCTATGCCAGCAAGGAAACCCAGTTTAAGATGACACAGAAAGCTATAGCAGGAAAACACACCATGCCATGTTAAAAGCAACTTCTCTAAAATCTGCAATTTTCTAGTCATCAGGTGCAGCATTCCCTCCAGAAGTGCTTGTGGCACAGTCAAGCTCATATCTTTCAGATGTATTCAACAACTGCCTGATGAAGTGATCCTTTCTGGTGAGCAGAAACCACTCCAGACGCTGCAATTATAGCTGTACACGCTTAAAAGCTTGCTTTAAATATCAATTTCTTAGCAGAAAAAAATATCTCTTGAATCATAATTGCTCTCTAAATTATTTCCTTTAAACAAAAGTGGCATCTTTAAATACTTCATTAAGAGGACAGATGTACTGCTCCCTTTCTTCAGTTTACTATGTATCTACTTTGCTACAAAATGCCTTGAAAGTGTGCAAATAAATTAATGCAATCACAGATGCATGCTAATTTCAGGGGTACAGTAAGAACTGTAGAACAACCTGCCAAATGCACTTTAATGCAGAATGGGCAAGGACACATGCCCTTTTTAAAACAGAAGGAAAATGCTTTTAATGTAAACAAATGCTACAATCCATGTATTCATGACAGACAGCTGTTGCTTCCCTAAGAAGGACCTATGTAGACACTTAGGTTTGGGTAGTACATAGTCATTAATCTTACAGTATATTAAGTCTACTGCTACCAGAATTCCACAAACAAACAAACAACATCTTCTCTATATCATGACAGGTCAGTGTTTTGGGAGGCCACACTGTTTGTGAAGGTGAGTAAAAAAGATCGTGACCTAGAAGTTGTGGATAGCAGCCTGATAGAATTTAACCAAGCCAAACAAAAAGCTTCTGCCCTTTGGGTCGGAATAAACCAAAGCAGCAGCGCAAGCTGGGGCATGACTGTCCAGAAAAGGAACTATGGTGGACAGGATACAGAACATGACTCAACAGTCTGCCCATAAAGGCTTACTGCAGTCTGGTTTGCGTAGCAGAAGTGTACCAGCTGCTGGAAGAAAGTGACTACTTCCCCTACAGAGCACCAGTGAGGTTGAAACTGTAACTGGCACCCCATAAAAAAGAGAAGCCAACACTGGAGCAAGTCCAGAGCAGGGGCACTAAGCATGGTCTGGGTGTGTGGGAGCACATGATGTTCAAGGACAAGCTGAGGGAACTGTGTTTGGAGATGAAAAGGTGAAATGGAGGGCGTCAGGTTGCAGTCATTCATTGCCTACATGGGAGAGTAACAGAGAAGTCAGAAGTTTCTCAGAGCCAAAAAGCACAAGCTACAACAAAGCGAGTTCCCACTGGACATAGGTAAAACCTTCTTCATGAGAGTAGTGCAGCCCTGGGACCAGGAGATCTCCATCCTCACAAGTTTTCCAAATTTGCCTGTACAAATCTCTCAGCAACCTGATGAGTGTGTCCTGCTTGGAGCAGGGGGTTGGACTAGATACCTCCAGAGGTCTACTCCCAGCTAAATCTCACTAGAAGGCTATGTATAACCTTTACCCTTTGTATATTTTCAGAAACCACTAAGTAGAACTTCTAGTTCAACAACAATTTTGATTTGAAAATTTTGTAAAAATCTACTATTAAGGAAAAAAGACCAAAAAGAATCAAAGAAATCTGTGAAATTAAATTTCAAGACTCCTAAGTAAAACTTTCCTGACATTGAAAATGTGAGTTCTATGCAATTATTTCACAAGAAAGCACAATAAAATCCACATCCATTTCTAGCTAGGTACGAAACACTATTAAGGGGAAGATCTGCAAAGGGTACAAGTTTTGACACCTGAGAGGTTCAAGAAAGTGAGAAGACAATCCAATGTGATGGCAGACAATACAAGATGGAGGCTGCATGGCAGATTTCTCACCTCCCACTGTTTGGATTTAGCCTTTGCCAACCAGCTAGCAGGGATGACATCACCTTGCAACCATCTATAGAAAAATCTTGCAGTTAATGGGGACAGGATTGTAGAGAAGCTATTATCCTGCAGGGAGATCCGTCCTAGTCTGGCACAAACACTGAGAAGCCAGCTGTCCTAACGGGGCAGGAGAGCAAGTACTGACTCCTGGAAACAGGGAACATGGTACTTTTCTGTGCATTTATGAATTTTAGAATCATAAAGTCTTCCTTTTTAATTTTGTTTTTATTTATTTTATTGCTGCCATCTTCAAGTTGCCAGCTCAGACCTAGGAAAGCAAAATCTGATTGCATGGAGAAAGGACGAAAACACTAGCATAATGGGCTTGCCAGATAAATATGGTGGAGACCATCCCCATCAATAAGCTAAGGCCATGGCCAACTGAGAGGCAGCTCCTTTGGGGTAAGTATCCTGTTCTATTCTATACTATTCACCGCTTTAGCTCCTTTTGGACCAGTGTTCTGGCTTGGCAGTCAGAGCTTCAGACCATTTACTTACAAACAACGGATTGTTTCTGCTGCTGGCTTTTTCCTGCATTGCAAAACAGCTGAAGTATGGCATGAACTAATAGTTCTGTGGTCATGTTGTTTCATGAAAGCACTGTCTCTGGCTCATAGCAATGCTGCGCAAGGCAGCTCCAGCAGCCCTTCTTATCAGAAGAATCTTGTCAATTTCTCTTCCTTTGATGACAGGTGTTTGAAAAGCAAGTTGCAACCACAGAGAGCTGCCCAGCAGGTAGTACAACTCATTAATGTATGCAAACTTTAACGCAGTTCACACCAATGCTGGATATCACTCTTTACCATAACAAAAATAATTTTTTGATCAAGAAGACTATGAAATACTACTAAGAAAATTGACCCTATAACAAAATCACCCACTCCTAAAAAGTAAGATATTTAACAATATATCACATAATTTTGCAGCTGCTGGTGCATACTGCTGGCAGCTAGCATGCACCTCTTAACACCTCTCACTTTTTCTGGCAATCGCTCAGTGAATTTTTCATTAAGAATATAGGGTAACACTTATACTAAATCAATTCCTTTCATGATAGCTGACTCAAAGACACTTGCACACAAAACTGATATGATTGGAGGCGGAAGGGTCACTCTCATCTTTCATAAACAGTAGCATGCAATCCAAATAGTTTGCATTTTGAGGACCAAACTTCCATTTCTGTTTCCTGACATTTCTTTCTTATTTCACAGCAATGGGGTGTCACCCCACATCCCTTCTCTTTTGGCAATTTGCATTACAATTTTAAAGGGCCATAGTCCTGCAATGTTATATTATTAACAAAGCAAACTGACTTGTGGGGTAGAAGGATTAAGCTCAATGTATGAAGGACTTCTCCTTGCATTCACTGCATCATCATTTTATCATCACAGCCCTCTGTGCCATTTGGCTTATTTAGCCATTGAAAGCTGACTGTCTATGCTTAACAAACTTGGAGATTTTATTTGCACATAGCTTTTCTATTAAAACCAACTACTAACCAGGATCTTTGTGGAACATCCCAAGTGATTCAACTGTCAACTGTCCATGTTCAGATGAAAACCTGTGAGGGTTATCTTAATTGAGTTACCAATAATCTTCAGTCACCCTCATTCTCAGTTATTTCCTCTGATTATTCAGTGACTTCTCTAACAGCCCCCAGTTAAGCACTAGCTCCCATTTTCTCTTCAAGGCAGTATATTGGAAAACTGGAAGGAAATAAATGGCCATCTAACCTAGCATTTTGACTATTGAAAAGCAGTTATTTCCCACATCCTACTCTTTCATGTCCCGCCTCCTCTGTACCTTCTCCCCTTCAGCAAATGTGGCGTTTCTTCAGCTTTTGGAGATACAGCAGGTCACAACCTAGAGCTCCTTTTTGCAGGTCTTCCCTTCAGTAGTGTTTTGTGGCTGGTTTGAAATGGAGGTAGATTTTATTGTGGTTTCTTGTGAAATAATTCCACAAAATTCACATTCCAGTCTATTTCTTCCTGTGCATTTCTATGGAGTTTTTTGGTTGTCCTAAAAAAAACCCTGAATTACTTTCATTAAGTAAAACCCAGTCTGAAAGGAAAGTCCCCAGAAATGGATTTCAGAGGTCATTTTGTGTAAATTCTGGGAAAGAGTGGAGGTGGCAACTGGAAGCTGTGTGAAATCACCCTTGAAGCTTTGCAATGTCAAGCATGCAAATTTTCTGTTCATAAAGAACTGAGAGGAGAGAATGTTCAGTTAATGAACTGATTTTACTGATTGCCAGTTTTTGCAGCCCATAGTTGTCACCATGTTGTTAATGATGGTCTGAGTTCTAATTTCTATCCCAACTACTTTTCTGGATGTCCAGAACTCTACGAATTGTGGATGAAAGCAAAGGTTACGTTTTCAAATACTTTCCTCCTTCCCTCCCTTCCTGCCTCCTTTTAGTTTCAAAAAAATATATTGTGAATCTGTTATCTGCCTTCCTTGTTCCAAGTAAACCAACAGAGCTGACACTAGTTGCAGCTAGAAATATCACACCAGACATTTCTCAACTGCTAGAATGAAGAACAAATTAAGTTGCAAGAAATCACCTCAGCACCTTGAAACCATACGTCCAGGTATATAGGATTTGAAACTGTTCACATCTACACTAAGGATCCTTCTGTGCTGCCTTTCCTTCCCCATTTGTTCTTGAAGTCTGTCTTAGTTTCCCCTTTTCTGGTATGCCTGAACTCATAGAGAATCAGTGCCTACCAGTTGTGGGCAAAGGCAGAATGCATCTACACTTATTTAACAGCAGTATTGCTGCTAGACCAATGTCTAGGATTACAGGGACACTGTTCAGAAAGGAACCTGGAAGTCGTACTCCTCCCTCTTCCTCCCTTCCTCTCCTCCAAACCCTTTTGATCTAATATGCAGAGATTACTGCAGTTTCAGGTAGCAATGAGGAAAAAGCCTCGTGGTTGAACCGGCTGTAAATCAGTTTCTGCTTAGTTAAGCACTGTTGGAGTCTACCTGAACAAGTACAAGCAGAACACATGCCTCATTGAAAGAGCTGAGAAATCGGTATTCCAACAGCAATAACTGTGAGAACCTGCCAGGCCCAAGGTTTTCAAAGAGCAGAACCTAAATGGCAATCCCAAATGCATATATGTGAGCACTAATGAAAGCCATTGAAGAGATGAGACATACACATTTTGCAAAAGAACATGCTAGGACCTGACCTAAGTCATATGATATAGTTACTATGTGAATCTGAATGTCACTGTGGTTTCTCAAATACAGCTATAATTATTTCCCAAATTTTTGTTCAACTGAGGGAGAACAGTCAAAAACCGGTGCCACTACAGACAACATTCACTCCTTCCTTTCCTACTGCAACCATTCCCATGAGTTTCAGAGTATTCCTAGTTGCTAAATCCTGCATGAAATTACTTTGGAACTCTCAAGGACAGCTGTTTACACATGATCAATACTTATATCTACTTGATAGTCACACCTTCTTTAAAACGTTTTCCAACACAAGCGTAAAACCAAGTGACTTTGAATTACAGCTTTCCCACACATTTTCCTTCAGTTTTCAAAACCCAATGAGGATGGGAAAGGAATTGTGTGGACAGCTCACCAGACTGTGCTTATTTTGATCTTATGCCTGGAGTGTGATACAGAAATGTTCAAGAAATATTAATTAGATATTAAATTTAGTATTTTTTTTCAGAAGTTGTTAATAGCTTTGTAACATAATTCATGTTCCCAATTAGAAAAATTGGCCAAGCCTTTTGAACAGTTTTTTCTGAACAAAGTGCTGTTTTATCAGAACACATTTTCTGCATTCATTCCAATAAAATGTCACTTGGACAAGGAAAAAAAGTAATAACTTTGCAGCAACATCAGAGAAAAAATGTTCTAGCAATGCAGTAAACACTGTTGTGTTGTTTTGTTTTTCCATTCTGAATTGCCTTTCCATTTCCAAGTTTTATTTTATATTATATGCTGTCACTCTGAGCAAAACCTATAATGTTTCATGCCAACATACAGCAACAAAGAAATAAATTAAAATATCTTCTGAAGAAGAAAAATTATCTCCCCTGCCAGATCAGTGATTACTTTGAAAAATCCTTTACTGGAGATATTCAGGGGCTGACCTGTCCACTGCTTCTCCTGTCTCAGCTCTGTGTTTTCAAGCACAGGATACAGAACACTGTCGTTCTACACCTAACAGCCACTATATCCATGGTACAGTACACAGTGTCTCTTCCCCTACTAGTAAGGGCTAGCAGTGTCCATCTGCCACAGTGTCCAACACATGAATACTGATCCATCGAGCCCAGGCTCTGTTCTCTATAACCCGTTCCCATGTGCTGATTTGAACACAGTAGGGGTATTTAGCTTGTTGGAATTCTGTAGAAGTGACAGAATCTTTGCTGTCTGCTAACAGCCAGGCCCTTATCATTACTGTTTAGGCCAGCAGCAGACTAGTAACACATTTGTAAATACTTTTATTCAACTGCTGATTTAGAGACCTATCAAAAATCCTGCTACCTCTTTATAACTACATTGGAAGCAAGGGGTTTTTTTATATATATAACAAGTTACTTTTGAAAAACATACTGCATGTTTTAAATCAGCTAAAAAGTACAAAGTTCAGCATGACCCAAAGACCCAAACTACCCAAAGTCTATGTTCTCAACTCTGGAAAACAGGACCACTTCTACAGATCAATCCTGCGTTTTCACCATGAGAAAAAAACTTTGCTTGCAGGCCCCTTTGCTATTCCGGGAAAACCTCATGCCGGTTTATGAGTCCACAGGATCAGGTTGTCAGTGGACATCAGCCTCTCTGAATGTGGTTCTGTTCTCCCTTCATGACAATGATTGTGCAGAAATTATCTGACAGAGCAGAAAGCAAAGCCCATTACTGTGCTTACTCACAGTTTGCCCATTTAGCTGACTTGTGAAATAGTCCTGATCTAAAATTAAGAATAGCCACATTTCTCAAAACTAGAATGTGAGTCAGGAAATGAAATGGTGCAGGCATGGTGCACACTGCTGCAAGAAGCCTTGGGAAGGGGAAATCCTGACTGAAATAATTAGCTATTAGAGCCCAACCAGTGGCTGGTCTTCACTGAGCATGACCGAAATGTAATACCCTATACTGAGATGTTGTTCTGTCGTTCATTAGGAAGGCACCTCTATGAGCTTCATTGATACACAGTGTTGGAGTCTACCTGACTCCAGTCATTGCGTAATACCTAAACCACACTTATAAGTGAGAGATGGCTCTCTTCTTCACTTTGCACATCTACTTCCACCGCTTTCACTGGCCTGCTTGCTAGTAAGTAACAGACCTAATATAAGGAGCTTGCAACTAGGTAGTTGCAAGTATGCAAAACCTAGTTGCGACAATGGCAGCCAGAGACTAGGTGCCCTGGCCACAACACAGTTGCCAGGAGCATGGTTGTCTGTTTTTTACCCAGTCTTATGCAATTAAAACTAGATTTAAGGAAAGAGTGGGAGGGTATGAGTAAGTCAAATACCTGCAGCCCTGAAGGAATACAATGTAGGTCTGCTGAAGGAAGTATGAAAGAATGCAGTGCTGTCCCTCAGGCCTTTGGGATCATTTTGTTCTGGGAAGGTAGACCACATTCCTTCCCTCTTCTGCTATGGAGAATTTAACCAATGCCAACAAAGAAGCCCAGCTCTCTGGATCAAAATCCATAGAAAAATGCTTTTTGCCTCAAACATTTGTCATCAACAATAACAATTCCTTTTTTCTAACTGAGATGAGCAACACACGAATCTGTACACCATAAAGACCTTTGATGCCCCCAGAGGTAGTCAATTCACATGCAATTAATTTTCCATGGGTAAGCTATGGTATCTCAAAATAACAGACACTGACATGAGCAACTTAAACTACCCTGATGAATATTTTATCTACAGATGCATTTTTATTTGGTAATGAAGCAATTTTGATGCTTATTTCATACATTTGGAACAGTCATCTTTGGAATTTAAATCAGACAACTCGTGGAAATTTCCCACGTGAGTTAAGCCTGTCTGGCCCTTTATAAAGTCCACAGAACACAGAAAGCTTTCTGCTACTGGAAAAGATGATCTTCAGAGATGTCTCCACTGTGCAATATTCAGTTATATTAAATTAAATTGAGTAAGTGCTACTATCCTTTAACTTTTCAAATACAGGTAATATTGGTGTAGATTCTCATTGCCAGACATTTCTGTGTTTTGGAAATCTAAAGTTAGCTTTTTGTTACTAGAGGAAAGAAAACCATAAACCCAAAAACCAGAGTAAGAGCTTTTTTTTTTAAAAAAAACAAAACAAAAAAACCAAAAAAACCCCAAGTTTGCTACAGGAAGCTAAAGAACAGACTTTCAATCACTGTCAACCTCAATACAGAATCAGGATGTCATTCTTCCTTTTCCTTGGACTCAGAAACTTGTGATATTTAACTGAAGAAAATGCTGGTGAAGGTTCCTGAAAAGCACAAACACACCTGAAAGACAATGGTGCATATGAATGCCTGGAGGATGCACACAACATTTTGACAGGAATAGATGCTGCAATTTTTGTCCAAATGATATCAAATGATTAATAAAATTGAATGTATTGTTAGTAGTTTGACTTTAAAACAATTAGAACAAATGAGGAGTTAAAGGTTAACTCAAGTTACAAGCAATTTTTAATGCCCTGCTAGATGCTTCATTAAACACCAGCAAGTTCTTTGCTTAAAAAAGGAAAGTACCACCACAAGATGAATGAGCTGACTGGAAGTTTACCACAAGAAGCACTAACTAGGGGAAAGGTAGTTCTGGCAGTTGACTCATTGACCACTGACTCAAGAAATACCCTAGACCCAAAAAGAAGTTGAGACTGAGCATGCAAACTAATTAACATGAGAAGTGAGAGAATTATTTGACAAACAGGAAACTGAGCACTAAGTAATGAAGGAATTATATAACGTGTAAGCAATGAAGACTGATGTCTTTGCTTGCTGAACTGTATAAATAGTGTAAAGTTTCGACAATTGGAGAGCTAGGCATTTGTGGGTGATCACCTAGCTCCCTACTTTGTGCAAACTAGAATAAAGGAATAGAAATACCTCAGCTCGATGTGTGAATTGGCGCTGCACACCAGGTAACGAACCCGCCTATGGGATGACACAAGAATGATCTTAGAGACACAGAGCTACACAATGACCAGAGCTTACCTCACCCCACAAAGGAATTCCACATCCCACTGACCTGCAAATCAGCTCTTTCTCTTTTCTATGACTAAGTAGAATCTTTTTGGCTAAACAACAACAATAATAAAGAAAACACAGGGTCATCTATCAAACAATGCAAACACAGATGACAAGTAACTCCTTAGATTTCAGTATTGACCAGTTAGATATCAGAACCCTAGCTTTAATGAACAAAAATGGAAAAAGGTGGTGCTTCTACACATTAAAAGAAGTGTCTTTTGCTCTTGTAGCACTTGGGTAGGCTTGGAACCGCGTTTTAGAAAAGTCCGTTTCAGCTGTCTAATTTTGTCCAGTTGTAGCCAGCATTCTGTCAGTCCCTTGATAACCTATTTCTACAAGGCAACTTCTTTTTAAAACTAAATTAAATATCTCTCTTTTTACTCCCTTATGTGATTGATTTATGCAGTTACACAGCAAACACCGTTTTATTATTTATCCCAACGTGCCAACGATTTTTGCACTTTTTACAGCAGGAGAGCTAGTTGTACAATGCCAGAAACTCAGTACTGGAGTTCACTGCCTTTTTCCAGTCAACCCTCATATATATAAACATACAAATAATTCACTCTCATGGCAGTTTGCTCTCAATACATATTAAAGAATTTGCCAGCAGATGACAAATTACTGTCATGTGCTCCACAAAACAAGAGGGCATAGCGAATTCATTCCTGTGTATGTGTGGATTTGTGCAAATTTAACTGTTCCACAGTATTTCCCCTAGATGTTCTTTCTCCCTCACAGATATGTCAACATGTGTGCCCCTTTATTTCGTGTAGTCACTGATGCGAGTATATAGACATTCTGTTTGCCTCTTACCTATCCCTATCACAGGCTGAGATATATCTGCTGACTATCCCATTTGCTATAAAAGCCAGCTGAAGACCATCTTTTCAAATTTTGTAGATCACGGATTTAAAAGCTTATATTTGTTCTATCCCTGTTGCTCATCCACTGCCTGATCCCAAGGAGTTCATCACATCTCTGCCCTCATCCTCCTGCTCATACAACATATCTGTGCCACGTCTGGCTTCTGGAGCTTTCTTGTGCCTGCCTACATACTAGATAGTAAACATGCAAAAGTATCAGTCCAAGGATACAACAGAAACAGCATGCTTCATGAGTTATTGGGGGAGGGTGAAAGAGCAGATCCAACCCCTGAAAAAACCCACCAGACTAGGGGTTTGCACTCACAAATTTTCCCACCAGTGAGTTTAGCATGTCCCCTGCTCACAGATTGCTGTGAAAAGCCCATATACTGCAAAAACACTGCAAAAGCAACACAGCTGCTGTTATTAAACACAGCTTCTCAGGCCTGCCACATCTGTATCAGCTAAACCCATGTAAAAAAGGAAAAAACCTACAGCCAGGATGCTTAGTCTAGTGGGAGGATACAGGCTACAGCCACCTGAGTGCTTTTCAAAAAAAAAAATCTGTTTAATGCAGAACACATTAACAAATGAAAGGTGACTGCAGCATTTCAATAAGGCTTCTGCAGCCTGTCATGATTTTCAATCGATGCATTTAAATAGTGAAACAATCTCTGCTCAAATTTATTACACTTAACAGCAAGACATCATGCTTGATTAGATAACCAAGAACAAATTCTATAATCACTTTAGGACTGTAGTTCAGTAGACTGTCAGAGCACCAGACTGGATGGCTTGTCACAGTAACCTCATAGCTTCATCTTCATCAGCACTCTCCCACGTTAGAAGTACAATCACAGCAGAGATTGACACCCATTTCTTCAGGTTGCTGCCTGAATTACCATTTCAACATAGCTGAATTGAGAAACAGGCCTTAGGGGGGCACCCAGAAGCAGCTCTAAAGTTCCTGAAGAAAATAGCTAATGAAGCTGGACTCTGGGAGATGCAAATCTAATGTATATCCTAGTTGTCCTGTTGTAACCAGTTTGGCTGGTGAACATTTGCCTTACACCAACAGATTTCACTTGGTTTACTGTGCTCAGCTCTCTTCTCTCATACATCAGAGTGCTTCCAGCCTCTCATGTGGAGGGTCCTAGCTTAAGACAATCCACCTGCTTTTACAAGTTTGACAACATTCTTTTTTGGTGGAGCTGGTTTACACATAACCAATTTAAATAAGGCCTTAAGGTTTCGTTCAGTCTGCCATGAGACCACACAGCTGATAAAGGACTTCATTCTCTACCCGGGCAATTCCCCTGTCTAATGAGCAGGGGTAATGTTCTTAGGAACAGCATAGGAAGAAAAGCAGAAAATCATAAGGAGATTTCAGAGGTGGGGAAGCTGAGAGATGTTATGGTTGAAATCCAGTAAATACTTTTGTTTCAGTTGTTCTTAGGAAGCCTCTGTTCTCTCTCTTGCTTCTGGCAAGGAATGCAGCCAAGGATGTGCTCTTGTGAATCACAGATGACTTAGCATTTGAACAGACACATCAACTCCAGAACACACAACAGTAGCAGTGGCACCAAACCCCAGCCCCCTCCATGTTGTTCCAACAAGACCAAAGAAAGCTATGTGCTTTAATGGAAATCAAACAGAACACAAGTTTGACCCACGCAAAGGGTTTTAGAACAACCTTGCTACATAAGTCTTTCACAGTCTGTGCAACAGCCCATGGGGAACCGATTGCCTCTGTTTTCCATTGCACTAGCAGATCTCCTGGTACTGACTGAAAACACCAAGCATGCAGATGCAAGGGAAAGACAGGCTTCAAGTAGAGAGGGACCTGGAAATACCTAAGGATACTAGCCCTTCAGTTCTGTGAGACAATAAAAGCCCCTGCTGCTCTGGTGCCTCTCTAGACTACTTAAGATCTGCGGTGTGGCACACAGTTGTTTCTAGCTGGGTAGTGTGAAGAGCCAAGGATAGGCATGCGTGGATCTGATATCATTTAAAATGGATTAGGCTGATATCATTTAAAATGGATTAGGCTGCACAGCACTATCTAGAGACCTTTAGTATTCCATGGGATAACAGGCAGCCTTGAGGCATTAATGAGATCATTCTAGCATGTCAATTCACAAGGTCAGAGCTCAGTCACAGCCTGCCTGTGTTAAGTCATGCTATATGGTTGTTGAATCAATGCACTGAAGAGGTGGGATTAAATTATGAGATGAAGGCATAAAGGAAGTGTCCGAATATACAAAGCCTGCTGGGGTGACTTAGAGGGTAGCCATGGTTACCTTTACTGGCTGAGTACCTGTTATGCCCGTGGACTTAGCAGCAAGGCAAACTCAGATTCACTGACCCATTTGGAGTGACAGAGCTATAGCTAGCAATATAGGTCCCAGTCCTTCCTGCAAAACATACCAACATGGGGCCGGCAATCAGGACACCCCTTAATTTCCAACATAAGGAAAATGCACTGACAAGAAGAGAGAATAAACAGTAAGGTGTGGAAAGTAACATGTTAACCAGCAAGCAGCTTATGCAGGGGAAAAAAAAAATCAAGTTACTATAATTGTACTGGAAGCATGGACAGTCACACAGTTTTTGGGAAACGAGCAGTATACCTCTAGTCAAAAGGCTTCTAAGAAGCAGATATCAAACACCTGGCAGCCACTCAAACAGGACACAAGGACTAGAACAGAACCATGACGTGTGGGGCTTGAGACTGTTGTCTATTATCACCAGCTTCAATCTGCATAGCAATGAATTTGGTGAAATCATGACAAGAAACAGTTAAAACTATAGTCAGCTTCAAAGCCAGTATTTGCCTATTAGCATGTGTCTGCCCTCCCTAACAAGAGGGTCACAGAGTGCTTCCTGAGATGTCATTACATGGAAACACAGGCCACAGAGTGTGTGCTAAGCAGAGACACTGTACAGATAATATCAGAGCAGGACATATGACAAGGACCTAGGGCAAGTTTCAGAAGAAGCAAGAAGCAGAGTCCAACCAGCATGGATATTCAGGAATTAGTTGCAGAGAAGGGCTGCTCATTTTTTCCACTGTAGCATCTATCAACTCCAGAGCTAAGATTCAAGAACTGTATCCTAATGCAGTTATTGTAGGTTAATGAAACAACTGACTAGGTTGCAAGTTTGTAACAATTACATGTGGCTGGTCAGACTTAATTTTGTGCTACAACTTTACTAACAAGCATCCCCGATAAGTACCCTGTGTCTTAGTAGTGTGCGACCAGATACTCCACAGCCAGTGCATTTTATTTTGCACATCATAAATGCACCAGTAAAATAAAACAGAAATTTGATGGTGAAAGGTTCTGTTCTGAACATTATTTGACTATGCACATTCAACAACCTTCAAAAACCTTCATCTTTTGTAGGTATCTGACACCTTACAGAAGGCCTCAAGTACCCCCAAGCCTGCCTGTTAAAGGAAAAGTGGGCAAAGCCTGTTTTTATACCATCCTACAATGTCAGTCCTGATGGATTGGTGCAGTAACATGTCAGGCTTTGTGCAGCAGATGTAGGACAAGCACACTATTACAAAGAGTCTCTTCCTCAGTGTCATCAAAAACACTGCAATGAGGCACCTATATACAACTCCAACCATGCTCTTACTAGCACCCCCAATGCCTGCAGCTCTTTGATGATTTTTTTAGAAGTGAAGTCTAGTTGCATAACCTTCTCACATCCTAGGTATCATAATGAAAATTAACTGCCTGCCAGTGACATCAGTAAGTCTACAACTGAATGTTTCAGGGACATTTTTCTGTAAACAGAAGTAATTTTACTTTCGCAGTGGGATCACCACCATGATCTATGCTGTATACATCCTCACTAAGATATGAGGAGGGGATGGCTGGTTGCTGTTGTGTCTATGGTTAATGCTGCCAACTACCCCAAGCACACCTTGTTTGAGCACTTCTATACAAACTATACATCTTTTCTGGTGAAAATGGGAGGTGAAACAGTGTGTGTATATAAATGTCACTCAAAGACGAAGCACTGGGTAGAGTACAAAGCTGCCTGTAGACTTAGCTTATTCACTGAAGTCAAACTATGAAAGAACACAGAGGCTTGAAATCTCTCAGGGGAAAACATAGGACTGCTTAAATTAGAAACTCATTGAGACACACTTCGGGAACAGAATAAAAAATATAGAATAGTTTGGGTTGGAAGGGATCTTTAAAGATCATCTAGTGAAACCCCTCTGCAATAAGCAGATATCGACTAGATCAGGTTTCTCAGAGTCCCATCCACCTTGTTATTGAACATTTCTAGGGATGGAGCATCTACCATAACTCTGGGTAACCTGTTCCCATGCTTCACCACCCTCATAAAAAAATGTCTTCCTTATATCTAATCTGAATCTCCCCCCTTCTAGTTTAAAACCATTACCCCTTGTCCTATTGGCAACAAGCCCCATTAAAAAGTCTGCCCCCACCGTACTTATAAGCGCCCTTATTTAAAGTACTGAAAGGCCATAATAAGGTCCCCCTGGAGCCCTCTCTTCTCCAGGCTGAACAACTCCAACTCTCTCAGCCCCTCCTCACATGAGAATTCTCTCTCTCTCTGCTCTCATGAGAATTCACCTGGAGTATTGCATCCAGCTCTGAAATTCTCAGTACAGGAAAGACGTGGACTTTTTGGTGTGGATCCAGACGAAGGGCCACAGAATTGAGCAGAGGGGCAGAATCACCTCCCTTGACCTGCTGGCCACGCTTCTTATGCAGCCCAGGATATGGTTGGCTTTCTGGGCTACAAGTGCACATTGCTGGCTCCTGTCCAGCTTTTCATCCGCCATTTCTTCTCCACAGAGCTGCTCCCTATCCTTTTATCCCCCAGCCTGTATTGATACTGGGAGTTGCCTTGACGCAGGTGCAGGACCTTGCACTTGGCCTTGTTGAACCTCAGGAGGTTCATATGGGTCCACTTCCTGAACTTGCCCACATCCCTCAAAGGCATTCCAACCCTCAGGCATGTCAACTGCACTACTCAGCTTGGTGTCATCTGCAAACCTTGCTGAGCGTGCACTCGATCCCATGGTCTACAGCACTGATGAAGATGTTAAATAGTACTGGTCCCAAAATAAACCCCTAAGAGACACCACTCATCACAGATCTTGATCTGGACAATAAGCTGTTGACCACTGCTCTCTGAAGGCAACCAGCCAGCCAATTCCTTATCCACCAAACAGTCCATCTATCAAATTCATGTCTCTCCAGTTTAGAAGGAAGGCTGTTATGGGGGACCACATCAAAGACCTTACAGAAGTCCAGATAGATTACATCAGTATCTCCTCTTATCCACTTACGTCATTCCGTTGAAGAAGGCCACCAGATTGGTCAGGTAAGACTTGCTCTTGGTGAAGCCATGCTGGCTGTCTTGAATTACCTCCCTGTCCTAAGTGTGCTGAGCATAGTTTCTAGGAAGATCTGTTCCATGGCCTTCCCAAGCACAGAGGTAAGGCTGATAGGTTGGTAGTTCTCAGGGTCCTCTTATCTATTCTTTTTAAAAATGGGTGCAATGTTTTCCTTTTTCCAGTTACAGAGACTTCGCCTGACTGCCATGACTCTTCAAATACTATGGGCAGTGGCTCTGCAACTACATCAGCCAATTCCCTCAGGACTCTAAGATGCACCTCATCAGTCCCATAGATGTATGTAAGTTCAGGTTCCTCAGGTGGTCATGAACCTGACCTTCTCTTACAGTGGGAGCAATTTTGCTCCCCTAGCCACTGCCTTGAGGTCCATTCACTCCAGAGGTATAGGAAGAAAGTTGCCAGTGAAGACGGAGCCAAAAAATATTACTGAGAGTATCTCAGCTTTCTTTTTATCCATTGTTAACAGTTTGCCAATTGTATTCATTGAAGAGTATGCTTTTTTTTGACCTTCCTTTTCTGGTTGGCATACCTATACAAGCTCTTATTATTATTATTTGCATCCTTTGCCAAGTTCAGCTCCAGTGGCACCTTGGCCTTCCTGACTCCATCCCTACACAACCAGGCAGTTTCTCTATACTGTTCCCAGGATACTTGCCCCTGCTTCCACTGCCTTTGTATTTCCTTCTTGCCCTTTCATTTGACCAGTAGGTCTTGACTCAGCCATGCCAGCCTCTTGCCTTCTTTTCCTAATTTCTTACACCTGGGGATTGAGAGCTCTTGTGCTATGTTGAAAGTATCCGTAAATATCTGTCAGCACCGTTGCGCTCCCTTGTCCCTAAGGGCAGTTTCACAGGGGGTTATACTGACTAAGTCATTGAACAGCTGGAATTTTGCTTTCCTGGTTCAGGGTCCTGACTTTACTCTTTGCCTGACCCATATCCCCCAGGACTGCAAGCTCCAACCTTTGTAGCCCAGGCTGCCTCCAAACTTGATGTCTGATTAGCTTACTTGCATTGGTGACCATCAGGTCCAGTGTCACATCCCCTCTAGTAGAGCTGTCTATTACCTGGCTTAAGAAGTTATCCTCAATGCACTCCAGGAGTCTCCTGGACTGCCTACAGCTCACCGTGCTACTTTTCCACATGATGTTGGGGTGGTTAAAGTCCCCCAGAAGGATGAGAGCCTGCACGCATGATGTCTCCTGTAGCTGGAGTATGAAGGCTTTGTCAATAGGCTCCCTTTGATTGGGTGGCCTATTGTAAATACCAACCACAAGGTTCCTTTTGTTGCCTCCGTTTCTAATTCCTACCCATAAGCTTTCAGCCTGCTCATGGCTGTTCTTCAAACAGGTCTTCACAATCTATCTATTTCTTGATCCAGAGGGCAACCCTTTTATCCCTCCTTCCTTCCTGTCCCTTCTGAACAGCCTGTAGCTATTGATAGACACAAGCCAGTCATGGGATTCATCCCACCAAGTTTCAGTAATGGCAACTAGGTCATAGCTTTTCAGTAGCACAGTGGCTTCCAATTCCTCCTGTTAGTTGCCCATGTTGCATGCATTGGTGTAGAGGCACTTCAGCTGAGCTGGCAGCCATGTCACCTTCCTAAAGGGAATACACTTTAATTCCTTTGAGGTATTTCACCAGTGTTCCCCTACCGGCTCCTGTTACCTCAGGAAACCCTGGTTCATCTCCATAAGACTTCAAGTGTGCTCCAGGGTACCCAGCATGTCTCGGAGCAACAGGGTGAGGGCCCTCACTAGCACCCCGTCCCTCTAACCTTTGCATGTCATCTTACAGATTGTCACAGGCAAGCTTTATATTATCCCCCTCCCCCTTCAAGTCTAGTTTAAAGCTCTACCAATAAGCGCCACTAGCTCATGAGCAAAAACCCTCTTCCCCCTTTGAGAAATGTGAATCCCACACAATGCCAGTAGGTCGAGTGCTGGTAGACCATCCCATCGTCAAAAACACCGATATCGTGGTGGTGATGTATTAATTCTCTGGCTCTGTCTGTTTCTTCCAATGTCACTGCCCGCAACTGGAAGGATAGAGGAAAAATACCTGTGCTACAGATTCACTTAACCATCCATTCCAAGGCCTTGAAGTCTCTTTTGATTGCCCTTGGACTACACATTGCAGGTTCATTGTCACCCACACGGAAAAGCAATCATGGGTAATAGTCCAAGGGTGATACCAGGCTAGGAAGTTTCCTAGTGATATCCTTAAGCTGGCCCCACAGAGGCAGAAGACTTCACTAAGAGGCAGGTCTGCCTGGCACATTGGACTCTCTATTCCCCTCAGAAGCGAGTCACCTACAACTATAACCCATCTTTTCTTCCTCATTGAGGTGGTCGTGACATGGGTGGAGGTAGGCCTTTCTGACCTTGACAACATTTCTTGTGTAGATGGACCATCATTTATATCACCCATTGACTGACCTTCCACATACAGAGCTTCATACCTGTTGCACAGAGGCACTTGGGAAGGCAAGGTAGGCAAGGAGGGGGCTGGCCTGCCACCCTGGGTGTGGGCTTGCCTCCATCCGGTCCTTTCCTTTTGGCTACTGCCTTTCACCTGGCAAGGGGAGATACAAGATCCCCTCCTTGATCTTGTTTTTTTTTCTGGTGGTTGTTTCTGCATCAGGAAGGGCAGACCGCGGTTCCACCAGCCTATCTCTTTCTTAAACTCCCGATGCTCTTTAACCTTTCTACTTCCTCACATCTTTCTGCCACCAGGCTGAACAGATTGTCTACTTGGTGATATCTCACACTGCTGTTCTCACTGCTACCATCCATTACTAGTGAAAGGCTCTGGCATGCCTTGCACTCACATTTCAACAAAAGATGAAGGAAGCAGGAGAATCCTGCAAGTCAAATAGTAACAGGGATGTAAGATTGCATGGTAATGAAATGAATGGATTTCTGGCTGACCTTAAGGTAAACTGGTACAAAATAACCTCATCACAGGCTGATGTGATGCCTCTAGGCAAGGGAATCAGCACACAAAATAGTATCCCATGTTTGGTACTTTGAAGGGCTAGCTTCTCACGGCTAAAAGTAGTCATAAACCAGGTTGTGAGGAAATCTGGCCAAAGATTATGAGTGAAACCTGAGAACTGTCCAAGAACTTAACTTTTTGAGCTTAAGGAACAAGATCTCCACAATTACCAAAACTCTTCAAAATCTTTGATTGGAAAACCATCTTAATTAAGGAAAGGATTAGAAAACAACAGTGAATTATATATTCAATGTCCTAAATAGGGGGAGAAGGGGAAAGAGAGCCTTATGGCAGTGAGCAAAAATCAGATGTGAACAGCAACATCAAACATAACTTTGTCAGTAGTTTGCAGATGGTAATGGTCAGTGAGATGGCACATAAACAGAAGCAGGTTTATAGCAAAGAAAGTGTGGTTAAATGACATGATTCTTTACTCAGCTAAATATTTTTGAGAGAAAACAGTGATTGCATTTGCAGGATGTCAGGAGACCTGCTGGAAAAAGAGGAAACTGATCACCAGCTAATAGATAGGACGTGAATTCTAACTACAATACCATGGGCTTAAGAGGATTATGTGAGCTTTGAAGGGGCCATAGGAGAACTGTCATCACCACAGGGAGGTGGTATACAGAATTAGACTGCGTCAAGAGGCTAGAGTCAGCACTAATTTTGATAAATGTATGGCAGAAGAACTGAAGAGTAGTGGAAGAATGTTAGGCTCCAAACCCCAGAGATTGATGGAGGTCAGTCATTTAGTTATCTTAACATAGAAGATGTCATGGGGAGACTTAAAATAAGTACCACCAAGAAATCTGGTTTAGAAAACTTTGGAATACAACATACAAAGACACTACAACATTCAAAAGGACATTAAGGGCCTGCATCCAGACGTCCAAAATTGCAAAATAAAAATTTAATTGTTACCTTCTCCTCTTGAAATTGTGCTCTGGTTGAATAACAAAAATCACTGTGCTGATGCAAGAACTAAGTGAAATATTTTTTTTTTAAAAAAAGTCTTATTCCAAAACTTGCAAGAATTTTACAGAAAATTTAAGCCTACACAGTATGTGTATGTGCTGAAGTATGTGCTATTAATGCTTCAGTGTTTGAAAATAGTTAGAGGATTACTGTATCAGAGAATACACAGATCAAATGGCAGAAGGGACAACAGGAGCTAAACAGCATTTCTAAAGTGGGTGTGTTCCAGCTCATGGCGGACAGACCTCTGTATTACACAGAGATCCCAACAATGGCAGCAAAGGAATCAAGATCTAAAAAACAGGCCTGCAAAATATTTTTCTTAAGCCCAAGAAGAGAATCTTAAAACTAGGTTAACAGATGCACTTCTTGTCAGCCCAAGGTGGGGATATAAAACCAGTCTGAAATTTACTCTTTAGACCATCAGGCTAAACCAGGGTAGAGTAGATGTGGTCCTTCATTTCTAATGAACTAACAGATGTAAAAAGGGTCAGGTTTGGTGCTGTCTGTGAAAGCGTTACCTTGTCATAATCAAATATCACCATCATCCCAGAAGTAAAAGTGTCTCCAGAACAGGCTTATGAAGAAACCATGTAAAAGCCAAACTGGCAGGGGTACCACTAGTAAAAAAGGCAGGTGGGCCTGGGTCCCAGACCTACTTGGAAGGGTAGGTTCCACATCAGACCCTATCTTGTAGGGAGGAGAAAAAGAAACAATTCTTTCTGCACTTGCACAGCCTATACCAAGGTCAAGAGGCTTCTTGTTTTTCTGCACGGAAAACCTGGAAACTCCTCCTGGAAATACAAGTGAGCTTATGTCCCTGGCTGTGGGGACTGAGGGTTAGACTAAGTGATCTTTAAAGGTCCCTTCCAACCCAAACCATTCTATGATGCTGTTCTATGGTATGTTGAAGTCAACATCTGTAACATAACCTGATCAGCCTAAGGTAGGTGAGGCAAGTGCAAAGCAGCACTAAGACTGGAACAATGCCCATTTCTTAATTCTGTAGATATTTTATTCTTGACTCTAGGCTTTTTACTTTCAAGAATTGGGGCAATACTGTTGTAGGTTAAACGTGGAAGAATGGTGAGGAGATAGGCAATGGACATCAGTACAGCTATAACCCAGATTCCGTGTAACGAAGCCTTCTGTGCTTTGTTAAGGCAATAGGGGTCATTATTCTACATCACAATAGATTGTTACTTATGTTGTCCTTCGTTAAGTCTTCCCAAACGTGTTATGTATCAAGCAGTCTCCCACAGCTAGCCATGCTCTTTTCATGTAATCACTTGCAAGGATGATTAGGTAATTATAACGTTTAATGTTCATGTGCAAACTCATGTAAATGCTTCAAAAACTCCCGCCCATTATTCTGTTCTAACTGTTTGTCTGTGGTGCCAAGGACCTCCCTGCTTGCTGCTTACCTCACTCAGGAAACTACTGGGGAATCCCCACTGGGATGATGAGGTAATAAACACTTCTGACCATCTTCATGCATATTTTATTTGTGTATCTCACCCTGCATGAGTCTGGACTGGCGTCACTGGCAGAGGCCAGCCTGGTGGTGCCACTGCCTGGACCAAACAGCTGTGTGGCTCTACTACAGTAAACACATGTTATGAAGCAAAAGGAATAAGATCCACAATACAGTTACTTACTCAACCTGAGGCAGAAGCATTTCAAATCAGAACCAGAAAAAAAATAAAACCAAGTTTGTTTAGTTAAATAGGCACCAAATGAAGACAAAAAAATCTCTCAACATCCCCCAACTGCAAGGTCCTAATTCAGTGACTGTCACTATACACCATGCAGACCGACAGTCTCAAACTCTCTGGGTGCCCTCCTGAGCTGAACCAGTGCAGCAATAGACTGGATCATTTTCTCTTCTTGCACCAGAGAAGTTATGGCTTATAAGTTACATTATTGTATTTTACTGACAAATACTTACTTCAGTGAAAGAGAATAGTCATGCTTGCTTGTTTGACTATTTCTTACAAGGTAGCTACACTCTTTACATAAACGTAACAGGTTTTCTGCATCTGTCCGACTGATTGCTCCATGATACCATCTAGGAAAAAGCAGAAAGATTAATACACACATATATGGCAACTCATACTCCTTTCACTACTTCACTTCTTTAAGGTATGAATAATGATTAATATCACATAGATATCTTGAAGATTGAACATATTACAGATAAAAAGCACAGTGCTTGCATTATCTGAAGTTAACTTTGCAGTTTGTGGAGGCCTGTAGTTTCTGTCAGCTGAAGGAAAAAACTTAGATCAGGAGAGCATGCAACATGATTAGTGTACACATTTATGAAAGAAATTCCCACTCAGAGCAACACTTTATAATCTCTACCTTTCAAGCAGTAGATATACAATATACACATTTACTGTTTCATTCCTGTGATATATCAGTATTTCAACTGATACACAAAAGAACAAAAAGAAAATAACATATGAAGAATATGAACAGTTAATAGTGGAAATTATTTGCTAAAATAAATATTTGGAAAAAGAAAAGTGATAAAGTGTGAAGATCTCTAACAAAGACACTTGTTCTAAACACAGCTGTGACAACTCAGAACACTTTTAAGTAAATCTCTGGTGATCTCTGAAGTGGGTGTGACCAGGGAAGAAAGGAAATGGAGAGAGGAGAGGTAGGTCCTTCACTAAACTGAGGACTGCAAACAAAGAACCTTCTCAGCACACGCCGCTCTATATCTGCACTTTCCCCAAGTTTCCCGAGCAATGTAATATGCTTGGCCCCGCACTGGATCAACTCCATCTCTGAGGAAGATTTCTCCCTTCCTGAAATTGCCAGATGCACGCTGAAGCATGATGAGACAAAAACCACTCCTGCCTAAGCAGAATCACACATACATCAGAAGTGCTCTCTGTATGGACCACAACTGTCTGACCAGGAATGGTCACTGGCCTTGTGCAAAAAAGTTTTGTTCTATTTGTTGTGATTTTATTTCTCTACTGAACTTACTCTAAGGGAGATGTTCCAACTAAAAGGTAAGTGAATAAAGACCAGACAGATCTCTTTGACAGATGTCATGCTCTTAACTACCTCGTGCTGATGTCAACTCCACCGTCAAATCAGATGAATGTGCTAAACAAAAGCTGGTGCTCAATTTAAAAGTTCATTATATGCCTGGTTATAATCAAAGTCTGCATTAGAGAAAGCTAAAAAGAGGGTTATACTATTATAGATTATAGACAGATAGAAAGGGAGGTACTGACAGCTCCATCATTTCACAAATAAAATTGAGGCACAGATGTGAATGTTTTCAGGCAGTGTTCTCCCTATCTCCCATTAGAAATTTACAGCTAAAGGATATTTCTCAACATGGAATTAAAGACTAGCTTGTCTTCTAAGTGTAAAGGAAGAATATTAACACTAGGTATAAATCAGAAAACTGATTTGGAAGAGTCTAGAAATTACTCAGCTTGATTTTTTTTCTTTTCTCCCCAAAGAGTCAAATAAAACAAACAAAAAAAGAGCAACCTATGTAAACCCAAGGAGATCCCTCTAAATATCAGAATCTAGGGTAATTTTTTCATATTTTACTCAGATCTGGTGTTCCCCAGTTGGCAGAGAGGTTCACGGGAAAAGAACGTTGGGCTGGTTTCAGGAAGAAAAACCTGCTTTTAAGAGTTGGAAGAAAACCAGCAAAGCATGAAGACAACTGCTGATGGGAGAACATCTGATTCAGAAGTGATGCCTGAGAGCTGTTTTGGCTACAGTTGCGAGTTAACAGAAGTATCCAGAAGTGTAATTGCTAGAGAATCATATACTCATGTAAATGGGACACTCAGATTGCTCCTGTTCCAGCTAATTAGAGAGATAAGCTTAGTGCTATAATCAGCGTAAAGTTCCCAACTAATTTGTTGTTTCAACTACATTGGGTCTGTGTGCCCTGGCTGTGTCTATTTTTTAAATGTCAGCTTGTAGGTATTTGTGCAGAAAGGTTGAATATTCAAATGTCAATGATATGATCACAAAATAGCAAAATGACAACTTGTGAAAGACACCAATGAAAAAATATGGGACTTGAAATCCTGAAGACATGCATACCTTCTAAGATACCCTGGAAAACACAGGCACACCATGAAAATCTCAAAGCAAAATTTAAATATAGCCATACATGTTGACCTTTATCAGGACTGAAAGCACCCTAATTGTGGTTTATAGAACATTCTTCCTGATTTCCCTTACTTTCTCAAAGGTCAGGTTTCAGCCACTAAGTGACCACAGCTCTGCTGAAGACACGACAGTTGCATCAATTATACAGCACGTATAACCAGTTATTACAGCTCATATATAATGCATAACACTACTCTGTTCTTGAATTGGTCAGAGGGAAACAAGAAGTCACCAGATCTTTTATACAAAGCTCGCAGGAATTCACATTCATTAAGACAACAGAAAAAGAACACGCTTTCTTCTTTTTGCTGTTACTGAGGAAATGGAACAAATTAATTCAATTCCCCATGGTCCACAAGTTATTGAGTTCAGACTCTTTAATCACAAACAACTTAAAGTATTTTCTTGATGTATTACCACACCTTGGTATTTCTGTCTGTTTGGGAAACTTCCTAACTTACCTATCCATTTGTCAACTTGCATACTTCCTTTCCTCTAGATCTTGTACTCCTTTTTACAAAAACAGATTCCATTTTAGTAGAGAAAGTTGGAATGGTTTGCCGTGTGCTGTGGAGAGGTTCTATGCTACTAAAACTTGAAGAGTTTGCACGATTACAAATAATCTAAGATACAAGAAATCTAAACTCTTCTGTTTTCTGACACATTATTGTTAACTGTGCATTCATTTCAGGTTTGATCCTGCATAATAAAGAACTAAAAAAAAATTAATGTGATTAACACCTGAATAATTAAAAGAAGCAAAACTAGCTCTGCAGTTTTCAGTTATTATCAAGTTCAGTTATACATAACTGCAGTTATACTAAGAGAGAAAGCTACACAACATATTTTAATCAATATTTATATTAGAAATGTTTATATTAGAAATGTTAATAAGTATTTAATATATTTAATCAGAAGTTAATTAACAGATGCTTAGCTTTCTGTAGTACTTTAAATGTATTTTTGGATGGAATGGTGGGCAGGAACTACCCAAATCTAAGGACCAAATTTTATAGTCAAATTTATAGCCTTTTAGTCATGTAGCTAACAGTATCAATGAGTGATTTCACAATAGTAGTTGCTACTTCATCTGTTGAATATAAGTATACAACCCATCAATGAGCAGAGCTTTAAAAAGAGCTTATTAGATGAAATGTGACACCACATATGATATTTTTCTCTGTTTCAAGATTAAGTTTCCAAATACTGCACATAAAAATAGAATGTCAAAGGAGAAGGAATTTCCGGAAACACCTTCTCTCAGACACAGTTGAAAGAGGGGATTCTCTCCTATTGAGTATCTGAAGTGCAAAAGAATTACTAATCCTCTCAGTACTGCTACCATTCAGGAAGAAAGTATTCTTACAAAGAGCGCACTCACATCTGTGCTAAATTATGCTGTCCCTCCCCTGTGAAAATAAATTCTGCATCTAACTTTGAATGACAGTGTCTGGAATGGGACTGCCTTCAGGGATTCAAGACAAAGCCTCTCATTTTACTGTGTGAATCAAATCCATTGGCTTCTCAGTACTCTCAAGTATCAGTGTAACCTGTGTAAATTGCTCCACAACAAGATTTTTTCGTTGTGTAACAAGTGATTCTGGCCCCTTCTCTGAGGGTAGATTGGAAGGGACCTTAAAGATCATCTGTTTCCAACCCCCTGCCATGGGCAGGAACAGCTTCCACTAGACCAGGTTGCTCAAAGCCACACGCAGCCTGGCCTCCAACACTCCCAGGGATGGGGCACCCACAACTTCACCGGGCAACCTGTGTCTCAACACCCTCACAGTAAAGAATTTCTCCCTAATATCTAATCTAAATCTACCCTCTTTCAGTGCAAAGCCATTACCCTTTGTCCTATTGTTATATGCCCTTGTAAAAGTCCCTCTCCAGCTTTCTTGTGGACCCCCTTTAGGCACTGGGGGTACTGCTACAAGGTCTCCCTGGAGCCTTCCCTTCTCCAGGCTGAACAACTCCTGTCTTCATAGGAGAGGTGCTGCAGCCCTCTGATCACCTCTGTGGCCCTCCTCTGGACTTGCTCCAATGGGTCCGTGTCCTTCTCATGTTGGGGCCTCCAGAGCTGAACGCAGTACTCCAGGTGGGGTCTTAGGAGAGCCGAGTAGAGGGGACAGAATCACCTCCTTCAACCTGCTGGTCATACTTGGTTTTATATAGCCCAGGATATGGCTGGCTTCTGGGCTGCAAGCATTTGTTGTTGCACCATGCTGAGCTTTTCTCCACCAGCGCCCCCGAGCCTTTCTTCCCAGGGCTGCTTTCAATCCATTCTCCACCCCGCCTGTACTGATACCGGGGGTTACCCCGATACAGGTGCAGGACCTTGCACTTGGCCTTGTTGAGGAACTTTGCGGGGTTTGCATGGGCTCGCCTCTCAAACCTATCAACATCCCTCTGGATGGCAACCCTTCCCAACAGCATGCTGATAACACCACTCAGCTTGGTGTTGTCAGCAAACTTGCTGAAGGTGCATTCAGTCCCAGTGACCATGTCACCAACAAAGATTTTACACACAAGCACAAGTCCCAATACTGACCCCTGCAGTACAGCACTCATCACTCATGTTCACTTGAACATCAAGCTATTGACTGCAACTCTTTGAGTGCAACTATTCAGCCCATTCCTCATCCATCAAGTAGTCCATCTATCAAATCCATGTCTCCCCAGTTTAGAGAAAAGGATGTTGTGCCAGCCAGTGTTGTTCAGGACAGCGTCAAACACTTTCCACAAGTCCAGGTAGGTGACAACTGTTCCTCTTCCCTTATCCACCAACACTAACCCTGCTGTAGAAGGCTAGCACATCTGTTAGGCACTACTTACCCACTGTGAAGCCATGTTGGCTGTCACCAATCACCTCCTTATTTTCCATGTGCCTTAGCATAGTTTCCAGGAGAATCTGCTCCATGACCTTGCTGAGCACAGAGGTGAGATGGACTGGCCTGTAATTTCCCAGGTCTTCCTGTCTTCTCTTTTTAAAAATGAGAGTTATGTTTCCACTTTTTCACTGGACTGTCATGACTTCTCAAATATGATGCATAGTGGCTTAGCCACTTCATCAGCTAATTCCCTCAGAACCACAGATGCATTCCATCAGGTCCCATGGACTTGTGCACCCTTCAGGTTCCTTAGAGGGTCTCAAATCAGTTTTCACTGAGACAAAAATGCTGTTGAGTACCTCAGCCTTCTTCATGTCCCAGGTAGCCAGGTCTCCCGTTTCCTTCCAGAGAGGGCCCAGCATTCTCCCTAGTCTTCCTTTTATCACCAATGTACCTACAGAAGCTTTTCTTGTTGCCATTGACATCCCTGGCCATATTTTATTCTATCAGGATTTTATCCTTCCTGACCTTATCCCTGGCTACTCAGATAATTTCTTTGTATTCCTCCCAGGCTGCCTGTGCTTTCTTCTGCCCCCATAGGCTTCCTTTTTGTGTTTCATTTTGTCACGGAGCTCCTTGTTCTTCCATGCAGGCCTGCTGGTGTTTTTGCTTGACTTCCTCTATGCTGGGATGCATCACTCCTGAGCTTGGAGGAGGTGACCCTTGAATATTAATCAGTTTTCTTGGGCCCCTCTTCCCTCCAGGACTTCATCCCATAGTACTCTACCAAGCATATCCCTGAAGAAGCCAAAGTCTACTCTCCTGAAATCCAGGATATGAGCTTGGTATGCACCCTCCTCGCTGCCTTAAGGATCCTGAACTCCATTACTTCATGGTCACTGCAGCCAAGACTGCCCTTGAGCTTCACGTTTCCCAGCATCACCTCCTTCTTGGTGAGAACAAGGTCCAGCATGGCACCTCTCCTCATTGGCTCCTCTAATCACTTGGAGAAGGAAGTTATAAACAACACATTCCAAGATCTTCCTGGATTGCTTATGTCCTGCTGTGTTGTCCCTCCAATAGATAGCCAGGTGGTTGAAGTCCCCCAGAAGGGCCAGGGCTTGTGAACGTGAGGCTGCACTTACCTCTCTGTAAAAAGCCTCATCTGCTTGGTCTTCCTGGTCAGGTGGCCTGTAGCAAACCCCCACTATAATGTCACTTGTCCCTGCCCTGCTTTTAATCTTGACCCATAAGCTCTCAGTCAGCTCCTCATCCAACCCCAGGTGGAGCTCCATGCACTCCAGATGGGCATGGACACAGAGAGTGACACCTGTCCTTGTCTCCCCTACCTCTGCTTCCTAAACGGCTTGTATCCTCCCATTCCAGTCATAAGAGTCATCCCACCATGCCTCCATGCTGCCAATAAGATTGTAGCCCTACAGGCATGCACATCTCTCAACTCTTCTTGTTTAACCCCCACTACATGCATTTGCATACAGGCATTTAAGTTTATGCACGCACACCCACACCCACCTCCTCTGAAGCTGACTTACTGGCTGGGGCAGCTGGAATTCCTTTGTGTTGCTCCTCAGGTACCTTCAATCCTTCTCAAAGCTCTCAGAATTTCCTGCTGGCACCAGCCTCAAGCTGGCAGGAGAGGGATGGACTGAGACTCCCCTCTACTGGCAACTTCAGTTTAAAGGCCTCTTCACCAGCTTGACAAGCCTATGACTGAAGATGCTCTTCCCCTTCTCCAACAGACAGGCCTCATCACCCTCCAGCAGATCAGCTTTCTCAAAGCGAGTCCCACTGTCTAAGTAGCCAAACCCTTGGCTGTAGCACCAGTCCTGTAACCATTTGTTCATTCACCAGACCTGACTGGCTCTTTTAAACCCCTTCCCTTTGACCAGGAAGACTGATGAAATAACTCCCTGCGCTCCCGAGTCCCTCATCACTGCTCCCAGGGCTCTGTCAGCCTCATACAAGTCTGGTACCCCTCAACTGCTCCTGGTGGGATCACTGATGCCCATGTGAAACAGCAGCAGTGGGTAATAGTGGACTGGATGAGGCTTGGCAGCTTCTGCGACACCCCTGACGCGCCCCTGCTCAGCAGCACAGCTCTGGAGAGTGCGTTGGGTCAGCAGGTGGGCGCCTCCGCACCTCAGAGGAGAGTTGCCCACTACTGTCACCCATCACCTGCCCGTGGCTGTGCTAGCTGTCACACGTGGAGCAGCCTGGGCCACCCGGCTCTGCTCCAGCGACTGCTGATGCAGCAGGTCTTTCCTCTTCAGCCTGCGGAGCGGTGAAGCGGTTCTGCCAGTGCACCTCGGGTTGCGGGGAAGCCCCTTCCTCCCGCGGCATCGCTGGCCCCCTCCCTCCCGCGCCTGCCGGTGGGCGAGTTTTCGGCGGTCTGGCCGCGGGCGGGGGGCCCGCTGCAGGCTGTGCTTGGCACCGGCCATCGCACTCCTCCTCGGCTCCCGGAGTTACGAGTCCTCTCCCCTTCCCACAGGCGATCCCCGCCCGGGCACGCCGCTCGCAGGCCCGCCCGGCCCTGCCCTGCGCCGGGGAAAGGCCCGGGCACGTCCCGCTGCCCGAGGCTGCGCCGCCGCCTCCCCCGCGCCGCTCCCTCTGGGCAGAGGCAGCGGCCGCCGCCGGGATGCGCGGCGCAGACCCCCAGCCGCCGCCTCCGCTCCCGGCCAGCGCCCCCCGCCGGGCCCGGTTGCCCCCGAGGGCCGTCGCCGGCCCCGCCCGCCGCCGTGCGAGCTGCCGGCCGCGCTCCCCGGCTCAAGGAACCGCCGTGCGCTGCGCTCCCCGCTCCGCTGCGGAACGCGCCTGCGCTGCAGCTGAAGGCCAGGGCGACGGGTAAGCACCGAGACGGGGAAAGCTGAGGAGGGAGAGCTGGACTGCAGGGTCTGGGGCACTTGCTCCTGTAAGTGGGAAGGGAAAGAACTAGAGAGCCATTACCGTGCTTACTTACATCTGCTTTTCCAGTTGAACAGTTGGATCTATTCTCTCTCCCAGGATCCCGCAAAACTCTGGGCTGCCATGTTTGATGGGTTTAAAGCCTCCTCCAGGTGCTCTTAACTGCCTGCGCTGGTCATTTGAGGGAGGCGATGCTTGGCGTTTCTCACTTCCATTAAACTGGGCTGCAAGATACACAATAATTACCTCTCCAAGCAAGCTTAAAAAGAAACGAATTAGCTTTAGCACTTAAGAGAGGTTTCATGCTTCCCAGGGGCACCCGCTAGCATCAAGTAGTAGTAATTTATTTATTAAGATGTAGCGATTTATCTGCAAAGTTATATGTATCACGTAAAGGTGTTTCTAACTAGGCAAAATATGGTCCCTAAAACTTTTGCTTTTGCAGTAATAGATTACATAGTCTTCTAAACCTTAGCAAAATAAGAACTAGTTATTGTAACATTTGATACTTTCCTCCCCAAAAGATGATACTGAAACAAGTAACAGTAACAGAGATGGGCTTTCAGTCACATGCCGTAATTTCAGTAACAAACAAGTGAGGAACATCAAGAATCCAGCTTGCCTCAGTTTATGTGTAATCATCCTAACAGTAATCCAGGTACAAATCCAGACAGCTAACACACATCTATCCACATCAGAAACAGAGGCAAGCAGCAGTGAATTCAAAGTGTATCCACTTACACAATGCTGGCATAGCACTTTTGTCTTGAAACATTAGGGGTAGAAAACGAGGAAAAGGGAAAATGGCATTTGTTACTTTCTCACATTAACTACGTTATTCTAAGAAAAGCAATACAACTTATTTTGCAAAGCTGTAATTTCTTAAAGCACTGCAACATCTGTAGCAAAGCATCCTCATTCTACACCTACTACACTTACAGATTCTACATATCTATAATCTGAAAAAATTAAAGGACACAATATTGCCAGAAACAGTGAAAGGAGCTACCCACACAATATTCCTGACTCTCACTGCCTTCTTTGATGGTTTGCTTCTTCATCAAAAACTAACACTCACAGCTGCAGATGGATTACTGTTTTAAAATCATCTAGGGGGATACCAGGTAGAAAAAACTTCACTATGTCAGGAGGCAAACATCACAATGCGCACAAACACAGAGCACAATCAGCTCCTCTGTGAGTTTCAACAGCAGTATCAGAGAAAAATGCCACAAGGACAGTCAAAGGGACTCCCTACAACAGCATGTTGTAGATCTCATGCATTTAACCCCCCACTTCTAACACACAGACACTTAGGCACGTTGCTGTTAATATTGTTTTGAGGCAATGCTAAACAACAGAGAGACCTGTAATGTTTAAAAAGGTAATGCATACAGAACAGAGATGTGTTGGGTGTGGAAAATGTTTTGCAGTGTTGTTGGGTTTTTTTTTTGGAGGGGAGGGTTATTTTTATATGCTTTCTTCATGGGGCTTAGGACACTTCCAAATTCCCCCTCTACTCAAGGAAAGGAGGCACAAATTATTGTAAAACTGGGCAAATGTATTCAATCATATTCTGAAATATGTATGGCAGAAATATGCTGGTTATTTCTTAAAATGGAAACTTAGATTTAACCTCATTAATATTCAGGATATTATATATAATTATATTGTATTTCAGGATAATAAAAGCTGATTAGCATAACAAGGAGAAACATTGCATGTGTGTACTTGCCAGTGACTCATATGAACAGCACTTATTTCAACTGTAAGAAAAACACCTGGATGTAATTTTGATAAACAATTTTTTACTTTAAAAGAGAAAAAAATGTAAGTATCTATAATGAAAAACAAGAAAGAATTTGAAAAACAGAGAATGTTAGTTAAACATTACAAATATTTAACAGGACATGGCCTTGGGAGAAGGAATAGACACCATAAATAAATCAAGCTAGGAAGTAACAAGATAAGCTCAAGGAGAACCAAACGGTTAATGAGACCAAACAGCAAATTACTTGAACTATATGTGAACTCTCATAACTAGCATACTAAAAGTTCCACCCTCAAGCAAAGAAAGCCCCCTACTAACAAAGCCTCCTCCCCACAGAACATGTGAGGTGAAAAAAAAAAAGAATGCTTTACCTTTAAATGGAGACAGGGCTTGATAGAACCAATGACAATTGAGTGTGACTGAACATAAGTGTAAACAATTGTACACACTGTATAAAATGTTCTACCATGTGTTAAGAGGGGTGCTTGGTTTGTGGATTTGCCACCCAGCATCCATATCTGCACAGATGTGCAATAAATAAATATTTTGACTCTGTGGGTGGATCAGCTTTTGCACACTGGGTCAAGAATGCAAATTTGAGATAACAATTTGGGAACTCTGAAAACTGGCAACCTTAACATCTGTTTCTGACCAAGTAACATCTGTCAGACACCAAAAATTCAGTTCACAAAACATATGAAACTCTGTTGTGATTGTAAACAGCAGTAGCTTCACAATACGATGGTTAGAAGTAGGATCTGTTGTCCAAAAATAGCACAAAATTTAATTTCAGATGCTTTTGAATGTTGCCTTTGCCTGAAAAGCTCTGAATTGTCTTTGGACTCCTGCCTTTCTGTTTGTTTGTTTGGTTGTTTTTTTTGTTTTTTGTTAAATTGGCAGGCAGAAACAGTCTGAAAGGGATATCCAGATAGATTGAACTGGTAAGTGTGATATCCAGTCAGGCACCAACCCACACATGCAATGTTGTTCCCAGGACTGAGTTTTGATTGCTGTAAGTCATATCTTAACTAAAGCTGTAGTGTATATATAGTGAAGGTTCAGAAGCTCTATTCCATGCAGCTGGGAGCATAAAGTTTTTTATTACTATGTTACCTGTGTTTACATAGCCATTACAGTTATGGATGTGATGATGCATACCTGACCCTTCCTCACTCTGTGTAACCTCTCTTCCTCTGCCCTGTAGCTGGTGCTATACCCAGCTTTAATTCCCCCAGGGTCCTATGCACCAGCTTTCTGTGCAACACCAGCTGCAGTCACAGACGTGACCAGGTTTGGCATCCTCCTTCAAGAAGTCTATGACCTGTGCTGAGAACCACTTCCTCTTCAGAACAGAGGCCCACTTATTTTTTAAAGCAATACTAAGATCTCTACATGCATTTGCTTTACCCAAAGGTTTGCTATCCGCACATGACAGCCTGGAAAGGCTTGATTTCTCACACACTCACATGGGAGCTAGTGTCAGCCTGACATTCCCGAATGGGCTTTCCAGTGTTGCCATCTCCTTTTCCAGCCAGACTTAGGTATCAGAAACCTACTTTGTTCCTGTTACTTTGCCAATCTCAGCCCTTCTGGGCAAGCCAGTTTGCCCAGCTCCAGCAGCAGGCCTAACAAGACCTGCTTGCTTCCCATAAAAGCCATCAAAAATACATTTCAGCCTCCAATGAAACAAAACCAATTTTGTTTGTGAAAGAACTCAAGATGCAGACAGTCAAAATGGTGCACTTCAGCTCTGCTAGACAAGTCCCTGAGGAAGGCTAGGCACAGCTTGCTCCACAATGTCAGCATGACAGCAATCCCAGCCCTATGCTTAGGAGCCACAGTGCAGACACGTTCCCCTCAACCTGAGCAGACTTCATAGCTTGTGCACAATTTCAGTCTGGCACATCTCAGTTTCCAGGCTGGAGATAAACAGGGTTTATCCATGCTTCAGCAATGAATCTTAAAATCATGGCAGAGGAAAAAAACGTTTTCTCAAAAGATTTGCACAAGTAATTAACTTCATTATAATTCTAGTGTTGCTTGCCATTTTGGTTTGTTTACTAGGTCTAGCACCTGACAAATAAAAAATATTTGCTGCATAAGTCTCTTTGTGTCTGCAGATCACAAATGTTTGTTGTTCCCTTCAGAGGAACTTCTCAAAATAGGAACATTTTAGCAGAGGGTCTTTTCAGGTTCACCACAACTCCAAGTAGTTGGGGGATGGTAGTTGTGGGTCTGTAAAGTGGGACTTGCCCATTGCTAGAATTTCTAATACCACTTAGACCAACATTGTGCTCTTAAGAGAAATCCACTTCAGCTAAGAACTAAAAATAAAGCTCACCTGGTCTAGCTACATTAGCTAGATACATTATGGAACCACAGTATACACTAAGTCAGAAAAACGCACACCTCAGCAGAAGGTTAATACTTCTCCACTGCAAACTTCCTACTGTTTCAAACTTAGAAGTTGGACCTCCTTCCTTATTTTAAACACTTAAAATTCCTGGGAGTTAGGTTAAGTATAGACACATCAGATGAGACAGCAGCTTGAATCTATGCTTGCAGCCAAACCTTACATACTAGTTTGTAACAAATAACCAGGTACCTAAGACATACTAAGTTACAATGAATGACAGATGCAATCACAAAATCTAATTTACCTCAAGAAAATATTTGCTCTCTTAGCATTTAAAAGAGAACTCTGCATGCTGAACCCATAAGGAATTCAAACATATCACAATACTTCTTATTTAAACTTGTTTTTAGTCTATTACTTTTGTAAAGCAATATTTTAATTTAGTGTGCTGTCATAAGTACTAACTGTATAATGCCTAGAATAATATTTACACATAGGCAAATCATAAAACGTCATATTGGATGGATTGTGCTTTATTAATTTACAGTTACATACAGACAAACAAAACTACAGATGAAGAAAAAAATTAGATAAAACTAAGATTACAGTTTTTTAAATAATCACTCAAAAAACCCTATAGCTATTTCAGAGTTTACCTGACAAAGAGCAAAAAAGTGGGAATGAAGATGATTACAGAGCTCCAAGTCTTGAGCTCCATAATGAGTTGTGCAAAAAAAGGTATGCAGTAGAAATGCAGCAAGGTAGCTTGCATATGCAGCTTTCTTCTCTGGATTCAATGAATTACAAATCAGCCATTTCATATCATATGCACGATACATGAAGAATAAGATCTAAGTTTTCCATATGCACTCATATGACTCCTAAGACAATAACTTCTAAGGCTAATAATCCCATTTCTGTGGCTGCTGTATTATTAGTTCAGAAATCTGTAAAGTGTTACCTCACTGACCACGGACTGGTACTGGTCCCACAGCTTGTATCTCAGTGTTGCTGAACAATGAAGTTTCTGGTTTAGGTATTTTGCATACTTTGAAAGAAAAACTACTTCCGGGTAGCACATAATCACTAACCTTGTGTGGGAAGCTCCCAATAACTCTGATATTACTCTTAGCTTTTGGAAAATTATCAAAACTACTATGTAAGGAAATACTCAACTCAGATTCCCTGTGTTACACTAAGCCACAGAAATAAGCTGCAGAGAGATTAAAAGCCCTAAAGTATTCCACCTTTGAAGATCTAAGTGTCACCTGCTCAAGTATTTGTTTCTGCCTGCTCTTTTACGCAGTCCAAGGGCTTTACTTACCCTCTCACCTTCAAACAAAATATTCTTTGCTCAAAAGTAGCTCTAATCCCAAGCTGCCCAAGAACACAAGCAAGAATGGCTAAACACACCTCTGGCCAAGCAAACACTGGGCAGGTTAGCAAAAAAATAACTGGAAGTCTTTCAGCTAACACAGTCAGCAAGAATTAACTGTTTAGCTTCCTTGCAGGAGCTCTTCAACAGCAACCTGTAATCATTGTAGCCCAGACATTCCCATGGCATGTGGCCTAGCCCAGAGGGCTATAAGGATGGGGATGAGTGAGGAAGCACATCAACCTCCCTTGAGGGCAAAAATGCACCCACAGCTAATAGGAGAGAGTCTTGGGTGATAGAGAGCACGTGTTTGAAGGTGGGAGAAGTCCCAAAGAGATATAAGAAGGTAACAGAGTGGCAGCTGGCGTCAGGTAGAAGGATGAATGAGAAAATCTAGACATAGAAGCAGTTCTGTAGGACAAAAGAAGGGGAAAAAGTAGACTACATAAGAAGGACAGATGGGCAAGAAACAGACATGGTGGCACGGGGGAAACAGTGGAAACCCCTCCAGAATGGAGAATAGAGAAACTCCCTGGAAAAAACGCAGAAGGCAGCCTAAGACCCACTGTGTTCTGCTCTGCGGAGCCCCTGCATGTGCTGCGGGTAGCTTGTGGATCCTTTCGGGTAGCCAATACCCTACTACAACAGATTTGCTGTGGACCACACTGCTGTGTAGTAAGCCTCACCGGTCACAAGATGGAGGCTGCACATAGGCTGTAGGGAAAGGTAACACTACTGCCACCACAGGGACACATTAAAAGACATGAAATACGTACTGAACTGGGGCAGACATCAATGCCATAGCACAAAGCCAAAGCAGAAGGCTTTACACACGTGCCAGACTGATATTCAGCACCTGCAAAACAGCCATTGTGGCACTGGAAAACTAGTGATAGATGTCTCCATTAATTAGCCTATCTTGACATGCAATAGATATCCCAAACCATAGCCAGGATCTCACAGCCAGGCAATCTCCCAGCACAAGTCTTCCAAACTTTTTAATTGGTCCAGCAAAAGGGATGAGTCAGCTTAGGCAAGCCTGAATCAAAGCCTGTTTCCATGAGGCAGAGCTCAGCAACAGAACTGTTTATCCTGCTAGAAACCACACAAGCAGGTTAGACTTTTGTGTTGGAGTTCATGCTCTTTAGGGAAATAAACTATTTTACCTGCACAACATCCAGCAGAACTGGATCCTGGTTTAGATCCAGCCTCAAAAGAACTATCAGCATATGCTTAATGGAAAAGTGACTAAGCCTGGAAGTCTGCAAGATTGTTAACAGCTCACATGCCAGAGCAAATCATAATCATAGGAAGTAGAAATCAGTTTTCTCTAACCTCCTCTTCTGTTCCATAAGAGCCCAACAAGAGGAAAGGGGATGCTGAGCAAGAAGGGTTTTTTTAAGCAGCTATTTCAGGTTTATCCATGTGTCTTTTGCTCCCACTCACATTTCACAGGATGGATACTGCAGACATCAGCTTGACTTGGAAACAAACTCAAATCAACTACAACCTGAAGATATAAGAACGAGTGAAACACAGAGGTAATATCACTCTCACAACACATTGCCACTGCTCTCACTGTGCTAGAAAATAAACACATTTAGTTTGCCCATGTCCACCTACCTATTAGGTGATCAGGTCAGAAACACCCAAGAAGGGTATTGTCACAACAAACTCTGTTTACAGAACAGTAGCCCTGCATAGCTGTGGAGAGAAGTCACTTCTTATTTCTGTAATGTGGCAATATCATGGCACACAGAATTGCAAAATCAGAATAATTCAGGTGGAAATGGGCGGTGGGAGGTGTCTATGTGATCAGATCAGATTGCTCAGAACTTTATCCAGTCATCCCTTTACACAGGATGAAAAAAAATAATCTAAAGATGGATGTCATAGCACCATCAAAGGTAGCTGGCTGCAACAAGGCTTTTACCATCCCATGCCAGGTTAACTTCAATACATAGTTCCCACACCTTGCCCCGGCACAGCCACCAATCCCCCACAAGTTTTCAAAAGTTTATCTACTATCCATGCTGTTTCTTCAGCCTCTTCAGGCCAGTCCACCCTGCTTCTTGCCTCTGCTGCGTCCCTTCCATGTCTCTCCTACATCTCGGGCACTCTCTTTCCTCCCTCTGCTTCTTCCAGGTCTCTCTTCATTTCAAGCTCCTCTTCATACGGTCCTTAAAGCTATTTAACTACTCAGCAGGAACCAGATACAGCTGTACACTATCCATGTCAGCCAACACACCGCCCCTAAAGCAAGCCTACAGCTGTATATTATCAATGTTAATTAACCCACCTTCATTCCTCTACAATTCTTCTACAGATGGACACTGCAAGAGCCCCCGGACAGTTGGTTCCAATGCATAACTATCCTTGCAGAGGAAAAAAGTTTTCCCCAGACCAAGACAGAACCACTCCTGATTTAACTTATATCTCATCTTCCCATCACATACCTGCTCATTTGTGAAGAACCTGGCTCCACCATCTTGAAGATCTCATAGGCAATGGAAACTTGCTATTACATCACTCTAAAGCTTTCTAGCTTTCTCTTCTCCAGGCTAAGCAAGCCCAGTTCTCTCAGTTGTCTCCTCAGCAGTCATTCCTGCAGTTTCCTGTCATTTTGATGACACTCTGCTGACTTCAGTGTTTATCAACTTGCATCAGAATACTGGACACAGCATTACACATGTTGTCCAACATATGTAAAGTAAGGAGGAACAGTCACTCTGCTTGATCTACTGGCTATGCTCCTATTCACACAGGCAAGGATGTCGCTAGCCTTCATCAGTGCTGGGCAATGCTGCTAGCCACATTTAGTCCATTTTCCCCTTAAGCCCCTTCTATCAAAGCTGTAACCCAGTAAGCCAACCAGTCCTTGGTCCATATCATTGCATGGGGCTTGATCTTGTCCTGGTTGGATTTTGTCAGCTTCTTGTGAGCCCATTTCTCCAGCCTGTTCAGGTGTCTCTGAATGGCAGCTCTGCACTGCCCACCAGCTCCCTCACCCATCTGCCCCCTGCCACTTGATATCATTCCAGACTTCACAAGGTGCATTTCCTCTCCTCCTTCTCTGCCTTACTGATAAGGATGCTGAACAGCAAGGGTTCAAGAACAAATCCCCTGAGAAATCACACACAGTTCCCCCTTCAGAATCACAGCCTGACTGAATGAAGCCCTGCTCAGCCATTTCCACAAAGCAACAGAAAGGAATAAAAAGAGTGGTGTAACCAACACCAAGCACAGACATTCAGGGACAGAAAAGAGTTTGTGTCGAATCTCCCTGACTGACAGGTTCTGATGTGGGCGAACTTCAGCAGTTCAAAAGGATTAATCCAAGAACAAGTTCTACATATCCATAGAAATGTGTTCAATTATAATGCAAATATTCCACTCATTACCGAGTAGAAGCATGTTACTTCATGCATGTTACAGACACTTTTTGTCCTTCACCTGTAAGAATTGCCCCACAATTTAAGGACCTTGCAATGCAACACCCTTATCATAAAGCCACTCAACACAGCCTACATCTCATACATTAAAACGGGGGTAGAGGCAAGGAGTGGGAAGAAGATAAGTTTTGCTAACATGAACTCAGTGCTCAGATGGGTGACAACAGGTCAGCTGAAGCACCAAAAAAATTCCCCATTTCTGCAGGAGGTAAAGTTTTGAGACTACCCACATTTGCTTTTCAGAGATTTATCAACCCCACACATACCCCAAAGAGCTGAAACACTTGAGTTCTCCTAAAGGCAAGTACATATACTATGCTGTGAGAGAGAATTTCCTGATTGGGATCTAGGAATCGTACCTGCTAGAGCTGGGATGGTGACTTTGTTCCACTCCCATGGCTGATCATACTCATCTGCAGGCCTGTCATCATCCTGTGGCAATTTGCTTTCTCGTAAATGGTGACTCACCACGCTTTCAGAATCAGATTCCACAGCACTGCCTTCTGGTTCGTAGGGTATGTCATAAAGCTGCATGTTTTTCTGATGGGACTTCACGCCTTCCTGCTTCGCAAACTCTGTTGGCAAGAAAGAAAATTGCTTCAGTATCACTACTAACCATGCCTTATCATTATAGTCAATAGTTTTAGAGCAGTCAGCTTCCAACCATTCCTTAATAGACACATAATTATGCGGATGGCAAGCTTGTACAAGACTTCTAAATTCTACCTCTACATTTGGTAATTGACTAGAAGCAAAAGTTTGCTCCAGCTGACAACCACAGTGCAACCTCATGCCTCCACCAACATTCCCCATCTTGTGCTGAGCCAGACTACAGGAAACACACAATCCCTGTCAGCCTGTATAAAGCACACTTACAAGTAACTGCACATAAATCCCCAAGAATGCTAAAACTTGTGCATGCAGTTAACTCTTAAAGAGGAGCTCATTCAGAAGTGCAATCTGAAGATACAAAGATCACAAAAAATATATATCCTACAGTATAATTACATATGCTGATAAAAAAATTATCTGGAGTTACCTCTACAGAATATCAGTAGAAAATGAGCTACAACTACAGAAAGAACACCAAATAAAAGCATTGGCAACTAAAGCTTAGCTCACATTCTACTAAGGAAAATTTTCTTTAACTTAACACTGAACTTACCAAACAATAACTATGTTGAAGCTTCACAGAAAGAAACAGTGTACTGCTCTCCTGAATACAGCAAACCAAAACCTAGGCTTTGTTAGAAGAAAGACAGCTAGCAAATCAGGAGCAAGCTGCCTTCACCCTTGGCACCAGTGAGGCACCCTCCCAGTAGGTGGGTCCTACTGTGTCCAGTCTGCATGCTCTCTGCCAAGGAATGTGCAAGGAGTGAGCTAGTTCGTAAAATGAGAAAGGAGACAGTGCAGAGCTACCAAGATAGCAGGCTCCTTGGGCCTATGGTTTTAGTTAGTCTGATGAGGGAAAGACCAAGGGGGGTGTAATAGCAGCTCCCAGCTGCCTGAAGAGGGGTCAGAGTGAAACGCTTCTTGGGCAGTGTCAGAAGGTGCAATAAAAAGAAAGACATAAGAGGTAGCTTGAGACATCCAAGTGCGACGCTGGGGGAAAATTTTTTCCATGATGTGTAGTGCAGCCCTACAATAGGTCACCAGATAGGTTGTGGGAGGTGGCTCCATTCTTCAGAGTTTGAAGAGCCTTGGCTGATAAAGCCAGGGTCGCTCCATTTACTGATACCAAAGTGGATGGAGTGGGTGATAGATCAGATAGCTGTGTTGCCATTCAGGAGAACCTGGAGATGCTGGAAAATTGCAGACTAACTGGCTGGAAAGCAACTCAGCAGAGAAGGACTCTGGGGTCCTGATCAACAGCAAGTTGAACATGAGTCAGCATTGCACCCTCACGGTAAAGAGGGCCAATACTAACCTGGACTGCATTAGGAGGAGTATTGAAAGCAGGTCAAGGGAGGTGGTTCTTCCCCTGTACTCAGCACTGGTGAGGCCACATCTGGACTGCTAGGTCCATGTCTTACCTCCCCAGCACAAGACACACATAGATGTACTGGAGCAAGTCCAGCAAAGGGGCATGAAGCTGATAATGGGACTGGAGCATTTTTCAGATGAGAAGAAGCTGAGAGAGCTGGGACTGGTCAACCTGGAGAAGATAAGTATCAGGGGGAACCTTATTCCAGCATATAAATACCTGATGGAAGAGACTGAAGATGGAGCCAGACTTTTCTTGGTAGTGCCCAGTGACAGGACAAGAGGCAATAGGCACAAATCAAAACACATGAAATTCTATCTGAACACAAGAAAACACATTTTTACTGTGATAATGGTCAAACATTGAAACAGCTTGCCCAGAAAGGCTGTGAAGTCTCCATCTGCAGAGATACTCAAGACCTGACTGGACACAGTCATGGGCAAACTGTTCTAGTTCACCCTGCTTGCTTGAACAGGGTTTTTTATTACATGATATCAAGAGGTCCTTCCTAACCTCAGCCATTCAGTGATTACCTTGACCACCACAAGGACAAAATTTCATTAACTGTAGCAAATTGAGAAGTTACTTAAAATAAACAAAAAACCCCAACCAAAAAATCTTGGGGATAAGGGAGAGAACTTCTTAACCTACAAATGAAGTAAAGATTTAAAGCAGTTCCCTCCATCATTATAAGAAAAGTGATTAATCAATTCATCTATCAGCAAGAACATTATACTGAAGTAATTGCTCAAAACTATTTCAAAAGTACTATGAAATGTCTACAGTGTGACTGTGTCCTTATTGTTTGGAAAAAAAATTGTGTTTATATACTACAAATACCGTAAACTTGAAGAAACATACACCAAAACCAACGATGTAAATACAAACAAGGTAGGTCACAACAATTCTTAGTTATGAATGATAATCACTTTACTACTTTTCTATACAAGCAAAGCAAAACCTAGAAAAGGATATCTTAAAGGGCAGCTTATTTGAAAAAAGTGTTTAAACCTTTCCAATTAAAACACAGACTCCGTCAGCTACCTTTTGAAAAGGATTTTGCTTAAGGAAAGATGCTGTATTGAGAAAAACTTGTATTAGAAAGACTACACAGCTGGTAGTCTTTCTCCTGGATCAAAAAGATAAACAGCTTATTCCTCCTAAAGTCAGAAATATGGTCTGTCTTTCAGTACTGTAAAGCCAGCCATTACTATACCAGGAAGCGTGCATTTCTGATGAACAGAAGCCATGATTTTACCAAATCAAAGACTTAAAAAAACCCTACAAAAACCCAACCAAAAAACTAACAAAAAAAAGCCCAACCAAAACAACCCACCACCCAGAAAAAAAGCACAAAACCACAAGCCCAAAATACACATACCAAATCAAACAATTCCTTTTAAGTGCCAAACACGGCTACACCGCTGGCTTCTGGTGTGCCATTATATTTCTATACAGGTATCCATGATAATTTTTTTTTTTTTTTTTTTTTTTTTACTTACTGTACCAGAGCATCAGACCACACTGGAAAGATTACCTGTAAATAGAAGGTGGCATGCTACAGATATATGGTTCATGCTTACAGATGACAACTAGAAAAATTACAAATATTTGATCCTAAAGCAGAACAGTTTCTCTAGGAAAAACTAAAACCAAGGGAGAGTGCAGAAATGAAAGAAGAAGAATATATATACATGCATACATAAAAATATATGCCTGTATACACATACACACATGCTTATGTGCAGCCTCTTTTATAAAGATTCCTACAAATTTGCTTGGGAGTCCATCTTTTAATTAATATATTGAAAGAGTATTCATAAAGAAAAGTAATTTTACTAAAAGTTAAATGAGAAGCAGTTCCTTTCAGTAACAGACAGCAAAGTTGAATCTGTAACACAAGAAGTATTAGCATTATACACACCGATAGCTCAGTGCAGACTTGATATTTAAGAATTAAGTAGTTGAAGACAATAGAACATTTGTGATTAAGCATTTGTCATGGCTGTCACGCAATCTCTAATAATGACAGCTTTAAGTGCCAAAATAGTTACTGGAATGACCAGGAAGTCCAAAACTGTGCTAATTTCACTTTTTTTATCTGTTTTTTTTCAGGAACGCTAATTTTGTCCTTTGAACTTTTAGTGCTGATAAAGAAAATTACATTTTTATAGAATTACGCTCTTTGAGATAATTGGCTACTAGAAGAAGAAACAACTGAAGTTTTGAAAGAACTTATTTCACTAGCAGGCTGGAAGACCCCCACAAATTATTCTTATCCTTGCAAGTTAGCAGTTATCACAGAATTAGGCTCCAGGAGTCTGGACTCCTGTGTAAATTAATCTGATCAGCAAAGTACAGAAACTGAAACATCTGGGAACACAAGATGATGAGATTATAAGACTGAACTTGATTGTTCAGTGAACAATTCCGACAAACAGTCACATATGGAACAAAGCTCCACTGCACAAGTAGATAAGCTCATGGTAATCTTTCCAGCAGCCACACTAGACCTCTTCATAGTCTTAAATTCAAGAGTATTACTCATAGATGCACCATTTTCCTGAGGTGAGTTTGGAAAGAATTAGGGGAAATATCAAACAAACAGAACAGCTACAAAGCCAACAAAAGGAAACTTTGAGGACAGTACTACTTGTTTACAGAATGCAATAGGTAGGCTTGTACATTTTTCTTTCCTAGAGGATGCAACAGACAACAAAACAACCAGTTTCTTCTACAATGTACAGATGCCAATAGATATTTCCTTCACTTCATACTAAACCATACAGTAACAAGAGGTCAAACAACGTAGTTGCACTCTTTAAATAGAAGTTATGATAACATAAAAACCACTCTGTTCTCCCAAATCAAGCACAATTGTAAGTATCACCAGGCAGTAATAAACTCAACATGATTTTACAGCCCCTTTGCAACATTTCTTTGAATGAAATGTGATAAAAACAAAATGTAGGAGTCCTGCAACAGTTGTGTAAAGAATGTGAGATGCAGAAAGACTCCATGAAGTAAAGCATTTGTAAGAAAGCTTTTGTTTTCCTGTGTGGTGAAAAACAATGAGCTTGAACTAAAGACTCTGTTGGGCTGGCTGGGAAGTAAAGCCAGCTTCCTGTATCATAGTAGCAACATATCTTGCTTGCCTACATCTAATACGCAGAAAGATTCTTAGCCTGCAAGAGACAAAGCATGAAGTTATATAAATCCCCCAACTTTTTTTCCAGCCTCTACTGTTCTACTGGCAAAGCTTCTAAATATTTTACATGCAAAGACTTCACAGCATCAGTGGCAACACAGGCATATAAGCTTCCTTACTGTCATACTGACAGTAAACAGTAATTTATGCATGCCCCACTGAAAAATAGAGATATTTATAAAGTAATTAGGTACAGACACATTAACTTACAGACTAATCAACTGCAGTACAATAAAGCTGGTTTTGACTTACGAGTAAGTCACATTCCAAGGTGTACTGACCCACACATTCCAGGTGTTACGCTGATAAAACAGACCCATCTCCACTCCAGCTACAGATTTCACGCCTGGTGGAGGATTTCCTGCCATCTCAGGTGCCTTCTCCACCACCAAAGACCTATCCTGGTGAGCTAAATCTAACTATGAAGGTAACATGCTGAAAACAGTATTGTATTGCCATGTAAAGCCAGCTTTTGAAAAGCTAGCATTGAAACTGACTTTCAAGCAAAGTACAAGGGCTATCAAAACCCTTTGTACCTGACAAGCCTAAAAGCAGAACTTGGGACAGATGACAGAATTCTACTGCTGGGACTTTATGCAGAACATTTAGTTGCACCCATCTGCATTCAACAGTACAGAGCTCAACGCAGATTTTAAACTGGTCATACTGGCAGATAAAGCTTCACCCTGTTTCCTAAAGCATGGGACAAAACACTTGGCAATACTCTTAACCTCAACAAATGGCTGCTAATAGAAGTCCTTGAATGAAAGTACGATGGTTTTTCAAGGTCATTTGTGCATGCACTTAACTTTGTTCAGATACATAGCTACTCGAAGGAAGTCCAGCAGATTGTTCCTTCGTTTATTTAACACACCAACATGTATACACTGTGTTGGAAAGGAGTTGTACAGAGCACACCTGTCAGCTTTAAGAATTTCTGCCTCCCCATCTCTGGATTCAGAGCACAGGCCTCCTCCAGATGGTTGCTTCACTTATGCCCTCTTCTCAGGAGTCAGCATTTAAACAGCTTCAGTCCTAGTGACCTGGATTTAGTTTCCGGCTAACCACATAAAAAATGCAACTTCCTGTCAACTACATGACATACAAGACTATAACCAACCTGGAGTGAATACCACTACGATATTATTCTTACCTAGTATGTTCACATCACTGATGCCTACTAGATAATTCCAGCTGCCTAGATCTTAGCAGTCTTAAATCGAAGCACCTTTATCTGGAAATCACAGGTCTTTGTGATGTTGAGTTTAAGGCACACAAATTAAACTTTCAAACATCCAGATCTTTCGGATGATAACTAAAGCAAGCAAGAAAACAACGATCCTGTGCTAGAGTCCACTGGTTGCATCTTGTTCTGTATAACCAAAATGCCCCACAGGGAGAGTGGGTGTTTCATCAGTTAGGGAATAGGCTAACCTGTCTTCAACTAGGATAGTCAGAGCAGAGTTATGAGAAGCACAATTTTTGAAATGTGGATTTAAACATTTTATATTCAAGAGCCTCAGAATGGCAGTCCACAAAGTGTTTGGAGGACCTGCTGCAGCACATTGGCTTTCTATAGATAAGCCCACATAACTAGAAGAGCACCATACAGAGAGAGAGAGAAAGAGAAGAAAAAAAATAAAAAAGATACCTGAGAACATAATCCAAGAACAAGCTTGTTTGTGGACAACAGTCACTTGTATTCCTTGTATTTTGACCTGTCACTGAAAACCTGAAGTTATCAGTGGGAGTAGAAAGAAACTTGGAAAGCCTCCAGCTCACGTTGAGAGGTACTGGTGAATACCTGGTGCATCTCCCCAGACATTATCCTGCCAGCCTGGTCATCTATAGCAGATGAAGGACACATCAGAGCCAGGTCTGAACACAGAAAGCCAAGTCTCACCTGGAGTTCTTTCACTTTATCAAAGAACAGGTCTTGCTGAATGGGCCCAAACCTCTACTCTCCACATGCTCTGCTCTTGAGGTTTCCGATGGAAAGCCACTGAACCAAGCATGTAACTGCATTAAAGGGCAGTGAGCTGTTTGCACCAGGTGTACAGGTAAGCTGCGCATCAACCAATTGCCAGTTTGCCAATGGTACAAGACAGGTGCTAAAGCAGAGATCACAGGAACATTTGCTCCCACTGAATCCATTTCCTCCCCCTCTCCATAAACAGGTCAGAAATACTTAGCCAGCTGCTTACTTATTCCAAGCGTCCAACCCATGTTTCTTTTCACACTCATCTTGGCTAGATAATCTGAAAACATTTAAGAACTCATGCTGTAGAATTCTCATTGCACTAGTGCGAAGTCTATTCATCACAAAAGCTAAGTTTTACCTCTGCTCAAATTTTGCCTCAGGCCATCAGAAGTCAAACTGCTTCCTGCTCTGCTTCCAGGTCTAGCTGAATACCTCTAACTGCTGGGACACAAGAGAACACCAGTAACATTCGAATAGCAGGGGAGGCTGTTTTACTTTGAGACTGCAGCAACTGCTTCCCAATGCTCATGATTCCAGATTTTGCTGCAGGAAAAGTTGGACATGGGAAGACCTCTCCTCATTTTTCTTTCTGAACAGAAGCCAAGTGGCTCAGAAGTGAGACAGTTTCCAGGAACGAACAACAGACATTTGCTCCGTTGCCTTGTTGTGAGAGCTTGGCATAACCTATTGACGTGAAAAGCAATGTCTTGAAACAGACTGCATCATGACAGAAATCCTACTGAAATCCAAGTATGACTCACTACCCCAGAAAGAAGCATTCAAAGTGATTTTACATTCCAACAATCCTGATACAGAAAGCCTATTAAGCCAGACAGAACAAGGGCATGGGGGGAGAAGGCCCTTTACAATAAGTATCAGTAGGTCAGCAACAAAAAAACCTTAACATAGAAGGTATGTACTGAAATGAAACAAACAAGCAAACATACCCTGCCCAAGACAACAGGAAATACATGTGTTCCTTCAGGGGTGGGGAGGGGCAGGGAAGAGGAGCGGTGAGTGTTGGTGGAGTCAAGGGGGGCTGATAAAGAAAAACTAAAATAGAACTCATGGGAAAAAACCCTAAATGCTGGTGGATTGGAAGAATAGTAGTATTGCTTCCAAAGGACATGAAAACTGTCCTTGGAGATGTATTTCTTTTATGGCAGATAAATATATATAACAAATAAATAATAATAATAATAAAAATATTCTTCAGTTTCCTGAAGGCAGAAGTTTATTTTACAAAGCCTTCCCCCTCCACACCTAACTTTCTGTTAAATAAGCAGTGACTGAACATTATAAATGCCATCTTAAAATTCATAATGTCTACAGACTTTACTCCTTGAATGGTGCTTTGATGCTGCTTAGCTACTTACTCCTTACACACTTCTCAGAAAGATACAGGATTAGGAATGTTCTTTTTAGGGGAGGGGGAAAAAGTATGAAAAACACCTCCACAAGATTCTGTGCATTTACTGCTGCTTGGCCAATAGCTGACTCCAGATGTTGCTATAGCCAGCTGCATCATAATACTATACCTATGGTTTGCTTGTAGATTTTCTTGACTTTTCTGATCAGAAACACTGACCTTTGGGATTCAAGGATCATTGTTCCATGGACTAAATGGAACAATACAAGTAGCAACAATGCAAAACAGAGATTTTGGCTCATTCAAAATCTGTGATTCTCATTCCATACTCTGAAGCTTCTGAGCTGTGTAGAAGAGGATTCATTCCTTGTGGTAAGTGGGAATAGAAGCCCTCTTGAAAACAGAGTGCAACGCAAGTAATTTCATGTACACCTGTTATCACAATGGTTCTCACAACCCCATGACACAGTGTCCCAAAAAATTTGTTCTATGATTAGCATGAACAGAATCTATTCTCTTTGAAAGGCATTTTACCACTAAAGTGGTGGCTGTTTTAAACAAGCTAACACTCTCTAGTGTCAGGAAAAAAGAAGCTTGCAGCAAACATGAGTGCTATTTCCTGGAGTTAGATCTGTTTTGCTACTCATGGTTGCTACTGATGTTCACAATGCCCTTGCCAGCTCTCTTCAGGCACACAATCTCACCCTTTCATTGGAATCACCTGGAGAAGGGAAAGGAGTAGAAGAAGAATCCATTCATAATGTAAATGCCATCCAACACCAACATCAAGAAATAAGACCTTTTCTTGAATCTCGTCTGTTTGTGTCTCTGCTTCCTGAAAGTTTAGTCAAAAGCACTGAATGAGATAAGTACCTATCAAAAAGATTTTTAGTGAGTAGAGGTATTTATCTATATTTCGTTTAAGATTATATTGGAATGGATATCTAGATGTGAGGAAAAGTGTGTTTATTAAAACCAAGACAAAATATGTAACTATTTCGCTGATAGCTGGAGGTTTAAGTTCAATGAAAACTAGAAAGGAGTTATGTCCTCTGCATATAATTAACTTTGAACATTGTCTTATTTGGGATGGGGGAGGGGGCAGAGAAGAAGAGGAAGTGGATAGAGGCCTCCCTCCAGACTTAATTGTCCTGTGATACATAGCAGGGAAGAAGTTGCCTACAGGAATAACATACACGGTAGACTGAGGCAGTAGACTCACATAGCCAGAAGAGCTGCCATATCTGATTTAACAAAGCCACATGAGATGTCCTCTTAGCCTGATGAGATAGGCTTGTATCCCTTTTAGCCACCTGATAGCATTCCCCATAGAGTACAAGGCAGGGAGAAGGACTGTTGCTTAAAAGCTCCTAGGATAGATTTCTTCAATAGTCATGATGGCTACATGGTGAAAAGCAACACTGAAATGTGGACTGTATACGTGTTTCTAGAGAAACATCTAGCCTGTGAATGATTGTGTCACTATGATTAAAAAACAAAATAAAACTGAGAGCTCAAAACATAGCCTGAAGCTTCCTTGATGACTAATATCCATTATTTTATCTTTGTTAGTAATTTTTCAGGAAACACCATAAAAACAAAGAAAGTCAAAGTTTTGGAAGTAGTATCTGCATTATCTACAAGAGAACTTTCCTTCCGACCAGGATTCCAGCAAGAGCAGACGCTATCAGCAATCTGTTTCCTCTTTTGGCAGGACTTAAAAGCCACACAACATCTGCATATCAAACCACCTGTTTTTTTCCTGTTCACTGCAAGGAGCAGCCACAGGGATTATTTACCACAAAGATCATTTGCAATTTTGCAAATAGCAAGTTGCAGCCATAGTGATTATTTGCAATTTTTCTCACTTTGACTTACTTTCCCAAGAAAAGTGTCCTGGTTGCAATCTTTCTGTTCTGTTACTCAAGTTGAGCTAGTGGTACAATCTAGGAACTCTGATCAGTACCTAAAGCACCTAATGAAGAAGAACCACCATCTGTTGGACATGAAAGCCTTCAGATACAACTCCAAATATTAGAATGGGAGATACAGTAAGCTCAAATTGAGCACAGTCCTGCACATGCACTTGCTATATGCAAGGATTATTAATGTAGACATTAAAGATGGTCTACTTTTGCTGTTCAGCTCTGGAGACAAAATGGTTTAATTTAGAATTCCGCCTCCACATGAGTAGACCAAGAAAGCTGCTCAGTTGTCATCACATCCAGCCACAGATTTTTGTTTTTCACAATCCAAGGCCTCGCATGCAGAAAAAGACAGCTAACTTGCTAGCACAGAAAAAGTGACAGGGTTATGGACATTCAAATTACCAGGAAAATGAAAATCATCCCCTTTGCCCTATAATCCCTTTACTCGAGTTAGCTCAGCACTTGATCAACAGAAGGAACAACCCATCATTTGTAAGACTTCAAATGCTCTATACTGAGCTGACCATCTGCTAATATTCAGTACCTTGCACTTATCTGCAGATTTATCTTTAGTTATACTACTCAGGCAAACCCTGACTAGATGTCAATTCTTAGCTGAAAGCTCACTTACAGAATGATATGTTAGTGATGCTAGTGATGCAGTATTGTTCTTTTCCCCTTGGACAACACTTCTGTATAATAGTACAGAATGTGAAACTGTATTTGAATACATGCAGCTATTGATAAAATGCTCTACAGTCTACAGTCTTTAGCTATGCTACAGTCTATCATGTCACCACCAGCAAGTAAATCTGGTTAGCATTCAGCAGAGCATCATTAAGAACAGACCTTACTGTTAACGACAGCAAACCACAGTCATGCAAACACCATAAATCAGTTCTCTTTTTCCCTTCTTGCAACAGAAGCATCAAAAATCATGAAGAATAACATCTGGTATTTTCCAATTAGGTCAAGTCAGAAAACTTTGTATTATAAAAATCCATTTAGCCATGACTGATGTGTACAACTGAGTCAACACTTTCTGGTAATTTTTCCAGTTACACTTTTATTTTCCAATATGCATCTCTAAACTAACCAATGTGCATAGAAACATTTTCAATGCACAAAACCACACCCAAAGAACAATTGTTGAAAGCAGCATTTTTTTCTGGTTATTTTGTTCTTTGTTTTTAAAGAAAGATACAGAAAAGATTTTTACAAAAAGTGATCAGGAGAGGCTATTGATAAGCTCCATATTCTACCACGATGCCAATTTTTCTCAGTGACAGTGCATCTCAGCCAAAGGAAAGGGCAATAATAACCGTTGCTCAGCTTAACATACAAAAGGAATAGTATATCTGAAAGATAACACTTTTTTTCCTTTGTCTCTCTCTTTCCTTTTTATTTCAATTGAGACAGTAGCACAGACACCTTCTAGCCCACCTCAGGCTGCATTACAGCCATAACAGCTGCTGCAAGACTTGCTTAGGAAAAGCTCAAGAGAGCTCAGCTATGCCATCACTCTTTTCCGCTTTGCGGCCCACCCCAGAGAAGTGCAACTGTTTGACAGACCATAAGACCTACAACAGCACAAAAGCTATAAAACCCACTGCTTCTTTACATAGCTTTTTGAATTACCCACTCCACAGAAAATGAATACAGAACTCAAAGCAAGCCCAGAGTTCCTCCAGGCAAGCCTCACTTCCCTCCAGTTTGCCTGGTTTGTTGCTAATTGCTAGTCTGACCTACAACAGCATCAATTTTGCATGCCTACATCCTGCTTCATAAAACCAACCTGTATGCAAACTTTCTCACTCAAGCCACCAACACATGAAACTGAACAAGGCAGAACCAAGAGCAAGCTCAGATGAAGATTTAGTATTTCCATCCTTTTTGCACATATTGATGTTGCTCAAGAAATTCAGTCACAGTAGCATGACATGATCCAGCAGCAAGCAGAAACACACTACAGGTTTCCTACATCTTGGGTAGGGATGCCAGAAAGAAATGCATACATCATCACATGAAGACACACCAAAACCAGATGAGGCTTCCCTGACCCCATCCAGAAAGCCCAGGCTGTTCCCGCAGGCAATAGCCTCTCATTATTTCAAAAAACAGAATGGTAATGAACAGCTGAGTTTGCATAGGTATTTGAGCTCCTCCAAAAGAACACTTTCAAGCAGAGTTCTTCATAGCCAGAAACCAGAGAAGCTGTATATTGTTGCCAGCCTACACAAAATGCACATAGCACGAAAGAAGTGTTTCTGACCACTTCCCACTGAAATTTTAAGCTAATTTTATGACACTGCTGTAAAGCCACATTTAAATGTTGGTAAACTGATGTGGCCGGTGATCAGTCTCTGTGGCAAGCAGACACAGAACTGGCTGAATCTTCAACTCTCATTTACTTCTACAGGTAAGAAAAGCCTCCTCTGGTTTGGGTTACAAAACCAAAAGCATGCAGGAGAAACTATAGCTACCACATTACAGCTGATGTCAGAAACAGACTCTATTTATTTAAGGATTCACTCATGTTTTATCACTAGAGACTTTCAGATTTCGGATGCAAAACCAGCAGGCAAAAGGGTGCAAAATCAGCAAGCTAAGCACAACAAAGATGACAAAATATCACAACTGAAAGGGTATCTTGTTCCTTCCGAGAAGTATCATGTTTACATCATCACATGCTTAACTAATACTTCCTGTACCATTGTCTTCGAGCTTACTTTTCTGTACAGTATAGAGAAAAAAACCAAAGTGATTGCAACAAGAGAGAATATAAAGAAATGATTGAGAAAGTAATTCTGAGAAAAAAAATCTTCACTAGTTAAAAAAAAAGAAAAAAAGAAAAAAAAGGATGCCTAGCAGAACCTTTGACCTGAGCAGAGCTAGCTGCAGAAAGGGTACAAATTCCTTCTGACTCCATAGCACATGATATAATGTCCATTATTATTTTTTTTTTAATAAATCCAGATAAGGGTAGAAATATGTATTCCTAGGGTTGTAATCCTAATACTAACTTCATTATGAAAATGTTGATGTTATATGTTTTCACACAGGCTTCAAAAACTTCCTTTGGCTAAAATCCTCTTTGCAAAAGAACAACAGGAAAAAGAAGAGGAAAACAAAGCATAACTTTGAAGAAAAGGCATATGAATGCAATGTGGGGCTTTTGTCTCACTTTTTGTCCCAAGTGCTGCCAGTCTCATTTTTCCTTTTAGCATCACTGTTCCAGCTCCAATTAACAAACCCCTGTAAATCTCCTCAGCAACAGTCCACACCTCTCCTGAGCTGCTGACTCTTCATGTAAGAAATTCTCTCAATTCTGCTTTTGAGCAATGTTGCAGAAGAACAATAGAACTGTGAACAGTTTGCGAAGATAGAGAGCTGAACTGAAAAGTCAGCAAGATGTACCACTGATGTCCCCCCACCCAATAAAGTAACACTCCTCAGTCACAGCCAACAGTAAGCTTAGAGCTCTCCCTTCCTTTTCCATGCAGACCGCAGTGGCATCAGTCACCTCCACTTCCATCCCACTTCCAGCTGGAAGGCACCCAGAATTCCTGCTAACAGTGTCCAGGTATGCACATACAGACCCAGTCTATCCTGCATGCCCATCTGTACAGCCTCTGCTCCTTCATCCTAAGAAAGGATAGTGAACAGCTCTCAGGAATCACACTCTCTGCTGCAAAAACATGCTTTCAGCATGCATATCCCCCATTCAGTGTTACCTTCAGAAAGCTGGGATAGTTATGGGTGAGGCACTGCTCAAGCTATGTTTCAACAAGTTGCTTCTTTATGCCCCACAACCACATTTGGTCTTTCCAGCGATAATATTTAAAAAGATCCATACTGGGAACACACCGACATGGTGGCAAAGCTGGAAATGGCCTGAGATCAAACAAACATGGTTTCCTACAAGCTAGCCTGGGGTATCCTGATTCTCACAGCCATTCCTCACTTTCACAGAACAGCGACAGATTAGCTGCAGGATCACAGGATAAGTTCAGTTAAACAAGATCTCAGGAAGTCATCTTGTTCACTCTCTTCCTCAAAGCAGGGTCAGCTATGAGGTCAGACGAGGTTAGTCAGGTTCTGATTCCTCAGTCAAAAAAAATTTCAAAGACGGAGACTACACAATCTGACTGGGCAACCTCCACCATTTGACTGTCCTCACAGGAATTTGTTTTCATTACATTCAGTTGGAGCCCCCCATTTCAGTTCATGTTTACTGCCTCTCACCTTTTCCAGGCAAGGAAAGGACAGATGTAACAGTCATGAAATCAGAAGGAGTCACAGTCTAGAGAACTCTGCTTTCACGAGGAAATGCAAAACAATTCCATTTTTAGTTTACTTCATCCAGTTTAAGGGTTTACACAACTCACACAAAACTGTACAGGACAGGGAGAAGCTTCCTTCGCTGCTATAGGCCCCCATGCACGCACAGGCATCTTCTGCATAAAGAATCCTTTGCAGCAAGCTGACATTCATCTTTTCTATCCCACTGGATGGCCAACACAATGAGACATCTTCAAATACCTGGTACTAGGGAATAGGGTTGGGGGGAGGGAGACTAAAATGACCTTGAATAGAGCAGCAGCAAGTTGCTTAATCCAGCAAGATATGAAATAAGAAAACAAGAACCTCTTTCATCTTTGTAGTTTGAAGATTTCCAGTGAATTCAGGCTTCACTGAATTCTTCTTGTTCTAGAGCCACATTTTTTGTATTTCTCAAGAGACAACTGCTACAGTTCTAAAATGACAGATCCTCTTGGACCACACAGACCTCAGTGCTCCTCAAACTGCTACCAGTAGTATCCCTGTCTTGCAGGACTGGTAGTTCACATTCAATATTAAAAGGATTACTGTTCTTAAGAAAAGAAGCCCCAAAACTTGAAACTTGCCTGGGGCTGAGGGGGATGGGGTAGAAGGAAGAACTGTAGTAAGTGGCAGGATAAACAGACACAGAACTGAAGCAACATGTTGAGAAACTTCAATACAATCTTCTAAGCCAAAGGTGATACTGCATTCAAACTGCATACAGGACCAAGGAATAAGCACCATCGGACATGACAGATGTTGCTTGTATTAGGAAAGCATATAGGCTTTGCCTAAGTAATCCTCTTGATCAAAGTGGTTTGAAACTATTGCTTCTTTATCAACATGACACAGGGAGTCTTCCAAACTGTAAAGAAAATTTTGATAGTGCTTTGAGCTCAATGGTTTCTTTCCCAATCATCCAAGCACACACTCCTTCACTTCGCTTTTTGTGGAAGAAAATAGCCAGATTCATCTGATGCTGAGCAAGTAAATCACATGAATGAAGTTAAGTTCCTTCTACATGCACACTTAGTCAGTCTATTATGATGCTGACCTACCTTTCCAAAGTTCTGAACATCTTGTTCCCCTTATTTTGGGCATAAGTTGTGTCTTAATGAGAAAAAATTTCAAGAAACTGAAAACCCCCTCAATTTATATTCAAGCTTGTGATTGAAGATTCACCGTTCAGTTAATTTCCACACTACGTCAAACTATACAAGAAAGATGAGGGTGTTGAAATGGGGGTGGAGGGGAGAAGATAGTTCCCTCTTGGTTTAAAATCATTCTGGACAGTATGTTTGTATACTGAAACTAAGGGAAAAAATCTGTGCATGCAACTGATGCATTGAGTGGCAAGACACGGGGTCTTTTTCTTTCTAACTCCTATTCCAGAACAAGATCGGGGGATAGTTACTTTTTCAGGAAAAGGCTAATTTTACAATTATCCAGCTGTACTGTACAGAGTAGAGAAGAAGAGTTAGGTCTTTTATTTTCATGTATTTGTAAGCTGGCATGCACCATCCAGAGCAGCAAGCACCACCATAGTAATAAATATTAAAGAGAATGCCTTAAATTACTTTAGAGGAGGAGACAGATTTAAATGTAGACAAATGCTACTTATTTTATGCACAGTTGGTTTTCCATCCCCAGTTACACATCCATATATAGCAACCACAGCACACCCAGTCCCTCCCAACATGAGAAATAAGACTCTATACATTCTGGCTTTATCTCCTCACACTCACTGATGGAGTGCTCCATGAAGACAGAAAGAGGAGTACTGATCATCAAGGCAACTGGACAAGGATCTAAAGTGATAGTTTTGCAGCACATGTAAGATCCATTGCTTTGCTCAGAAAGAAGGTAAGGACTTGTGTTAAAGCAGATCCAGCACTATTTCAAACACGCCTCAATCCATGCACATCAGACCTAACGCAAAAGAAGTTGTCCTCTTCTATAACTGTCCTTAGACCACTTCTTTCCTTTAAATCATTGCTAATTGAAATCCAAATTTCTAATGAAGAAACAACTTGAAACAGATACTGCAGCCCAGGAGGTTTCTAACTAACATTACATCTAGCATATTTTAAAGGAGCACAGCTGTTCAGAACGTATCTTCATACTTCTACTGGGCTGCACAGAACTCTGCATTACAATCAGGCTTGCAGCAGGTGAGGGCCAAGCTCTATAAACGTATGCAGTAACAGTAGCACTGTGCTCCACATGATGGGTATGCCAAGGACACATCAGACACCACCTTCTTATTGAACTCTAGGAAAAGCTCCCCAAGATTTCCAGTGCAGCCCCCTTTAGAAAACTCCCAACACATAAATAAAACCATCTTGTTACCAGTCACAAGCTTACTTCTGTGTGCTATTGAACTTCTTCAGATCTCACCTAGTGGCTTTTCCACATTGCAAATGATGAGAGCACAGACACATCAAATTTCAAGAGTGAAGAGGTGCCTTGCACTTTTCCCTACTTTTTTTTAAGAAAAAGAAACCCCACCCTTAAAATTTGTTCTGCTAGAATGACCAGCATGTAGTCTTATTCTCGCTATATGGCAACAGAAAAATGAACATAAGAGTTTTTGTTCTCAGTACCACAGAAGCTGGATTGATGATGGATATTTTCATTTTCAGCTGATTAGAAAATGGGTAGCTAGTGTTAGATCCTCAAATGGAATCTAGAATTGGAGCACACAAAAATGTGGGAACAAGAGAACAAGCTTAAGACTTTTGAAAACTATGCCAGCTTAGTGGGCACACGGTTTCTTCCCTGTTGGCTACAGCTGTTTGCCATGTTCAAATACAACCAGATAACAAGTTTTAAACAAAGCCACTACAGTGTTTAAAGATCATAGACTGTCTTTCTAGGCTCAGTGAACTTCACTAGGCCAGAAACATTCTTCCTAAAGATCCCATGTTATATGTGATAATCTATGTGGCCTAATATTTATCAAAGGAATTTTATCGTTACTCATTTTACACTATTTGCAGTGGTAAACTCGGCACCAACAAGCAACATGCCAGAGGCCCTGGTAAAGGATTTTACAAGAACTGACTCACTACCAATGTGCTGTAGTGACTATTCAGATTAAGTTACATGTCTGAACAAAAAAAGGCCTCTCCAGTTACAAGGGAAACTGACAGTCAAGACCTTTTCAAGTAGGTGCAGGTTCATGGGAATGCTGTTTTCCCCGCACTCCCAGCATTTCTGTGATAGCTTGCGGCAAGACAGAGCTACTGCTCCCAGCATGTCCGTGGGGAGCTCCAGCTAAGGCAGGTGCACTGCTTTTGCTAGGCTGCCTATCATACATTGGTGATCCCATTCTGATTCAAGCACAGACTCTTACTGCAGTCCCTAGGAAGAAGCAGAAATGCCTTCATACACTGAAGGCATTTGAAAGTATTTGCTCTTCTCACACTGCCTGAATTTAGAGAGAAGGCTCAGTTTTCCGCATCCACGGGGAGGTAAAGCACCAAACCCCTAGGTGTAAGGCAATTAAACTTGCTCACTGCTGTTCTACTTCACTGCCAGGATGATGTATATAGAGACAGGATGATAAATACATGAAAAAAGAAGAAAGGAAGGAGAATGTTAATGTTGTAAGCCTGTGAACAAAGCTATGAATTTTTCTTTGGAATTCTCTCTATTATCGCCCTTATTTAACCTCAAAAAAGCTCCTGTTGGCAGAATACTTGCATTTGTTAAGGCCCCTCTGAATGAAGGTTCAGCTCTGCCACAACAAGCACTTCCCTTAGTTTATGTTCACCTTTACTGATAATGCAGTTGTGCCATCACCCAGGTTGATGAACGCATTTAACACCACAGGCAAGACAACAGGTATCTCTATGCCATGATCCAAATTCTCTATAGCATCCCCAGAAATAATTTCCAGCTCCTTAGGTCCAGCACCCAGAAACTTCTGTACCAGTCACCCACGCCTGGAGCATGCACATGAGCTCATCTGTTCGGCCTGCCCCACACAGACTAGGCTTGTATGGGGAAGGACATGTTCTTTTCAGATTTAACTACATCCAGGAGACTTGAATTCAGCTTTCCATTTATGGCCAGAAACCCTCTAGTAATTTACTTGGATATTGCAGCCCTCAAGTAGTACCGGCAGCACGCTGCCATGTTGATTTGGGACTGACTGCATGTACACTGAGCATTTCCCTTGATACTGTGGGTCAGCACATCCCACCTATAAAAGCTAACATGGCCAGTTTCCAGGACAACTGTGTGACTAGTCTCCTGTGAGAAATGGATCAATAACACAACTGAATTCCTGCTTCCTCAAACACCTGCCTTTGACTGTCTGGAAGGAGACATTTTTAATACCCTGGGCAGCTTCTAAAGTTATGCCAAATGGAAGAGAGATATGGTGTGTATTTTATCAATAGTGCTATAACAGCTTTCTGAAATCTGTTCACAACACAGCATTTGCTCCATGAGGAATACCACAGCATGTTACATCTCAGGGAAAGTAACTGTTTTCAGAAATGTTACCCATTCGAGGTCTACAGAATTCTGAAATACAAGAAGAAGGGCTTCCCCCTGTCTACCGTATCCTTGAGACAGATGCATGACACAGAGGCCAGAACCCCATGCAGGGGCTGATGTCCCTGGCACAGTGTTAAGTGATACCTAAAAAAGCAAAGGAAAAGCATGGTGTACATTCAAACTTCCAGGCAGGACACAGACCTGAGGCACTTCTAGGCCTCAAGGAACTTTGAGAACTCTAAGACTTTGATGTACTGTATGCTTACCTCTACTTTCAAACCATAGTCCTAACTCAAGGGCCTAGCCTGCCCCAACTGTCCTTCACTACTCATTCTAGAGCACAGAAAATACAACTCCTGATCTGGAAAAGGCTGAATTGTTTTTGCCAACACATATCCCACAAAGTAGCATGCCCTTCAGATAATGCTTTTTACTTCCCCTCTCACCACCCCCATTTTTGATAATGTGGTTCCAAACCAGTTTGAAATTTGACCTGACCTTAATTTTACTGTGTTCAAGTAAGCTGATTTTTATATTATAGCATATATCATGCTAGGTATCATGTACTCCAAAAATTATGAGTTGGAAGTAAGGGGCTCTTTTCAAAGCCAAGCAGCAAGTTAAGAAAGGCAACAGATGCAGTCTGTTATTTCATTCTTGTAGCCAGTATTCTTTATCATACCTTAAAAGGATACAGTTCTTTGTGCAACAACTTGGCTGGCGGCCTCTGAGTGATGATCCAAAAATTGGATCCTCCTCCAAAGCTGAGTTTTAGATACACATCCAGCATGCATATGGCTGTGGTATAGACTGCCTTGATTTGGCGTTTGATTGTAAATTTTTCATGCAGTGCGAGGACTTGACTTAATTCCTTCTGAAAGGCAGAGATACCTGGAAGAGCTGTGTCAACACACACAGTTGTCAGGAGAAAATAGAAAGGCTCTATCCCTTCCAGGTCACAGGGTATGGCTGGGATGGGGCCTTACAACATTGAGAGGATTTTAAAAGGAAAAAAAAATAAAATCACATTTTTCCCTGGCATAGCCATATCCATGTACTGAGGGCACATTTCCTCCTCTCAGGTAAGGGATTACCACAGAAAACAAACAAAACCCTCTCCAGTATTTGGCATCCAGTGCAGGCTGCTAGGAGTAAGTACTCAGGGAGTACCTAACTTCCTTTTCTCTAGCATTCCCTGAGAAGAATGGATGACAGAACAGCGTGGATGTTAGAGGCACCACCACTGTGGCCTGATAGTATCTCAACCATTCACTTCTGTTTAAATGCAGCATCTCCAGCCACTGGTCCTTTGGGAAACTCCCTCAAGCACGAAGTACCTCCTACACCTGATCCAAGCAATGATGCTTGGTTACAGGCTTGGTAAGGCAGCACAGGTCTGTTCCTGTGACAGGCCGCATGTTACTCAGCAGCTAGGGACTGACACATGGGGAAAAATAAGAATTGGAAGCTTGAATAAGAAAGTAGTGGAAACACCATATTTACAACACATTTGGATATACAATCTAGCCCTTGCAAGGGAGCGATGCGATTTATACTGCTGTTCCAAGAAAGAACAGAGTCCTTTCAGCTCCTAGACAGCCCAGATGTAACTAAGCACATGGGGTTGCAGCTTTACAAGAACCCCAGCCACAATAATGTTATCTTGCATTGTTTCTTCTTTACTCCTCTCTTTGCCTCCAGTCCTTCCTCATTTATTTCATGCTAGTATATAGTTATCCAGGCAGTATGAGCCATGACAATATCTTCTTAGCCGATTACTTCTTTCTCTCTGGTCCACCTGCTTCTCAGGACCCTTAGAAATCAGCACCTTCTTAGCCATCTCTACTTGTTTTCATGCATGCCTGCAAGCACAACAGCAGCCAGGCCAGGATCTCACTCCATGTGCAGTCCAGGATACAGTGTATCAGATACTAAGATCACAGAGAAATTCCTTCTTACACCAAACATGCACTAGGACATTCAACCCCCAAACAAGTTGGGGATGAGGCAAATATGCAACACTGTTCCTGTGGCTGTGAGTTACAGCCAGCCAAGCTGTGAGTTACAGCACACCAGAAACTGTATTCCCAGGGATTTTCTCTGAACCTCTGCCATGGATTTCCTGAATCCAGGAGAGACACTTATGAATAGGAGCACAGGTCAGCAGATATGTTTGGCTGTCAGGGGATGACAATTTATAAACATGCATTTCTTCTCAACATGCTCTACCCTAGCCTCAGCTGAAGCCTTTCCTCAAAAAGCCTTTCCAAACATTGGCATAAATGTTGTTTTCCTTCACTCAACATAACCACAAATCTGGGAAGACAGTATTTTTTGGAGACACTATCAGCAGGAGAAACTTCCAAGCCTGATTAAACCCAATTCTAACTACAGACAGCATGGAATCAGACAGACTAGTCAATAATTTATTGAAATCATCAGCTTCAAGGTTTTTTGTTTGGTTGTTTTTTTAATTAAACATCAGCTGAGAACCAACTGCATCACAACTGTGAGCCCACAGAGCTTTCAGGGAGGAATAGTAAGTTTTGGATGAATGTATTAGTTATTTCAGGTATCATAAATTTCTATTCAGGTGTATGCTTACCTTCTCAAATTATATTACATGGACATTTGCTTTTGCCTCATCTTCTACTATGTCAAGGAGCATGCAGCAAGAACAGAAAGTTTAGACTCCTATTTCAAACTAACCCTTCCACTTTCCACCTGGTTTCCACAGTTGATCAAGAGTTAGGGTAAACAAGGAGTAAATAATAAAAAGCTGTTTGTTTTCTGTCTCTCCTGAAGTGCATTCTGCTGGACTATGCAGATTCCCCCTCTCTCTGATTAACCTGTGCTAAATACAGTCAGGAGAACTTCACCAGATTAGTTAGACTAAACAGATAGCCATATAACATTCTTTTTGACACAGTCTCCCGTAACATCCTCATACATAAACTCAGGAACTGTGGACTAGATGAGCAGAGAGTGAGGTGGGTTGAGAACTGACTGAATAGCAGAGCTCAGAGGGTTGTGATCGACAATGTAGAATCTAGTTGGAGGCCTGTAGCTGGTGGTATTCCTCAGGGGTCAGTACTCGGTCCAGTCTTGTTCAACTTACTCATCAATGAACTGGATGAAGGGACAGAGTGTACCCTCAACAAGTTTGCTGATGATACAAAACTAGGAGTGGCTGATGTGCCAGAAGTCTGCACTGCCATTCAGTGAGACCTGGACAGGCCAGGGTGGAACCTAATGAAGTTCAATAAAGGCAAGTGTAAGGTCCTGCACCTAAAGAGGAAAAACCCCATGCACCAGTACAGGCTGGGGGCTGACCTGGAAGGCAGCTCTGCAGAGAAGGACCTGCGAGTCCTGGTGGACAGCAAGCTGCCCATGGGCCAGCAGTGTGCCCTTGTGGTCAGGAAGGCCAATGGGATCCTGGAGTGCATTACAGTGTGGGCAGCAGGTCAACAGAGGTTATTTTCCCCCTCTACTCTGCCCTGGTGAGGCCACATCTGGAGTGCTGTGTCCAGCTCTGGGCTCCCCAGTTCAAGAGAGACAGGGAACTACTGGGGAGGGTCCAGCAGAGGGCTGTGAAGATGACGAGGGGACTGAAGCATCTCCCTAATGAGAAAAGGGTGAGAGAGCTGGGCCTGTTTAGCCTGGAGAAGATCAAGAGGGGATCTTATCAATATCTACATATATCTTAAGGGTGATTGTCAAGAGGATGGGGCCAGGATCTTTTCAGTGGTGCCCAGCGACAGGACAAGGGGCAACGGGCACAAAATGCAACACAGAAAGTTCCTTCTAAATACGAGCATGGACTTCTTTACCTCAAGGGTGACAGAGCATTGGAACAAGCTGCCCAGAGGGGTTGTAAAGTCTCCTTCTCTGGAGACATTCAAAACCTGCGTGGACTTGACTCTGTGCAACCTGTTCTTGGTGAACCTGCTTTAGGTGGGTGTTGGACTAGATGATCTCTAGAGGTCTCTTCTAACCCTGACCATTCTGTGATTCTGTTCATCAAACAGCACAGCTAAAACAAACAAACAAAGCAGTAAACATTTTGAGGCCAACAAATCTGCAGTCTAAAAGTCTTCTAAATAGTATTAGGTACATAATAGAAATATGTCACTTGGGTGACATAAACTGAATCTTTAAAAACTCTCCAAAAAGATGCCTTTGGATTTTCATCTGCCAATTAAAATGCAAAAGCAACATTTGTGCAATAAAAAACTCAAACATAAAACCACATGCTTGAACATAGTGGAATATAATCTGACCTCACTGAAGGTTATGGGAAGACCTTCTCAGTTTCTACCGGCATCAGGATAAGATGACTGGAAACCAAATATCCCCATCTCAAAACAATAAATATCTTCAGGGAGTTATCAAACATATTCTATTGGCTCAATCAAATGCATAGTCAGAAAAATTGCTATATCGTTACACCCAATTAAACCTCATTTCCAAAAGTGCCTTTAGCATCTTTGAAAGCTCCTCATATTTGCTTTATGTCTGCTCTGTATGTTGTTATAACAGCTTATCAGCTGCACCAAACACCAGTTTGTCAAAAGGGTGTCTTGCAGTTGCAAGGGTACACAAATTCACTGTCTCTTACTTTAGCTAAGCCATCCCATATTGAACACTAAATGATCTCATTTATTATGGCTAATCTGGAAAAGGACATAGAATAAGCTACTGTTCTAAACACAGAAAGAAATCAAAGCACTGTTAACTTAATAGTTAAAACTAGAAACTCTCATCACTGATGTATAAAGAGTAAGAACATACTGGGACTAATTTGTTTTTCTGAGAAATTACTCAACTAGAAGGAATAGATTTACACCAATGAGAAATAAAAGCTTCCAGCCCCCCCTACAAGATACTGAAAACTTCCAAACAATGTAGTCTACATGTCATTTCCTGTGTCTCTCTTCAGAAATGCTATTTAAGAAAAGAAAAATAGGAACACTTGCATGAAAAAAGGATCTTTGCATCCAACAGCCTCATCTTCCCCCACTGATTAATCTTTCCTGAGGGCCCAAAACAGGAGCTGCCAATAGAAAAGGAAAGCATACAATCAGCTTAACTGGGCACAAGAGTGACTTTTATCTCATAATGAGAAAAAGAGGACCTGCTGTACAAATCCAAGAAATACACAGCTGATCTGCACAAAGATGTGTGTTGACTGAGTCAAACCATCATGAATTAAAAACATATGGCCCCATGCCCCAGGAAAGTTTACAGACTGCACAGCCAACAAGTAGTAAATGAAAGCAGATAATATGATGAAACGACATGGACAATACAGTCGCATAGTGTCAGGACAAGGGTTTCAAACAGTCCAAACTCCTACAACAATGCCACTGTTAACCACCTCCCTGCATGACAGAAAATGACAGACACTACCAAGAATAGCAGTTAAAGGCTCATGGACATCCTGAAGTATCTCATTTTGACCATTGGTACAAAAACCGTAAGAAATGAGGAAGGAAGAAAGGAAGGAAGGAAGCTACACAAAGATGTAGCTTTGCAGCCCTTCTCCAACAGAGGGAAGACCAAGAAGTCTGAATCTGATTGAGGTAAAAAAGCCATAAGTAAATTGATCAACTGTTGTTCAGTGAACTAACACGATGTCATGCTTTGGCCATCCATTCTACTTACGTAGACGACAGCCTTGACATTGCCAAGCTGAGCAATACACACTCCAACACCCACTGCTCACATTTTCACCCACATGACCATACAATCTATATTCAATAGTGAGGTCCAGAGCAGCATTTTTAGATATCAAGGCATGTGCAGGCACATGAAAATTCTCCACAGCATTTACTGTTGACTACCTAAGCATCTTCAGAAACATGGTTTTGCATGCCAAAGGACATTTTTCTTTCATAGCTGCTGTAATATCCATGTGAACTGCTATGCAATGAAAGCTCACATGTGTACCTGTCTTTTCTTACCAGTCATTATTCTCTGAGCTTCATATGGTTCCATATAGCCAGTGTTCTCCCCTTTTCCCATTCTGTTCAATTCACTTTTGGCATCAAATGGATCTGAGTAGTCATCAGCTATTAATACCTGAAAGACAGGAAAGTAACTGTTACTAGAATTTCTAGTCTGTTGTGCAAACCAGAAGGTAGTAACAACTTATCAGCTAAAAAATACCCAAAACAGTTTCACACAGCTGCATCCTATGCCATCTTCACAGTGCAGTTTGAGTTCAGAGGACAAATACACAATTGCCACAAACCAGTTAGTAAATGTTGCTGAAACAGAAGTGTGCTCCCGATCATACCAGAAACCTCAAAAAGGCAAACTCTAAGTGAAAAGATTTCTGACTAGCACAAGATATGCAATAATTGGGATGGACAAATTAGAAAGATCCAATCAGTCAGCACATGCAATCCATTGCAATTCTTATCAGAGAAGTTTGCTAATATTCAGCAAAAAAAAGCACACTTTCACTTACACTTACTTCAGTGCCTCTGCTTTTTAGGTGTATCAGCCACAACTGAAAGTATTATATTTTTTTCAAAGAAATACTCAAAGGCTACTCTTTTCACTGCACCAATAAGCAGCTTTGCAATTTTAGTTCCGAGCTGAAAAGAAACAAGAAACAAAACAAGTTTCTTGTTTAAACTTAGTTCCTTGACCCATTTGTGCCATTCTTTCTCTTGAAGAGAGATTATATTTGCCCTGTATTTTGTGAACCAAGACAAAAGGCAGCAAAAAGAAATTATGTCAGAAGAACAAGTTTCCTTCATCCATCATGAGATCAGAAATACCTGAAAGTTATAAAACGTCTCTTCTTACCCTACGTTACCACATTTCCTGGATCCTGGCAAAATCATTCTATGCTGTGTAAACCCTGCTGCTTATATAGGCTTTTTAATCAGCTCATTAAAATAACAGGAATAATTTCTCCCTGTTATTGGAGGGGTAGAGTTAATCCTGGTTTCTAGAAGCTGACAAGGGGACCAGGGCAAACGAAAAAGTCCTCACAGGATAATTACTGCAGAGCACAGATGTGATGTAGGACAGGCAAAAGAACCTGAAGTAGAGAAAGAAGAGGCAGGCACCAGCAGCAGAATCCCCACAGGAAAATAAAATAAATCAGGGGGGAAAGGACCACAGGAGATCACCCTGTCCAACCCCTCACTCAAAGCAGGGCAAGCCTAAAGGGTTCTGCCCTGAAGGCCTATTCCCTTTAAGGGAGATTTTTCAATCAAGACTCTGTCTCACCAGTTATTTACATTTTTAAGACCAGCACCACTACCACTGACAGCAGACTGCTATTCCAACAGCTTCAATCTTTTCAACAAATAGCCAGGAATATGTTGTCAGCTATTAGACTGCATCTGCACCTGCTTCTGTCGCCTGCTGTCAGAATACCCCACCAGACAGAGCAAAAAACAGGACACACAAGGATGAGCGGCATTCCTCAGGGGTCCATACTGGGACTTGTGCTGTTCAATGTCTTTGTCAATGACATGGACAGTGGGATTGAGTGCACCGTCAGCAAGTTTGCTGACAACACCAAGCTGAGTGGTGCAGTTGACACACTGGAGGGAAGGGACATCATCCAGAGGGATGTTGATAGGCTTGAGAGGCGAGCCCATGCAAACCCCACAAAGTTCCTCAACAAGGCCAAGTGCAAGGTCCTGCACCTGTATCGGGGTAACCCCCGGTATCAGTACAGGCGGGGTGGAGAATGGATTGAAAGCAGCCCTGGGAAGAAAGGCTCGGGGGCGCTGGTGGAGAAAAGCTCAGCATGGTGCAACAACAAATGCTTGCAGCCCAGAAGCCAGCCATATCCTGGGCTATATAAAACCAAGTATGACCAGCAGGTTGAAGGAGGTGATTCTGTCCCCTCTACTCGGCTCTCCTAAGACCCCACCTGGAGTACTGCGTTCAGCTCTGGAGGCCCCAACATGAGAAGGACACGGACCCATTGGAGCAAGTCCAGAGGAGGGCCACAGAGGTGATCAGAGGGCTGCAGCACCTCTCCTATGAAGACAGGAGTTGTTCAGCCTGGAGAAGGGAAGGCTCCAGGGAGACCTTGTAGCAGTACCCCCAGTGCCTAAAGGAGGTCCACAAGAAAGCTGGAGAGGGACTTTTACAAGGGCATATAACAATAGGACAAAGGGTAATGGCTTTGCACTGAAAGAGGGTAGATTTAGATTAGATATTAGGGAGAAATTCTTTACTGTGAGGGTGTTGAGACACAGGTTGCCCGGTGAAGTTGTGGGTGCCCCATCTCTGGGAGTGTTGGAGGCCAGGCTGCGTGTGGCTTTGAGCAACCTGGTCTAGTGGAAGCTGTTCCTGCCCATGGCAGGGGGTTGGAAACAGATGATCTTTAAGGTCCTTTAAATTCAAACCATTCTATGATTCTTTCATTTCCAGATTAAACACCTGCACAAATGCCATGGAGTAACACTGTATTAGAAAAAGGCAGAGATCTTTAAGATTAGAGTATAAAACATCTAACACACTTCAGAGTCACTGCTCAGGCCCTGCAACACTACCACACTGAATTTTATACAGATTTGTATTTTGCTTACCAAAAAAAACCCAAAACAAAACAAACTAGTTAACCAGAAAGCCACCACCACATTCCTTGGCATAAGCTTGCAACAGTCATAAGCACATCCCTAAGAAAGGACATCTTAGAACATATATTTGTTATCACCGAAAACACAGACGTGTCAGAGCAAGATTTAGCCGTCTTATAGTCACAGGTTAACAGGTGGGATACCAAAGTATCTGAGATTGATGTTTCAATTATAAATTTATCATATACATTTATCATGTTTTCCTCCACTCAAAGTTTGAAGCAATCAAAATTTTCTGTTTGACCGGAAACCACCAGAATGACATGAATAATAAGAGGGAGGAAAAAACAATTTTTTCTTTCACTTAGTATCTGAACTTACTGCCATATTATTGCAAAAACCAGTTAATCCAATGGAAAAGAAGTCCCCTCACTCATGACATATGCACAAGCAGCAAGGCAAGTGACAGCAGCTGCACCCACTTAAACTGCAACCACTTATTCAGCAGTAATTTCTCCTAGTCAAAAGACAAGTTTATCTCCAGAAGTGCTATAGTTGACATGCCATCCATTTAGCCTTCTGATGAAATCCTGTCAAAAGCTGCTGGATGGTAGTATGGGCTCTGTGCTGCTCTCCTATTACAAACGTTGACAAATAACATGTGCCAATTCTTAGTGTAACCATACTAAACCATAAAACAGCAGTAACAGTTATTAGATTTTTCTTCTTTATTCGCAAAAAATACACTATGAGGAAATTGATACATACAAAAAGCTGTTAAATGACAAAAATTAATACTGGTTAGCTTTAATCATGATAGTAACATATTCAAGACCTTACTGTACTGAACATGAACAGAAAGACTAAAGCAACTAACTTGTTATTCAGAGGTCTAACAAAGTAAAAGCTGCTTGCTAACATGGAAATTTAAAAAAATAATCTAAAATGGCCAAACCCCACATTAATTCATTACTGTATTATTACTATTATTACATTTTGCTATCTGTAAATCTGTAACAGGTCATACTGAGGCTGGAAACACATCCACTACAGTACTCCCTGAAGTGAAAATCTCCCCTAGCTTGGACAGTGGGTGTAAATTCCTCCCCTTCAGACAAGTAATAGTGTCACAAGTACTATGAGACTCTATACAGCTTGCCATAACGATGTTTTTAATCAGGTCACCTATCAAATTTGTCAGATTGGCCAAACCTGCTCCCCCAAATGGCCACCCCCAAAAAACCCCAGCCAAAACAAACCAACAAAACCCAAACAAAGGCCCCCCAACAAATCCCAACCCTACTTTTCAGCACTAAGGAGGCAGAAAGAGAAGTCTAATTCAACTTCCTGTATTTCCTTATTAAAAGAAGCTTTACAGCTCCCCATGTGACTGTTACTGTTTCCGTATATATTAAAATTTATTGATTGTCAGCCTAGCTATAGGGGCTGGCCAGTGCCAACATTTTATTTCTTCTATACTTGCTAACAGCTGTAAGTTCCTCACTTCTAGGAAGTCTCAAGGTTTTCTACTTCTTTCAAAAATAAGCCTTCAAAAAGAAGCCTTCATTCAAAAAGGCTTGAAAAACCTCAAATGAGTATGCCTGTTAGTTCTATTACAGCATACCTACTGTAAATGTCTAAACTTCTTTTCACAATCCCAGTATAGAAGATTATTTTTCCTGTTCTTGGAGATCTCAGCCAGAAAAAGCATTTCTACTCTGCAACTCTTTGTGTTATCTCCCCAGAAATTACTTTTACATTGGCAAGGTCATCTTCCAAGCCTATATGCAGTAGGTGAGACAAAATACAGAAAGTCTTTTGATGAATTACAAGGTTCTGAGTACAGGAGTTTTCTAGTCATGGTACACACATAATAAACAAAAGATTTGCTTCATGCCAGAAGGTATGAATATATTGTCCTCACACCCCCTCATGCCATCGTCCCAAAGCATAAGCTTGCCAATGTTACACGCAAGTTCTACTCACAAGCCTATGAGTATCCCAGATACATCCCTTGCATGTGCAGTGGGGCTCTTTAGATCATGATCTTAGTCACCTCCATGACACGTGGGAAAGATCTGATGTAAGAGTACCATGCTGTCACCTCTCCCCCATGGGCATGCAGGAATAGGCCTTCTGTGTGGTAATGAAAGCGCCTCCATGTTTAGCAGGGCTCTTTGGTGCCAGACAGGCATGTCTGTGTTGTGGTTTTTTCTCCCAGCAACCACCTTTCAGACACTGTCCAGCAAACTGGTCTCTATCAACCCTTTGTCTTCTGTGGCCCAGAGGCCAAGGCCAGCACAGAAGATGCTAGGTTAGGGCCTGCATGCAGTGCCCCTCCCACATCTTGGGTTAAGTACACTTCCCAAGACAAATGGCTAAACTTGTTCAACTGGCCTCCAAATTGGTCTTTCATGTTAGTGACTGACAAACAGAGGACAGGAAGGAGAAGGGAATGGATGCCATCCATTGTCTACCAGTGCATCCCCCCCTGAAGTCTCAATTCACCAGGCAACACTGTATCTAATGCTCTACCAGCCATGTCTGCCTTAGACACAATCAGAGGAGTGGCAACGTGCTGAGGTTGTGCAGCTGCAGGCTAGAAAGGGCATTTACACACAGGGTCTGACCTTCGGAGCAGGACAGAGTTACTTTGCCTCTCCTTTCTGCCAAATCCAGCCACCTTTCACTTTGTTCTTCCTGTCAAAATGAATCATAGCTATCAGGGAATCCCCAGAAGGCCTCAGACAGCCATTCAGATTCCAAAGTCAAGTCTCAATTGCCTGCATTTGTCAGAGCTATTGTTAAAGACCTGTGGCTTATCTCTTAACAGAATGCAAGATTATCAGAGTGGACTGTGAGCTCCTACAAATACTGAATCCCGTTCTACACAAGCCCATCCTATGGCACCCAATAGGCACATGATACTATTTTCTGTCATGTAGATCAAATAATAGTATCTTGAGGCATAAGTAACTTCAAGTAAAAGAAACTCCAAAACATAAATAGAAGTGTACTGATCAAATGTAAGCAAAACTTCTATTTGAGGTTCCACAATCAGAGAGATCAAGAAGGATTTAGGGAACACTCACAGTTCTCCCTAGCAGGTTGTCTGCTAAAGTTTAAAAGCAAAAGAAAAGGAGTATGGCTCAGTTACCAGCCAGGTTGACAAATTCAAAACCATAGCTCTAGCTAAAATGTCAGTTAGCAGATACAATATCAAAAAACAACGATCACTCCCCTCCAAAAATTAAATACAAGCTGAGATTCTGGTTTACTCTTCTAATACACATTAACTAGTGTGCAAGCTTCACTATTGATGCATAGTCTTTGTCCTTCTGCAGTCTTAGAAATGTAGTAATATATGTAGGTCTTAAATGATATTAAATACAAGTTTAAATGTATTTGCATATGCAAAAACATGTTTTGCATATGCAGCCATATGAAGAAAACAAAGAATATACCTAAATGCATAATTTTGCAGATATCACTGACTAAAACACACATTTTAAAGAGAGCAAACAAGAAAGAAATAATGAGAACTTACAACACTGAAATAAACTGAGTCTTTAGGGATAACCCTTCTTTGAAATGAAAGGAAATACAAAAGATCCATCCTTGAAACAGCAACTTCAGCACAGAACCATTTGTTATCTGACTGATTTAGTGGCTATTGTGAGTAAGGACACACTATTCTGGAAGAACATAAGAGGAACTATAACTAATATGAAGCAAAAAAACCAAAAGGCCTCTCCTGCTAGCCAAACCTTTGGGAGACTTATTATGCAAGACTTCTTTAGGGGGAGATTTGTTATTAACTATTATATATTATAAATATATTAATAATACATACTTAAGTTAGAAAAAAACAAGCAGACTGTATATTCCTCTGTTGGCTTTTGGGCCCAGCAATTAAGTCCATGATAAGAACATGTGACTGTCAGCAGAGACACAGAAGACTAGCACTTAGAAACTGAATTTGTGTCAGAGAACACCAAGGTGAACAGATTAACACAATATAGTGAAAATTCCTTATGCTTTCTGAGAATTTATAGTCACAAAATACCAGTCACTAGCTACAGTAGAAGTCACTCTATAACAAGTGTTTTTGTTTTGTTTTGATTTTTTACAACTTTTGACAAATACCAAATTCCTCTCCTTGTCCATGAGTGATTTCCAGGTGTCACAACACAAACATGCCCTAGGCAGATATTTCATTAAAAATAGTATTTTCATTTAATGCTCAAACACTAAGCATCAGACAGGTCTACGATTATGAAGCCTAGACAAAGCTCAGCCTGCGTTCAGAAGGACTGCGGAGTTGGTCTGAATTTGTGTTCTAAATGAATAAAGATTTGCACTTATGCTTTCTTCTATGAAGCACTGAATCAAAAAACTTCTTGGGTAATCATCCCCACAACCTCAGTACTACTGTTTTTTCAAAATTGAGTTCACAGCCTTGGAAAACCTGCAAATACAGTGATCTGTACATGTCTTAATTCCCAAGAGGATCAGCAGAGGGATCAGGAAGAGTAAAAGAAGGATTTTTAATATCCTGCTAATGAGCCATAATTTAGGTCATGATTCTAGAGGACTAACTCTATAGGTGGAGCTGTGTATAAAGCCTTCTACTCCTAAATCTGAGTGTTGGAAAGACCTGCATCAGCTCTGCCCCTGGGAGAAATCATAGTCCTCATTCATAGCTTTGATTTCCAGAGAGGAACACATTCCTTGTCTAAAAATGTAACTGAAGCACAAATTGGGAAAGGGAGCTCCTAAATTTCTGACACAGATGTGGACTGGTAGCAGTGTTGGGGCAAAATAATAAAAAAGCCAGTGTTTTATAACAGGGTTTCAAGAGCTACTCCCCCATACACAAGGCTTGGTTTTCAGAGAAGGTAAATTGCTCTTTGCAGTTTCTACCAGTCCACACACCCACAGTGACAGACCCCACTGCTAACAAGCCCATATATAAACAATTCTTGGCTCTCCATTTCTCTCCTCTATGTCCTTGATACCCCATGCAGTAATTGCAGTTCCCAGCTATTCCAGGTGTGTCCCTACTTCACATAGGGCAATGCAGGTCACCCAGACAGTGCTGCTGAAAGTTTAAAAACAGAGCTCAACCTGCTTTCCTCTCAGTAAGGAAAGGGCCCTTCCCTGACCCATCCACTCAACTATATTATATTTGAAAGTACACCTTCCAGCACCTGCCAATATATCCAAGATTTATGGAAGGAAGGACATAGCAGTTAATAGGTATTTTTTCCTTCAGAAAACCAGGTTAAAAAAAAGAAAAAGTCCAACAAAAAAAATTTTCTATCCTATGCACTGCCATTAGCAGATTATGTTTTGTAAAACCATTTTTTCACTTCACACACAATGCAAAACTACTTCAAAACCACACCTTATGTCTGTTTCCTTGTCAATGGACTGTTTTACATTACCATTTACAGAAACAATGACATATCCAGGAAGATCTCCACCACAGTCCCTTTCCTATCTATCATCAGATTTCACCATATGCTGTTCCAACTGCCAGGTGTCTTTCATATTACTTTCTCCACCACAGTGCCTAGCATACTGTTAGTCAAAGATACAATCACATTAACATCAGGCAGCAAAGGAATGAAAAGTCAAACCATACTCCTTGCCACAGAGCAGCACTCTGCAGGAATGTCTGAAAATCAGATGCTATAACCAGCCACTGGTAGGCAAGGATATACACAAAAGTGCTCAGAGACACAAGTATCTCTTCCATACCAAACAGTGTCCGTGAGCTTGGGGAGCAAAGAAGCTTATAAAAAAAATACAGAATAAGCATTTCTTCAGTAATCCAAGCAAATATAATGGCAAACTGGCTACCGCAAGATAAGATTGCAAACCATAAGTTTACTAGTGAACTTGATGGTTAAAAATAAAAACACAGATTCACCTTCTCCCTTTCTAGGTCCATTCTCTTCATTAATCAGGTTAAAAGCCATTTACAGAAGTTCCAATTTACGTTCTTACTGTGCCTAATATCTCACTTAGAGTTAAAATACCCTTTAAATCACAATAAACTGCATAACTTTATTCTGTCTATAGAGTGTATCACTTCCGTATATACATTACATTAGCACAGTCCTAATGCTAATAGTTTGCTTGCAAGTTTACTTTAAGTTGGGTGTGTAAAAAACTCTGTAATACAGACTTCTTTCCTTATCTGAACAGTTTCGAAGGAAAGGATGCAGACATAATCTGTACTATAACGCAGTAGTAAGGAAGTTGGATTTATGGTGGCCCATAATGGTGTTGAAAAATAATTGTTTAATGTTGTTTTAGTTATGTTTGGTGTCTCAGTACTTCTGTATTCACATATCATCTTAAGTAATCCAGCTCTTGCGCACACCCATGTGAAAATTCAGCAGACAATCTACAGAAGAAAGCACAATTCATTCCTTCTTGCTGATCCACATCGATATTCAGCCCTGCTTTAGTATCCTCAGAATATCACTCTCTCCCATGGACTCACCCAGCCACACCCAACTGTACACACATGCACTTGATCTGAACAAAGCCCTATTCATTTCTTCATGCTTTTTCAGATGGTATGCTTGTATGCTTGAGAGACTATTGTCAGACTAACACCACATGCACTTAACTGCACAGGTTCATCTGCAGAACTAGGAAAAGCACTCCAGATTGTCTGAGCTGTGTCTTAGATCCTGCACTACTGTCCTTGCCGAAATTCTCGACACTAACCCAAGTCTGTTGGCAACGCTCAGGCTCCAAGGCAGTTTTTGAGCAACAGAATAACATTAAGACTTAGATTCTGTGAGATCACTGAGGGCAATTAAACCACTCTTTTACTCAAAGCACGTGTGATACGAAAGCTAGACCAGGTGGTTCAATGTCTGGCCCACACAAGTTTTGAAAGTCTCCAAAGAACGAAGGCCCACAACCTCTTTCTCAGCAACATAACTTTTAAAGTATATTTTATATTTTTATCATATTTTTAATATGTTTGTATATATTATTATATAAATGTATATATTACGTATGTATATATACATATATATAATGTAAATTTCAGAATTTCATAAATAATTTCAATATATGTAACAAGAAAACCTAAATTTACTTAAATAAAACTGGTAGACTAAAGCATCAGTTTGAGATCAGACAGATGTGTAGACCAGAGGATGTGATTAAGTGGGCATTTGGATTCCATTCACAGATATTACAGTTCCCATAAAGATGGAACACATCCAAGTGCTGCACTAATAGACTGGTCTGGACTCAGCTCAATAATTTACAAAAATCCTCCTACAGGCAATACGTTGTATCCACCATGCAGTTTTCACTTGTATTTGAAGTCAGCACCTGCAAGGCAATACATCTGCTGTTGGTATTTTGACTCTTTTCACCTGCCTTCTTTTGCCACCCATGCAAACTCCAACACTGCATTCATTTTTAGGTTGATTTTTTTTCTTTCACTATCCAATTGAGCTTTATCTAACATTTAGCCATATGCAGGTTGTTACTACCTTTTCAGTTAAAACAATAAACCTCGGCCTTGTCTCCTCCATTCATTAGCTTTATCAGACTGAAGGCTTTAATTAGTATTGCTGGCTGAACATAAAAACACAGTGACAAAAAAAAAGTGTAATCATAGGGACATATCTCACTACTGCTTTATTTGTTCCTCTAATACTTCTGGTAAGCTAATCTGTTTACAGATGCAAATTTCACTTTTACAAGGAAAGCTCCATGGTCTTCATATGCGAAATAGCAATCTACCGATATTGCAAGAGCGTGAATTGCATCTACAGCATGCAGCTTATGCAGCTTTTTCTTCTGTCTCCATGAAGTTGTCAGCGACTGGAATCAGGTCAAACTCATCACTACTGAATAAGTAAAGACATGTAAAAGCAATGGAATACTTCCAATTTCTCCCACATCTGGCTTTTTTGAGTATAGATATCCTTCTATGCATATATGAGGATATATCCTTATAGCAATCAACAGAAAAATTAAGTGGTGAACTTAAGCAAAAGAAGTAACAGGTAATTCAACTAAGAAATGCACAAAGCAAGCTTTTAATGGGCATGCTAATGCTAGGACCTGGAAGACTACTGCATGCAGTGACATCCTTCCACAGGCATCCCTGCAGCCCATCTGATTATCAAAGATTAAGCACCAACCTGCTGAATGGCAGTAGGGCCACATGGCTCCTCTTTCTGCACCAGAAAGCTGAAGAGAGGAGAGAAACAGGTGCACCCTTCCGCCAGTTCAGAGATGCCCAGCTGTGTAGCCCTTGCTAAAAGATTTTAACTGTATACAGATACTTACAATGTTGCATAGAGCCTAAGCACTTTTATGCAAGACCTTAGAAGTTCAAACAGCATTTCCAGTCTATTGCAATGTCAGAAAGGTACTTGTTTCTTACATAATGGGGGGGAAAGCTTGCAAGGCAAACAGCTTTAATCTTCGTGCTTAGCTAGCAGCCAGATTTCTGTACCACACGCTTCTGTGGTGGATCCCATGGAAACAAGGATATTTTTTTTCCTTATATAAGTGCAGAATTCACACATAGATATTGTTTTCAGTCCTTTGTAAATCAAGTCAGCAACTACACTGCCCTGAACAATTTCCTGCCTGATTGCCACTGCCACACAAAGTTTACATGCTTTTGCACTGGATCAGCTCTGCATATACAGAACTGAGCTACCTTCTACAGCATCAGATTATGTCCTGTCCTGTGGAAATGGATCTAGCAACTTGCAGTGTCTTTGGCATTCAACATCCAGAACTGCTGCACAGTTCTGCCTCCACTGCACAAAGGGAGTTCAAAATGCTGCTTATTATGAAATTATCATATTTTAAAGGACAAGTATGCTACAATCCCAGCTTCTAAATCCTAAAAACTTTCTGCAATGGAGTATATGCTGCAGCTGATCTTGGAATAGCATTCCAGGTTCTTCAGCTTCAGGGCCAGGCAGAGAACTGTTTAGGTTCAAAAAACTGTAATAGGTGAGAAAATGTGCAACGTATCTTTTCACACAGCCATTTTCCCCTCAGCTATTATTGCTTTCATGGATTTACACATATTACACAATGCGAGATAGAAGTCACTCAGAAAGACTTCAACTCATTCTTTCAGATCCCCAGTTCACCAAGTGGTTTGTCAGTTGTGTTGATGTTAAGCCAAATCTCACATTTATTCTCACACAAGTACAGTAGCTGCCAGGTTGCTCTGGCATACAGCCACATGTTGTTCCAGTTTGCCTACACTCATTCACCACAGGAGAGCTAAGAAGTTAACATCTCCCAGGCCAGCATTAAAAATGGAAGCCAGTAATTTCTTATGTTGTTCTGGCTTGCCTACACTCATTCGTCTGCCACAGGAGAGCTAAGCAGTTAACATCCCACAGGCAAGCACTAAAGGTGGAAGCCAGTAACCTCTTATCCTCCATACTAGAGGTACTGAGGTGCTTCTGCCATGAATTAAAACACAGCCAACTCTCCCTTTTTGAAGATAAGTATCACTGTTAAAGCCCTAAAACCTGCCTGATTGTACTACTTAAATAAAAAAATCCACCCACCAATTTGAATTCAAAGACATCTGACAATGATGACTCTCTCCATTGTAGAGGTTAGTCACCTCACTATTGAGGGTACATGGCAATTTGGGTTTGTCTGCTTCAGCTTTAGGTGGTACTTCTACCTTCAGACATCAAAGCTTCCTGAAACCCAGGTACATTACATCTTGTGGTTACTTTTACAGTCTATGCCTGGAATCTTGCAGAATACAATCATGCCTGCCATTGCTTTTAATCTCCATCTCCTTTACTCTCTGCATCAGCTAGTCTGCCATTTTTTTTTTCCCTGAGAATTTTGACTAATCAGTCTGTTGTTATTCATATTTTGCCACTTGTCCTTTAAAAGTAACCACACCAAACAAACACCTTTTTTCCATTCTAGTAAGTCTTTCAAGCTTAACACACAACTGACCTCTTCAGCCAACTCTTTACTGATGACTGATCACAAAGTTTATAAAATTGCTCATTGAATTTGTGGAAAACCATACTTCTCAGTTAACACAAAGGAAAACAGCAGTCTATCTTGGTATATGAAAAAGAAAAAACCCACAGGTGCTGGAATGGAACACAAGCATTTAGCCAACACTATTGGATCATTAAACACTAACGTTCTTGTACAATGACAGACCTATACAGCAAACTAAATCTTTTTTCATTCCTGAGGTACTTGCTAGCTTAAGCTATGCTACTCACAGATTCTGTCTGCCCCCCGACTCCAATGTTTTTAGCATTCCGATCAACAATTCTGAATGTCAGATCTCTGTTTTTTGATACCATCCCCTCTACTATATCCTTCTTACAGAAGGTTATTTCCACTTGTTTATTTGCCACTAAACTAGACACACAGAGTTAACCAAATTCCTCATTTTTTCTCCTCAGTGAATAATGACAGGAGAGGAGAAGTTCCCTGCCTGCCCACTACGACCACTGCTTACCATGTTCACCTGTCAGGCTTTACCTTTCAGGGCTGTGAAATAAGAGATAAATTGCATTTCTGAGAAGAAATAACACAATTGAACAAAAGACAAGCTATGTAGCTCCTCAAAATCAAACTCTGTTGTAGGTGAGGGCAGGCACACTTACCTTTTGAGGTGCAGAGATAACTTTATGTTGCAGACATGTTAAGATTTCCTGATTGTCACATATAGTGCTTGCTCAAAACCAGAAAGAATGTGACTATGACATGAGTGTTCTGTACCTTCTAAAAAAAAGTTGTAGGCTGCTCATTCAAAACAATTTTAGAACCTGCAACAAGGCCTTGGGAGCAGCACACAGATTTATGACAACACAAGGTAGCAGGTTACCTAGCAACAGATTTAGTTTCTACTTAAAAAATGGCTTCAGTCGGTTGAAAATTGAAAGACAATGTTAAAAAAAAAAAACAACAAAAAACACAACAAAAAAAGGGAAAAGAATAGCAGCTGCATTTGGAAGCATTTTGCCCCAAGCAATTACTTTCTCTGAAGTGTGAAGGTGAGGAAAGTATTTGCCTAAGAGCAGATACATGGTATCAACACAAGCAATTGAAAGAACACTGAATATACTGTAACATAGTGAGATTCTAATCAATCACTTCCACAAAAGAAGTTGTTTCCAGTCAGGAACGACACCTAAAATGACAGACACTGTAATAAATTCTAGACTTTTAATCTTGTATCATCACCATCACAAGCTGATTTATTTGGAATTCCACCTAGACAGGATATAATTTATCAAGTTGTCATGGAAATGTGTCACTGCTCAATGCAATCATGTTACATATTTAAACATGTACATACACATCATTTAAACTGATAACATTCAGTACATACTAAGAATTCCTGGGATGTGACTTTACACTGAAGTTATAAATGCCAATATACAAAGTGGAAAAATACTAATTTCCAATATATGAAAAACCTAAACTATACTCACAGGACCAACAGAGGCAGGTGGATATGTGCTGTGCTTACAAAATAATTAATGCTGCTTCTCTCTGCAAAGCTTCCCAGCTGTAACCCAAGTTGCTGACCCCAGCACTTTCCAGTGCTGTGTCTACACTATTTTGTTAATATCTGCGTAGAATGACCAGTTAGAGAGAGGCAAACATTTGCAACTGAGCCAGTAGCTACAGAGTTTGCTTCAAGTACCTGCCAGCTGAAAACACAGTTATGGAAGTTGTGATGCCGTTCTAACACAGGACTTCGAACTACTTCACCTTTGACACTGAACTAGGTGGCAAAAAGAAGTTATTACTGAATGCATGACAAATTGTCTCCTTTGGGATGGCATTAGGTTTGTTGTGGGGTTTTTTGTGTGTGTGGGTTTTTTTGTTTGGTTGGTTGGTTTTTGTTTTTAATTTTATATACATGAGTGCTCCAGACCACATGCAATGGGGCTGAGGCTGCAACTTTGGGTTGCAAGCACCGGGCTTCTCAAGCAACTCTAGGGTTCCCCAAGGACCCCCTCAAAGACCCTCATTCTGTTCTGCAGCAGGATGCCAGCCCAAAAGCCTTGACACCAGTCATGATGTTGTCAGTGCACCATGCCCCAGAGCAGAGCTAGGCACGCCTGCAAACCTGCCCCGTCACCCAACAGGAGGTGAATTTGAAAGCCCAGAGGACAGGGCACCACCACTTCATGTGCCAGCCTTGCATATGCCCTGCCTGCCCTGAGATATAAAAAAGGGTCAGGCCACCCAGTGAAGAAGAGTGGAGAGCAGCGGTGGCTCCAGGTGCATTCCAAGGGGAGCTAGTCCCCTCACCAAAACCCCTTCCAGGGGCTGACATCGCCCCTGCCCTACTACCTAGTCTATGGGGGCGGGAGAACAACACTTACTTTATCTTTCACAGCAGCGGGGACAGAGGTTGCCAGCTGCTCAGAGCCCTTGTTGAGCTTCTTGCCATCGCTGCCACCGACGCCCTCAACCTTGATGAGCCGGTGCTTGGGCGAGACGTACTTCACGTCGGGCGGCGTGGCCGGGCGGCGCTCGCTGTGGCTGCGGAAGAGGTGCGGGGAGCCGGCCGCGCAGGGGGCGGGGGGCGCGGCGCGGCACGACGCCGAGGAGAAAGCCTTGGGGGCCGCCTCGCCCAGCTCCTCGGGCACGGCGTAGTCCGGGCGGCACATGGCACGCAGCCTGCACAGGGACGAGCCGGGCCCGCTGTAGGGGTCCTCGAAGTCCCGGTCTTTCTGGGCGCGGTAGGCGCGGAGCAGGTCGCTGGCCTCGTCGCGCAGGCGTCGCCGCGGGAAGCTGGGCGAGGTGTGGTGGCGAAGGTGGAGGTGAGGCGGCCCGTCAGGGCGGGGCGCGCCGCCAGCACCGTTGCGTTTCTCTCGGTAGTCGGGCCGCGGCGGCTGCGGGGGACTCTTGGTCTTGTTGTTGCCGAGGCTGAAGTACTTGTTCAGCCATTTGGCCATCGTCTCTCCCGGCCGCGGCCCCTCAGCGCCGAGCGCTGCCCACGGCGCCCCGCAGCTCAGCCGCGCCGGCCGCCGCCGCCCACATGGAGAAGCAGGGCGGCGGGGCGGGCTGGCACCCCCGCGCACACGCCGCCCCTCCGCAGCCCGCGACTGGAGGGGCCTCGCTCGGGCTCCCGACCTGCCAGCGGGACGGGACGGATCCCGGCCCGAGACCGGCGCTCGCCGTAGCTCCGCGCCCTCCCCCGCGGCTCCGGCGCTCTCGCGAGCGCAGCGGCAGCTCCCCCGCGCTGGCGGCGCGGCGCGGCCTGACCTCAGCACGTACCGGGGAGGCGGGGGATGCGCTGCACCAGGCCTGGCCGCCGGGGCCCGCCCACCGCCCGCGCCCGGCACAGGCAGCGGCGGCGGGGCCGGGCCAGGTGCCGGTGGGCGGTGGCTGCGCGGCGCGCCCCGCCCTGGCCGGAACGGGGGGCGGGGAGCCCGGGCCGGGGCTCGCTGCTGTCTGTCGGTAATCCCCGGGAGGGGCCGGAGGCGCAACCACCTCCGGGGAGCGGGAGAGTGTCGGTACGGCCTCTTCTTCCTCGCCCGGCGGTAGAAGGGACGCGGCGGGGCGTGCCAGGCCCTGCTGGGCCGCCGCTGCAGCGGGGGGGGGACCCGCCGCGGCCTCTGCGCCCGTGAAGGAGCGGGAGCGCGGGGCTGCCGCCGTGAGGGGGCCCGGGCGCGGTGCCTTGCCTGGCCGGCCCGAGGCTCGGGAGACTCTCTCTGCCCTCCGGCCGGGACGCCTGCAGCCCCGGGGGGCCGGTACCTGTGTGTCCCCCTTCCCCCCAGCAGGGTAGGGGGTCTGAGACTGCGCCCGGTGGCCCCTGTCAAAGGGCACCAAGCCCAGGGGCTCACTAGGGCTGATGCTAAGCAAGCAGGATATTGTGTATTTTGTTGTCAGGTCCTTTCCCAGGTGTGTTCCTGGGTAAGGGCTACAGTGAATCAAATACAGAGATGATGCCTGTGTGAGTCACGCTGCTCAACCTGCATACTGGCAGAAGGATTTGTCATCTTCTGGGCTGCCATGGTTGTGACGAGTTAGTATTTCTCATTTTATCTCTCTTCATCTGCCCAAAGGTAAACAACAACTATAGTAGGTTTTCCCAAGTTTTTTCTGTCCATCTGTGATAGTCTCACCTGACTCTTGAGTCCTCATCCCAGTGCTGATTTGGTCTGGCCTTAGATAAGGCTGGAGGCCCTGAACGGATGCAGAGGCCCTGAATGGATGAGGAGGCATTGAATGGATGCTGAAGTAGGCATAGGAACATCTTTAGGCCCACCTGTGGCCCCTGCCACAGGAAAGACATTAAGCAGCCAAGGTGGTAGCTTGGCCTATGGTGCTTCATTTGTGCATCCTGATCTGGGATAGGAGGGCTGTGTTGCGGTTTTGTTCTGTGTACGCTGCACATGTGGAATTCAGCCTCAACTGAAGAATGGAGAAGGTCTCACAATTACATCTTCGGGTGTCTTCCACCAATTAGAATTCAGACACATCGATACAAGCAATTAAAAGTTGTTTTTTCTTTTCCTTTCAGGATATTTTTCTTTATCCCTTCAATTCAAACCATTCCAACTTTATAGATCTGGTAAACTGTGTCATAAGTTGGAATGGTTGGATTGAAGGGATATTTGAATGGATTCAAACCATTCCAACTTGTGACACAGTTTTCCAGATCTATACTTTCACGTAAAGCACCAGCTTCCTCTTGCTTTATCAAGCCCATAAATGCAGAGAGATGAGCAAGGTGGGGACCTGCAGCTCAGGAGTTCTGTTCTTTTCATACAGGTCAAAGCTCTGTAAAAAAACACCCCAGTTTCATTAGGAGTCGTGGACTTGTTCTTAACATGAACAGCAGAGGTCCTAACATGCTTTCTGCACAGAAGGGTAGCCTGAAATTAGAATTCAGATGTAAGCCCCTTCTGAAGATGGGAAAGGCAGTGTTGTGCAGTGTTTAGAGAGTGGTGTGAAGATGTCAGGAGCTAGTCACATTTTGGTCTGCTGCTTTTAATAATTTGAGAGTTGGACCTCTTCTTATCTTCTCTTTTTATATTCAGAAGAGGGGAGGGCTGAGAAGAGGAAACCTTTTATTTACTTCTCATTACAAATCACCTGTGTAGTGCTCTGTTGCACTTTGGCAAACACCTACATAGTGCCCAACATCAGTCATGCCTGTAGTATATTTTACACACCCACCCACAGTCATGAAATCTGAGGGTAGAATAGAGTTATCTTCACAAATCAGTTTACTTCATGAGTTAAAGACAGGCTGGATTTTCACGTAAAGTTTTTATCTGGTTTATGGACCATTTTAACCTTGCTCTTGGCTGCACATTCTCTATAAGAAGCTTCATTCCTTCATTTGAATGCAAATGAATATTCCTCAGTTTTGCAAGGAATGCCTTGCAAAACTTTGCAAGGAATGCAAACTGCTTGGGTTTGGTCATTATCATGCGGCTTGCTCAAGGTAAGCGTGTCTGGCCTGTATGCTTTAGTGACCTCCTGAGAACTGAGCTCCTCCACTATGAACACAAGGTTCAATTGCAATTCCTTCCTGGCAGGACTTCCTGCAGCATTGCCATCAACTTCTGTGGAAAGGAGCATTGCACGTTCCCTTCACTGGCTGAGGCAACTGGAAGTGTTTCTGTTTTTACATCCTTGGTGCTGTTCTCCTATCTCTGCTTGGCATATTCATCCTGTCCAACTTCAGATTTTTCAGAGCAACTTCTCAGCCTGAGCTTGGGAAGTGTCCTGTTTCTTGACTGCCCGTACCAGGGTCTTTCAGCGGGTTGCAAGACTCCCAGGAGTTGCTGTTTCTAGGACTGGCATGTTCTAGGCCCTTTATACAAGGGTGAGTTTTTGCCCTGAAGCAAGATGACTTTCAATTTCTTTAAAACTGAAAGGATCTCATTACCCAGAAATCTAGCAGTGGCTTAATTCCTGTTCTGCCAGTGTTTCCACCGAGAACTTGGCTCCAGCATGGAGGTGTGGGAGGTGCTGGAAGGCCCCAGGAGTATGCCAAATTCAGACAATACTGTCCCACTCTCCCTTGTGGCTTAAAGTGGAGCTACATTTTCTCCACTGTGTTGACAGGCAGCTTGGAGTGACAGGTGATCAAAATGAAGCCAATGTAGGGCAGCTTCTCTAATAATTCAGAGATTCTTTTAATTTACCTACCATAATATCTCAGCAAAGTGGGAGGATAGGAAAGATGGGGATAGTAGATAGCCCCAGGAAAAGCCAAACCTGAATAATACCTGTGAATGAAATAGAAGAATCAGCAGGACAGGAATAGCAGAGAAGTAAGATTACTGTTTCTGTTGCCTGTGAGGCATGCCAATCTCAGAGTTTGTTTTTGTCTGCAGGGACCACAGCACTCTTGGATGTGCACAGGCCTCTTTCCAAACACATTCTGCTCTTGCAGGGTATATCTGCACCTGCAGTGCTCCTAGTCCCTGCTCTGAGTTGTTTTCACATGGCTTTTTTGAGGAACATGGCTTCATCTTTTCAGAGCTTTGAGTGGAGTTATGAGTTCTGGTTGGTTGGTTTCTGGCATAATTTTTTGCCAAACATAGGAATGGAGGGGTAGCGGTGAAGGAGAACTTTCTTAAAACTTCTTTGTGAAATAATGAACCCGGAAATTTTATGATCTGAACATCTGCTTCTGCTTGGCTCTGCATCTCTTGAAGTAGAAGTGCCAGGAGAGGCTTTGCAATTTGTTCCAACTTAGAGAATGAGTAACAAAGAGATTCTTATCTCCACTGAGACCGCATGAAGAGCTGGCATTTGATACATGTGTATTATGTACACAAGTCATTCATTGTGCTGACTCAGTATGCACACTCCTAATCACATCAATTAAATAATGAAGTTAAGTAGCAACCACTCTAGAATTTACAAGACATTTGTTTCCTCTCATGCTTCTAGTTTCCATGTGTAGTAAGTGTCGCAGTACATGCAGTATATTTCAAGTCAAGATATAGAAGAAAAAGTAGCAAGTAACATACAAAGCAAAGAACTTTCTGGATTAATATAACACTCAAGCAGTGCTGCCATATCTAAATTTACAGTTATCCTACAAGAAAACAAATCCAACATTTTTAGTATTGATCAGCTGTTCACATTGAAATATCCACAAAAAAAGCTGGAAAGGAAGAAAATCCTGGTTATTATGGCTTTGGGCTAGGCAAAAAATAACAAGCATTCAGCACATTAAAAACTGCCTTCATGAAACAGAGAAATGTTCTCTTTCTTGATATGCTTCTTTCTTGGTGACTTATGCTGAATAATTCAGAAAGGGTGTGTAGCATCAGTAATGCATTTGGATTCATCATATTCGTGCATATTGCATCATATTCAGGTAATGATTACAGATCAGTTTATTGCCCACAGGTTATCAAATTTCTGAGTGTTTTTTCCTTGTTGTGTATGTGTATGACTAAATGCAGGATTGCTAGGAAGATCTGATTTTTCTACTTTCCCAAATGACACCTTCCAGCAACAAGTTCATTCCTGAGTAAGGAGAAGTGCTCATACTCTAATAATTTTTTAGTTATTTAAGTCCAACCAATTTGTCCCATATTTTCATGCTGCAGGAAAAGAGAAACAGATAATACTCCTCTTTGATTTTACCTTTGTGATGATCTCTTTCCCGCCAAAAACCAGTATGGTTCACATTCAGTCATTTTTAGTTTTCCTGTATTACATGTCCTATTCAAAATCAGATTTGGAAGGGTTTTGTCATTAGTTGATGCACTGTAGCATTTGCAGCTTCACAGAGCCAGATGAAATTAGAATATAGGCTTTTTGTAAGCATCCCACTCGTCATTTGCTTGCACCTTTAGATGCCTCTCTTTCTGGAAATCTCTGACTCAGGTAACCAATATGGGCTGCACCATAGGGCAGTCTGAAATCAGAATTGTGTTCTTCAATCCCAGCTACCCATTCTGATAATGATGTGACTGCAGCAGCACAGGGTTCTTCATGGGTTTCAAAATCTTGCTGGAACTTCAATTCATCCTGAACTCAGCTGGGTAAGTGGGAGCTTTGTCACTTTAATGCAAGCACTTTTCCTTGCTTTGTGCTGTAATCTGCAATGATTTCAGAATTTCTGACTGCTTCTCTGCTCTGAGTTCCATTGCAACACACAGACTCCTGGAAGTAATGGGACCTTCTGCACAGTGATGAAAAGTTAGGCACTGGTACAGGGGCCCGGAGAAGAAATGGAATCTCCATTGTTAGAAATTCAGACCTCAAATGGAGACGGCCCTGAACATGCAGGTTTATACTGGCTCAGCTTTGAGCAGGACAGCGGTTCAGAGATTTCTAGAGGTTCTGTTCAACTTAAATTGTTCTGTGCTTCTATGAAGCTGCTCTCTTATCCATCTTCTTCTTAGTTCTTGTGCTCCTGTGCTGCATAAGGCAGGACATGGCCTGTCCCAAAGTCTGCACTGGCACAACAGGATGATTTTCCAGGTGGATATGCCTGATGGCTACCCTACCGAAATGTCACTATTCATCCTAAACTGAAAGCTGTTGTACTACTTGTAGCCTGCCACTACAGGGACAAACATATTCTTTTGGGGATCCTCAGCAGAATGATGATGACACGAAATTGTAGTTATAATTAAAGCTTTTATTTTAACGTACTTTTATGATCAGTACAGTATAGAATTTTATGATCACAATAGCACATTATTTTTGTGATTGGACTCAGTGTAGCACAATTTTATAGGTAGCATAGCATGAATTTTGTAATAAGCATGCCTTAACTTACATTTTCTGGTCACCTGGACTTTCTGCAGATCGGGTCAAATCTTAATACTTGGCTTGCATTATCAATTTAACAGTTGTAATATTAGACTCAATCATTAGAGGAAGCAGACAACAGTGGAGGTGTCCCTACCCACTGGGGGATCATGGGTTTTTCCATCCAGCAGGAGTTCCAGTCCAAGTCCCACTTAGGTCTTATAACTGCTTGATTTTATAGACCATACTTTGTGTGCTGCTGTGCTTCATATTTTTGTGATGTGGTCATCACAACCTGTTTGGCTGGGTGCCTGCACCTTCAGGGCCATAACAAGGGAAGAATGTTGCCTGGTGCCCAGGACATGTGACAGAGACAGAGAATAGCTGTTTTTCTTATATAATGGTGTTAGTTATGCTAACCATATTACCAGGTGTCAGGAGCAGAGGGTACCAGTGGCACTACTTGATAGTCTTCCCACTGTGTTTTGCTTTGCAGTTGACTGTGTCAGTACTTCTCACTCTACCTAGCTTTCCTGGATCCTCTGGGAAAGGAGATCCTCTTAAGATACCCTCAAACTCTTCCCTATCTGTAGGTAACCTACATTTAAGTTGTCAGCATGTTTAGCCAGCTCAGTGTTCAGACTCTCTTCCAAGTAATTATAAGTTAACAAACCACAGCAGTTCTAGCGTGGATCCCACAGGCTTGCTGCTGTTAGCATCTTTCAGAGGTGAGAGCTGGTCATTTATGCTTTCTCCTAGTTTTCCATCTCTTAACCAGTTTTTACTACATCACAGGACTTTAACTGCTGTTCTTTTGTTACTTCACTCCCTTAATAGTCTTCTGTGAGAAACAGTACCAGCAGCCTTTTGAAAGCCTAACTAAATCCTATCTTCAATTTATTAATTATCTGTCACTTTAATTTTTCTTGAGAATTTTAACAGTGTCTAGGCAGAGCTTCACTTTCCAAACTTGTTTTTTACATTGATCCATTGATCTGTACATGTGTGCACTGAGTGATGCATTTCAGGATTTAAAGATACTTAGTTGTTCCCGATCATACTGTTTTAAAAAGAGACTTAACAAAATTATTTTATTTCCAGTCTCGGGGTAAGGCTCTGAAGACTTCTTTCTACAACATATTCAGCATCTCAGAAAAAGCACCAACTACACCGAACAGTAAAGTTCACCAGCTCCTGGTGTCCCTTTCTCCTTATAGGCTTATAAGCCCAGGGGAAAATTTTTAAGTGGTCTAGGAACCTTAAGATCTTCCAGCGTTTTCTAAAATGAGCTAGGTTGGGAGCACATTCCAAAGTTTACACATATATTTCTGAACATATTCGTGATTTGTCTTTTTTTTTTTTTTACTTATTATTTCTTGATAGAACTTGCATAAAACAGATTTCACGATTGCATGGCAAAAGAAGATTAACTTCAAAATTGAAATTCAAAACATTGAGGAACATGTCACCCAGCATAAAAAATTAACATCTGAAAGGTGTTTTTTCTAAGTATGGATTAGGAAAGAGAAGTGAACAATATGAAAGTTCTCATGTGAACTACATATCTGGATTTTGGAGAAGTGATAAGAGTAGGGGATGGTTAGCATTAAAGAGGAAAAAATACTTGCTAAAAATATAGTCTCTCCACTTATATTAAAGACGATAAAGCAGAACTGGAGCCTTCAGTAGAATAATATAAAACAAGATATATGGAACTTGGAGTTAAGAACAGTAGCTCATTGTATGAAACTGCACAAACTGAGACAAACAACATGGGTCACAACAGGTTTTGTGTTTGCCATGCAAGTACAAAAAAGTGCAACCAGTGTCTGTTGTGCTGTATCATTATCAAAGGCTTCCTTCAGCAGAGCAGGGACCAGCACAGCAACAGAAATCAAATCAAAGTTTGGTACTGTTCTGCACAGGAGTGGGGCAGCAGAAGCAGTGCAAGGCTCTTTTCAGATCTCAGTAACAAAGGCCAAACAAAAAAATGGTGTGATAAAATAGCCATTTTAATAAGATAGCATGAAAACAGGAATATAGATAGTGAGTCAGTCTTATGTCCCTTCAGATGCTTGGAGCTCCTCTTTCATGCAGCATTGGACAGACTCCAGATGGGTTTTTCCATGGCACCCTGTGCACATCTTGTCCGTGGAGAAGTTCCTTCCCCCTCACATAGCATGATGCCTTTTATCTTGTGTAAAAAACAAAACCATAGATTCAACAGAGAGTGAAATTTTTGATAAAGCACAGGGAAAGATGCAAAAACAGTTCACAGCGTTAGGAAATTAATTTCACTCAAGCAGACCTTTGATCATCAGCAACTGCTGACCTCCCCAGATAGGATGATAGAAAGCTGTGCAACAACACAGAGTAACTTTGGGATCAGATGAATTTTAAAACTTGGTTTTAGTTGATTCACTGAAGATTAGTCAGTTGCTCGGTACTGTTTGCTGATTATTAGTGATGTGAAATACAATAAAGGCAGAATAGGCATATTCAGACTGTAATAGGTTGGTCTGTGTTTTTTACCAAAACTCTCAATCCTTCATGTGCTGGCCATGCTACCTCTACCTGAACATTGACTGTATCGAGCCTTAGGACATCAGGAATCATGGTCAATCAGTGGAGATACCATTACATCACAGGGAGGATTAGAATGGAAATAACAAATTAGGAAGGAATTGGCTATTCTGTTCATGAAATGTCTGGATGGAAAATTCCCATTTAGAAAATGGGTGTTTTCTAATTTGACTTGGAATTATGTCTTCTAAAAAGTCCATTGGGCTGTGAAGAAAACAGAAAGTTCTCAGTAAAGCAGCTTTGGTACCATCTGCAAGACTACATGGCTGTCTTGTGCATCCTGAGGGCAGTGGTACTGTTGCATTGCTTTAGGTCCATTGTTCAAGAAGCATCATTTAAAAATCATTAAAGTGAAATTCCAGAGCCTTCTGAAAACAAAAAAAGGAATTAAGAAATTTTTTTTCCCCATGTTCTGATCTTATTCCTAATTTTTGTGGGCTAAATAAATTTGTTAATGAGGAAACACCTCTTGTTTAAAGGGTTCCACATTACATTGTTAGACTTGTGGAAGTGGCAGTTCGGAAACTCACAAACAGCTTCCAGATTTATTGAAAAGATTTAAAATAAAAACCCCCACTCCTTTTAACCCTTGTTCACATCAGTCTTATGACTACTACTACTAACTACTTTTCTGATATGATAACGAAGAAGAAATAGTAGTTTACAGGAATCAGTCTCTGTACTCTCCAAGAAAAATATCAGAATAATTCCTCTTCATAACTTGTTAATGGATGATTTATCACTGGTCAGAGATTGGAAGTGAACATTTATGCAAAATGAGCTTCTCAGCAATGAATTAGAACAGAAACATATGAAGTTCTGCACAGTAAGAAACATTTAATCTGCCTTGATCATTTGCAAGGAATTGAGATGGAGCTCAAATCCAGAGATTCCAGGAAATTAACACATCTACCCATAAGCATGTATGTTCCTCTAAATGGCTGAAGAAGATATGGTAGCACAGTAAGTTCAGCCTCAGCAGCTGGGCAAGTGATCATATACAGATGCTTCTGAAATACGTAGAGTGGCAGCTACTGGGACAAGAGATATAAGAAATTTCATAATCTTGTTTTCAGAGCTGGTCTGTAGAGGATGGGGCTTTGCTCCCTCTGTGAAAGAAGAAATGAAGCTGATATTGAATATCAGCTCACAACCTACAATCCATCCAGCTGGTGCAGTAATAGAGCCTGATTTCTATGGATACACAAAGCATGATTCTGTAATTAAAAGCTGAATTATAACACCTGCATGTAAACTGTTGAATTAAGTTTCTGTATGCAACTTTTATTTTAACATTTCCCAAATCTACAATGCAAACTGAGTACTCTATTATGTTATTGGCTATGTTTTAACATTGACCTTCTTCAAGCAGAAGAATGAATGACTTTCAGAGGTCCTGTCCTACCTCATTTTCCTGAAGTTTTGGTTACCACAGAAAGAGGAACTACAGTTTCTTCAGTTTGAGTTTTTAGATTAGCCATGTATCTACCTTTATGTCTCTGTTGGAAGATGGGCCTGCAGATTCTGCTGTGGATTTCCTGCTTGTTGTGGATCTAAGGAAGAAGATACTGTTCCAGCTAATCCAGATCAAGTGTTGCTTCATGCCTGTGAGAGTCAGCAGCAGCCATTTGCAATGCATATATCTGGCCCAGTGCACTTCTGTGCAGTAAGCAGCTCTTCTAGCACTTCTACAATTCCTGACTTCCCCAATTCACAGCTCTTCCATCATGTGCTGAATGTTCAGCAGGAACACAAACCATATTTGTAGGTCCTGATTGTACTGTGTTGAAAAAAAGGACCTTGCTGTTCAACACCAACATTTTCCCACACTGAGATTTAGTAGGGTATTTTTTTACTTCAGCTTGTACAGAAGAGGAGAATGATCTGTAACCAAACAGTACCAAAGTGTTTCACAATAATTAAGCTCCTACAAGGTAAACATGCATGCAGCCATTGCAAAGGCCTGAAATTCTGCCTCTAAAGAAGGAAATGGTTCAGTGACTTGCACATTGGCATATGCTGCAGGGCAACCAAGGCGGCTCTGATTCTTTAATAAATGACTCCTATGCCTTGAGTCACTTGTCCTCCTATCAGACATTTCATTCCATTGGACTCAATGCAAGGTTAATTGCTGCCTTATACCTAGTGTCTGCTGGCTTTCACATGTCCAAACTTGGCCATGTTACATAACAGGAGATTCTGCAATGGCCTTGCATCCAGACAGAGATTTGCATTTTAACATGCTTGGAAACCATAGAAGGAGCTTTAAACAGAATCAGATTGTTCAAATGTAGTCAAATGGCAGAATTCTCAGTTAAGGTAATGTAACTCATCCAAATAATATAATTAAAATGCCAAAGGTCATTTTATGCACAGTTATTACAGTCTTTGCACTGTCCTCTTGAAGCCCTCAGAGTTCAGCAAGTTTTTAAAGAATATTTGTAGTCTGACCATGGAGAGACTAGTGGCCACTAATTAATCACTGCAGACTTCATAACAACCTGTAGTGCTCACTGCACATGCACTCATCTTGGGCAAAGAAACCTTTTTTTTTTTTCTGAGAAAAAATGTTGGTGATTCTCTATTATCTCCCTTTAAAATATTCACTGAAAATTCAAATGGAGGATGTCTAGGTATGTCAGCTGGTGACTGTGGTCACTTTTAATAGGCAATGTTGAAGTGCAGTGGCTTTTTAAATATAAAAGATCTTTTTGAAAATGTTTTATACTTTTTCCCTGAACAAAGGCAAATGATACTTCGAAAGAATTCAGATGATTTTCTTCTTCAACGAGTCAACATGAAGGATAGAATTACAGAATTATAGAATAGTTCGGGTTGCAACGGACCTTGAAAGGTGATCTAGTTCAACCCCTCATGCAATGAGAAGGAACATCTTCAACTAGATCAAGTTGCTCAGAGCTCCATCCAACCTGACCATTTCTGAAATGGACAAAAGCAAAACCACAGTATTTGCAAAAATTTCCTGAGGTTGATATTTCATTAAATAGGCCAATCATTTAGAAAATACTATGTAATGAAACAGTAAGTAATAAGTATTATGTGATTTATTATGTTACAGTTTTGGCAAAATTCCAGCTGTCAGTGCTAACAGGCATTTGTGCTACCTATGAGACATAAGGCTCTATGGAGAGAAATCAGTAGGAGATGGGAATCTACATGCACACTGCAGCTCTTAAGCAGCAAATACTTAACCTGTTCTTGCTTTCTCAAATAACCATCATGCAAACCCAATATGCTCAGCTCTCCTACCCGTTGCTTTTAAAGGGGGCAAATCTGGATATGCATTTCCTATGGAAGTTGGCAGACCTAATGTATTTTATCAGCTGGCACTCTTTCCTGTATAGTAATGCTCAGCTGAGCTTTTGAAACCTATGTACAGTCCACCCCTGGCCTTTGTGTCACCATGTTACCAAAGATCTTAAAAGGTGTAGGTTCTCTTTGAGACTGGGAAAGACAGAAGATAATGTTCAGAGCCAAGGCTGATGCTGCTGTGAAAATGGTTGCCCATTTAAGAGCTCCAGAAGTAGGTTGTTCAAGATCTGGGAACATAGTGACTCTTGATAGTGAAAGTGCTTCCACATGCACATGCATGTTCTCTTCTTATACTTTGACCTCTGCTGACTCTTCTCCCTACTTTGCAACCTGTGATTAAGACTGATTTAGTGCTGTGAACAGGGGCAAGGTGCTTTTCAGTTATTGAGGAATCAGTTTTCCATGTGTGTGGCAATTATCCACCACCAGTAAGAACACAGCAGTTTCTGACACAGAGGAAATGTGGCAGCTCTGGATAAGTAATAGCTTGGAGACCTACCCACTTTGCATTAGTATCACATACATCCACCAGTATTAAGTCAAAAAAAGGCCTGTCCTAGCCCATGAAGGAAGTGAAAGATTTCTTAGTCACAGTGAAGAAAAGCACCACCTGAGGCAGTCACTGGGAAAAGAGAATGTCTCTTGTCCATTCTGATCTTCTCCAGGATTCAAATGCTGCAGAAATCCCAGAAAGCAGGTTGTCTTGGCTGTCACTTTTCATTGCTGGTTGTCAGAATTTGGTTTCATGTTAAGCAAGAACTGTTTTCCTTTTCTGTCAGTGACAGACAGATCCTGACGAAGTGACTCAAGTTTGCTACTAGTGAAGCAGATAAGGATGTAATGTGAATGGGACCAGGGGATTGTGGTAAGTCACATCAGCTAAGGGCCTGGCTTTAACTTATGCTTTGGCTACCTGAGGAATTTTGAACTCAATTAGTTTCTAGGTAGGTCTTTTACAGAATATACCTTTACACAGCCTGGCATACCTGACCAGCAGATTTCAATTGCAGATATTCAAGTGCGTATATTGAAGTGCTTAATCCAGGTTTGCCATTTGGTACTGTCTTTAAAGAAAATAAAATTGTAAATATATCCATAAAATATCATTCCTAACCCTAAAATGAATTCTATTTCAGGTTCCTCCATTTCTCTAACCAAAAAGGGTGTCCTGGCTGCATGCCATTCACTCAAACCAGAGTGCATCACTGGTCAGAGAAGCTGCAGCAGGCCAAGATGTAGCAGGTGGGAGAAAACAAGAACAAGTGGACAAGGTGGTAGATCTGCTGTACTCTAGCATCAGGGTCGAACAGCATGGCTAAAGGGAAGGCATGGTTTGCATCCACACTGCATCTTTCTGATCCTTAACAAGACTTCTACTTACAGGCCACTGGAAAGCTGACTGACTACATGACCAGTAGCACAGCAGTAGTGACTGGGCTTGTGAATCTGCTATGCTGTCTGCCACAAAGGAGATTTTGACAGAATTATAGGGTGGGGCTCGATTCTGGACCCCCTGGAAGTTACTGGCACAGACTTCACTACAGTGACTCCTGGAAAAAGCATCTTATGTGTGAGTCTGCAATGGCTGAATACAGCTTTGAGGGACAACTCATGCCACCAAAATGAACAGGGAAGAACAGATATATTTATGTTTTAAGACCACAATAACGTTTCATTATTGGGGGTACTAGAACTTAATATCCTTTGGATTTCTGATCCTGAATCCAGATAGTTATTATCTGAGAGTTACAGGGGTCTGTTTCATAAACTTGTTTGACTTAAAGCATTCAATAGTGATTATGTCTTTAATTGGCATTAATTTTCCACTGATGGTAATGGAGCCTGAATATTTATGTTTTCATTGGATGCAAAAACCAAAGAAAATTTTGTCTTATTGTAAGCTCATGTATTTGTTTGCTGCTCTTCCAAACTGATGTGTGGTATCAAGGGAGGAATGATCCTTACATAGTTAAAAACCTACAACAGCATACATGTTGCTGCAATCAAAATACTTTAATTGCTTTCTTTCTAGTAATAAAAGAATGGTGGAAAACCAGAATTTTCCTTTCACAGGAGGCACTGCAATTTCCTAGTTGCATTATTGTGTGAATCACAGTGAAAAGCCAAAACAGACCAGAAATATCAGAGCTGAAGAGCAGGTTATTTATTTTGCAGTACACACAAATAAATAGTAGATTAAGTAAGTAGATTCCACCTCAGGTTGTTGGTATAAAAATTACTGGGTTTTAAACATGATAATAGTAATTGGAAGAAAAATACAGATACTGCAAAATCTACTCTAAAGCCATATGGATAGTCAGTAACTTCCGTTTAAATGCCCTCAGAGACCATGGTGTAACCTGGTTTACACTCACATCTGACCCTACTGCATATTTGGAAGCCCTATGCCACCCTTTCCCCAAGCATAGAATAGGAAATATTCAAGACTTCAAGAAAATTTCTAGAGCTATGGCAAGCCCTGAATAGTACGTCTAAAAGTTTGGGCTATCTGTAAAGTGTCTATGAATATAATTTTCATACAAGGTAATCACCAGCTTCTTATTCTTTAGCTTATTTAAATCTCAGTTGTGAGTATTTGGTGCCTAATTTGCTTTGCCCATTTCCTTCACATTGGTACATACTCTTCTGTGGGTTTGGACAGAATAAAACTGTCATAAACCAGTGAAATTAGTATCATTCTACAGTTCTTGATCCTATTAGAAATACAGCTTTTGCTAAGCCGTTGGTGATCCTATTTTCATTTAAATGAAGACATTTGACCCAGACTGCTCCATGTTTGTCCAAAGACATTGTTCATATTAATACATTAATTTTGCTGACAGGAAGAGAACTATCAGTAGGTTCTGCTAGCGCAGTTGTATTTCAGGGTGAGATTGACTAACAAATCTGCCACATCTCAGACAAATGTGGAAATGCATTCTTCTAGGCATGAAATTTCTACTGAAATACTTTTGGACTTGATCTTGACCAAGGCTTGGAATTGCTGAACACTTGGAGATAACTTGTGCTGGCCATGCAGGGAAATTTCACTTTCATCTGCAGTAGGCAAGACTTTTGACCTGAGAGACAAGGTCCTGCAAGTTTTATTTTGACAAGGTCCTCCAGGTTTCATTCCATCTCTCAGAGGCACAGCACAGAGCTGGAGATTACTGGATTTTGGAAAAAGAGGAATGAGGTCTATGCTCCTACCCCGAACAAGCATTTGTGACAGGGAGCTACTGTACCGTGTCAGCTCACAGGTCACCTAGATACCCAGGCAGAGTCCTACAGCAACTGTGAGGAGGCATGAAAAGGACCATAGTTCCCCAGCTTGAGCGTAGACATCTCCTCAGCCTTCATTTTTCCACAGCTGTTGCTTTTGGTCTGTAATCACAGTGGGGTCAACAGAGTTGGAGATTTAGTGAGGAATTCAGTGGAATACTTTGAACCTTAACTCAGCCTTTCTTGTCTGTCTCCTGGCAGCTGTGTCCCAGGGAAGGTAGAGACCATTTCTGTCACTAGTCTTGGGAAGGGGAATGGAAATCTCCATGTTTGACAGTCTACCTAGTAGTTACATCAAGCCTGTCCATCGTTTCTCCAAAAGTGAAAATGTCTGGTAGTAGCACATTTCTCAGGAACATGTGTCCACTGGGTCCATTACTGGACAATGTAAAGACAAAAGGTAATGTTGACATTTATAAATACCGTAGACTTGAATTCCACCCTTAGTGATACGGGCAGAGCTGTGAGAACTGTACCGCCAATCTGTTGGAGGATTTTCAGGCTGGTTGGAGCATCAATACAAGTAAGTTTCTGATGGCTCAAGCATAAAGGTACTTCCTTAAGCAGAGCTAGTGTAATATCCAGGTCATTGCCATTATCATAAATGTAAGGGATAACTCATTTTCCTCAAAGGAAATTGAAAGTGTTCAGTGTGCTGGCACACATTCACCATCTTGTCATTGCAATTTTTGCATGACAGGCTACCCTTAACAGAAACTTGGACATCTAAGGAATAGACAACTTGCTAGATGGAATGCATCTGCATGGAGGGCAGAGTTTTTGTAGGTCTGCAGTCTACTCCCTCTATCTGAGTACTTTGCAGAATGTCTTGGCACTTACACTTTGGATAGACATCAAAGCTAAATGCCACACCTTAGTCCCACTTTGGTCCAGAGCTCATAGCGTGATTTTAATCTTTCCTTAGGGACTATGACAGGTGATCCCCATGGTCTAGCATCTAGGTTATTTACTGCATTTAAACTAGTACCAGAATCTAGCATCTAGATTATTTTAGAGACACAAATAACTGCTCCACCTTAGAGGTGCACAGGCTAGCAGGAGAATTCAGACTAACTGAAATAATTAACTTTTTTCTTTTTTCTTTTATTTTTTTTTCTCCAGCTACCCACAGAGTGGATTGTAGCAGTGCCTAAATTAGGCATTTGGCGTTTACAAAACTGCTAAAGACCTCAGTTCTGGTGGAGCTGTGTGTGCTGGAAAAGACCAGGGTAGAAGAAACAAGACTCAATCTGAGGATAAAAGCATTAAAAGCCTTTGATGTTTGCTGTAAAAATAGTCACTACCATTTAGGTAGAGCACTTTCACATCCTGTAGAGTATCCACAGGTCAGAGAAAGGAACAAATTCACCTCACTTCCATTGAGGTTTTCCCTTGCATACTGTCATTCATGAAGAGCAAATTTCACTTTTAAACTAGAAGTTATCTCAGTGGAAAATTGCTTCAAATGAGCTCATGAGTACTTTTCCCCTTAGCTATTGACTACTTCATATTGCAGACACTCTGTACACGCTACTGCCACACTCTCTAATCCAAAATGCAATCTCCCCTATTTATTCTTTGTCTTTTGTTCTGTCAGTCAACAAGCAGGCTCTGCAAGCTGGTTGCATACACTTGAACTTCAGCACCACAAGGGCAGCCTCTTTCTTTGTGTACCCAGATAAAGGTGTGAGATGGACTTAGGATGAACGGGTACACATACCTAAGGCCTTCCTGCTTTTGGTAGGTTTCTTTTCATCTCCTTTCAGCCCCTGCTAGAGATCAATGAGTTTCAACCTTAATAAAAAAATAAATTTAATATCTTGATTGATGTTAGTTTCTTGCAATTTGGATTTTTAAGGGAACTCACCTTTGTAATACGCCAGGCATTTGGCTACAAACAGTAAAGACAGAAGATAATGTGGTTCAAGCAAAGTTTTTGTTGCAACTTTTGAAATGAATTATGCTTTCCAGGCTATGAAGAGGAAGGGAATTCTGTGAACGAATTCTGTGAATTCATAGCATGAAAAAGGCAGATTTCTATCAAGAATTCTTCATCTTTCCTTTTTTTTTCTGCCAGTACTTGTCTAGCTGTGTTGTGAGCAAAGATTTCTGCAGCTCACAAAATCTGAGATTTTTTTTTTTTCCTGTTTTGCCAAAAGACATGACCAGGCAACTAGATACTTGTTCTTTTCTTTAAATCATCAGGTTGTTTATTTTTATGAATTTCTCAGCTAGGATGTTAGTTTGGCAAAGAGGTGATCAACATCCAAATGTCTGGAGCAAAGGTTCTTTTTTACCTTGGTATGGATGGCCTTTGGCTCCAGTGATTGCTTGGTAGAACAGGGAGTTCTCATTGCTTCCAGATGAAAAGCTCAGCTGTTATGAGTCACCTTGTCACACATCTGGGAGTAAGCCATTTGTTTTTTAATGGGCTTTGTGCTTTTCTTTGAAATCCACTGTGGTGAGTCAGGCAGGCAAGCTTGGGAGTGTCTCAGGATTCAGAAGAGTCCAGCAGAACCCTTTTGACCCTCCTTTTTCCTTAATCTGGACAAGTTCCTGCATGGCAAATCAAAGATTTTGTTCATATCCTTAAGTATTTAGTTTCTTTCCAAGAGCAGGTATTTCCTGTGGCTACAGGCATTAGACTCTCAGCTGATACTATGTGTGTGTGTGTACATATACATACACATATATATATGTATGTATGTGTAAATATATATGTATATGTATATGTGTACACAGACATACATATATAAAAATACATACACACTATTCTATACATCACCTTCATTAAAGCTACACCAATTACTTTTGCTCAAAACTGGGCGGGTAACATACTACTGTTGAGTGTTGATTATGTGCAAATGTAGCTGTGACACTGATTTTCACTAATCAAGGATAATCCTTCGGGCCTCAGCTATTTAGGACCACAGATATGGTCCTGGCCTCTCTCTTATTCACAGAAACCTCCCAAGGAAAACTCTAGATCAAAGCAACAGAATGAGGAAAGACATTACCAAGGCATTTTTACCATGATCACTAAGTCCTCTCTTGGCTATCGATCATGAATGACAGGTGCTAATCAAAAAAATCTAGGCTACTCCAGCCCAAGGGACCATGGGCCAATTTATTTGCATTGATTTTGGATTCACACTGCATTTTTCCTTTTTAACCATGTGGTTTTTCTCCTGTACCATCAGAGGCAGTCATTAGCTTTCACCATCATCCTCATGCACTACAAAGATTTGCACTAGATAGCGACAGCTCCTGTGAGGATCTGTACCAACAATGTGGAATAGAAAACAAATACGCTGGAGAAAGCCCATCTGTCACCCACACTGGGGACTGCAGGAATTGTGAAATCGTTCTTTAGTGCATCGTGTGGAATCACAGGAACATGCAGAACAGTTTCTCCCCCACAGGAAATCTCTTAATGGATTAAGCTGTCACATTTTTTTGATTGCATGGGGTTGGGTGAATAAAGCTGCCAGGTCTGAGCATTCTAATTTCTCAAACTTTGCTAGTCCTATGAGTCATGTTGCACCAAAGATTCAAAGAAATGGAACTAGATCCAGGTAAACAGAGGACAAATACTCTGCTGCTGCCATTGCCTCCATATGGGAGTGGAAAGTAATCAGGAATTTAATGGGTGTATTCTCCAATGACTTCAGAGGATACCATTCCTCTTCCTTCTCCCATGCTTTTCACTGTCCCCACTTTGGTGTTTTCCAGTGAAGGCTGTCATCAGTCCAAGTTTCCTCTCCTCTCCTCCAACAGAGTTCTCCTACACAATGCAACAGGAATAGGAATTTCTGTTTTTAACTCCATTGTGACAAAGAATTATGTTGTGTCTCAGTATTAGAAAAATACAAAAGACAGTAAGAAGACTGCTGCTGGATTGAACCAGAAGTCTCTGGAGCTTAGAGAATGAGCCACTGCTGAATTGCCGAGGCCATTTTTGAGTCCTGAAACTCCCTGTCTGTTTGAGCTGGTTTGGAATTTCGAGATGGGGAAGACAGCATCTGTCCTGGAATAAGCCTCTCACCACACAGCAAAGTGGCTGCTCAGCATGAGAAACAGTATTAACTGTGCATGATCTGCATGTCAAGGCCCAACCTGAGAGAACCCTCCTGTCATTCAAGAAAGTCTGTTGTTGGGTTTCTCTCCATCTCTCATCCAGGGGTGTTCTGGATTGGCCACTTCATTCCTCAAGCATTTTCATTATTACCCTGTTTAAAGATGAGTAATTTTCACAGAGGGAACTGCTCGGACAGTACAGCATTGACAAAATAGTCTGAGGTCTGCACAGCATTTCAGGTTCCTTGAGCACTCTACCTGACATAAGACAATGCAACAGCAAAGAAAGCATATTTTCCCAGCCAGCTCCAGGGAATAAATAACTTGCCTGACAATCTTCTCAAGCATCTTACTCAGGAAACTTAACTCCATGATTAATAAGTTTAATGGATGTGGCATACCATCCTGATAAAACACGTGCCCAGTGCCTCGTATGTCAAACATCTTCCAGGGAGAAGGTTTCAGAGTGTAAAGTGAAAACAGGTTGTGATTTTGAAAGGGAAAGGGCTCACCCCATGTTTGTTTAGAGATGATTTGATCCATTAAGCCAGTCTGGACCCATAAGAAAAAGCTTACATAAGACCATAATTACCTGAGATCAGAAGGTCTAAATACAGACTTTGCTAGGGCAAAACCTAAATTGGCTGAGAAATTTGCAACTAGCTATGTTTAAAGACTTCACTGTGCTGCAAAAAATAGCTACCCCGGTGCTATTTCCAGCTAGAAATGTGGCCTTAGTTCTGCTGTACTGAAAGTCAAACATTACATCTTTCACAAAGAGAAAACTCTTTACTCTTTGTATCAAAGTGCAGAAATACCCAAAGTATCACTCATAGGTATAAGTGGCCGGACCAATGCAGATGGATGCATATATGTCCTGGCACAGGTGCCTCAGCATAGTTTCTAAACCCCAAACACTCAAATAAGTTCTGATACCATTGTAATCCTTATAAAACACAAGCAAAAGTTTACTACCAGAGTTGTCAGTAGGTGTAAACTAGGGCACATCTTATTTCAGAGTGATACTGAGTGTCCCAGGCATTGTGAAACCATAAGGTTAACTACACAGGCTGTCTTACAGTCCCTTTGTAAGATTTCTGGGGAACACAGAGCATCTTCTCTAGAAATCAGTTTTGCTGTAACTCAGTTTACCTGCAGTGCCTACAGAGCAAAGCCAAGATCAGGTCCATGTCTAAGCCCTGTCCCTGTCCCCAGGGCTATTTTGCATTTCTTCAGATCCCAGGCAGAGCCAAAGCCAAACTAGTAACAGTGGGAAGGACTGTGTGCGTCTCAGTTATGAGTAAGAACCTGAGCTAAGATAATGAGGGTGGAGTAAATGCCTGTAGCGTAAATGCCATCTGTTCCCACCTCTGCATAACACTCCCTGTGCAGCTCTGAGCACTTTGCTTCTCTCTTCACTGTTTTCCCTCTGTAAAATGGGATTATTATTTGTATCCCTAGAATGCTGCAAGTACACATTTGTTAAGGTGTGGAAGGTATTTGCTTGCTGCAGTGACAGGAAATGTACATAATCAAGTGCTGCTGCCATTAGTGTTTCATTGTGTGTTCAAGAATATGTATTTACGTCATTAGCTCAGTGAAAGTAAACATTATGAAATGTGTACTGGCAATGTTTCTGAGAAGTGATTTTGGTTACTAATGGAGTAGAATTAACAAATGCCACTGCAACTGTATCTATGTGTCATGTTATTATAAGAAACTGTGGCAGTTCTGGCACATCCCTTCTGCTTTTCACAGTAAAAGAGGCATGTGAAAGGTTTCAATACTTGTTATTTTGTAATCACAAGATTGCGCCCGAATAACCGAATCCATGTCCTGGTGCAAAGCTTGTGGAGGGGACTGAGTTTAAGGATTAGGAGCAAAATTACAAAAGAATCTGAATAGAAGCTGCAGATAGGTTTCATTTTTTAAAGTTACTTTGAAATGTGTTTTCATCAACTACAGAGAGGCATGCATGGATTTATTCACATACTTGGTTGTTTTTTTTTTTTTTTAATTCATATTTAGGGGTTTTTTGTACATTGATTCATACAGCTTGTCCAGATCACCAGTACCAAAAGGACAACAATATTCAAGGACTTAATTACACTTCATAAAGCCTATCTTTGTAGGTACAACCAAAAGCAAAAGTCACAGATTTACGTTCCCTTCACCCCAATTACAAATTACTCCATGGAAGATTTCAATACAAGCTGAAGCAACCCATCTCGTCCAGACTACAAAGCCAATGAGCAACACAGACTCCATGGCTAACAAAAACTGGACTGCCAAAATTGTGATGGCACTTGTGATTTCACTCAAAATTTCACTCATCCCGGGTTGGTAAAAAGCAACAAACTGCCCTCATTATACCAGATACGGGACTGACAGAAAAGGAAGCTTCCTAGGAATTTTTTCTTAGTAGTGGCTTTCCTGCCAGTTGCACCAGAGAAGGGAGTCTTTTGAAGTTGGGAAGTTTTGGTTCTACCTTCAGGTGTCAGTAGTCTTTCCACTGGAAAAGAAAAGCACTGAGATAGAATACTAGCAGAAAATAGCTCATCTTGATACTTGAGAAACTTGCTTAGATATATTAAAAAAAAATCAGACAAGGTAAAGACAGCAATAGCTGTAGTACTTGCATTTCAGTAAAATATGTAACATTTTCTTAATGATCGAAGTGGTTTTGATTAAAATAATATTTTCAAATGGAAGACTTATTCTAGGCTTTATTATGCTATGATCAAAATTTCAAACCTAAAAGGACTTTTCCCAAATGAACCTGTCCTGGAAAGGGGCTTTTTTTAGCCAAAGATGTGAAACTCTCTCAAATAAAAGCAAATTAATTAATAAGTCTAGATAATTTAGCTCAGGTATAGGGCTGAGCTTGTCTCTGGTTCTCTTGCTATGATCTAAGCAAAGCTTCAAAATATCTGTGAGACAGAGCAACACTCAATTTATCAACTTTTATTTATGTGCACAATGGGCCTGTTTTGGAGACCCAGAAATTACTTTCCATATCACAAAGAAAACTGATCTCTGTAACTGTCCTAAAGACTAGAGCAGAAAGTGAATATGTACATGAAAGTTGAAGAGGTAGAAAGATGAGTGGAGTTGAGTAGGCTATTTTAATTGCAGGAGCATGTAACCTGTTGGAACTACCTTCCCATACCTCTGCTAACACCTTCCTCCTTGATGCTTTTGCTAAGACTGGTTTCTTTTTCTTTGCTTTCTTTTTAGAGACTGTTTCAAATGAGCATTACTTCAGAGAGAAGCTCATTGTGTTATATGGGGGTTCTCAGGCTAGAAGCTCACAGTCTGGGGCCTTCTGGCCCTTTAATCTTGTAATCTGTTTACTGCTGGCTATGAGGGTATTTTAGATACTCTAAAATTCTCACCTTTTGCTTGTCTCTTTCGCAGTACTTATTGTAAATAAGTATTACCAGTACTTATTTTCTCCAAAAAAAGAATACATCATTTCCCCATACTTCAGAACCAAATGGCAGGTCAGGAGGAAGATGTCCTATCATGTGGGGTCCTACAGGACTGAATCAGGGATAGCGTAGGACTCCATGTACTGTACTGTGTAATAGGCAATGGGTGTTGAGGAGCTCTGTCTTGTACAATTCAGCATCCTAACCTGTTTCTCTTGCTGCTGTGGGTGAGGAGGACTGGGGATCCTGACAGCCTGTAGTATTTCTGCAGGTCATACTGCTAGACCTGAGAACCTGCGGTGGTCTGGGGTACTGATCATGTAGCCAAGGGGTTTGCCATAGAGCTTGCAATTTTTCTCTGTCCTGAGCCTCTGAAAAGAGGTTGGATCTGGCACCAGATAGGTTTCCTAACCTTGAAGTACATGCAGTACTCTGATTAGGAGGTCTGTGGATAATACCTGTGACATTTAAAATGTATCCTCTTCAATCTCTGGTGCTCAGTTTTGTGCTCTTTGGGAGAGCTGCATTTAGAAGGGGCCAAGAAACAGGACTAACTCTGTCTGACAGAGGATCCAGTGCAAGGCATAAAATGCGTGAGGCAAAACTGCACTTCAAAGTGAAGTGGAGTTCCAACACAGGTGTGCTCACCAATGTGATCCCTGGTCTTGGGTAGATGTGGGCATCCACAGTAAAGGCAGGGAATGAACCCTTCTCTGGCACTTATGAATGCTTGCAGTGGGTATAACCAGCAGAGTTTGAGCAGCAGGGGCTGCAGCAATGGCCCCTGTGGGAGGAGGCCAGCGCTGCTCTGTGCTGGTCAGAGCCTGTTCCAGCAGGCTCCACAATCTACAAAACAGATGCACAGTGCACCAAAACTGAGCCAGAGGAGTTTACGGCACATCTGCAGCACTTACTTAAGAAAGGGTGGTAAACACTGAGAAAACAATGCTAGATCTAGCAAGAGGGACACATGGGAGGTGACAGAAGGGACACACTAGAGCAGAAAGGATGCTGAGGAATGGGGCAAGACACAAGAGGCAATGCCAGGGCAGGAGGGACAACTGAAGGGAGGCAGGAACCAGATGGATGCCAGGGCAGGAAGGACAGCAGAGCAGGAGAAACCCTGAAGGGCAACCAGCTGCCTGAGCAGGGCAGCACCAGAACTAACTGCCCTGAGCAGAACTGGAGCCAAACTGGCTGACCCGAGCTAGGCAGGAGACAACTGAGCAGGACAGAGGGAGGTGAAGGAGGAGGTATAACTGTGGCCAGTGAAGAAGTCCACTCTGGTCCAATTGAGTAGGAGTTGCAGTGCTGACCCCAGCACTCTATGCCACTTGTTACCACACTGAGGGGACTGAGTGCAGTGTGTGGCAAGGGGATCAGGGATACCAGGAAAGTGGGGAGAAGTGTCTGGAGGGGAGCTAAGGTGTGTTTCTCTATGAGTGTGATTGTTTGGTTTTATTTTTTCAATATCAGAATCAGTAATAAAAAGTTTATTAGTTGGCAAAAAATGATATTGATTAAAATGTTCTGGCTCTGACTCCTAGCTGGTTTTTTAGCCCACAACAGAGCTAACTTGTTTATGGACATCCCCACGTCCCTCAAATCCTTCCAGTGAGGGAATATGTTAGGGATTCTTCCTTCCTTCCTCCCTCCCTCCCTTCCTTCCTTCCTTTCTTTCTTACTTTCTTCCTTCCTTTCTGCCATCCTTCCTTTCTTTCTCCTTTTTTTCCCCTTGCTTCCTCCTTTCCTCGTTCTTGCTTCCTGTGAAAACATGAATTTTGCCCCAAAGAGATGATATTTTCATTCAACATGATCAGCCGCTCCGATGCTCCAATGAAATAATTCTCTTTATTCAGACTCCTTGCTTGATTAAGACCTCACCTAGCATTAACAGACTATCAGACTCTCTCCGTACTGCTTTAGTAATTACACAAACCTGTGTTTTGAAGGACATTTGATTCCTGGAAAGGTGAAGATCTGCATTGTTCAAAGTCAGTTCCCTCCAACATGGACTGGCACTACAAAGGGATTATTCTTAAACCACAAAACCTAGAAGTGTACTATTTACTATACCAACTGTCTGGAATCCTTCCCATCTGTCATTCTGCCTGTGGGCATGGTTTCTGCTTCATGTCTCAAGAGTATGTGAAGCGACCCAGAATGTGTTCAGGAAATTCTGCATGCCTTATAGGGCTAGCAGGAATTCCTTCCATGACCTTGTAGTCAGATATTTCATGTCCTGAAGTGTGTGCTGGATTGCACTAACGTTTGCTTTCATGTGTACTGCTCTAGTGAACTGCCACTAAATTAGCTGACCCTGCCCTAAACCTTCCCCCAGACCTCTTGGTCTAAAGAACTGCGCTAAACTCACATATCCAGAGCAAGTCCTAGTATCCCTGCAGGCCAGCAGGGGTACCTCTTTCCTTTCTTCTTCTGATAGTTCTTGCAAAAGTGGTCTCTCATCTTACTTTCTTTGGCAGGACTCCAAAGACAACACAAAGCTAGGAGATACAGTCCCCTGTAGGAAAGCAATCTCTGTGAACTTCAGGCAGCCACTGACATCACCCTGCTGTCAGTTTCAGGATAGGCATAGTTTCAGCAGTGAGGACTGGGTCAAGGAATAGAAAGTGAGACCATCAACTGACTTTTCCCAGCCCAGTGCCACTGAGTATGTCTCCTCACACACATTCCTACATTTATTTCAGTGATGTACGACAGGAGCAAAGCTGCATCCCAACAAACTGAACATGATGCCAGGGACTTGTAGACTGGAATGCTTGAGCAATGATGTGGCCTGATGCTGTGCCCAGCTGGGGAAGAGAAAGACTTTATGCCAAAGCTGTCCCTACTGCTTCCTCCACGTGCCTTCATATTCAACTGTTTAGACAAGTAAGAGTCAATTCCTTGATTAGAGAGACGTTCAGGGCTGGGGTGGAGGATTGGGTTGACCTTTTTCAGAACTGCACTCAAGAGCTGCAGAGAAAGCCAGGATGGAGAGAGTAGGCATATGAGAGAAGTGCTGTGTGTACCAGAGTGGGCAGGCAAGCACAGACTGGGGAAAGTGGGGACAGACAGGAAGGCCAGCCCTGGCAGGTCCTGCTACTTCCCTAGAAGACATCAACAGATTCCCTGTGCCCTTCAAAAGCCCACTTTCTGTAGCAGCCCTTCAGGAATTACAAACAAGACCAGGTTATCACAAGTCGTAACAGGAAATAGAACTAGCACAGGCTGAGTCTAAAGACTGAGGGGGCAAAAAGTCTTTTACAGGTACCCTTATGTCCTTCTAGCTTTATATTTCACTATTAAGGTGTTATTCTGATCCATAAGTGTACAAGAAAAAGGAAGGAGAAATTATTTTTAATACTGAGATTCAGGATTTAGAGAGAAAAATCATACTTTTTATTAAATTAAGCAATCACCCTAGCTGTTGCTAATTGCTAAGGATCAGACTGTCGAATCTGTTTTATATGGGTAAATAAGAGGTATTACATATAGCATTCGGTGTAGATTAATGTCAGAATAAAGCCTACTTTTTGTCTATGCCACATTTTCAAGAAAACTGGGAGAAATATGCTGATTATACGCATGCATATGAATGAATATCTATTTTGGAAAATCTAACTCATTGACAGATGATTTGCAGAACTTTCTGGGGAGCAGTAATATACCAGCAGATCTTACTACATACCTGCAACTGTCATTGTTTTCATCTTTAAAACATACAGTATAACTTGTTTTAGTTCCCTTAACTATCATAACTTTAAGCATGAGCAATTACTGAAATCTGTTGGCTAATCACACTCTCTAAAAGATAATCATAGTTCTACAGAGATATAATCCCAATAGAAAACCACAACAGTGCCTATCATTAGGAGATAAGAAATAACATTGTTTGAAGGCCAGAATGATGATGAGAAATGTCATTGTTAATGTGTATGATGGGTAGAAAAAGTTCACCATAATCATCCCAAATTCTACCACTCCCTGGTGTGCTCCAGGATGATACTAGATAGAACAGGCTGTAGGTGGGAACAATAATTTCTTTGAACAAAATGTCAAAAAATTGCTGAAAGGAAAAGTAATTGAGTAGAGTTTGCTCCCTCTTTCTTTCCTTTTCTGTGTGGTATTGAAGTCTGAGCTTTCACACACTTGAAGTCAGACAACAGGCAGCCACTGAAAAGAACAAAGATAATGTGCGAGGTTTCGCAGCAATTAACTTTTGTCATTTGTTGAAAGAGTTATGTGAAATGAAAATCCACTAGAACAAGAAGTAGGATTTTAAAGTTTATTATAACAGTTTCTAGGCAAAAATAAAGTGTTCAAACAATTCCTAAATAATTCTGCAACTTAATGTCAAAGTTGAAGTTAACATGGTAATAGCACTTCTTTTTATTGCAGGATACTTAACATTCTCCTCCAGTTGTATGTATACATAAGGACATATATATCTGTATGTGCACATTCGTATGTGTACAAATATGTACACAGACACCTATTTACACAGGTGAAAACTTGGAAGTAGTTATTCATCTCCCGCAGTGCTGATGTTGGGCAGTTGAAGGTGAAATTAAAAGCAATTGTGGAGGAGAGAGGCCAGAAAGGCCTAAATGTATCGATACCAACTAAGACATTAAAAATCTTGTCATGGACAACATCAACCTACACCATAAAAATTATCATATTTATGTATGTATGTACATATGCATATCTATAGATGTATGCATAAAAGACTCTAAAATGCAATCAGTATTATATCTGATATTTTTATTACTATTATTTCCATAGTAAATGCATTTGGAAGTGTAGCATTTTTGAACTTCCAGCATGGAGTCACTTGTGGCTGAGAAGCTTACCACTGTGATAAGCCTTTGACTTACACTTGTTCTCCTTTCAGCTGCCCCGACTTTCTTTACCCTGTGGAAATAAAAGAGTGAAACTGCAGGTACTGATTACCACTTTGTCCCTGCAAATGTAAATCACAGAACCATTCAACTGAAATATGGTAATTGTATTTTTATCAAGGTATAGTTATTTTTATGTTTGGACCATTTAGAATTTGGACATAGTCTTCTAGGTTTACAGAGCTTAAACTGAAATAGTACCTAACAATTTTATAATCTGATCACTTGCATATCAAATACCCCAAAATTTCACCCAATTTTCCTTGTTCTGAATTCAGAAAAGAAAAAAAAAAAAGACTTCTAATTCATGAAGAAACTGATCACTCTGAGTGAATTATTAAATTCAGTCTTGGTTCATGCATTTATTTCACATTTACAAAACATATATATATACTGTATAAACTAACAATGTACTACTATGTTCAGTTCAGTGACTTATACCAGCTGAATATGTGGCTATCAATATTGAATTCTGTGTTAAAATATAACTAAAGAAGTAATAATTTAAGCAGAGCTCACTGCAATCAACACAATTCCTTTGTCCATTTATTCAGGTTTTTCAGTCCCCTTCACACAGTACAGCACTGCTTGGAAATATGCAAGATATTTTAATGTTCCTAAGAAGACAGAAAAGGATGTAACTCCAAATATCCATTTTGGAATTTACTGGGAGCTGTTTTGATAACTTGCTAATTGCAGAAAGTACATTCTTCTGACCTTTTTATTCCAAGCTGCTGGCAGTAATTGCACGGATGTAAAAATTACTGAATTACATTATAGAATTTGCTATGGAACACTTCACTCTTGGTGAAGAATTATAAAATCATAGAATATCTCATCTTGGAAGGGTTCCATAAGAATCATTAAGTCCAACTTCCTGCTCCTCACAGGACTACCTAAAATTAAATGATATGACTAACAGCATTGGCCAGACACTCCTTGAACTCTAACAGGCTTGGTGTTGTGACCGCTTCACTGGGGAGCCTGTTCCAGTGATTGACCACCCTCTCAGTGAAGAACCTTTTCCTAATGTCCAGTCTGAACTTACCATGGTGCAGCTTCATTCCATTTACTCCTGTTCTGTTACCGGTCACCAGAAACAGGAGGTCAGCACCTACCCGTCCATTACCATCTTGGTCGCCCTCCTCTGGACACACTCTAGTAGTGTGATGTCCTTATACTGAGGCACATAAAACTACACACAGTACTCGAGATGAGGCCACACCAGTGCGGCACAGAGTGGTACAGTCACCTCAGTCAGCCGGCCAGCTGTGCTGTGCTTGATGCACCCCAGGACACAGATGGCCCTTTTGGCTGCCGGGCACACTGTTGACTCATATTCAACTCACCACCAATGCTAACCCCCAGATCTCTTTCCACAGGGCCGCTCTTCAGCTTCTTGTCACCCAGTTTGTACACATAAGTATCACATACCATATGATACCATGGTCAACAATAAGAGCTGGGGGAAGAAGAAGGGATGAGAAACATTCATAGTTATGGTGTTTGTCTTCCCAAGTAACGGTTACATATGATGAAGCTCTGCTTTCCTGTTCCTGGCTGAACATCTGCCTGCTGATGGGAAGCAGTGAATGAATTTTTTTTTTTTGGTTTGTTTGTGTGCGTGGCTTTTGCTTTACCTGTTAAACTGTCTTTCTCTCAACCCACAAGTTTTCTCACTTGTACCCTTCTAATTCTCTTCCCCATCGCACTGGGGAGCAAGTGTCAGCAAGCAGCTGGTGGCATGGGTCTTAGTTGCTGGCTAAGATTAAACCACAACATCGTGACATTTGAAGTCTGATTGAAAAATAACTTTAGGTTCAGTAAATACTACACTTTGAAATCTGGATTGCCTTTAATGACTGATAAAGCCTGAACTAGGCATTTCATAATTTCATCCAAGGTTTCAGTAGGTTTTTTGGCTTCCTGCATTGACCAGATTCTTATTCAGTCTGGAAACCCTCATCATGCTGAGTAGATTTTTCACGGTCAAGCCTATCAGACAAGATATGATCTCTTTGGCATGTTACATGAGAACTTTCTTTAGAAGTAAAAAACTCTGCATATTGTAACCTTTCTGTTTTTCTACTCATGTGGTCTCTAGCAAAAAAGACCACCGTGGCAGCAGACACCACTGCAGAAACCATTAAAGCCTAATTTCCAGAATTGCTATGTGGTGGGTTGTCCCCAGCCAGTAGCTAAACTGCCACCCAGTAACTCACTCCCCACCCCCCAGCAAATGGGACAATGGGGGAAGAGAGTAGGAAAGGCAAAAGGGAGAAAAAAGCCTCATGAGTCAAGATAAGGACAGTTTAATAAGTTAATATGTTTAATAAGTTTAATAAGTTAATAAGTGAAGGAAGAAAACCTCCAAATCTGAAGTGATGCAAAAGCAACCACTTACCACCTCCCACCAGCAGACTAATGCTCTGCCAGTCTCACAGAAAAAGCTGCCTTGGAAAAACTACCCCCCAGTTTTATTGCTAAGCATGATATCATATGGAATATCTCTCTCATCACTTGGGGTCAACTGTACTGGCTCTGTCCCCTTCCAACCTCTTGCCCACCCCTGGCCTACTCTCTGGGCAGAGTGAGAAACAGAGAAGGCCTCCATGCTGTGCAAGCCCTGTTTGTCAATAACTAAAACATCAGGGTGTTATGAATACTGTTTTGGTCACAAATCTAAAACACAGTACCACACACCACTATGAAGAAAATTAATTCCATCCCAGCCAGATGCGTGTTTGTTTTCCTTGACACGCCTGCATTTCTTCATGCTTGTAATGTCTTTTCTGACCGCCAGAGCACTATGTGAAGTGTCACTTGCACATCTTAGGGACTGATCATTGCCTTTATGTTTCCAATGGATATTTGGAACAGTCCAGAATGTGTGGAAAAAACTACTGAAGGTCCTTCTTAAACCAGCACACAATGTGAAATCTATCAGCTGAATGCTGCTTGAAAGAGGAAACTGCTCCTTGAGACTTAGAATTAACTTACTTCTTTTATTATCATTATATGTTTGTGTCTTTCCTTGCTTTCTTTATGACAATTACCTCTTTTTACCTCCGGATTCCCCAAATGAAGTTTGTTTGACAGTTTGGAGCTGTTCTTGGATTGTCTAGAAGCGTTGGTTTGGAACCTTTGCCTTCTTTGTTCAGGCTAACACTAAGAGAGTATGAATGTTTCTCATTCCTGTGTCTGGCAGGTTGTAGATCTCCTCTTTACACAAAAGCTGTGTATCCAGCCAGCTGCCTTCGACATCATCTCAGAAGTAGAGTCTTTCACCAGAGGCAAGAATTTCTTTGGCTGGTTGAGCTGCTGTGTCACCCTGCAAGATCAGATGTTCCTTCCTCTCTCAGCTGTCTATGCTCCTCGACCAGCAGACATACTTTACCTGTGTTCCTATAGCAGCAAAGCGGCAAATTTGTACCGGCAAAGCCTTAACACTTACCCACTTAGTTTCTCTTTTGTGATGAATGTGTCCTTGCAGAAAGAGCAATGTCTTTATTTTCCACACAGGCAACATTTTCAAGATCTAATAATTATTTGAGTAGTTATCATTTATTCTATATTTTATTAATTATGAATAATCAATACAGATTATTATGTGATTATAAACATGATGTTTGTATTTATAAAATAATTGTTGAATAACTTATAAAACTAGAACTATCTTTATTTTAATCACATTATTTATTTTTTGAAATTAACACTTAACACTAATTATTGATTTTACCAATAAATCAATAAGACCAAGCCAGTACATATTAATTAATTATATAATTATTATATTTTTGAAGTATTCATTAATAATGTTTTATATAGACAATATTTCCCATATAAACATATAAGCACATTTCCATAAGCTAAAAGGTAATTCCATTTGATATTAAAAAAGTAGTATCTGGCAGAAATGTCAAGCTATTCTAAATTTTTTTTGCTTTTAGACAGTGTGTTTCCAAAGGGGAAGCAGAGATCACACAGCAGAGAATCTTCTTACATGCAGAAACATCATAAATAAGCTCATAAATCATCAGCTCATTAGTGATGTCTCTATAGAATGCCCAATGCCTCCAGCGCTGATGTTTCTCCTCCTCTTTCTTAACCCATTTCTCCTTTTACCACCTTTCGTTTTTCCCTCTGTGTGCCCTGAACACCTCCGTTACTTCACCCTGCAGGGCACGAATTGTGTAGGTTTAATGCTGTGGCCCTGACGGAGCCGCGGGCTGTGGCGAGCCTGGCGGAGGGCCCAGAGTCTGGGAGACTTCGCCTGGGTGACACGTGTCAGCCCAGGCCCTTGCCTTTCATCCTTGGCTGTGTCATGGTGCAGTCACCTGCGGATGTCACGCGGAGTGCTTGGTGTTTCTTTACATTACCCATTCTCCCTCTCCTCTCTGCCCCACCAGCAAAAGACACTGCCTTCCTTCTCCAAGAAGCAGACAAGTGGCTACTGACGCATTTTTGACTGCTAGGGTAACAGGGCACCGCCACTTCTGGCTAGGCCCACCACAGGGTGCCCTCTGCTCCCCGGGAACCTTAGAACAATAAAAGCTGAAATGCCAAATGAGCTACAGCCCTGATTAAAACTGAGTTCAGCTGATAGAAAGTGTGTGTGGAAATGTGCCAGCCTGCCCCTAGACACATGCACACTGCCATTTTGTCCCAGGACACTGCACCTGCTTGCTGACTGATCCGGCTGGGTCTTTGCTCACACTCTGTCACGCAGATGCCAGCCCAGGTGCCACCACTGACACACCAGCTCCCTGACCCATGGCCCCGCTCCAGCTGCTGAAGGCTCAGACCTCATACAGACACGTGCACACTGAGCAGAGCTCCTTACCCAGAAAAATAGTCTGAAATGGAGTTTAACGAGAAGACAGGGCAGCCTGCACTGATCAGGCACAGGACATGGCCAGACAAGCATACTGACCAGCATCTTGTTTATGTGCTTCCAGTTCATTTTAATGGTTTATCCCACGATTTTTCTGTATTTGTTCCTCCCCAAACCACCTTTATCCTTCCTTTAAACATCCCATGGTAAGTCTTGTGCAATCCTGAAATGCTTTCAGCCTGCATCCCATCATGTGTCCCATTCTAGGCAACACCACCTCTTCTCTTACCCCAAGTCCAAAAGATGAACCAGAGTGGCTTCTACTGATGATGGGTCTCACTCCCAGCCCACAGGCATAATTGCCCTCCTTTGACACCCCTGGGAGGTGCCAGGTTGGGGGTTTCTTCTCCTGACAGGGTTACTGGGGTTCCCTCACATGCCATTGTGCCTCTGTGCTCTTCCCTGTGTGTGAACATGAGCCTTTTATGGGCTCATTGCTCTGCTGTGATGGCACTTGGAGGAGCTGTGTCACGATGCTAGTCACACTCTGCCACCTGCCACTGTTCCTCTGTGTATGTGGCGACGATCTTCTTATCACCAAAACTAGCAATTATTATCCAGAAATTACATAGAATGATTGCTTGTTCACTGTTCTCCAGCTATGTTATTTATACTGCTTTTTCCTCAATGGTTTTGTTCAGGGCCATGAATATGATTAACTGTTTTGAGTATGTGTCATATAAGGAGAGGCTGAGCGAGCTGGGACTGTTCAGCCTAGAGAAAAGAAGGCTCAAGGGGATCTCATTAATATGTATAAATATCTAATGGGAGAGAGGGGGGGGGGGTGTGTGTGTGTTAAAAGCAGAGCCAGACTCTTCCAGTCACACTGAGTACAAGAGGCAACAGACACAAATTTTAAGACAGCAGAGTCTGCCTGTTTTTTATGTATTTTTGCCTCAGGTAAAAACTGACAAGTGTGTCCCATATGTCTTCTTTCCACTCATCAGTGGTTAGGGCTTCCTTAGAATCACGCAGCAAGTTTCTGAATTCTCAGGAATCAAAGTCTTTAAAAACAGACACCTAAAATAAATGAATTTCACTGTTTTATACTGACAATGCCTTGGGATGACATCCCAACAAAAAATACTTCTTTTCAGTGTAAATGCAAACCATTTTGACTACTCTATACTTCCAAGTAATATGGTAACTCTGTTTTTTTATCTGTCAGTTACCCACTTCTGACCTGTATTTCCCCTCTACAGACTTTAAGCAAGGAGAACGCGTGGTAGGTATTTGTTTCACTGTAATTATCTTCTAGGGAAGTTTTCCTCAAAAAAAAGTCTTCCTTTTTTTCACTATAGAAAAAGGGTGGATAAACCCCAGTGAACAATTTGTGTCTGTTTACCTCTGTAGACAGACATAGTAGCAACTCTCTACAGGGCATGGACAGCAGGGTAACTTTTGATAAGAAGTATAATTTAGGGAAAGAAACTACTTCAGTAATAGTTCTTGGACGTAAGAGCAGCTGACTACTATAGCAAAGTAGGTCATTGCCCTAAGGTCACACCTTTTTTCCAGACCTTGCTACCCATTTGTGAAGAGCACGATTCAACATTGCAAACTTTATTCTTAACTTGGAATGGCCCTTTGAACATAAAGGTCCAGAAGTTCACAACTCTTTACATACTCAGAACGATATGCAAGTATTAAAAATACAGGCCCTGCTCAAGACCAACTTCTCTCTTTAGGTCTGCATAAGTACATGCTTAGGTACAAAGCCAGGGCTCTTCTCATCTACAGTTAAAAAGTAATACTACTGGACACTTTTTAATCTTCGGATGCATGGGATGGTCCTAAATCATGTTTGTGTGTCAAGAAAGAAAAGCTTAGATTACTGCATTATATAAAGGTACAGCTAAAACCTGGGGTTTATCGTTACAGAAAATGCAGGTGAAAAGGGATTTGGGTTTTGTGTGTATGAGCAGTATCTATTTCATGTTAATTGTACTGAAGTCTTATCCATGTTGATATGAATGGCAGGCTGCAAGCTTATTTCTCATAAAGTCAAGTAATTATCTTTAGCAGCAAATGTATTTTCTTTAAGAGCTTTTGCCAACTTACATGATTTTACATTATGTTGAACTGAGATCAAGGTTGATACTTTTAATTTAAGAAGGTGAAATGTGTGCATTTCCCATTAGACTATTTAGGACTTATTTAGGATTCTTCACATATTTCTTTCACATGTTCTGTCCTGAAATACATTTGACTGTTTCTAAAATGATTCTGTGGTTTTTGTAAAGGTCGTCAAACCACAACAAAGGATGAGTATGTCATCCTGCTTGGGTATGTGAATATTATTACATTATTTAATGTAATTTAGCATCAGACTTAGTCACTTCATAAGACTGCAATTTTCTGTCAAGTGCAATTATATTTCACAGTATGTCTGCTGATTATGCAGAAATAGAAATAGTTAATTAGAAAATTACAAAAAGAATTAATCAGCACCAACACCTAAAGTAAAAATGATAACATCCAGCAGCAACTAGATAAGTCAACAGATTAATCTGCAAATGTATCCACCAAGATTAATAGGAAGTGAGGAAGTAAGTGCCAATAAAGAACAGAGATCATATAACCACTCATTCAGAGTTTACATATTGAATTGTGCAAGGTAGATGGGCAATTTTTTACTTGTTTCTTTAACATTTTTTAAATTGGTGATGTAGAAGATAGCCCCCTGTAATTTAATTTTTTTCTTAATGTAAAGTGTGTCTCAGCTGGTGATATTAAAATTCTAAACCGTAAAAATTAAAAGACAGTATTAAAACACAGATGACTCTTCTTACAACCTGCATAAGAGATCCATAGAACAGCAAATTCCAAACAATTCTTCAGAAGACAAAGGCCTGATCTTGCAAGCATATGCACTTATACACATATGCACTTGCTACCATTGCGCTGCTCTGTGTGTGAAGTTAATCATACAGAAATGTCTGCAGGATTTAGGTGCAAAACTCTGTTCCTGCAGGTCTTCATGTCAGACTCCGATGCAAAAAATATTTCACTCACAGAAAAAGGTCTATAAATTTGAGGATAGATGTCCCTATTGAAAGGGGCAAAGAAAAACTATCTGAAACACACTGAAGAGTTCCTTTAGCTTACTAAATAAATGTCAAATTCCTAACAGTTTGAGAAGATTCATTTCAACATACATAAATTCAGATGTCTTCAAGCATCTAGAGGTTCAAGACAAGCGTGATTCAGCTGCTCTACAGTAACTTATATACCCACAGAAGACTGGCACATGAGATTCAGGAACTCCACAGGATATCTACGCAGACATACTCACAGAACTGGCCTAGGGCACAGGACCTCATTCTTCTGCATCTCCAACTGGAGAGTAAGTAAAATATTCTACAGAATTTCAACTGATACTAGACTTGCCTTTCCAGAAGTGATTCAGGATTTGATGTCTGAGCTGCTGTTAACAGTCCACAGCCGTTAAAAGTCAGCAAATGTACTGACTGAATGTCCACTGAAAGTAATAATAATTGAAGTTGAATAGCTACTGGGCAAATAGACACCTATATGCATATACATACATTTAGGTGACGCTTAGTGCTGAATTATGGCCCAATACATAGTTCAGTACCAGAAGGCTAATGCTCAACAGCACGTCAGCTATGCCTTCCATTCAAGATTCTCAGGGTCATTTTACACACACTGGTATTATCATTATACCTTTTGCAGGTGAGTGAAGGCATTCAAACAAAGTCAGAAGTTGAACCAAAAGCTGAAGACAAATCTTTTGGGTTCTGATCCACTATATTTATCACTAAGCAATGCTTACTCTAATCATGTCTCAAGGTATCTAGGAGCTATGAAAAAGTTCAAATCGCTCTCTTACTCATATAGCAGAGTATCATCTTATATACTGCATCATGAAGTACAGCATGCAGACAGAGGTAGTGTTGGTTTTTTTTTTTAAAAAAAAGTAAGTTTATGTAGATTAAGACTACTATCCACAGACAGTATAAAGCTACCGTTCAACTTCTATGTGAATATTAGAAGATTAGCAAGACCAGAATGTTTAAAAACCACTATGAAATATTTCAGTGCAATTACATGTATTTCTCTATCTCATCCCTAGGTACATAATTACAAAACCATCCACATGGCTTACACCATTATGACTGTTTCAACAGGGAAAGTGGGATTTATTTTGGCTAATTTCAGCCATTTAAATATTTAGCATTTGTTTATCTAAGCTTTTTATATACTTAATTAGAGAGGCATCTCCAGAGACAGATTTGCTTCATTATAATGTTGGAATCTCAGATAGATAAGATTTAGTGTCTACACAAAGAATGTAGACAACAAGCTTAAGTTAATACTTAGCTTACAGACTATCAGTCCTCTCCATATCACAGACAAGTTCCAGGAAATTTCTGTTTTGCTTGTTTTGCTTTGTGGTAGAGAGACACTTCTTTTTTTTTTTTTTTCTTTTAAAATGAGTTATCATCCAAATCCAGGTTATCTTACAAACAGGAAAGAAGCAACATGGTGGGGGGTGGGGAGGGGGGGGGGGGGGAGGGAAGGGGAGAAGGGAAGTATTAATCAACTTCCAGTCCTACCTGTATAATATAAGAAGACACAGAATTGGGCATCACATTAGCTGTCTTCTTCATCTACAGGTTCTCCTTCATTTTTTTTTAAGTTTGTCATTTGACAGAAAAACTGTAGAATATGTCTCTCTGACATCTTTTTATAGTAAAGCAATTCTAATACAGTGTGCTGGTTTTGGCTGGGATAGAGTTAATTTTCTTCAGAGTAAGAAGAAAATATGGGTGATTATCTGCTGCATTTGCAGAGGAAACATTTATCAATTGCTTTCACCATTCAACCTATACATCCTTGTAGGAAGTAAACAGAATTAAATAAAAGGCAACAGTTTCAACTTAATTTACGTAACAGCAGGAAACTGAAATAACATAGAGTGATTCTTATCATAGCAAGAAATAAATCAGATTTACAAAAATTCTGTTTAACAAGTCACTCTTTTTGGCTGTCAGGGTAAAGACATATGCTTTTAGTTGGAATTATGTTGCCTAAAGTAAAAGGAAAAGAAGAATATACTAAATTGTGAGAAATAATGTGAAGATACAGTTCCACTATTCTACATTACTGCTGAAAAATATTAATATTCAAATCACAGTTTTGAATTACCTTTTTTTCTCCATTAGAACTAATCATTCTGGGCATCTATCTTACTTCTTCTCTGGACATGAGCTAGAAGATGTTTAGACATACCAACAAACAAACTGAAAGGATAGAATACCACAATTACTCTCATTAATTTTTTGTCTTTCAGTATTGAGGCATGACTGGATTATAAAAGGAAAGAAGGTGAAGCAACGTTTGGATAGTTATCTGATCATTTGGTAAGAGTTTATCCAATTTCTGTGTTAGTCAGGTCTTTATCTAGATAGTATGATGTAAGCTAGTGTCTTCCAAATGTATTGATCAATGTTTCTTACCATAATATGTGTAACCCTTTTCAATTTACACAGATCTAATCTAAGGAGATCTACTCTTCTGATAACTGTGTTTGTGTGGTGGCTTACCTTTGGAAAACACATGCAGTTCACAAAATAGACATGCATCTGATCAAAAAATCACTGTGTCGCACAAGTTTCCTGGAAGCTGAAAAGGTAAGTTTCTATATGTCTCTGTACATATGTCTATATCTATTGCTCCTTTGTTCTTTATTTATTAACCTTTGGCAATGGGCTACCATTAAAGACCATGTGCTGGGTCAGAAGGTTTTATACCAAATGTAGTTCTTACACTGTTAAATTTTTTTAACATCAAAGTGAATTTCTTATTGGGAAAGCTGCCTAAAATGAGTTTGTTTTAATCATTATTAAAGTGGTATACAAAATTCAGTGGTTGCTCCATTGTAGGACAGGATGACCTCTGTTCCTCAGTAAAAAGACAATCTCAAGCAAAATGCAGTCAAAAGAGCAGAACTTAACTAAAAACCTAAAACTAGAGTCATAGTGGGCTGAATCACTGCTTTACAGAAAACCGAACTGAGCTCACTCCTGAGATCTTCAGAATTTTCACATCATGGAGCATACAGGTGCCTTATGAAGATGCAAGCCTCTTTCCATGTACAGTGCCTTAGATGTTGGGATAAAGAAAGTTCACAACTGACTAATATGGTTACATATTTTAAACACACTCTTTACCTTGCCTACTGTATTTGATAGAAACAGTTTCTCTGGCAGAGGTGCTTGACTAAAGCGGACATAGATCAGGTATTGATTAACATTTCAGTTTTTTAGGTTAAGGTTGTCTGTAAGCCTCTGGAGAAGCATGGATCATGGCTGGAAACCAGTGGGATTGTGTCAGATATCATCACTAGGAGCACCAGATGGCTGGTGAAGAATCTCAACAGTCTCAGAAACTGGCTGCTGAATCCAGGCTGAAAAGTGAGTGGTATGATGTTCAATATATGTAACCCAAATGAGAAAGCTTGTCATTAAGTGTTTCCTTTTTCTGCTGGTGGCCATGATTTCAGCAGAGAGTTTATTCAGAAAGAAAATTTCAGGACAAATAGTCAAATCTGATGAAGCTGGCAAGAGCTAATATACATGTACAAACCTAATGGAAACTTGAGAATTTTTTCTTGGTTCAAAACTGGCAAGTAAGTTTGGAAAGAGGATCTGCTGCAAAAAAGACCATGAACAGGTTAAAGTCTTGTCACAATACAATGCTTTAAATATTGGCCAGGGAATGTACTTTGTTTACAGCATAGCTGTAGGAAATGGAGTACATATTTTTTCCTATTTCCTTTTGTTCCATTGCTCAAATTAATTGATTTCTAGCTTTTATGGGTTTGGTAATGGAAGAAAATGAATATGATATGGCTGAAAGTTTTTGGGTGCAGGCTGAATTGTCTCAATTAGAAGGACAAAGAATATAAAAAATAGATGAAAAAGAGGTGCTTACATAGAGAAGTGACTCTCTACCAAGAAGTACCACAGTAGAAACCACATGACCATGGGTCAAAGGATCTTAATTCTACTTTTGGCTCTGTCGTTGACCAACTATATGACTTTTGGTCAAATAATTTCTTCATTTGACTCTCCCCAAGGCCCCCCATCTCCTTCTGTGGAGAACATCTCACAATCTATGTAAACTTTTTCTTGAAAGGTTCACATGCAACAGTGGTCTAAAATGGACTTCCCTCTTCAGCAGCAACCCGAAAAATTCGCTAGAATGAATTATGTCAGAAACCCTGGAGAAGAGTATACTGCCTATATGACAGGTTCAGAATTCAGCTTCTCCCCTGGCTGAAAGTACAGTGTGTTTCTCATGTTGTTAATTTAGAATTTTCTGCATTGTTAAAGCACTAATAAGTAAGATAAGCTGTGCAGTATCATTCCTTGTTTCCCCTGACTCCTATGTCCCTCAGATCAGTGAGCAGTATGTAAAAGCACAAAAAGACAGCTGGCTCCTTTAAGAACCCATAGCACAGCATTCTAGAGTGCTTTCATTGGTATGTTGCCTTAAAGACATTTTGTCAACAAAATACCTTATATAAGCCATTCAGGTTTGTCAGGAGTTACAATGCTTAGACTCCTACTTTTAAGATTGCTACAAATTAATATATTGAGGCTTTTGATAGAAAGAAATTGATTTATTCCTCTGAAAACACACTCTCATGAAGCATAAAGCTGCCTCACACAATGGAATGCTAAGACTGTGCAGCTAGGTTTTCAAAATATCTAAGGGGTTTACATACTTCAGTCTGGGTGCCCAACTCAAAATATCCCTTTGCTCAAATCATGAGCACCATGAGGGTTTCTGAGAACTATGAGATGCTGTATCTGTCACCTGATCACACTGTTATCTGCAGCTGTTTTTTACATCTTTATGTATGGTTCATCTTCCACATAAGCTTTGACTAAATGCTTTCCTTCTTTAAGATCTTGGGTTTGCCACATCCGACACAGAGACAGTGTTCTTTAAATGTTTTGCAAGTTCATCTGCTTTTAGCTTACCTATCATTTCCAGGATTGGCTGGAAAGAGGTGACAATCAGCTGTTGTTCAGTAGCTGCATGTGGTCGTAGTCACTCTGTCTGCTGCAGAAGTGCTCTGCCACTAGCAAGTAAAGGTAGGTAGCTAGTGTGGAAACTTACAGCGAGTCATTACAGCCAGTTCTCACTTGTACGCCCTGGAGAAAGCAAACTGCTAATGAGGAGAAGTGAAGAGCTTCTCCCCAACAGTGTCTGACACCTTGCACTTCCTATGAGGTTTGTGGTCCAAGAGTTAGAGAAATACTACCGTATACAGTAATATTTTTCTTTACATATAATAAGATGAAAATTTTACAACCGATTAAAGCTCCTGATACCCCTAATAGTCCTCTCTGGGAGGATGAGAAAATACGTTATCTCGTTATCAGACAGTTAAAATCACTGTCTGAACAAACTGGCCTGTTGACAGCTGTTCTTTCCACTTGGCCATTGCCAGTTTGGTCTGCCAATGAATATCATTGCCAAATGATATTCATTCAGAATCAGAGGGTTTGCTATTGGCAATGGCCAGTCATTACCATTGGTTAATTTTCCTCCATTTTCTATAGTTTCTTTATTCCATTATATCCTCCATGTTTTCCTCATGTTATGTAATTTTGCAGTAAGTGACTGTAGGGTAATGTATTTCAAGATGGTGAAATTAATTTCAAAAGAAAATACTTTGACAATAATACACCTGCCTACTCTGAAGTCTTAAAGAGAAGAGATCAAGCCAGAGATCAGCTTAAAATGATATAATGAGCTACTGCTGAATCATCAGGGACATGACAAATGATTATGTGCAGGCATGGAGTCTGATAAATAAAATATATTAAGTGAATCTACCTTGAATGTAGGTTGTTATGCTGTGGTAACACTTCTGATTGCTTGGCTTTACTACCGGTGACATTTTCCCATCCACACTCTAGCCAATAAGCTAATAAGGTGTTTTGCTTAATGTGTAATGTCAGGACTGGAAGGAAAGAACTTTGAATGACAACTTCTCTGAAAACCAGAAACAATACTGGGGTTTATAGAAGAAGGAATTTAGGAATGTTAAAAGCTTTTTTCCCCCTGCAGATAAAAACAAGACAGTTTTGTATTGTTCAGTTACAGGTAATCAGGACACTTACCTAGGGCTTGGTTACTCAGATTACAGTCTTTGTTTTACCTGACTCAGAGATGACAAATGCAACTAGATGACAAAATCTCAAGACTGCAGAATCATATCTGTCTCACTAGTGACCTTAATAACTCACCTACCAGAGAAAGATTTTGACCTTAAAACAGTCTTATCTGTAATACATACTGTTTATAAAACAGAGAATTAGTGTGTTAACTAGGACACAAAACTCTAAAATTGAGTGTTTGCTGTCTTCAAGTTCACACCAGCACATAAGGACAATCATATAGTTGACCATTACTATTGCTCAGTAACACCTTGGGAGATCAGCTGATTGTTTTAGATCTAGGATCAGCTCTCTTTTTTGTGCATTTTGCAGGCACACACCAAGTCAGAGGACAGAGCCCCTGCAAGTTCTGCAGTCCTTTGTCTCCAGTAATCTTGCTGTCTATAGTGATAAGACCAGAGTGGAGGCCAGAGCAGAGAGCCTAATGTAGACAGCACAAGAAACCATCAGGTCTTCTTAGTCAGGACAGGTAAGGATTGCCTTCTTCAAGGCAGAGTTAAATAACAAATGCAGGCATATTCTAAGACACCTGCATTATAGATGACTACTGTAACTGCCAAGTAATTAGCTAGATTAATCTCCCTAAGATTCAACTGGGAATTCCACGTCTGATGTGAATTGGCAGTAACACATTCCTGAAGGAAAAATGCAGTTTGGCAAGTAATATTTTTCCAAAAATGTACAGTTTACTTTAAAAACTCTCATCTGGTTCTAGTAAGTGCCTGAGTTTTCTTGTAAGTTTTTACTACTTATCACTATCAGCAGTTCCAAGCATGAATGTACAAGACTCCAGTTTCCTAATAGCTGAAGTCTACATATGTTCTATAGCTTAAATACATCATCCGTAAGCTGATGAAATACACCGAACAATAACTGGATCTCAAAGGTAGTTAGGCAAGTAACACTATTTCAATATTATCAGATACATCGTAGGTTTGTTCTGAGGATATTGTGTTCCTGGCGTGTGATTCACTGGCTGATATTTGAAGGGGAGTCTTAAAATAAACCTGACATGACATTGTCTCATCTTGCTGGTGTGAACACAGGTATTAATGGTTTTTTTACTTATTTTTTGCTAGTATCTTACCATAACTGGGTGAACAGAAAAGCCCTTTTCCTTAGCTTGGCAACTTTTTTTGTTTGCTTTGGTAAGGTGGTATTTTCTGATGCTTATAGGAACAGCAGTTGAAGCAAAGATAGATAAAGCTAAGTGCATTCCAGTCTCAAACCAATCTACATTTTGTAAACCATCAAAACATGCACAGAGAGTTTAGACCTTCCTATGTGCCTAAGTACTTGTCATCTTTCTACCTGATTTCTTTTTCACTTGGATTTGACAAGGAAGCTCCTTTGCAGAAGACTCTAGTGTCTTCTAAGTAATTTAGCTCAAGTGCTTAATGCAGTTCGGATGCCACACTGGTGCCATGGGCTGACTGTCCTGATGAGGCAGTATGCTCCCACTACTTCCCAGCCCCAGCCTGACTTGTTTATGATCAGCTCAGACTTCTCTGCATGTAAATACTTTGCTCTATGTGGGTGTGCCCAGAAGCCTTTACCACAGAGCAAGCCAGTGCGAGGCAATGCTCTTATTAGATACCAGCGTCTTTCAGGCACATACTCATCTCACGCAATTTTTTGTTAAAATATGGAAGTGATGCCTTTTCTACTGCCTATGGTGATGTGGTATTTTCGTTTAGTAGCCTTCTCATATTAGTGTGACTGGGTGTTATTTGTAGTTCATCTTCTCATTTGCCAGTCTTAAAGCATTATCTATGCTTGAAACATGCCGCTGTGTGTCAGTACTATGTGATCTGGGGCAGCTGTTAAATGCGCAGTTGGCTACCCCGACATTGTTATGTGGTGATTATGTTACATATTCATAGTATTATATCACCTCACAGCACACTGATACTTCACCATATGTACTCGGCATTCCAGCCAGATACCCTAGCAAGTATTGCTCTTTTCCAATATTGTGTACATCTGGTGGTATTCATTAAGTATTTTGTAAGATTCCCTCCAGACATGAAAAGTACTTCCAAAGTTTCATTTAGGGTGTAGTCTTATCAGCCTTCTTTTAGCCTATACTTCTCAAGGCAGTGCCATTTTTCAATGCCCAGCCAAGGTAGCACTGCTGAGTGCTAAAGTTCTCATAACAGTGAGTATAAACAGACTGCTGCACACAACACACAACTGATGTCATGTAAATTCCTCAGAAAGAGGACAATAAGACACTTAGATGTTATTTATAATGTTATATTTTATTTTCAACACATATGCATTTCCTGAGAGTGTTGAAGTAACTATAATGCCTCTGGCATCACATTATTTGGTTGTTGCTGATGTGTCACTGAAGAAAATTAGAGGTTAGTGTGAAAAGTTCAAAGCTGTGTGAGCTGTTTTCTACCACCATTCTCAGGAGCTCAGTTCAAGGTTTCTGAACTATGCCTTATGTTCTCTGCCTAGGTTTCTTACACTAATGGGAATATTATGGATGGAAGAGTAGGATGGAAAGAATGGCATTTTAATTATGACGAGGACTGATAAGTGCCAGCCATGCTATGGGTATTGTGGGAAGCTAGCTAGGATGTTGCAACAGCAGGCTAGTAATTGTATATCCATACTTGCAGTTGGTTATTCTGGAGAATATATATTTTTTATCCCTCTCTTTCTGGAAACTGAGTCGGAAATGTACTGTTGCAGTGGATATCCTAGTTCACCAAATCATAACAATTAAAATTACTGTGAAATGCAGACATCCGTTTCTCCTCTATCTAGCTGGCAACTGTCATATGTGCTGGAGAGATTTTATTGCATCACAATGGTGATGATTCTACCCTTGGACAGAAATAACCAGTGTGAGAACTGAACATATTCTTGCAATTAGTGTGCAGGTAAGTGTGTATCATTTCCACAGTTTAATTTCCAGGCAAGACAGCAATTTTTTGATTTCTCCATACCAGTCTATGGGAAAACTAGTCTTCAGTCCAGAAACTATGGAGTTAAATCCTTAGTTTTTGTAACTCATTGTAAAACTACTAAAGTTCAGTAGAGCTATGTCAGTCTACCTATTGATATCAGCCGTCTGACTGATTAAAACAACCATAGAATCTTGGAATCATAGAATTGCTTAGGTTGGAAAAGACCATTAGACCATCAGGTCCAACCACTAACCTAGCATTGCCAAGTCCACCACTCAACCATGTCCCCAAGCACCACATCTACATGTCTTTTAAATACCTCCAGGGATGGTGACTCCACCACTTCCCTGGGCAGCCCGGTCCAATGCTTGGCAACCCTTTCAGTGAAAAAATTTTCCTAATATTCAATCTAAGCCTCCCCTGGTTCAACTGGAGGCCATTTCCTCAATATATAGTGTACAGAGTCTTGAAAATTGGGGGCTGCCAGAAATGTTTTAAAAAATTGGTGCAATTAAAATATTGCATAAAAGAATAAAAATGCAATGACTCTCCTGTAGAAACAGCTGCTTCTTCTAGGTATGAATTGACCTGTAGAAATAGATAGATAGATAAGGATATTTATTTTGTAAACACAGTGCTATGGATTGTGTGAGATGGTACGCTGAACAGACAGTGGTTACCAGCAGCTGTAGTTCCTGCTGGCAGGGGATGAGAGTGCCAGATTTATGCAGAGTAGAGTAGTGTGCATTGCAATGAAACAATTTCATCTTTAAATACAAAACCTTACATTAAGGAGGAAACTAAGACAATAATCAGCAGTATTAGGTACTTCAGTCAAGGGATAAAGAGACCTTCCACATTCCTTATCTCTACTCAGGCTTTAGGCATAAGTATTTGTTGGGGCAATTTTTTTGTCTCCTTCTAAGGTTGTCAGCCAAAAGGTTCACCAGTCCCACACCTGATTCCAAGCTACATCTGACATGTTTATAAAGACTGATAAAGTAAATTCCTGGTCTTCAAACCCCTGGAGTCCTTCTCAACTACAAAGCTTTACATCCTGTCACAGTGTGGCTCCTTATGAGCAGATCTGGCTGAAAACAACTGAAAATTTTCCATTATATCAAAGGCACCCAAGTGTCCACCTAACACTAGTAACATTAGTGTGGCCAAATCTCTGTTCCTCTCAACAGAGAAATAAACGGTAACAAATGTGTGGGCAAATCACCTTAAGGGAGGGGAATTAGAGAAAATTGGGTCCTAACAGAAGCATAGTATTACATAAAGCTTTTTTAAGGTAAACTACAGCTATCAATTTCAGGATGGTTGACATGCACAGAATCTACACCCCCACAGCTCCCCAAGCAACACACCCTGCCAGCTCAGCACCCTGATGGGAGTGACAGAGGCTGGAGCAGAGTGGAGACCTCGTGGCCAGGCTCTGCTGTGCTCCCTGCAGGAGTGGGAACTTGATGGCACCACACAGCTGATAAGCTGCGTACCAGTTGAAGAATCCATGAGATGTCTGTGGCTGAGCCAACCATTGTGGCAAAATTACTTTCCTCAGATGAAATAATCTCAATGTAATACTAACACACATCTCCATCTCAAAGTTATCTGCTTCCAAGGTACTACGACACTTCACTGGCCACACAATACCAGTTAGTAACAACAATATGCATGACTAGAGTCGCTCAAGCTCCACCTAAATGTGATGGAAATGGACTGGTCCTGGACTGAAATAAGTCCAAAAGGGGGGAATTGTTGTCTAAACTCCTGGATTACCCAACTCTGACTCAGTGTTCACAAAGCTAGGCCAAGCTGACTCACACTCTAAAGTTGGTACAAATGAAGGGACTTCTAATCAAGGTAGTCAGCCTTGGAGAGGAAGAGAAACAAAGAGCAGATAGTGAAAACAAGACTGTTATCTAAGTTACACAGAAAGAATCCTTCAGGTGAGGAAAGTTCTGGCTATGAGAGGAAACAGGATGATGAGGTGTTGCAATCCATTGACATCAATAGAAAATCAGTTGAAAATAAGACAAAGACAACTGTGGTAGTGGGAGATCACGACCTTCAACTCAAATAGCTCCCCTGACAGAGGGCAAAACCCCACTTGAGGAGCATGTGTAGTTAGTAGAGAGCTTCAGCAGTGTTGTCTGAGGATGTGTATCAATTTGCATCAGAAGCAAGAAACTTGTAACCAGTCCTGTGTATGATGAATGAATATGCAATGTACTATGAACTACAAAAAGCGGGCAGATGAGGGGAGAAGTTAATGGAGACTCCATCGTAACTTCTGGGATCAGTCAATGGGCTGAACCTGTCTTCTCCCCCATATGGACGCCTATTGGGTAAGAACTTTGTCTTATGCATGCTAAATAACTAACTTATTCTAGCTTTCATTAGTAATTTAGGTTTTGGTTGTATATAGTTTGGTTCTATATCACTTCAAGTTTGTTTTTGCAGACAGTCGTTATCACTGGCGATCATGAACCTTGTCAGATTTCATATTAATGAAGAGTGTTATTCCATAAATAGTTGGTGTTAGTCCTTCATGGGTGCTAGCAGTCACTGGCAGTGGGTCACACATTCAAACAAAGTGGGCAGACCTGTTGAGGGATCCCTCTGATGCTGTGGGCGTGTTTCCCTGAACAAGTCAGTCAAATTGCCCTCTGATCCAGCGGGACTGTTCAGTGAAGTGTCCCTGTAAGGGGACACTGGCAGACTGGTCGGGCACAAGGGTCTTGGCTTTGCTGGGGCACTAATAGACAGATCAAACACCTAGGGTTGAGAGAATTTTTCGCATGACAAAAATGTTATGGCTTCCTGCTGTTTAAAAGCTGAAATATTTAAAGCAATTCTTTAGGGAAAGCAAGTCTTCAAAGAGGAGAAAGAGGCAAGGTTGCTAGCAATCATATTTTAGCCCATGGAAAAGGCTCAGTTAAGATATTGATGAAGGAGGCTGCCAAATAAAGATGAAATAGAAGTCACTGCAGATGCTTTAAGGATATATTTAGGGCTTTGTGTAATTAAAGAAATGTTTTATTCTGCATTTAAGAAAAAACAACCAACCAACACTGTGGTAATAGTTGACTTAAGGCCTCAAAAAAGAACCAGCTTAACATTCTTAACTTTTATCAGTCACTCATACTACTAAACTATAACTAAAAAATACAATAAACTATATTTTACAGTGAAAAGCATCTGCAACTTTTGGACACAGAATTTTTTTATCAAATTGTAGAAATTCTAGGTTTTGAACAGCTCCAGCAAAGCTGGACCTTCAGTTCTGTTCTGAATGAAGTCATCCAAAATTACACTGAAACCTTTATTCTTCTATTGAACAGATGTAAATAGGTGCGACTGTGAAATGATCTCTGTATGAATAGTTCCCACTGTATTCTTACAACTTGATTTTAATAGGAAAATCCAGATATGGAAATTTCTGCACATGTAATGGAGTATGTTCTTTTAGCTCTTCTGCTTCACAGAGGTGTGTCATGCTGAGTAAGCATTTGGGATTGGCAAAAATGAAGAATGGTCAAATCAAGTGATGAGGAGCTCAGAAGAAGTTATTCAGGCCTCTCTGCAGTCTCTGTGTGACACTGTGTAGAATCCCAGCACTACAAAGTCAGCTACATGGCTATTAATGTTTCTTTAATATATTTAAATATGTGTCAGGCAGGGTCAGTGCTTAGAAAAGAAAGTTCTCAGGACACCTCATGCTATTAAAATAAATGCTTTGCTTACTTAATAATTTTTGAGGATGGGTTGTTGTTATATGTTAAGGAGTGTCTGAGACCATGTTGGTAAGCAGATCATTGAAACTCTTGTAGCTCTGTGTCCAGCATTAGGGCTAGTATTAAACTCCAAGGACTTACAGTTGTCTTGGTTTCAGCTAGGATAGAGTTAATTTTCCTGTCAGCAGCTGGTGCAGCCAGGGCAGGTGACCAGAACTAGCTGAAGGGATATTCCATGCCATATGACGTCATGCTGAGTATGTATAAGCTGAGAAAAGGAAGGGGGGGACGTTTAGTGTATGGAGTTTGTTTGCCCTAGTAACTGTTACGTGTGATGGAGCCCTGCTTTGCTGGGGATGGCTGAACACCTGCCCGCCCATGGGAAGCAGTGAAAGAATTCCTTGCTTTGCTTGTGTGCGTGGCTTTTGCTTTACCTGTTGAACACCTTTATCTCAGCCCAGGAGTTTTCTCACTTTCACACTTCCCCCCGCCTCCCCCGTTCCCCGATCCTCTCCCCCACCACTGTGGGCAGCGAGTGAGCGGCTGCATGGGGCCCAGGTGCCAGTCGGGTGAAACCGCAGTGGTGCAGAACGCAACCACGGCCTAGTTCACGCTGCAGGACTGTCACTGTAACCAGGCCTGTGAGACACTGCGGCAAGGTGTGAAAAAGCACATTCTAGGCTCATGAAACAGGACAAGTACGCACCTGGGAATGAGGCCTGAGCTCTTGGGGGCCTCTGGCCCTCATCCCCTCCCTCCCTCCCCCAAGGAACAGTTAAATTTAGATTTCTTCCTCTTTTTGGCAAAACAAATACAGGGCCTTTAGATATTGAGTTTGTCAGGAGTAATCAACTCCCACTATCTTCTTTTCCAACAACCAGCGCTTATGGAGTTCTCGTATTAATGAAAAAATGGTATTTAGGTAATGATAGCAGAACTGTGGAGGTCAGGGTGGAGGGAGTAGGTGAGGCAGCGTTAAGGCTAAAAATAATAATTACAGTCAAAGAGCGCTAAGCAGAGCTCGGCGGCGAGGCGCAGGGACGCTGCCTCGGCCCGGCCCGGCCCCGGCCGCAGGCGCCCGCGGGGCTCGGCGCAGCGTGCCGGGGCGCCGCACGGAGGCCTGCGAGGCAGCGCCCGGCCCCGCCGCGGCCCGGTCGTGCCGCCCCGCAGCGGCCGTGCAGCGGCCGGCGTTCGGCTGACGTGCCCGCCGTAGCCCTGCAGGCGCGGAGGGCCAGGGCACCGGCCTCCCGACACCCGCTCCCCCGGGCTTCGGAGAGCCAGGCAGGGCGCTGCGCCGCGGGCGTGAAGCGGGCGGGGAGGGCGGGTCTGCGTGAGGAATAGGCGGTGCGGCGCGGCCCAGCAGCGGGGCGGGAGACAGGCGGGCGCTGAGGTCCGGGCAGAGTGCGGTTTGTGCGAGCCTGCTCCCCTGGAACGCTGCTGCGCAGGGAGCCGCGGACTGTGCCTGCCGCGCCCCCGGCCGCTGGAGCTGCGGCAGCGGATCGTTGGGCAGCGACCGCGGCGTGAGGGGCCGCAGCAGCCCCGGCGAGCCCGAGGCAGCGCCTGCCCCGTGAGCATGCGGCGGCAGGAGGCGGAGTGAGGAGTCGCGGCTGCGCCTCCGCGCCGTTTCTCCCGCCTCGCCAGGGCTGCGCTGCCGCGGGCTGAGGGCGGACTCCGGGAGGAACATGGAGCCGTTTCCCAGCGGTGAGTACCGCGGCGCCGCCACGCCGCCGGCGGCGCAGCCCGGGACGGGGACGCGCGGCCTCCCCGCGGCAGGCCTGCCCTGCCTGCCGGCCGGGGCGGGCCCGGGGGCGGCCGGTGCGCCCGGAGGGGGCTGCTGGCCCAGGGGAGCGGGGCAAGCCGCTTAGTCGTGCCGCCCCCACGCTCCGCGGCTTGGCAGTTACCTCCGATCTGGTTTTATTGGGGTTAATTAGGCACACACGCCTGTAACCGGGAAGGTGAGAGGAGGCTCCATCTCTCTTTCGGTACTGTTGCGCTTTTTATCGGCCGGCCCTAGTCTCACGGTGGCAGATAACGGACACTACGAAGCCGGAGCAACTTCTACACCAAGGTGTGCTCTCGCTGTGTATCGCTCCGAGGAAAGAGCCTTACGTGCGCCCGGAGCACCAAAGCCGTTGCCGCTGTGACAGGAGGGAGGAACCAGACCCCCTGTTTATGCTGTTTTCTCACTGAGGCACTCTTGAGAGTATCTCCTCCCAGCGAGGGAAAGGAGAGGTAAAGTACGGGAGGATCTAGGGTGTCTGAAGCAATGTTTCAGGGTGTTCCTGCAAGCCAGAAAGCTTTCGGAACTGTCCGTGCGCTGGCAGAAGTGCCTGGCCTAACGGTGTGGTTGCAGCTTCGAGGTGTGCATGCCGGAGCGTTTGGTGGCAAGGCGGCACAGCAGCGTGTGTGCATCCTGCGCTGCTGACTGAAGCGAAGCCGTGTGAAGCCCATGTTTGCTGCCTCTGTATTAGTAACACATCTCGCTCCTCCTGCACAGAGGAGGAAATGAAGCTCTCAGATCAAACTGAAAGTAAAGCGTGTTTGGTAAGACTCGAGACCATAGCCAAATATGGCATTAGGACAGGGCACTGGGTAAAGCAGCAGCCTTCCTGTTGAAAACACAGCACTTCTGTTGTAGGTGGGATTCGGTCTGTTAGATGACAAGCATGCAGGGTAGCCATAGCTGGAGCCCTAGGTAGTTTGCTGCATTATGTTTTAATTCCTCAGTGACCTGCCAAATTGGAGTCCAAAGCTTCTGCCAATTTCAAAACCCTCATGCTGTAAAAAGTAAATTTTCTGTTTCACTTGAGAAATACATTGTCATTGCCTCGTGTTTCACTTTTCTCAAATACACTAAAAATTCCCTGTCCTTTATGTGCTGCTGTTTAAAATCTGAAGGTTATGAGCTCTGAGCATATTTTGTTGGTTTAACTAGCAGGATGGACCTATTCCTTCTACTTTTTTTTTTTTTTTTTAATTACACTTCTATGGAGGATTGGGGTTTGGTTGGGTTTTTTTTTTTTTTTGGCATATTAAAATTACAGTTTCTACGAGCACTTGAAGTTTTGGTTTTGTACTCTACACTGGCCGTAGTAGAAGAACTTTCAACTACAGTTTATTAGAGCCTCAGGGTTGGAGTTTACATTCCTGTGTACATGGTAAAATGACCTTGTCTTTAGTAGTAATGCAGTTCTGGGGAGAATTTTTTTAAGAGTCGTCTTGCAAAGTCTATTTCCTTTGAGAGAGGGTGCCATCATGTTGCCATCACTTTAAAAGTCTGTTTGATGTAATACTGTTACTGCATTTTGCAACAAAACATTTAAAAAATTCTGCTCTTTATCCATGCAACTAGAAGAAATGGCAATGTGAGCCTGGGCATGCAGCTCCAAGGTACTTTGTGCTACTGCTGAGAAGCAGTGTTCACGCACAGAGCTTCCTAATTTTGTTCCCTGAAGTGAAAAGCCTAGAGATGATGGTGATACTGTTTGAAAGAAAATCTGTAGCTGAAGCCAGTCAATAAAGTTCCCCCAGAAAGCTGGCTCTGCTGGAAGGGACGTTAAAGAGAACGTACAAATATTAGAGCAGAGTTGCTGCTCTTTGTTTTTATGATCTTGAGGCATGTTTGGTACTCATAGTTGCTAAAATCTGAAATGAACAGGATGCTAACACTATTTGCTTTCTGAATAGAGTTTTCATTTCCATGGCTAGTGGTCTGGAAGCTTTTGTGGGCATCAAATCTTTCAAATAAACTGTGCTTCATGGTAACTGAAAGGTTTTTTTTTTGTCTTGTACAGTACTAATAAGTCCTGCTTGTTAGTTGGTATGTTGATTTCCTGTGCAAAGTGCTGTGTAAATTCAGAGGAAAAGATGGCTGTCACAGGAAGCTTACAATATTATGTTTGTAGCTCTTTGAGTTCTTTGCATCTTCTACCTTGTAAACCAGAGTGAACAGGTTGAATCTTCTTTTCCAAAAGCATTTCAGTTGGATTCAGAACTCCAATGCTCGTTTGTCAAGCTGGTAAGAAGACAGTTTCTTGGTTTACTTTATGGGTGTAGAGCTGTGTCAGAATGGTTTTGTATCTTAAAATAGTCTTTAAGGCAGCATATGCACTAAAGTGGACATTGGAGATCACTGTTTTTCTAATTCAGTATTTGTTTTTTTTCTTTTCTTTTCTTTAAATAAAAACAAAAACACAGCCATAATTAATTTCAAAAGTCAAAGAAACCCTTATCCTTTCCTTGAAATGCTAGTGGGAGTGCTGAAGTTTTTGTTTGAATAGTTCCTCCAGTGGCAATGCTCAGATAGACTAAATAAAAGCAGTTAAGATTTCTTTTTTGACTTTAACCCCCACTCCTGTACTGGAAACTTAGGTCCAACCCTTTTTGAAGACATTCTGCTATGCCTTCCCTCCTGCCCAGGAGTTTAGTCAGAGATAATGTATGTGGTTTGTCGCTGTGGGAGAACAGTTAATTGCAGATCTGTTTTTAGGGCCTGGAATAGATAGATGAGTTAGTCATGGAATCCTAGAGTGTCTCAAGTTGGAGGGGACCCTTAAGGATCATGAAGTCCAACTCCCTGCTTCTTGCAGGACTACCTAAAACTAAACCGTATCACTAAGAGCATTGTTCAGATGCTCCTTGAACTCTGACAGGCTTGGTGCCTTGACCGCTTTTCTGGGGAGCCTGTTCCAGTGACTGTCCATCCTCTCAGTGAAGAACCTTTTCCTAATGACCAATCTGAATGTCCCCTGAAGTGTTACAAATGTTGCAAATTAGTAAATGTTTTAGAAAAGGTTGCTGGTAAGATTTTGCTTTTTTTGAGACAAAGTCTTCTATTTTCTATGACTATTTTTAAATTGAGACCTTTCCAGAAATATGAATAATCAAAGTGTAATTAAGAGTGCATGCAAGACTTCCTTGCTGTTGCACATAATATTTTTTTGGTAAGTTCTATGATCTCAAATTCCTCTAAATTGGAACTGCAAATTAATGAGCAGAATTTATTAATTCTGAGTAGTCATTTGTTACCTAAACAGTTTCACTGAAAAATACAAAGTGAAATACTAACTGAAGGGGCTATGTCATGTAATTTGGGACATCTGTTTTTTGGACAACATTGCAAAATATTTTGCAAACATTTTGCTTTTATTTTTAGTTTGTGTGTGTTTCTGACAGATCGTTTCACCATTTCCTGTTTAATATATTAAACATGGGACTTTTCCATTTGAGATGAAAGGAAAAAGTAGAAGTGAGCTGTTAGAATGTTTCTCACTTAAGACAGGTGACATGCATAAACAAGTAACTGCAGAAGGGGTAACTTGTCTTGATCTGTTGAAATGCAAATAACATTCACTTTCACTGACATTCTTGATTTATTTTTATCCTTATTTTTTTTTACACAGTAAGTGGAAATGTTGAAATTAATTATTACATAACCAAACAGAGGAACAAAATGAAAATGTTCTCATGGGAAGAAGTGTGGTTTTTTTGTTGTTGTTGTTGTAGAAGGTAGCAATAAACCAAGTTAGGTAATATCATTTACAAAATGAAAAATTTATTTTGCGAAATCTAGTTATTTCAGCTGGTTCCTGTCAATTCCCAAATGTTTTCTCTCTGTGTTAGTTTTGTTCAGTATATAAATGTATCAGAGATTGCAGGATCATGTTCTGTGTGCATAGCCTAAGCCTACTGGGGACAAACATACCCTTAACTGTCAATATTGTATACTGTTGTGTCATGGAGCAGAAGGGTTCCTTTTTTTTGTTTGTTTGGTTTTAAACTTATTATTATAGTCCTAAACAACAGGCTGAGTAATCTGTTTGGTAAGATGGTACATAAAAGAATCTTGAGATCTGTTCTCAGTGTCTTTTTTTCTCCTGCCATGTTTTGCATATCCTAGCATTTTACTTTAGCCAAGTATTACTGACAGAAAAAAAAATGCTAATTGCATCTGTTTCTAAATGTGAGTTTTATGTTGTTCAAGTTCGTGTTGCTGGATAGTACTTTTCCACAAATCCATCTTGTAGCATCTGTATCTTGTGTCCTGGGTCAGCTAAGCTAAACAGGAGCTAGTTTTCTCAATGAATTGAATATGTATTTTCTTTCACTACATTTCTGTGAACTCCCTATCTAGCAATGGATGCTCAGAAATTAATTCAGATGTGATCTGTGTAGCTGAGAGAGCAATCATCCCTCTCTGGGCTCCATTCATGTGTAATACACAGGCTAAGACTTACATGCTTTCTTTTGCTGGCACTTTACAGTACAAACTGGGATCTGTTAGCAACAGATCTGGAACAGAGTACTTCAGCACCAGTTACAAACTGAGAAGCAATTTGATGATCAGAATAATGAGGGAAGTAGGTGAACACATGAAGAGAGAAAGAACTTAATCTGCTTGAAATATTTTCTTTTGGCAAGACCAAACACCGTGTTTGAAAATCTCTTTCCCTGTTAAAACAATGACTGAAGGTCAGAGTATGGATGTTCACCATGGTTTGTTAGTATGTTTCCACTAAGAAGGTGGTATTCCACTTGCAGAATGAATGAAGCCACTGAGTAACTGCATATCTCATGAGTCAAAAATGGTGAAAGCTTATGTTGACCTCATTATCCACCTGTAAAAGTATTCCAGGACTGTCTTGTCATTTTTGGGGGGGAAGATGATGCAAAGTCCAGCAGCTGTGTTTGACATTTGTGAGGCTGTGTGCACATGGCTAGGTAAAGCTCCATAATGACTGCCAAAGAAAATGTTGAAAGCTAATAAAAGCTAGGAGAAAACAACTTCTGTTTATTTAACTGATTTTTTTTTTTTTTTCATGTTTGATGGGCACTGGTATAATAATCACCTATGAATAAGCTGAATTTACCTGTCTTTGATTTCAGTAGTGATGATTTCAGCTGCATTCAGAGAATTCAAGTTTTCCTTTTTCTCCTTCACTCAGTGATTTGAGTCGAGGAAGTTCAGTAGATTTCCAGCTCTGCTGGACAGTATTTTTTTTTCGTTTTGTACAAACCCAAAGACTGTGTAGAAGACCAAAATCATTAAGATTTCATTATGAGTAAGAACAATATTCCTTCGTTTATCAGAGAAATGTGTATGCATGGCAGCTACTGCTTAGAATTCTGTCCAACATTACCTTAAATTAACATCAAATTAACTTTTAAAATACACTACCGTTTTTTGTGATCTGGATTTTAGTTGCCTGTAAGTGTTTTAGAGTACATATGTACCTTCTAATAGCTGTGTTGACTATTCTTTATACTGTTTTAAATAGTGGAAGTATATTAGTTTTAAATTGTAAGAATCACAAAAAAAATTACATACCTTGTACCCAGGAAGAAAGAGACAGAACAGATGGAGACTCTTGAAGAAAATGTGGAGGGAGAAGGGGAGGGAAAAGCTCTAGAAAACTCATCGAGTTGATCAAAGGTACAGGAATTTCAGGGTAATATGGTGTGTTGGGTTCTGCTGTTTGCCTCACTGGGGCACAGCTGGTGTTTCATTCCATCATGAGCATTATCTCACAAAAGACATTCAAAGAAGTTCTCATTGCCCCAGTTATTTAGGGTGTGTACTGGTGCACTGCAGCAGTGTTGATCTTTACTACAGCTACTGAAGAGTGAGAGAGAGGAAACCTGATTCCACTGGACTGTGAGACAACTTTGGTGTTTTGTTTCTTCATGTGGAGACAAGGTGGGATTTGATTTTTGGGACGTTTTTTTCAGCCAAAGCTCCCACCAAGCTGTTTGGAGGAGTCTGTTTCTTTGTGCTTTAGTAAGCGTAGCTGAGTGCAGGGAGCTTTTCTTGAGTTGCAATCACTCTGAAGGAATCTATTCTGCAAACACTGGAGTTCTTGTGTAACAATACATCTGTCATGCCATTGACTTTTATGGAGAACCAGTTATGTTTAAAACTAAGAGTGTTCCTGATTTATATACTGCTTTGGGGCCTAACACTGTTTTTTTTTTTAAGCCTCTGTTTTTTTATAAAATCTGACAATTTATTCTGCAGTAATAACAAAGTAGAATCACTGGTACCTGGGTTTTATGCATGTAATCCAATCTTTCTGGAAACAGCCAGGCTTGTATTTGTGGGAATCCAAAAATCTTCAGAATAGTTTAGAAGCCTCATTACTTCTGAGCTGTAAATCGTTGTAAGGGAAAGACAAAGGACAGGTTTTCAGAAAATGGAATTCTGAATACAGCATGTATGTCAGTATTGTTGTCCTAATTTATGCTTTTTATCATTGGTGGAGATATTAATGAGGCCTCAGTGTCTCCTTTGGTACATCTGAGTATTCACAAGTGTGAGTATTTGTATGTAAACAACTGGAACATAAATAAAGGAGCCATTACAAAATATGTACTTTAGCAATTAAAAACACAAATGAGAAGAAAGTAAGAACTAATAACGTTTGAAAGTATGCAACCTGTTAAACTTCGAACAAATGTAAAACAAACCCCAAGGAAGCAGGGTAAATCTTCATATCTGTTTTCTGCAATTATAATACTGTGATGCTACTGTGACGGTGGTCTGCATTGCAGTGGTAGGAATGCTGTGCATGTCCTGCATTGTGTACACTGATTAATCTAGCAAGCTCCATCACACCAACTGACTTGTTGGCAACTCTGTTGATTGATTTGGCAAAAGTTCAGGCTAGTGATGTGCTGAAGGATAGTGCCTGGAATAGAAGAGGCTGTGCTAAATTTTAAAATGCAATAAGGTCAATATCCTTTATATTTAAAAGTTTTCTGTGATTGTTTCCCCTGCCCTATGTATACAGAAAGCAGTGAAAGCCATTCGTGTGGAGTATCTAGAAGAACAGCATGTAGACTGTAAATCTTGACTTTGCCAAACTTGGGTGCTTTATACAGAAAGAGTAGGCTAAATTGTGGTAATTTTTAATCTGTAAATATGATGTTTGTGGGATTAACATCAGTGAAGGCAAAATCCCCTCGTGTGGAGCAGAACAGAACTGTTATGAGAGGTATCATTGGCAGGGCTATGATCTATAGAAATTCTTCTGTTCTAAATAAAAATATGCTTTGTCTAGAAAGGAACCAAGGGTTGTTTTGGTCTTTTTTTTATTTCTGTTGTATCTTTTTCTCTCATTTCGCTGTTTTCTTTCTTTTTCTGGTAGCAGCATATGTGTTCTGAAACGTATATACATTCTAATAACGGTGATGTGGCCAAGGACATTGCTGGGCAAAGCAACCCAGAGTACTCACAAGACCAAAATAGCTGCCTGTATACACAGTTTGTTGATTGGAGCACCCTCAGGGTTGGCTCTAGAGTGACCCTGCTGGTATTTCTGCAGAAACCTTTTACAAACCCCGCGGGGCATGTTCATCTGCTGTACAGAGCGGTCTGGCAGTCTGTGCAGTCTGCAGTTCTCCCACCTGCTTTTTGCATGGCAAGAATGAGTAAAAGAGATGGCCCCGGGGTACCTTCTGATATCTGTGCGTGGTATCTGAGCTGCCCCCACCCCCGTGGTGGTGGTTGTAATGGAGCTGGTTTCAAAGCTGATATGTGATACCTGGGCAGGGTTTTGAAGCAATTTAGATCTCAGTATTTCTTGAGCTACCATGCAGGCACACTGTCACTTCTTTCTCTGTCAAAGTGCTTTGTCTTGGTATGTAATGAGACTGACAGGAACTTGGGGAGATGTGTTGTTGCTCTGTTAATACCATATAAAATCTACTGCATTGTGAGTCACAGACAATAACCTTTAGACGTTACTGCTTCTGTGAGCTAAAATACCAGTTATGAAGCAGTGAACATGCAATACTTGCTTGTGACCTACAAACGGGTTTGTGTCCAATTGTCGCTGGAGTTGTCAATTGTGTATTAAGTAACAATAGTAATCTGAAAGTCACACTGAGTTGTTTCTTAAGAAATTGTTCAAGATCAGAGGGCATGCTAGTTCAAATTTATTGGTTAAAAAAAAAAAAGGAAAAGAGACAACTAAGCATCACATTGTATGCAGTTGGTCAGATTGTGTGCCTTAACAGTCTGTTAGGTGTTTTGTGATCTCAAAATTTTTTTCCTTGGAATGACTGATACTGACAGGGAAATCTTTTGTAACTTCAGCTGTGATGAGCCTGATATGTATCAGCCATGAAACTGATGTACAGATACAGTGAAGAAGTAGTCAGCAGTCCCAAATACGGGTGTTCAGTAGCTCCAGAAATTTGAGACACAATTTCCTGTGTGCCTCCGAGACTAAGGGCCTCTTCATTAGATGCCTGTAGTTAAACAACTTCTATGATTTTAATTGCAAAACATACCCTTGGTCAGATTTGAAACAGGAAACTAAAACCCCATGCTCTAAAATAAAAGTTCAGAGCCCTCTTTCCTACCCTATTTTGTTCAGCCAGTGGCTGGGATACTGGCTTAGTGTTGTTGGGACTTGGATGAGGTTTTCTCTCTTAGTAGTGCCCAAGGAGCAAAGTGTAATTTAAAACACCCTCCTCCTTTTCCCTCCACTTCCCTCTCTTTTCGCTGTGGAAACTTGTATCAGATTGAAGTTAGAAAATATTTGCTTGCAAAGTGTGAATAGACAGGATATATGTGTGTTGGATATCAAAGCCCAGACTAAGCTTGTATTGATTAACCTTAAATTCTCCAGTTATCTCCACTGACCTCCAGAGAAATAGTGATGAAAAAAGTAACTTACATTTTTTACCAGTTGAATAGGTACAGTGTTCAGTAAATGAACCATGCTTCTTTTTTCCCCTTCCATAATGTTTTCTTTTTGTTGATGACATGAAAGTAATGGATTGAAAGGACATAGCAATAGTAGTCTGGCTATCTACTTATTATTTTAATTGGTAAATGTTGAAATGTAATTGATCCATGTGGTTCTTCAGCCTGAGGTCCTGCCAAATAAAATGCAATTGTGCTTTCCCTAAAAATCAGGAAGAGACTTTCAGACTTTCAGAAACCCTTTTGGAAGCACCCAAGAATAATAAACAGTGACTTACATGAGATTGCACTTTTCTTTTAGCTTGTTTCTCAGTGGCAACTTAAGAAATGGTCTTAGAATATGTAATCATGTTTTGTTTTAATTTCCATTGTACAGGCCAGTTGGCAGAATTTTCCTCCAGTGTATGTGCAGAAGCTTGTTATTGAAATATTTGATCTCACATTCATTAAAAAAAAACCCAAACCCACAAGCAAACAGGAAAAGTAGACCTTCCAGTACAGGCTGAGGGAGAGAGAGTAGAGGGTGACCTTGTATGGCTTGGAACTTCTGTTCCTTTGCTTATTTTGGATTGGAAAGCAGCATTTGTCCTCCTTTGCAATACAGGAAAAACTATTCATTTTCAAGTTAGGATGGTACAAAAATTGAGATTTTTTTTTTTCCCAAACCAGCATCTGTTTTGTGCTTTTTTAGTCCATTGATGGTGGGTTAGTTAGTGGGTGGAAACCATGATATGTGGTTAATTAGACAGACTTTTGTAAACTTCATCCAGTTAGATTTCATTTAGCCTTATAGCCTTACTTTTCTTCTGAAACCAAGCCCTTGCAAAGTGGTATTTGTCACTAGGATGCACTTTAAATCATGGACAGACTTTGTGTAGTGCCTGCCTTTTTGGTAAGAGCTTACAGTAAAATTTACAGAGAGTCATTATGTATGTTTACATGTAAGTATTGACACGGCAAAAAGCAACAGAGCTTGTCTTGGTTTTTACTACTGCACCAAATGGAAATGCTGTTACCTCTATCAGTGAAGGATGGTGATGCCCTAGCTAAACAAGAAAAACTACTTGAGTTCAGTGAGGTTGTTGTTTTATGTAAAGCTTTTTGGTTTGTTCTGAGTCAATGTGTGCCATTCTCTGTGGTTTTGTGCTTAAGTAATATTAAGAGGACTAGAGAATGCTGGTTTAGGGTCTTTATCAACAGGAAGCACAAGTGGCTTTAATGTTTCTGTTTCTTTTATAGATGATTGCATTCAGCATTTAAAAGTATATGTCTGTGGTTTTGCTCTATTAAAAATGTGCACATGTAATCTTGCAGCAAGATGGGAATTGAGGACATGCTGTTAGCCCAACTATTCTGTTCTGTCTCTAAAAAGCAGGGAAGGCACATGGATGGTACAGAGATTTTTGTAATTATACTTCATGTTTCCTAATATTTCTTGGTGGTGCTTTTTTATATTGGATTATTCCGTTCTGTCTTCTGAATTCAATGATTTAAGAGCGAAAGTGGTGACACCTGTCCTTTAGCAGCCAAACTTTTTTTGTAGATATGTTTTTATCATGTAAACATTATAAAAGTGCAATTTAATACATTTAAAATAGCTGCAAGCATCAAAGCTTTTATTTCTAAATTCAAGAATTTGTGGTTTCCTGTAAGTGACTATATATTGTGGCTATACACTGGCTATACCACTAAATAAAAATTCTGCTTAAACTTTCATGTTGTAGGTTAACCCTATCATGCGGCTAAGCCCCATGCAGCCACTTGCTGACTCCCACCCAGTGGGGTGGGAGAGAGAATTAGAAGGGTGAAAATGAGAAAACTTGTGGGTTGAGATAAAGGCAGTTTAATAAAGAAAGCAAAAGCTGCGCATGCACAGGCAAAGCAATTAATTCACTACTGAATAAGGGATTCATTCACTGCTTCCAATCAGCAGGCAAGTGTTCAGCCATCAACAGGAAAGCAGGCCTCCATCATGTGTTGTGGTTACTTGGGTAAGCAAATGCCTAACTCCAAATGTCCCCCCTTCCTTCTTCTTTCAGCTTTTATTGCTGAGCATGACACCATATGGTATGGGATGTCCCTTTGGTCAGCTGGGTTCAGCTGTCCCAGTTGTGTTCCCTCCCGAGCTTTTGTGCAGGACAGTGTGAGAAGTGAAGAAGTCCTTGACACTGTGTAAGTACTGCTCAGCAATAGGTAAAAAACGGTTGTGTTATCAACACTGTTTTGTTTGCAAATCCAAAGCATAGCCCTATAGGAGTTACTGCAAAGAAAGCTAACTCCATCTAAGCCAAAAGGAGTACACTGCTGAAAGGTGAAATTTACTTCAAAACAGTGGACTATAAAGAGACTTTTTGATGTAAACAAGGGCTAATTATTGTATAGAGATGAATACACTTTATGCACCTTAGCAGTGATCAATGTACTCCCTACTGACATGGAGTACTGAATTCATGGACTCTGTGTAGGTACAACCTAAAGTAAATACTGACATACTGCCATGCAGTCTAGTGCACAGCTCTAATTCTGATCATATTTCTGTCTAGGTAAAAAGCATAATTCTTAGAAGATTCTGTTCATGATTTTCCTTCTGTGGTGGATGATGTGGGCATGACCCTGTGTTCAAATGAAGCAATAATGAAAGAGCCACAGAGCTGGGAAATTTGTTAGGGTTTTGCTAGCCCTTTATAAAGGAAATGTAGTTTTACTTGTTGTATCTTGCTTTTCTGGAGAGGGGTGCTTCAGCTACAGCCGCTGAACCTTTAGTGGTGCCTGTGGAAATGTCATAGAAACGGGTCTTCAACCACCTTGTTGCATGTGAGTGCATTTGGAACCTCTGACTGCATCTTTTTGCATGTACAACTAATAGTGCTGGGAGCTGCCAGTTTGTTGGCAGACTGAAGTTTCTATGATGTTGTGTAACTTTTGGAGTTGTGGATTCCAAAGTCTCGGTACTTCACTTGATTTTTGTTATGGAGACTTTAATTCCCTCAGCCATCCCTGTGCCCCAGCTTCAAGGTGGCAGATGAAGTCATGGTGAAATGAAGGCAAAATGCTTTCAAGTAGGACTTCTGATTCCTTGAAATTCCGCTGGCTAGTTGTGTCCTTGTTTCTAAGCTGAGTGGAGGTTATAAATGTATGTTTTCTTACTGTGGATAGATGCTGATTTTAAATGACATGAATGGTATTGTGTATGCTCCTTCTTTAGTAACAGCAAAGAACTTTTCTGTATATAATTGACTTATTTTCTTGATCAGAAGGAATTTGAAATGCATGGAATGATTAGGGAGACACAGTAGGAAAGAAGGAAAACTTTAGTCAGAATCCTAGCATAATTAGCATGTTTGCTGTTATAGGCTTTGTTTGCTGAACAAGCTTGTTAGAAAAAATTACTTCCCCTGCCCCAGCAAGTAATAGTTTTGGGTTTTTTTAATGGTGTAATTGGAAGCAGCCCAAAGCGTAACAATGCAGGAAGTATTTTGAAGTATTTTGCATTATAGAAGGAAGAACTGAATTTGTATGGCAAGAAATAATGATCATAAACCAAGAAGTACCTGGTTTAGAGCAATCTGAAAAGATTTTAAAATTAAAACCCTGCCTTTTAGAAAACCACTGCTTTGTTGAATTCTGTAATTTTTAATATTTGATATACCTGTTTATACTTAACCACAAGGAGAAATAGTGTAATACAATACTGAAGTGGTGATAAAGAGTGACCGTAATTACTGCTCCAGCAACATGCACTTTTGCAGCAAGGGTTTTGAAAACAGGGAGATGTGCTTTTCACTTAGTGTTCCACTAATGAAGTTTAGTATCTTCCAAAAGTCAGATTTCATAAGTTAGTTTTCAGTTTCTTTTTTTTCCCCTGTAAATGTGTGCACTCAGAGATTTGAGCATGTCTTTAATTTAAGAATTTATGCTTGTCTTCTATAGGATCCGTGCAGTGTATTGCTGCACAGAGTTTTTCTGTAAGCTTCAGGGCCAGAAATCCCTTAAGATGAGTAATTTGCTTTCATGTAGACTATGAATAAATATAACTTTTTTTTTTTTTTTTTTTTTTGAGATTCCCCCTTCCACTCCCTTTCCTTTTTGGGGGAGAAACCAGAAACATTACTGCTTGCCTGACTCACCAAAACAAGAGGGTTTTGTTAGGATTTTGTCCAGGTTTCGCAGTATATTCAGGTGTTTTGCATGTGATCATCAAGAGTCTGTGCCAATGCCCTTCTACTCTCTCTGAAAGTGACTTTCTGTGCCCCAGAGAGCTGTGTACTATGTACTGCACATGAAAATAACAACAGGGATTATTTACTGACTATGCTGTAAATCATTTGTTTGTGTGTAAAATTTAAGAAATCCTATATAACTTCCATTTTGTGGTATTTTAGAACAACAAAGCAACTTTTAAAATTAATGTTTGTTATTTAAATACCTTTTTTCCACTTAACAGTTTTTTATTCTTTCTCCAAAGTTCTGAGGCACTTATTTCCAAGCTATGACAAAGCAAGACATACTGTGACAGAGAGGGAGAGCTGGCATTTAGAGCAGGGATGAATCAGAGGTAAAGTGTCTTTGTCCTAGGTACATGTCCTATGTCCTTGCTTAGAAACTAAAGTAAGGCAAGAGCTAGTTAATGGTTTGTGACCATCTCAGGCTCCAAAGTAATGAACCACAAGTTAATTCCTGTCTTAACTTCCGATGGAAATAGGTGTACAGTCCTTGTAGTGAACCTATTGGTGTAGTGCTCAGAGGACTAGTAGGAAAAGCCTGCCCATGTTTTTAATAATTTCATCTACTGGGTAGCAGCAGTAGGAAGCTCAAGAGCTGCTACTCTGACAGGAGCAGAGGAACAAAAAAGGGGATAGAAAACAGAACTATTTGTGTTACCTTGGACGCAGGTGTCTAGGAAGGCATGGTGGGATGTGGTAACAGGATGATGTACCTTTTTGTTAGAGGTGAAAATGGTGAGTTAGGAGAGGGAATAGGCACAATGATGTTCACTATGTGCTGTTCTACCTGTTTTAATAGCTGGGAATACAGTATGCCATCAGGAAATAAATTCAGAAAGTTTGTGCAAATTAAGCAATTTGCTTAAATCGCTTTTATTAGACTTACACCTGATGTTAAAAATCCTAATGGTAAGCAATTAATGTACAGAATCATGGAATCATTTAGGATGTAAAAGACCCCTAAGATCATCAAGTCCAACCATTAACACTACCAAGTCCACCACTAAATCACGTCCCTAGGCACTGCATATACACATCTTTTAAATACCTCCAGGGATCATGACTCAACTGCTTCCCTGGGCAGCCTGTTCCAATACTTAACAACCCTTTTGGTGAAAAAAATTGTCCTAATAGCTGATCTAAACCACCCCTGGTGCATCTTGAGGCTGTTTCCTCTCATCCTCTGTCTTGTGACTTGGGAAAAGAGACTGATATCCTCCTTGCTACAACTTCCTTTCAGGTAGTTGTAGAGCGCAGTAAGGTCTGCCATCATCCTCCTTTTCTCCAGACTAAACAACCCAGTTCCCTTAGCTGCTCCTCATAAGATTCATTCTTTAGACCTTCACTAGCTTTTTTGATATTCTTTTGATGTGCTCCAACACCTCAATACCTTTCTTGTAGTGTGGGGCCCAAAACTGAACACAGTATTCACCAGTGCTGTGTACAGGGGGACAATCACTTCCCTTGTCCTGCTGCCCACGCTATTTCTGGTACAACCCAGGATGCTACTGGCCTTCTTGGTCACCTGAGCACACTGCTGGCTCACGTTCAGTGGCTGCCAACCAGCATCTCAGGTCCTTTTCTGACAGGCAGCTTTTCAGTCGTTCTTCCCCAGGCCTGTAGCTTTGCATGGGGTTGTTACGACTCATGTGCTGGACTCAGCTCTTAGCCTGGTTGAATCTTATACAGTTGGCCTTGGTCCATTGATCCAACCTGTCCATATCCCTCTGCAGATCCTTCATACCTTCAAGCAGTTCAAAACTCCCCCCCAACTTGGTGTCATCTGCAAATTTACTGAGCATGCACTCAATCCTGTCATCCATATAATTGGTAAAGCTATTAAATAGAACTGGCTCAGTACTGAGCCTTGGGGAACATCACTTGTATCTGATCACTAACTGGATTTGACTCCACAATTATTTGGGCCCAACCATCCAGACAGTTTTTCTACCCAGTGAAGAATCCAAGCCATGAGCAGCCATTTTCTCCAGAAGAAAGCTCGGGAAATGATGTCAAAGGCTTTGCTAAGGTCCAGGTAAACAACAACCACAGGCTTTCCCTCATCTACTAGGCAGGTCATCTTGTTATAGAAGAAGATTAGGTTTGTCAAGCGGGACCTGCCTTTCATAAACCTGTTCTAACTGGATCTGATGACCTGGTTGCCCTGTACATGCCATGTGATGGCACTCTAGATGATCTGCTCTATAACCTTCCCTGGCACCATAGTCAGACCGACAGCCCGTAGTTGTCCAGAATCTTCTTTCAACTGTTCTTGTAAATGGGCATCACATAGACTAATCTCCAGCCAACTGGGACCTCCCCAGTTAGCCAGGACTGCTGGTAAATTATTAAAAGTGGCCTGATGAGCATTTCTGCCAGCTCCCTTAATACCCTTGGGTGGATCCCATCTGGCCCCATAGACTTCTGTGTGTCTAAGTGCTGTAGCAGGTTATTAACTCTTTCTTCCTTGATTATGAAGCCAGCAGGAGCTATAAAGTTCAGCTAAAGACAGACCATATTTCTCCATAAAACCACTACTGCCCACCAGCTGCACCTGGACACTGCCTTTGCGCAAGGATGAGGTTTTATTACACTGCATCCTCTGAAGACACAGTGCTGTGCAGTTTGCAACTCTACATCATGGAAATCATTCAGAGGAATCAACATGCTTGTGATCTTTGTCACCCCTACCAGGTCCTGGTAATTAGCAGGACATGCTTCCAGTATCTTATGTTTTGATAGTTTTCGTTATCTAACAAACCAGTAGAGGGACAACTGAAATATAATAATGTATTATGTATTTAAACTGAGATTTTGGTTTAAAACTAACTTTTTTGTGACTCAGTCTAGCATGAGAACAACTTGTGATTAATTCAATCTATTATTATATTTTTATAATTATATTTAATATAATTGTCTTTTAGTTATAGAAAAATATCTTTAATATTCATATAATTAGAAAATTATTAAATTCTTTTGCTCAGAAAGTTTGATTTCTGTCCCTCACTAAAAAAAGGAGAGTTCATTGTTTCCAGCAGCCATCACCTCCAACCTCTTTGCACCTCCGGTTCTTCACTTATTAAATAACTTGGAAATTTTCTTTCTTATTTAGTGGTTATTTTCTTTTGAGGTTTTTTTCCTCAGGCAGTAACTGGAACCAAAGTAACTCTTTGTGGTAATTCCTATAAAGAGAAAATGCTTACTGATAATTAGTTTTTTTCCAGAAAAGATTTCATGAGTATAACTGAACGTGTAAGTTACACTTGTTCGGATGTTTTCACCTTAAACCCATATAGTAACTTAGACTTTCCAAGAGCTAGGTATTGGCACACAAATGACAAAGTTGCCTGTCAAGACTCCAAGTTGTGGCTTTTGTTTTTCGTCAACGAAGAAATTTCAGACATCTGTTTGCTTCTTTCTTTCTTTTCTAACATAACCCAGTCTTTTCCCATATTTGACATATTTGAACTGATAAATGCAGAAATATTTATGAACAAGCCCTGGGTATTTTCATGCAAGTTTCGAATTTAACGGCTCCAAAACTGAACAGTGGAAAAGTCAGTAACAAATAGTCTTCTGAGTACTTTTGTTGGTCTGCCTTGGTTGGAATTTGCATATCATGAAAGTAAAAAACCCTGACAGTATGGGACAGAGAAAAAGGATCAATGAACACAAGACACTGCATTGCTGTTTCAGAAGAGATTTTGAGGGCATTGCAAATATCTGCTGCATAGAGAGCAGTGCGTGTAAATGCGACACTGGTTTTACTTGGCCTGCTGAGATTTAAAATACTTCATCTCAGAAAACATTGTTGGTAAACTGTCAAGTAACGGCCTTATCTCTTTTTTAAATGTCTATTTTACAGAAGATGAGAGAGGCATGTATTTTTAACAGAACTAGTAACAAGACAGGTGTTGATAATCACAGCCTTTGATTTTGTTTTACTGTTGCCTGCACCATCAATTTCAGGATCAGAGAGTAGACACTTGAGTAGAAAACAATTTTATACTTACTCTACAACTTTAGGAGCTGGTTAGCCACTAGAAGCCTCTTGTGTTCTGTTAACTTTTGCTCAAACCTTAAAATATTGCTTCTGACTACAGCTGTCACCAAAGGGGTCTACTTTCACTGCAGCCTACATTCCCCTTTAGGCCAAGGGTTCCCTTGGAGCAATTTATGCTTCTAAAACAAGAGCAAATGTCTTTAAAGGAATGTTCTCATTCCTGAATAAATAGATTAGAGTCTGTAAACCATGTGAAATAGCTTTTTTTTTAAACGGGGCAGAATTCTTTTCCAAAATTTTATACTTTTGGACACTTGGACGCAGATTTAAGAATGCTGTTCACCTAGCACTGCCAAGAAAAGCTTATCAGCAAGCAGTGAATGAACAATTTTAAATAATGTAGTTACAAAAACAAATACCTCTCAGATGGAATCATATAACATTTCTCCTAGCAATTGGTAAGCACTAGTCCAATCAACTGCTTTTATTACCATTTTTTGCTAAATATTATAAAATTGCTGTCTTTTTTCCCCCGTTTCTACTTTTTTTTTTAATTTTGATTATTTATACAACAATCTGCAGCAACCACAGTGTACTGTTTTTAACTGTTCTAATGTATACAGTCCATCAAGAAAATACAAGACACTAGACCACAGCAATCAACAGTTCAATACAAATGGCACATTGAATTCTTAAAGGATGGTTACTAAGTAGTAGTAGGAAACCTGCAGTTCTGGGAATAATTCCATGCTAAGCGTGGAACATTGCTATCAAATCAACTACAGAAACTTTCAAAGAGTGTATTTTTGCATTACTGAATAAGTATTTCATTTCCTCTGCACTGACTGGGTTTTTTTTGGTTTTTTGTTTTTTGGTTTTTTTTTATACTGAAGACTTCCTTGAGGTAGTGAGTAAACAGGGAAATTGAAGGCAGTGCTAAGGTAAGGTAAATGAGTTGGCTTCAGGTTCATATTTCTGCAGATATTTTTTGAGAATAGAATTGCACGTAAAGTCTGCCTGGATTGATCATCAGTTGTTTTGGTTGTGTGTGACAGCAAGAACTGGACTGTGTAGCTCCACTGGCTTGAATGTACTGTATTCCCACTGTTTAGTTCTCTGATTCAACAGAGATGAAAGGGAATTCTGCTTCACAGGTAACTTTGGAGGTGGTATCCTTTCAAGTGTGTCAAAAGGTGGTGAAGCTACTATGTACTCAGTGTTCAAGTGGGTGGAGAGGCTCCATCCCATTCTTCGGGACTAAACATTAGAATGACAAGCCGTTCTGCACATGAGTGGGTCCATTTATTTGTTTGCTGTAGTTAACAGTTTAAAAATTAGGCTCTGCTTGGTATGTATGCTCCATGCTCAGAAAGTGTGGCTTTCCTTTCATAGCTACTGGTGCTGCATCAACAGGGAACTACAGTTTGAAGTAAAAGTTAACTACCAGTTGCTTTTAGTCAGTTGATTTAAGTGTCTCTTGTATAATCCCTTGTTCAGATCATGAAATGAAAATGACTGGCCTAAGCAAGCAACCAGATGCAAGGTGGGAGATGTGCAGAGATTTAACTACTGCCAGTTCATCTATATGCAATTTTTGCTACAGGCTACTATGCAGTTGAGCATTGAGGGCATTTCTCATGTGCATATTGGCTGAGATCAATAATTTTATCTAAGGGATCATGTTCTGGTTTTTTTACAGAACTGAGATTATATCTGATTTGACCAGCAGATTTTGAAATGTCAATAACACAGAAAACAATTCTGAAGCTGTATCCAAACATTCAGGAAGAGCCTAAAGAAGGCTTAAGATAAGAAGAGCTTTTTTACTTTTAAGCACTTGTAGACTGAGCAGTTACTGGCATATGCAGCCAGGAATTATCAGTAGTAACTATTTGGTATTTGAGGATTTTGTTGGGAAAAGTTGAATGTCACCTAATGGTGAGATAATGTCATCTATGTGTTCAAATCCTGTGCCAAAGATCTTAAGATACAGCATATAAAACAGCAAATACAATATAGATTTGAATGATGCCTAAGTAAAAATGGCAGGGGGATTATGAAAAAGCAAAAGCACATTGCCTCAGTATTTATATCTTTTTAGGATTTTATTCTTTGAAATCTTTATTTATTCATCTTTCATTAAACTATTGATATAAAATATTGTAGACTTTCCAAGTTGTCACTTCTGTTTCTTGATTTTTTTTGCCTTGCTTCATTTGCTGAAGTGGTTAGGTAGGGTGGAGTGTAATAACTTTCGAGTCACTTCCTTGTCTGCTGGATTTTTTGAAACTCCTTTCTGCCTTACTAGATTATGCAGTTCATAAATAGCCTCAGCTAAGGTTTCTAGCCTTATTTTATCTTTAAATTTAGAAAAATAACAAGTTTCTTTCTAAGAAAATGTTAACAGTGGAAGTTTTAAGTGTGCATTTTTGAAGGCTACTAATTCAGATGTTTTGTTGTCAGTTAAACCTCTACTTCTTTGCAAGCCAAGGCCATTTTATTCCTCATCTGCTGGAAAAAAATATTGGCTAGCAAGTTGTCTTTATCTATACTGGGTATCCTTATTTCTGTTGACTTAAACTCTAATGCTTATTTACAGGGATAAAAAGTCTTTACCGCTGGTTAGAAAATCACTTTGGAACTAGTGATTTTTAATTGGCAGCCTCCACTGAGGAAGTGGTTGCACTTTCTGAAATACTGCTCCCTTTTTGGGTTCCCAGTGTAGTATTTAGAATCTCAGTTTTCTTTAAAATGCCTCTGTATGCCAGTTTCCATATCTGTCAAAATGAATCTGTGTTTTGGAACTCATCTTTGGGCTACCTGTCTCCCTTCTTTCCCCTCAGCCAAGCCAAGCCAACTGCAACAATAGTTTTGGCTGAGAATAAGATTGAGATTTGGAGCAAGACTCAAGCAATGAGTCCAGCATGGGGTCCACAGATAAGAGTGAATGTTTCCCTCTTTCTTTTATGAAAAATTTGATGTTTTGCAGTTTGGAATTGTGGAGATTGATTTGTCTCCTGTTAGGCAGAACTGGTAAACTAACATTAGTAGGAGCAGAACCTGGGTATATAGTTTTAATTTTTACAATTTTGTTAAAATTATATTTTTACTAAGTAACTCAGCATAAAGTAATAGATTTATGGCTTTGATTAGGTAAATGTGGAAGATGGGTCTATGCAAAATTGATTTAAGAAACTTAGAAAAGGGTGATTGAAAACCACATACTATGTTGCTTTTTCATAGTAGCATTTCCAAAATTTTAACCTGGAGATATTTGGAGTATTATGAGAACATTTCTCTCTCTGTACACTCCTTTTATTTGAAGCTGAAGATGCAGATTTTGGGACAGACAGCGCAGGACAAGATGTGTAACCCTTTAATAGTGTTTCTAAATCCTCAGTGTCTCAAATACCCTTATACACATTTTAGGTAACTATTTCCTATGAAAACTGACATTCTTGTTTCTACAGTCAAGTCTAGACTTTCTTTCCTGCCATGTATTAAGAATAGTTTTTTTTCTAACGACAAGCTTATTGGTTTGTACACTTAAAATGTAGACTTGTTTTAAATTTAAAATAAAATAAAATAGTATTTGTTTATATGTTGGTTTAATCTTAACAAACCCATAACGTTTCTGAAAGCTTGTTGGATATAACTTATGATGTCTTCCTATAGCTTGTTTTCCTCCTTCTTGCACTCAAACTGTACAACACAAGTTCCTCTGGTTTTTTTATTTGCTCTCATATTTAATGTCGTTCTTGTCTCTAGTCTGGAAGGAGTGATGACATAAGATATGTGTGAGAAATTCCACAGTGTACACTTAAGTAGGTAAATTGTTGTTTTCCTCTCTCATAAGTACAGATGAATACTGTACCAAGTAACTTGTCCATCCTTTTCTTAAAAGAACAGATTCTATAGCAAGTACACCTATTACTCACAAAATTTCTAGTGCCGTGTCTGCATCGGCTGCTGCACAGGTCATATTACCTCTTCGAAGACACTGCAAGTGTAGCAGAAATATTTTATACATTTGCGTCCTGGCTTCAGCTGCGATGGAGTTAATTTTCTTCTTAGTAGCTGGTGCAGTGCTTTGGATTTGGTGTGAGAACAATGTTGATAACACGCTCAGTTGTTGCTGGGTGATGTTGGTGTCCTCAGTCAAGGACTTCTCAGTTTCTCAGGCTCTGACAGTGAGAGGGCTGGAGGGGCACAAGAAATTGGGAGGGGACACAGCCAGGCAGCCAGGACAGCTGACCCAAACTGGCCAAAGGGATATTCCATACCATGGGATGGTGCTGAGTATATAAACTGGGGGGAGTTGGCAGGGCCCTGCTGACCGCTGCTAGGGGACTGGCTGGGCATCGGTCAGCAGGTGGTGAGCAACTGTATTGTGCAGCACTTGTTTGGTTTTTTTCGTCCTTCCCTCTGGATTTTATGATTTTATTCCTCTCCCTTTCTCCCTCCTTTTCATTAAATTGTTGTTGTCGTTGTTGTTATTATTTATTTTATTTCAATTATTAAATTGTTCTAATCTCAACCCTTAAGTTTTACCTTTTTCCCAATTCTCCTCCCCATTCCTTGGGGGTGAAGAGGGGGCAGGCAGGCAGTGCGTGAGTGGCTATGTGGTACTTAGTTGCCAGCTGGGGTTAAACCATGACAATTTGTCTTGGCTATAATGGGTTCTTTTGAAATTGTGGTGTGCTTCCAATTATTATTATATTTTTCAGGTACAACGAGAAACTTACTTCACTGAGCAAAATACAAATTTTAATTTTTAATGCAAAAATTCTTCTGATACATAATTTTCAACTTTCTCCTGGGAATGTGGTTATACTGAATATACTACTTTTGATATGACAGTGCAGTGACTTCACATGTGTCATTACTTCTGCAAAGTTTCTTAATCGGTTCTTTCATATGACAATGTTAGTTGCTGACAAGGATTAAATAACTTAGAGCGCAGTAGCGTTTGTTCAGTCTTTGTATCCGTGGCTATATGTCAGTGACCTGCTTTAGCTTTCACTATCACATTCCTTTCATTTGTTACTAGTGCCAAAGTCCAAATAACGGAGAGAAGATCAGATTCCATGTACTATAACCAATCTTACTATTTTTATGACAATACATCTGCCCACTTGAAGCGTGCTTACCTGCCACACAGTGTATTTGCAAGCACTTGTAAATACTTCAAATCTTTTCTTGGAGTCCTGTAAACAAATAGCTTTATGCTGTTCACTAAAACTTATGAGAGTAAGACTAGTTTTCTGAGGCTTAAGGAGTAGTGGAGCCTTTGCTGTTTTGATGTTATACTGTGTGGCACTGAATTTTCTCCTGATGGCATCTTTTTCTCAAACTCACTTTACCATCATGGTAGCAGTTTTATTCATGTATTAGAAATCCCATGTTCTAAGCTTACTATCTGTGCTGAAATCTTGCGTTTCACCACTACTTCTAGAAAAGGTGGCATTTAGACAGGTACATGAACACAAAATAGCTCTTTAAGAGGAAAAAAAACCACACTTGAAGTTGCTTTTTAATCTGTTGATTTGTTTTAGCAAATGCAACCAGTCTTTAGTAGGAACAAAATCCATGCAGTTTTTCTGTGGAATTTGCTGTTTGGTCAGTCTCAGCTGCTTTTGCTAAGAAAAGGGCAATGGTTTCAAATTCGGCCATAAAAGTTAGGTATGTAAACCACTATTATGGCTCTGAATAAGTAACACCATTATTAAACACCTGTAGCTACTCCTGAAATCATTGGACAGAATTATTCTTTGACATAGTATCCGTGAGTTGCTTGGTAGCAAGTCAAGTAGCAAAACAAGTACTTTGTTCATAGTTTTTCTGTGTTCTATCCTGACAGACCAGGCACAAAACACGTCAACACATTAGTAAATGTTTATTTTTGGGTAGCAGTAACTCTGCACGCTTTACCCCATTACTTAAATGCAGCCGAAATAATTTACGTTCTGGAGGAATCATTTTTCACTCCAGCTAGTAGGCACGCTTTATGCAGGGCTGTTTGTTCTGGCCTTGGGTTTTGCTGCATCTGCTGGTCTGTGACAATATGCAACCCAATAGTTGTTTAGTTTCTGGGTTATTCCAGGGTAACAGAAAGTTTCCTGTGCTTATCTCAGCAGTAGGGGTTCGGTTGCTACAAAATGGGATGTGTTACTGTAATTCTTTTAACATTTTTTTCAGTTAAAATACTGTGTGATACCTGATCATTATTTAAAGATGAGAATGTGCTGATCTTCAGCCTCAGAAAGTGGCAACAGTCTGTGTGACCCTACCAACAGGATTCATTTGGTTAAAATTATTCAGGTTTTTAATTTTAACCTCTTAATTAGAATACGGAAAGTTGAAAATAGAACAGTTGCCTTTGGGCATTTTCTGGATATATTTTAAAAAAGAATGAACTTGAGGAATGGCTAAGATTCATATAATAATTTTGAGTGTTAAGATTTCAGTTCTGAGATAGAATACCCAGACATGAGTCCTCAGAGCCAAGAGATGACTGATTTTTTGTGCAAGGGAAAAGTACATACTTTTAACATTATAAAGAGGTATCAACAGCATTATAGGAAGATGCTGACTCTGAAAAATACAGGAATAATGACTTTCTTTATTCTACAGAATATTTGTGATGGCTTCCAAAACCAAAACATCGTAAGATACTTAATTGCTGGATATACTGATATTCAGTACATGGTGTTGCCGGAGGCGTTTACACTTCAGGAGAAAGCTTACATTCTCGTTAATGGGAATGGAGCTCTTCAGACAAAACAAATACTTGGAGCAAATTCTAGACAGTTTTACTGCAGCCCCTGATTGTCCCTGCATGATCATGTTTTATACTGAACTTGAGTATTGTAGTAAAGTTGCTTTGTAAGTTAAAGAACTGATTTGTGAAAGGGTGGAGAAGTGCAAGATGTATGTCTTGTAGCAACAAGGTAAGGGACCTTCTTCTGTTTAGCTTGGTGCCCTTAAGTCATGCCACTTTTTACCACCTGGGTATGACTATGCTGTTCACATTAGCAAAGGGTGCAGTACCTACAGCATGGTTCTGTACTGTTCTAAACTGCATTTGAATTTCATGTCTAAGCATTCTGTCCTCTTTCCAGAAAACAGCAGACTGGGTTTGTTATGGCTCTGAATACTGTGATGAGTTTTTTGGGCATCTGCATTGCAGGAGGCAGCCGTAAAGAAACTTCTTCAAAAACTACAACATTGACAAAATGTCTGCCTTCCTTCAGCTTTGCAGTATTAGGAGGATTGGATTTCTGGATTAGTCTAGCACTTTCAGTTTTTAACCTGAAATCTCTTCTCAGGATTGTTTCTAGACTGTGAGTATTCTCATTGTTCTCTGCTAGATGTGGTAATAGATCACATATTGAAGAAGACATTGAAAATCTCTAGTTTTCAGTTAAAAATTTGTGATAAAATTGTGTAAAATCACTTTTACTTGGGTGTGTTTAAGCTTTAAGAGTTTAATGTCATTTCATTAGTGCTAATTAGGGAGCAACAAGACTCAGCCCCATGACTTTTTTTTTTTACCTTCTTGCCACTGTCACACTAAGCTTATATTTAGTAAAGATTTAGATTTAAATTTCCATGTCTGATGACAGATCATTTTTATAGTGCATTTTAGCAGCTCAGATCAGTACTTCCTTAACTGTGGACTAGTCTGACCACAAACGCCTGTCATGTACCTGCAGCCTCAGGCATGGCAGTGGTAGTTCACTGGAAGCATGCAGCTTCTTTACAGGTTAAAGTTCCCTAGTCTTGAATTTATGCTGATTTTTCCTGCATCATATTTGGAACCTGAATTAATCTGTTTGAATATCTGAAATTCACGTGCTTTTAGTATGTTTTATAATGGGAATGTTTGCCTCTTTGCCATACTTGATGTGAAAGATGACAGTGAAATGTGATGTTTGCAGTCATGTTCCTCAGGCTGCTGCTTATTCCTTATGGCTTGTTTCAGTTTGAGAATACCTTTTTCTGTTCATCCTATGGGTTTTTTAGATCATACTTTATGTAGCAGCTTATGGGTTAAAAAATGAAAGGTCATATGAGTTCAATTCATATGATTGATGACTCGCACTATCCTGTTATAAATTGCAGTGAACCAGCATGAAGCAAATAGTCCAGAGTTTACCTGAGTGTAAAAGCTTTAAACATGTTTGCCATGGTTCCTCTCCAAAAGTAGCCTGACTTTATGCTTTTGTGAATGCATATGTCAGCATATATAACTCCAGTAACCTTTTGATGCTTTGTGTGCTTTCCAGTGGTGAATAGTAGGCTGGTGATGCCCTTGACCTTCAGTAAAGTTCTGATCTTACAGATTTTCAGCACTGCAGAACAATCAAGACTTTGATTGCTTCCAATTTTCACAAATACCTTTGCAGAAATTCGTTTTAACTGTTGTCTTCCTAGAAATGAATGTCTCTTAGGTGTTAAAACTGTGAATTGCTTTGAAATTAACTTCTGGTTTAGATTTTCTGTCTTAGTTTCAGTCCGAGATTTTTTTGTAGAATTCTTTTTGACTAGAAGAGTTATTAGTGCCTGCATGTAATTTTGAAAAATTTAAGATAGTTGGCTTTAGAAGAAACTTGCTAGAGAATAAGCTCTTGAAAAAGCAGACTGTTCTATAAGCAGCAGAGCTGATGAAGCCTACTTTCTGCTAGATTTATGCTCTTTATCTTTCTCCTCCTTCCCTCTACAGTGCCTCCCCTGTCTTCTACCTCTTTTGCTGGCCATGCAGCAGCACATGCCATGGCTGGGGTTGGAGCTGTGTACTGAATGGCTGCTACCTTTTGGAGTGGTTAAGATGTGAGTCTGAATACCTGCCTTTTCTACATAGCAGATATTGATTTGGGTATCTTCCACCAGCTGCTGGTTGTTTTGGGGTGGGATTGTGTTGGGACTTGAAGAAATTTGGTCTTTAGTCTGTTTACAAATCTGCTTAAAGCTAGCAAGCAGATTTAGAAAGCAACCAGCTGAGGGAGTAATCAGCAAGAATCTCTGCTAGAAGTAGTTTAGTGAGTTCTTGATAAACTATTCTTGGGTGGAGAAATTACAAAAGAGCTTCTGTTGCACGGTACTTTGTCTTTCCGTTTTTTTCTCCACTAATTTGCCTGTATGTTTTCACTTGCAACTTAGCTTTCTATCCTCTTTCTTTACTGTGTGAAACCTCCAACCTGATGTATGAGTGCACATGCTCTAATGTAGAGACCATAGTGCTGGACCGTTGAATTGCAGCCACAGCCTGAAGGCTGGAACAAGAGCATCGTGCTGGGAAATGCCGTAAGGACAGCTTTAGAAGGTGCTTTTGTCTGAAGGTTGGAGTAGGTGACCTCCTGAAGTCACTTCCAACCTCAGGTCTTATGACCCTATGATCCTATTACTAGTCAGAGCAGGATGTTTACAGTGGGACAAAGGGTGAGCAGGTACATCCAAATTCCAGCAAACTCCCTGCTTTCATCCATCTCCATATTGCTTGTTGAGATTGACCAGTGCACCTTCCTCTTCCTGGCTTATTTTTGTGGGGTAGGATTTTTTATTTTCTTTTTTCTTATTTTTAGACCTTTGCAGAGAAATGTTCCAAGATTGATCTGTTTTAAAGTAATGCAGTATTTTTTTGTTGGAGATGCAAGGTGCTGATTTATGAAGCTATTATTTGTTTGGAAGGTATCTGAATAGTCTGTCAGTGTAACTTTGAAATAAGTGGCAGACAAGTATCATTAGAGGTTTAAAACACAGATACCACACAAAGAGAAAAGCATAATAGAATGTGGGCTACAATAAGGATTCTTGCTCCATCCTTTTCAGTGGTACAGCTGCTGATACTAGATACCTGAGTTTGTGGCCTTGAAACAGGAAGTCTTGATACATTTTGGAGTAAATGTTGAGGTTGGTGTATCTGACTTGAAAAGATTCTTGCCATCTTTTCTTTATGAAGTTTTACTTTCACCTTTGAGAAGTTCAGCCATATAGAAACCTGACATTAAAAAAAAAAAAAATGGAAAAAAGAGGCTAATACGAAACCATACATCCTTACCCTCACAGTAATTAATCTTCCATTAATCTGTTTTAGCATTTTAAGTCCTATCAAGCCATGATATATAGTTATATTCCTGAAATTATTTCTATAATTTATTTCTGTATAATATTATCCTCAGTTCTTGGATGGAACCTTAGCAATATAGATAAAATCAGTAATGTGTTATATGAACACTGATATTCTAGGCTGTACATAGATTGGCAAAATGTACATTCTTGTCAGAACTTTAATAAAAGTCAACCTACTTTTCGGTACATTTAGATCCAAATAAAAACTTATCTTCCTCGTTCTGAACACATAGAATGTGGAGGGTAGAGGCATGATGTGATTATTGATCAGTTAGCAGTAGACCTTCATGTCTGAAAGAGATTAGTTTCATTTCTGAAGTGTTGCAGCTGGGCAGAAGTTTTGACTTGTCTCTTAGACAGAAGCTGTGACAGGGGACTATTGAAATTAACTGTAATTTAAAGGCCCTAAAAATTTGGTAATAGGATCTCTTGGGGAGAGAGATCTCCATATAGATGGCTTTTCCATTTGAATTGTTTTGTTTTCTAGACAGCTGTGTGGTGTCCTAACAAAAGCCAGTTGACATCCTTCCTATGTTTTTTTTATGGTGCTTTGGATTAAATACAGTGTGAAAAAAAGCTCCTTACTTCTAAGTCAGCTACTTTTGGGTATCCATGTCCCATTCCCTGTATATACCTCTTTTGAAAAGTTTTATTTTTGTCCACTTTCCACTGAGCCAGTTACCTGAAAGACAACCTTTTACATAAACACTTACAGACATGACCAGAAGTTTTGATTAAAATGTAACTGCATGTAGAATATGAGAGTATTTGATGCTTTTTAAAGTTGGCATGAATTTCAGTTCTTTTATGTTCAGTGATCTATTAAGGACAGATTTTATGGAGACAAAGAGTCTTGACTGGCAGTGATTTAACTTCTTACCTGCATGGAATGTTTCAAGGGTTGCTTGAAACATGGGTTAGCTCTTAAATAAATATGTCAATTGGAATGATATTTTTTTATACTGCCATTATTATTATATGAGAAATATTTTTTTATCTTTTTTGGGGTGTGTGTGAAAAATCAAGTTTGAAAATGTCAAATGGATATTTTATTTGTGTAGCTGCCAGCACATTAGCATATTTTCTCCCCTATTAAAGAGCTCAGTAACTAGAATATTCAGAAACACCTCTAGGACTGTATTGGCTGCCTGTGGTTTACCCTGAAACATAAAGGATATTCTGTCTTAACTAATGTAGTTGAGTACAAATGTAGTTTACTGGGGTAGAGGAAATATAGCCAAGACACTGAAATCAATGAACTGGGAGCACTATGCAGTGATATTGCTGATCCCCAGTTACAGTGCAAGACATAGGATTGAGCATGTGCAATGGAAGCATCCTTTTGAAGATATTGAACGAAAAATTAGAGTAGGCAGAAAAGCACAGAAATGTTTTCTGGAAACAAACCTGAGAGAGAATGTTGAAGGGCTCTTGATTGTATGTGCTTATAAGTGTTTCCCATTCTGTAATTCAGTAAACTATCTTTGAGGTATTATAATCATGCCTTTTGTTTATCATGTAACATATGATCTTTTCTTTTTCAGATCGAATTCAGTTGCCCAGGAATATGATTGAAAACAGTATGTTTGAAGAAGAGCCTGATGTGGTTGACTTGGCAAAAGAGCCTTGTTTACATCCCCTGGAGCCTGATGAAGTGGAATATGAACCAAGGAGCTCCCGGCTCTTGGTGCGTGGCCTTGGAGAACATGAAATGGACGATGATGAAGAGGATTATGAGTCATCAGCAAAATTGCTGGGGATGTCCTTCATGAACAGAAGCTCGGGTCTCCGGAATAACATGTCTGTCTATAGACAAAATCCAAATGGATCATGTTTGGTGCCCTCTACGAGGACCATGGTGGTTTGCACAGTTGTTCTTGTGATTGCAATTTCATTAATAATGGTGATATATCTTCTTCCCAAATGTACCTTTACCAAAGAAGGCTGCCATAAAAAAAATCATACAATGGAACTAATATACCCTTTGGCAACCAATGGAAAACTATTCCCATGGGCAAATATTAGACTTCCTACTGATGTTGTACCGCTGCATTATGATCTTGTCTTGCAGCCAAACCTAACTACTCTGAAATTTGCAGGCTCTGTAAAGATAGTGGTTAACATCGTTCAGGTAACTTGGAAGATTGTACTTCACAGCTCAGGACTTAATATCACCAAGGCAACCATTACTTCAGCAGCAGGGCACCAAGCAAAGCCAGTTGAATTCCTGGAGTATCCACTGTATGACCAGATTGCTGTCATGGCTCCTGAGGCTCTCCTTGTAGGACAGAATTATACTATCAACATAGAATATTCATCTAATTTATCAGATACTTATTATGGTTTTTACAAAATTTCTTACAAGGATGAGAATTCTGAGCAAAGGTATGCCCACAAATGCAGCTTCTCTCTTCTTTTACTTCTAGATTGTGCTTTGATTATAGAAATAACAGGGGTTTCTTCTTCTATTGGATGTTTTGTGCAACTGATTCTTATTGAGTGAAATTGACCTTTAGTTTCACAATTAACCTACCTGAAAAATGTCTTTCACGGATGAGCTCATTAAGTGATGACAGCCTTTCCATCAGTTAAATGTAGTGCAGTATAGTGGTTGTAGGTAGTTACAGTGTCCGTTTTTGGTTTTTTAATGTTTACTTTCTCTCTTTGGAAATTCTTCCCACATCTCTTGAGTCTCAAGGCAGGGACAGGGGGAACAAAGTCCCACTATTGTAAGAGAAGATCATGTTTAACGTCATCTGAGGAACCTGAACATACAGAAGTCCATGAAATCCAGTGAGATGCACCCCACAGTCTTAAGGGAACCAACAGATGTAGTTGGCAAGCTTCTTTCAATTGTAAAGTCATGACAGTCAGAAGTCCCCAGTGACTGGAGAAAAGGGAAATATCACACTCATTTTTAAAAAGGGTAAATCAGTGCTTTTTACCAAGAAAATTAATGAAATTACCACCCACCACCACCTGGTTCAATTGGACCTTATACTGGTCATGTACTTAAGAGTGTTCATGCCTTTGTTGAACATGTAATTATCCATGCAGGTTTTCTAGAAACAGAGCACTGTAATAAACAAAAGACAGGAAAAGCAGTATGGGTCAGTCCAGGACCAGCTGACATTTGAAAGACCCACAAAACAACTGCTAAATACAGTAAAAGCATAAAACACAGCTTGTGTGAAGAACTGCTAAGATCTAAAGATTGAAAAAAAAAACCCTGAAATGAGATGTAAAGGAAAAAGCAAGAAAAATCAGTGTTATCAGTGTTACAAATCTTTGCAACAGAGAGTTTTTATATAAATTCCCAAAATATTAATAAGCAGATTTTGTTTCCTGAAAGGGGATGGCAGGACTTAGAATTTGCACCACCAACCCAAACATTTACAAATAGACAACATAGACTTGAAAGTATTCTCTGAGAAGAGGATCATGCTGAGATGGTATTTAATTTCAGTTACTTAAAACCAGACCCTTCATTGAGCTGTTGCAAACTTTTTCAGTGAGACTCCTTGAAGAATAAAACAGAAGCGTGGCAAACTTGGTCATAATTTTTCTCTCTGCAGTGAGCTATGGTATCTACACACTGCTAATATTATTTAAGTTCCTCAATTATTGCTCATCTTTAAAAAAAATTAAACAAAACAAGATGCTTAGTGTAAAGATTATTTCATAGACAGTTAGGGAGCTGTGTACCATAAGAAAGATGTATTTCTGTTCTATTCTTTAAACAAAAACTTAGAATATTTTGTTTCAGATTTAGCAGGCCTCTCTAAGTGTTAACAACAGACAACTAAACCAAAACTCATTTATTTTTCTAAAGTTTGCTCACAATTTGGCTTTGAAGCTCTCTTTATCTAGATCCCAGTGGGTCTATGATGTAGTGCTGAAGTGTACAAGAAAACAAGTTAGCTGCAATAGTTGTTTTCAAATATATGCAAAACCTGGCACATTCAGATGAACTGCAGAACACTTAGTGCGTTCATGAATTGGTCAGCAACTGACCTTTCTCCTCTTTACTCCCATGTGTTCCTGTTGGTCTTCATGTGAAGTAGTCCAAGGGGCTTTCTTAAAGTGATCAAGAATTCTAAGAAATAAATTTGGGTTAAAGGATTGCTGATCTGTTTCAGTTGGCCTGCATCTCTGATGAAGGTGTGTGTATTTTACTAGGGTGCAAATGTAGATAGATGACTGTTCAGATCACCCAGGTAAAGTGCTGTTGATAAACCTTTTTTGAAAGGGTTGTTCCTGAGCTTATACTAAAATGTTTCAGTGTTTGCATTATCATTGGAGAGAATCTATTGCCACTTGGGAAACTGCTGATAAGCTTCAGAATTCAATCGTCATAGCAAAAACCCTGTAATTTGTCTCTGTTGTGGAATGCTTTGGATAATGAAGAATCACAAAGGTTGTAGATTACATCAGAAGAACATGACCACAAGATGAAATAGAGCTAAGTAGCTTATCACAGACATTAAAGACATGCTTTACCATCTAATAAATGGGAATAAGAATGTAGTAAATTTAGAAGGCAAAAATCACTTGAATGATCAGCCCCTTTTTGAATTTCCATGTTTTTTCCTCTCCTTATGTAGCTGAAGCTTTGTTTTCTTCTTCTATTTACTGTAGTAGAAAGAGAATGTATAAGTATTCAAAGAGGAAAGAGATGATCTGTCAGTAAGTTCTTGAGTTTTCGTCCCCCTTCAGTCCAGTGTTACCTGATTTTGTTCAGGAACAGGATGTAGCACATGCCTTAACATGTATGCTTTTCAGTAAATCTTTTTCAGATAACTCCATGCTGATATCATCATTTCCATTGCCTTCCCTGACTCTTCTATGTCCAGGGGCTTTGCGTCTGTATGCTTAATGTCAGCTGTTTTACAAATGCGGGCTACTTCAACAACCTCTGTTGTTATTGCATTTTCTGTATAACACTCAAACTATCAAGCTGCTTTTGCAAGAAAATTTATTTTCTTTTGAAAATGTGTTATATTGCCACAAAAACATAAAAATCACCAAACAGCAAAATAACTCACTGTTGCCAGGTGCAAATTTAAAAGACAAACAAAAAAACCCCCAACAAAAAACCGTGGGCCTTTTTTGTATTTTTATGCAGAATTGTTCTTTGTTTTTCTTCTGTAAAATCTTGGAGTGAAGAAAAAAAGAAAAAGAAACTTACTGCACCATCTTCAAGATTGTCCGTCAGGGGGAAGAGAAGAATAATAAGATGAAAGCAGGCGTGGAGGTTAATCTTATAAATTGTCAGCACTGTGCCTCCTTAGAAAAGTTGTAGGACCAAAAAAGTACAAAAGAAAAGAAAAATCCCCAAAACTAGTGGAAAGCTTGGCAGTAGGTTAACAAAAATAAACCCCAAAATCCAAAACAAACAAAACTGTGAACCACTGTTCTCTCCACTGATTAGCTCCAGTAAATACAAGACTTAAATTGGCAGACTTCTTGTTGAGCTCCCAGGGTTGTCTTGCAGGAGCAGAATATAAGTCAGAGGTGCCCTCTAGGAAAAGATGTAATTTCTGTGGCTAGCTAGTATCAGAATACTGGAGAAGAAGCATACATCTCTGAGAAGTCCTAGCTGTTGAATTAGAGACAAGATGGTGCATGAACTTCCACAGAATCCATCTACTAGCAGGCAAAGGGAGAAGTGTGCGGTTAGATGAACTGTGGGAGCATCTGCAGGAGGAGGCATGTCAATGAGATGGAAAAAAGCTTCCTTGTAGTCCTATTTGCTGCAGAGGTTTCAAAACTCTTATTCAGTGGTCATGCTGACAAATGTAATTTAATCTTGTTTTTGTTCTCCCTCTTGCTGGCTTATATTTTGGTGATTGTTCTCTATCTGTATTATTCCAGGTGTATTCTTCTTTGTTAAGAAGACAAAAACCAGTCAAGCAGATTAGTCCTCAAATAAATACATTTTTTGGGGGTTAAAACCCCCTTTAGTTAATGAAACATTTATGTCACAGCACTCTTAAAACTAGCCAGCTGTAACAAGGTCTTTTACCATCACGTACCAGGTTAACTTCAATAAGTAGCTAGCACACCTTGCCCTGGCACAGCCACCAATCCCCCACAAGGTCTCAAAGGTCCATCTACTCTTCGTGCTGTTTCTTCATACTCTTCATGTCAGTCCCTTTACTGCCTTCTCTTTGTCTCTCCTCATCCAGGTCTCTCTTCCTCTCCCCCTTTGCTTCTTCCAGGTCTCTCTTCATTGGCTGCTCCCCTTCCATGCCCCTTAGAGCTATTTAACCACTCAGCAGGAACCAGCCACAGCTGCACCTTATCCACGTCAGCCAACCTGCCGCCCCTGAAACCAGCCCACAGCTGAATATTATCAATGTTAATTAACTCAGCTTCATTCCTGTACACATTTATTCTAACTGCACAAATGCTGTCATCTACCATGCAGAAAGCTAGTCCCATAACAGGCTGTGACAAGGTTTGGGGGTAGAATAACTGTTCTATTATAAATAAACTGAGGTTTATCTTTTTCGTAATTCTTAATTTGCTTTTTTCTACTCTTCCCATTAGGTGGTTTGCAGCAACTCAGTTTGAACCTCTGGCAGCAAGGTCTGCTTTTCCATGCTTTGATGAACCAGCATTTAAAGCTACTTTTTTAATCAAGATCAAAAGAGATGAGAAACTTTCCACTCTGTCAAATATGCCAAAGGTACCTGCTTTTGTAGAGGAATTTTAGTAGAGCTGCTGCCTAGGTAATCTGCTTCAGTGCTTTGCATTGTGTTTTTGTTGCATTAATGTCCAGGGAATTGACTTGAGCACATAAGCTATGAACTGTATGACTTTATAACATAACTGTCTCTTCCTCAAAGACTTGAACTATGTAACTTCATAGAGAAAACACCTGTCCAATGCACTACACAGTGTAGTATATTATTGTAGGGCCAGTTGAATGGCTGTGGGAGGGGTTCCTGTTGAATGTAAATGAAGCATTATTTTGCAGGAGTTTTGTTGTTGGCATAAGATTTACTTTTTCTTTTCTGTTTGTTGATACTGCACACGTGTGGGCTACTGGAATATCTTTATCATTAGTCTTGTGTAACTAGCAGCAGTCTCTGTGAAAGATATGCCTGATCTTGAAGGATGTCCTTTTGAGCCTAAACAAAGGTGTGTGATTTTTTAGGCTGTTTCTTTGTCTCAGTCTTTACTAGTAAGAGCACCTTCCCTCTGGGTACTCAGCCCTCTGAGCTGGAAGATGGGGATGAGAAGGAGCAGAATGAAGTCCCCACAGTCCAGGAGGAAGCCATCAGTGACCTGCTGCTCCACTTAGACATGCACAAATCTATGGGACCAGGTGTGATCCACCTGACGGTACTGAGGGAGCTGGTGGAGGACCTCACCAGGCCACTGTCCATCATTTATCAATGGTCCTGGCTAACTGGGGAGGTCCCAGAAGACTGGAGGTTACCCAGTGTGACACCCATCTACAAGGAGGGCAGGAAGGAGGATCTGGGGAACTACAGGCCTGTCAGTCGGACTCGGTGCCAGGGAGTATTTTGGAGCAGATCATCCTGAGGGTTATGGAGCAGATCATTCTGAGTGTCATCATGCAGGACATACAGGGCAACCAAGGGCCAGCCAGCATGGGTTTATGAAAAGCAGGTTCCGCTTGATGAATCTGATCTCCTTCTATGACAAGATGACCCACCTAGTGGATGAGGGAAGGACTGTGTATGTTGTCTACCCGGACCTTAGTAAAGTTTTGGCAGCACCTCCCACAGCATCCTCCTGCATAAACTGACTGCTCATGGTTTGGACACCTGCTTTACAGTGGATAAAAAGCTAGCTGGATGGTGGAGCCTAAAGAGTGGTAGTAATGGGGTTACATCCAGCTGGTGACCGCTCATAAACAGTGCTCCCCAGGGCTCAGTACTGGGGCCGGTCTTATTTAATATCTTTACTGATGATCTGAACAAGGGGATCTAGCGCACCCTCAGTCAGTTTGCAGACAGCACCAAGTTGGTGGGGAGTATTCATCTGCTGGAGGGCAGGAAGGCTCTGCAGAGGGAGCTGGACAGGTTAGACCAATGGGCTGAGGTTCAATCAGGCTCAGTGCTGGGTCCTCCGCCTGGGTCACACCAGCCCCACACAGCGCTACAGGCTGGGGCAGAGTGGCTGGAAAGTGCCTGGCAGAAAAGGGCCTGGGGGTGCTAGTTGGCAGCCAGCTGAACGTGAGCCAGCAGTGTGCCCAGGTGGCCAAGAAGGCCAACAGCATCCTGGCTTGTATCAGAAATGGTGTGGCCAGCAGGACAGGGGAAGTGATTGTCCCCCTGTACTTGGCACTGGTGAGGCTGCACCTCGAATGCTGTGTTCACGTTTGGGCCCCTCAGTTCAAGAGGGATGTAGAGGTGCTGGAGCGTGTCCTGAGAAGGGCAATGAAGCTGGTGAAGGGTCTGGAGCACAAGTCTTGTGAGGAGCAACTGAGGGAACTGAGGCTATTTAGTTTGGAGAAAAGGAGGCTGAGGGGGGACCTTACTGCTCTCTACAGCTGCCTGAGAGGAGGCTGCAGGCAGGTGGGGTTAGGTCTCTTCTCCCAGGCAACAAACAACAGGACAAGAGGAAGCAGCCTCAAGTTATGCCAGAGGAGCTTTAGATCAGATATTAGGAAAAATTTCCTCACTGAAAGGGTGGTCAATCATTGGAACAGGCTGCTGAAGGAGGTGGTGGAATGCTTAGGGACATGGTTTAGTGATGGACTTGGCAGTCCTGGGTTAATGGTTGGACTTGATGATATTAAAGGTCTTTTCCAACCTAAGTGATTTTATGATTCTATGAATACAGAGGCAACCCCAGAATATGAATGAGGAATCTGAAGTTCCTTCACATGGATCTTTTCAGACAAAATCTTGTAAGAGCATATCTGAATTTTGTGGTGATGCTTTATGTCAGTAAGCCTTTGGAGAAACCTTTATAGAAGCCTAATTCATTTAGGCAGACCAGCAAGACTAATTTACTGCCTAGTCTGTCTGAACTAGGTCCTCTTTCATCAAAACATTGCCACCATTTGTCACCCAACAGAAACTTATTAATACTGACATTGATTTAACTAATAATGAAAAAAGGGGGGACACATGTAAACTGTGCAGTTTGGGTTCCAGGTGTTGTCAAAAGCTCAGGTGCTGATGTAGCTACCTTGTTTTTCAAAACCAGGCTCATAACTGCAACCTTGTGAAATATCTTTTTCACAGTGCATGAGTGTTTATGTTCCTGTATTTGTGGTAATTCTCAACCATTACTTTTAACAGGGTTGCAGCACTTTAGTTTATGTCCAGGCCTAAGAGCACTTTATTTGCTGCTCTTTTCTTCACTGAATTAAGAAACAGACTGCTGGACAACTCTCCTGTTTTATGTAAACAAGAAATAGTGCTCACTCACTTTCCTCTGATAGGAGTTAGACAAGTGGCTAAGGCAACTTTCAACAGCTTCCATAGTTCTTCAAGCAGAAAAAGTAAACTATGGTTTACCATTGCTGCATATGTACAGCAGACATTGCTGAACTAATAGCACATAGTTGCTAGAAGTCTATTCTGTTCTTCCATGTACCTTCCATAGATGATGGGTACTCTGAAGGACGCTGGTTGGTTCTCAGAGAGACTAAGAGTATTTTTGTTTTCAGCTCTTCCTCTTGCACACACTACTATAGACTGTTTACTGCTACTGTAATGCTGATGTAGCCTGTATGTTCTTTTGCTCATCTCTGATGACATCATTATAAAGAAGATGGGAAAGGATTTTCTTTGATAATTTTCATCTCTGTTAGTTGAGAAAGAATTAACTGGTATACCTCTGGTATCTAGCATCTTGGTTGCCAGCTTGGCAGATAACAATTGGCAGATAGAGTGACGGCAAAATAACGATCAACTCTTTTTCACTGTCATTTGTGGCTGGCTATTGAAGGAAAATGGTAAGGACAATTCAAGAGCAAGAAGGGTGTTTCCTGGGTGCTAGGTGCTACTATTTTGGTAGCAATACCTGCCTACTTTCCTTTATTATGTCTTTATTATTACCATTGTGGTGATAGACTTCTCCAGAAGAATAAGCTAGAGCCCTCACAGTAGCAGGCAGGCATATCTACTTCCTTTGTTTTCCCCTGCCATATGTGGTTGTACAGCATCTCCAAGCTGCCTTCTTCAGTAACTGCTTTGTTGAGCCATTTAATCTAGCTCCTCCATCACCTTCCTTACTTTTTTCTGTGATTTCACTCAGATTTCATGTCTTTTGTGCAAGATGTTTATGCAACTTTGCATGGACAGGAAGAAGACATTTGGGAAACTGCCACGTGTTTGTGGCATTGGGCAAGACTGAGATTTCACATTGTGTCTTCTGGCAAATTATGCAAGTGGTTCACTTGATGCAGTGGACAGTGAGTGTCGGTAGGTAAGAGCAGGCTTTTCAGCTTTCCTGAGAGAATCTGTAGAGAAACTAGTTAGAGCTCAAGCTCTGTGTTGTCAAGAATTGTGACTTAACTGGTCCAGCCAACATGCCTGAACGGGCAACTCTGTATTTCTTGTTTAACAACTTATTATTTGTTGCTAGACAATCTTCCTGTAATTAGTCTGGAAATAGCTGACACTCACACCTCAGGACGTGTAAATTAAATCTGCAAAAGGCAGATTGTTACTTGCCTTAGTCTTGGATCTTCCCCTAACTTCTGCCTTGCATTGGCAGACCTTCAGAGCGTGTGGGGTTCTGTGCTTAGGAAGGAGCTGCTCCCCATCCCATCTGGCCCTGCTCAGCTCCAAGTGATGTTGCAAAGCATCTGGTAGATCTTTTGGTGCTCTGTGGACACTAATGTTGTGTACTTGACGTGTATGCACAATGAGGAATCATCCGCATGGAGAAAACAGTGATGAGCTGCCTTTACTATAAGGTCATTAATGCATCTCTTTCTTCCTCATTACTTTAGGACCCATTTACATTTAAGTTTCTAGCCTTTCTTGCTGCAGAGCAGCATTTGCTGTATTGCTCATTTTCCAAGGAGATAGGAAGCCATTTGAGAAATGAACATTTGTGAGATGTGACCTTGTACCCATTCTATTTGCAGTGAAAAATGAGTTGGTATTGCACATTGGTATCACCTTCAACATCGGTGCTATGAATTTTCCCTGATTGTCACATTAGAGATATACTGTTTGGCTGCTCCTGTACTGCATAGAAAAAAACATCTTTCTCCTACCCATCTTTCTCTACACAGAATTGTTCTTCTAATGACTCATACACTCCAGCATAGTGAATTCCCTTTTAAATGATGTGATGCCTCTCTTGTATCTATTTTTGGTGTTTAAATTCCTGCTGCTTGCCATACCACTTGAATTACTTGCAGATCTGCTTCTTCCACTGCTGCCTTGCATACTACATGTCTTCTGCTCAGTTACCTATAGATGCCATAGACAGAAGAAGGTCCTGCTTCCTTCAGGCTGAGAATTTTCCTTCCTCCCTATCTGCTCAGGCTTTTCCATCACCTGGTTCTCTGCTTTTTAACCCACCTTCTCTGTCTTGCTGCGTTTATTCTTGGTATCTGACCCTTTTCACTGAACTTACTGTTTGTCCACTCTTTTTCTCTTTGTAACGCTTACTGAGCTTGTTATAGTGACAATGTGTCTAAAAGCATTTTAATTTCATCTGCATTTTTTGTTGTTTCCATCTCTGTTTTAAAAATTGGCTGTTACTTCATCTGTATGATTGATACAGATTTGAGAAAACTTCCATATGTGGAATAAAGATAATACAAAAAAAGACATTGAAAGCATTGAGGTCGTATGTTTAGTGCTTGGGATCAAATGCATGTTCTTGTGTCAAAACAACAGGTCAGGTTTATTTAGAATTTATTAAGAAGGCATAAGAACATACAAAGCAAGTTTTGCTAATGGGAAGTACTTCCAAGATAGTTATTTATATGTGTTTATACTGCAAATAATATAATTTTCTTTTGTTTTGTCCTCCAATGTTATACCCTGATAATCTGATACTGTGTAATTCCTCTTTTGTTGTTGTAGGAGATTCGAACATGCAGTCTGTTAATGGGCTTAGCAGCAGTTCCTTTGGGTTTTGTAGTTTGTCAATATAACTTGCACATATGAATTACAATAAAATCCTTATTTTTGTGACTGTACAAATACACACAAGAGTTTCGGTGAAAAATTATTCTACTTTAACAGCATTTTTTGTATCAGTGAGTTCTTTTGTAATGGTACCCATTTTTATATGCAAAGCTTCTTTTAATTGGCATGTTTTTGGGATTTATTTAAGATTTATTGTCCTTAATCTTACAAGTGTTCTCGCACATGCTGAGTTGTTACACTTTAGACTTAGCCTGGGTTAGGTATTCTGTTAGGTGGTGTGAGTCCCCAGTGCAGTATGTACAGGCCAGTGCGTTGATTCTTATACACCTAAAGAAAGAAAGATGAAAAATGAGTAAGGGGATCATGTTGTATAGAAGTGTATTTGCATTGGTGAGTTCATTACTAGGGTACACTTGCTTCTGAAAATAAACCCTTAAATCCCTGTTAGGAAAGCAAGCAGAGCAGATTCTTCTGTAATAACTGTAGGTCTTGGAAACAAGCTGTGTTGAATAGAGAGACTTTTCAGTTTATATATCAGAAGGTTAAATCTGAACATCGTCATTTTCTATAAATACCTACATGAGCAAGAGGTCTCAGAAACAGGCCTTCTCAACTAGCATGTACATTGCTAATATGCCAATATATAGTAGCTGACACACAAGGCTAGAAATAAACTGTGTGTGTGTTAGGCCTGTGGTGTTTTCTTTTGTAGTTTTGTTTGTTGTTTTTTGTTTTTGTTTTTTTAATTTAGGATAACTGATTTTTGAACCGTTTTATCTGCAGCCACAGTAGGTTTTCTGAAATACGTCACCTCTTTATGAAGATGAAGCTCATATTAAAGGGAAATTCAGTGATGGCATTCTGTTCATATACAGTGGTCAGATCAGATGGTTATATTGATTATCTCTTCAGGCTTAAAACTGTATTCCTCTTTAACACTGACAGTTAAATTTTCAGTGGCAGTTAAATGTTAAAGCATTTTTTGTTTTGAAATGATCTTGTCTAAAACTGGAGTTATTGTTGTTCTTTAAGTGTTAATGGTTTCTGGAAACAAATGTATTTAATGAAGTTTTGCAAGGCACATGAACTGCAATCCCTGTCTTCAGACCTTTACTATTCTGTACTAGAGCGCTTTTAACCATTTTGCTGTGTTCTTTGTATAATTTATGTTTGTGAAAGACTATACACATGCCTTTTCCAGGACTATACTAAGTAAAAACTTGTGCACTAAAACTAATTTAAGATACACCATGGTATCTCATGTCAGAAGACTGAGCAGACAGTTACTTTGGCAGTCTGTGTGAGCTGGGCAGGTTTTTACTTTGAACTAACTGAAACCTTAGGTTCTCTTTGCTTTTTGAAATGCAATCTCTTTTGTTTTATAAGGGTGTAAGGAGTTTTTCGTTCTGTTCTTCTAAAATAATGAGTATGCCTGGACACCTAGTTTTGAGGAGCCTTCTGGGAAGACGCAAATGTTTAGCTCATGCAATACCAGTATTTTTAGTAGGTTATGCTGAACTGTGTCTCTGAAATAGCCTAAAGCTGTCTTGAATTAATGCTAATCTGTATGTTGACTTTGGATTATACTGGAGGTTTAAGTGTGAACTATATTAGATTGATGGTTTCTCCAACAATGCAGTTGTCTGGTAAATTAAATCTTGATAAATAGCTTTTAGGTATGTAGGCATAAATGACCCGTGTCTCCTTAAGTTTTGTTACACCATGAGCAGCTTGTGAATATCTTCTATACCACTGAAACATAACCAAAATATAAAGATGTTCTGCAAGCTTGCTTATAAACTGTTCTTAGTGTGAAGTGATTCTTTGATTTAACATTGATTCCTTGCATGTCTTAGTGTTCTTTTGTCTGCATTAATAACAATGTTTTCCTTTTACCTGTAGAAAGCCACTACTCCTGTAACAAAAGGAATTGTTCAGGATGAGTTTTTTGTGAGTTTGAAGATGAGCACCTACCTAGTAGCCTTTGTTGTTGCAGACTTGAAAAACATCAGTAAGGAAACTACTGGGAGTCTGGTATGTTTGTTCCATTTTAAGTTTTTCTTCACCCCTCCCAAGCCAACCAGCTTGATGTGGACAAGTATTACTAGTTATAGCTGAATAGGACAGACTGTTTGGTCTAACCTGAAAAGTTAGACCACGGCATGGTTTAAGCCCCGCCAGCAACTAAGCATCACACATCATACAGTCACTTGCTTACTCCCCCCACCCCCAGTGGGGTGGGTGAGAGAACTGGAAGAGTAAAAGTGAGAAAACTTGTGGGCTGAGGTAAGGACATTTTAATGGGACAGAAAAGGATGATAATAATAATAATAATAACAACAACAATAACAATAACAACAACAACAACAATAATAATGATTATGATAAGAATAAGAATATATAAAAAAAGTGATGCACAATGCAATTGCTCACCACTAGCTAACTGATGCCCAGCCAGTTCCCGATCAGCAGCCCTTGACCAGCTTTCCGACAGTTTGTAGACAGAGCATGATGTTATATGGTGTGGAATATCCCTTTGGCCGGTTTGGATCAGCTGTCCTGGCCTTGTCCCCTCCCAACTTCTTGTGCTTCTCCAGCCTCCTCGCTGGCAAAAAGTCTTTGACTTAGTATGATCACTGCTTAGCAACAACTAAATCCAAACCACAACACTATACCAGCTACTAGGAAGAAAATTAACTCTGTCCCAGCCAAAACAAGGACAGACCACTACTTCCTTTTTTTATTTTTTCCCCTGTGGCTACTATTCACATCTATATTTGAACTGTATTCTGATAAAAACATGTGGCAAGGTCTTTACCAGGTTGAAACCTGATCAGTATACTAAATGTTTCATGTTTGCAGAGAGATGGAAGCAACTATCTATGTGGTGTGCTTCGCTTTGTTTGTAACAGTGAAACTAACTTGCATGGGTTGTCAGTACTTCAGAAGTACTTCATAGCAGAGGCATGTAAGAGAGGAGAAAAAGTCCGAGTGACATATTCTAAGGGAAGTTGTTCTTACTGTGCTTCCCCTTTATTCTGACCACCAAGCAAGATTTGGCTAAGCTAGGGAAGTCCAGCAGACCTTTAGAAAGCACCAAGCACAAGGGATCTAGCAATGTATGAGTAATTGCCAGCTTAAAGAGAGAAACCATAAGAACGGCCATACCAAGTAAGGCCAGAGTCCAGCTAGTGGGCTTTCTGTTGCCAACGGTGTCTGGTAGGCCAAGGGAGACTGTAAGAAGGAGGCATATAATGACATTTTCCACAAAATACATTCTCAGAATGCTTCTGGCAATTAGTGACTGGAAGATTCAAAGAATTTGAGCTGAGTTCACACATAGTAAGTTTATTGTCATTAATGTTATAAAATAGTTTACAGTTGAAGTAAAATTGCTTTGGGTTCATAATGCAATGAGATTTTTCTCAATGCCAGAAGATCCTGTGGTGCTTTTATGTTTTGGTTTTGAGCTTAAAATTTGCAGCTAATACCAAAACCATGCCCTATCTGTTTCAGAAACTTCTGCCAGCTCCTCTTTTACTTCTAAAGCTTTTGTAGCTAGATGTTTTAAATTTTTTTTTTCTCTCTTTGGACTAGGTGTCTGTGTATGCCGTACCAGAGCATCTAAACCAAGCTGGGTATGCCTTAAACACAGCTGTGAAACTTCTGGAATTTTATCAAAGATACTTTTTAATAAACTACCCTCTGGAAAAATTAGGTAAGTTCTATTGATCTTTTTTTAAACAGAAGAAGAAGCCCTATTCAATTCTGAGAAATGCAGAGGAACTTTCATTCTGAAAAGATGTGCTTAAAAAAAAAAAAAAGACAGCATAAACCATGTGAAATAATGTTCTGCAAAAATTATTGAAAAAATAATCATTAAATGTTTGACTGGGTATGAGAATTAAGTGATTCCCAAGCTGGAAAGCTTTTCTGAGCTTTTGACACCAGATTGCTTGTACTTGTACATAATATTAAAGACATGGTTAGTATAAATTTAACATGATGGGCCTTGGTAGAGAGATACAGAATTCTCAGTCTGTAAGCCATGTTCACCAGTGCAGAATCTGCAGTCTGAGTTCTCTGCATGTATTAGTATGGAAATACAATGAAATGCAGTCTTCTAAGACACTATTTCTTGTAGAGGCAGCCCCATTTGCTTGTCACTTTTGTGCATGCAAGATATACGTGCAGTGTCTGTGTAGTGATTTAAGTTGTTTGTGTAACAGTGCTGCTAGAGAAACATGGCTATAAATCTATGGAGCTTCTGTGCCTGAGATGTGAGCATGTGTTCACACCACAGGATTTAAATAATGGGGGGTTTAGGGGTTATATATAATAGAATAAGTAGATTTGAAATACAGAATTGCTTTAACTAGTTTTCAAAAGCTTCTTTGGAATTTTTTCCAGATCTGGTAGCAATTCCTGATTTTCAGTCCGGTGCAATGGAAAACTGGGGTTTGATCACCTTTCGAGAAACAGCACTCTTGTTTGACAGTAATACTTCTTCAGCAAGGGATAAAAGGTCAATAACTGCAGTGATAGCACATGAGCTTGCCCATCAGGTACTACACCGGGGAGGTCATTGTTTAAATGTGGTGGGGGTTTTTGTTTGTTTGGGGTTAGTTGTCTTTGGGCTTTTTTTAAACGTAATTCTGTCTTTAAATTCACCCGTGCTCTCACTATGACTGGGTAGTGCATTGTATCTGTTCAGAATACCTGCAGGTATATTTTCTCCAGTACGACAGGCAGAGTGCAACTCTGTCATTGATGTACTTAGGGAATTGTTCATGCAATAGCATTACCCTGGTTTGGACTGAACTTGATCTTGTCATGTGATAAAGCTGAAGATGGATGGAGTGTTACTGTACTAATTTGATTTTATATCTGAAAAAGAATGATGGTTTTGGCCTTTTGTAGTGGTTTGGCAATCTAGTAACTATGGAATGGTGGAATGATCTCTGGCTGAATGAGGGATTTGCCACTTTCATGGAGTACTTTGCTATGGAGGAGATTTTTCCAGAACTACATTCGGTAAGTATTTTATGTAACTACACTTACTGTACCTTTGCTAAGTTCTAATTTTTAATACTGCCCATAAAGGACTGATACTTATAAACTTACATTGAAATTCACTTTGGGCACCATTAGGATTATACTGTATCTCCTCTACTTTGGGACTTCCATTATGCTGGAAGTGGTTTTGGGGGGGGCTTTGGGGAGGGTGCTTGCTTTTGTGGATCTTTTATTTTTATTTTCTAGTAGTCTACATGCAGTCTTTGTGGTTTGTGTAGGTTAAAGCATTCTGTGCAAAACAGCAGTTGTTAAAAGGTGTAGATGTCTATATATCAAATAACTTAAAATCTTTATACAGAAAGTCCAGGCACATTGACCAAGTTTGTGTGCTTCTAGTAGACTTAGGAATCATCAGAGCTTTAGGCTACTAAATATGCCTGGAGTAACTCCATTCTTTCCATTATCGTGGTATTTGCTTGTGCTTGGATCTGTTTGGGATTCACAAATCAGGGGACCTGATATATAAGTATCATATGGTTGCACCCAATGGACTCTGATAGCACTGAGTTACTCTGATAGTACAAACCGCAGCTCCGTACTTCTCTTTACACATATGGCTGAAGGATGGAATATATTTGGTATAATAAGCTAGTGGTCATTTAAAGTTCACTGAGGTACTGAGTGACCTAGTTTTTCAAACTCTGGAAAACATGAAGGATTCAAGCTTGATCTTTCCAAGAAAGGGATAGGAGCTACTGCTGTAAAGCATCCCTGTCACTGAATACAGGCAATGAAACAAAGAATGGTGGAACTAAATGGAGGGGGCAGTGAACAGACTAATTTTGCATCCTGGGTAAGGGTATTTCCTAGGAGAGGAGATACCTGGGCTCTGGAACCACCTTCGAGGAGTGTTTGTGATTTGCATCAGTTGTGGAATTAAAAACCTGACATATACTGACTGTTTCCTGCTTGCTGGATTGCGTTTTTCTCAGCATTCTGACAGCAGGTTTTGAGTTCTTCATTCACCCTTGTTACTGCATTAAGAAACTTGGGTTGCTAACTTTGTTCGGTAGAATTCTTTCTTGGAGATGGGTGTTTAAAAAGTTTTTAATTTGGCCTAGCTTGGTTGTTGAGTTTGATGGCCACTGAAAGTGTATTTGTATAGCTATTCTGCTTGTTGAGTGTGTATGTAGTGAAGGGAGGACACAAAACTAGTCTAGTGTTTTGACAAGGACATATCTAACACCTGTATACTTAATTCTGAAAGGTGCCTGTCAAGGTGCCTTCACCAACATCTCATTTCACCACGTGGTGATGCCAAAATGTGTTTTGGTTAAAAAAAAATTAAAAAAAATAAAAAAATTAAAAAAAATAAAAAATCACTCAGGACTTCTGCATTCAAGAAGAATAGCTTTAAAATTTTTAGTTTTAAAGGGTGTCTTCGTTGTACCATACACAGATCTTACCTTTTTATTTTCTTTTTGAACTGTACTGTATAGAGGAAACTGTACGCAGAATTGTTTGCTCAAGTCTTCATGAAATGAAACGGATAAATACCAGTACAATCAGCTGCTTTTCAGTGTTTGGTGTTGTCTTGTTCTGGTAACAATGTATTAAATTCATGTATCTTCATTCTAGAAGAAAACAACGAAGATACTTTGGTACTAGGATCACTAGATAAGGTGGTGTTTACATTCATACAAACATCACTATAGTGAGTAATTTCCCAGGACTTAATGCTTTAATATTAAAGCATATGAAAGAAGCCATGCTTTTGTATTCCCTGCCTCCTGTAAATTATCTGAAAACATTGATGAGCAAAATCTGAAATTTGGTACATACTTATTTAGTAGGTACATTTATTTACCCTAGTGCTAATGATGAAGTTTCCTGAGAGAGGACCTTAGGGATCTGGACAGTGATGGAAACTCAGGAGTGAAGTTCCACTGCTAAAATGCGGCAGGGAAAAAGTAGATTTTACAAATGCTACCCTGACAACGTTTTTGCTGCCTCCATTGGCAGGAAGGCAAGCAATGGCATGTTAGACCAATGGAAGAGGAAAGCAGAGACAACTTTTATTATTCTGCTTACCGTGTATGTTTTAGTGTCTTAGACACTTATAGATGTTTCTCTTTTAGGATGAAGATTTCCTTAATTTAATTTTCAAGGCTATGATGAAGGATTCATTGAATTCTTCACATCCAGTTTCTTCTGCTGTTCAGTCTTCAGAGCAAATTGAAGAAATGTTTGATGCACTTTCTTATATCAAGGTAACTTTAAAAATATTTGGAAAATTATATATTAGCCATTGAAAACATGAATGTGGAATCCTGGGTAAGTAAGCATGTACTGACAGTTGTTTGGGGGTGGCTTACACCTAGCACATACAATGCACGATCTCTCAATAGTGTTTCTGAGCATCTACATAGCTTTTAATTAGGAAAAAAATATGTATGTGTATTTGTGTCCTTACATAGTATCCTTCTGCTTGGTGCACACTTTCAGGGTGAAGTAAAATACTTGTGAAGATGTTAAGAGGGGACTAGTAGGTGAAACAAAATAACCAGTTAGACATACATTCTTTTTCTGATAGCAGACTGTAACAACTGCTTAAGAAAAGAGTAACAGCAAGGCACTTACTGAAGCAAGCCCTCCTTTTTATATTCTCTCTACTTCAAAACCCCAGTGTTTTAGACTTCCTGAACTAGTGGCTTGCACCTGGAATGTAAAATCATTTCACTGCATATTCTGGTTGTCTGTAACTTAATTATGATGTCTAGTGAGGGTTGTGTATGAGGTTTATGTTTTTCTTAAAAACTTCACAGTGCCTCACTGGAAAATGCATGAGAGCGAGTATCTCTATTTGACACATTTTCACTGATGTCTTGAGATTAGGTAGTTTGTCCTGTGATTTTGGCAGAATTGAAGGAAAGCCTTTTATATCTTTTGGATTAGCTGTAATTTTTCCTCCCACTGTCTGTGTATGCTTGTACTTTCATCTAATTAGAAACCATGGGAACAGCTAGTGCTTACTAGAAGATAGTCAAATACTACATCTTTCTCTGCTCAGTGGAATGCATTTCCCACAGCTGTCTTGGCTTGTCCCTGTGATTTCTTTTGCAAGTCTCAACTGTTCAACACATGTTGTCTGGCATCCTTCAGTAGTCTGAGGTGCCAAACGGACCTACAATAATGATGTGCTTCCATTTATTTTGGTCTCTTGTTTTCTGAACTACAAGAACAGAGATGTGTAATTTTCAGCTTCCCTTGGCTGTGAGATGGATTTGGTTTCTCCCCCTAAGCAGTATCTCAAAAGGCATGGCTGTTGTTTCATGCTTCAGAGTTGCTGTCTCAAGTAATTCCCTTTTTGGTGAGCTTCTGGAAGCTATGCATGATGCATGATCATCTCTGTAGGCAATTAACTTTAGAGGTAATAATTCTGTCACTGTTTGCCTGATCAACACTCCTCTGTATAATTTTAATGGAAATACTCCATAAGCGATTGGGCTGGAGTTTCAGTCAATTAGTAAAGCATTACATTTGGAGTGTTACTTTATTGCTAATAGTAAGTATTTGCATCTTCTGAATAAAAAGATAGCAACCTACATCTTTGAGTTTAGCAGTTAACGAACAGATGTTTTGCCCTTGCATTGTCCAGAAACAAGGTTTTTCATGGATGCTTTCTATGTTTCAGAGGCTTTCATTGCCTAGCTCTTTATTCATGCATGCAGTCTTTGTATTCCGCTACTCTTGGCCCTTTATCTTAGCTAGCATTCATGGCAATTTGTGTGGGAAGACACTTGCAACACGGTCCCTAAGCAGGTAAGGGTGGTCTGTTACTGAATTGTACAGCTTTCTTTATTTTACTATACTACCAACTGACACAGATTAGTAGGTGGCCTCTACATTTTACTGTCTGGAATAGGAATTATTGTACAAAATTATTTTTAGCCTGGTTGTTTTGCAGACTATCTGTAAACTTAACACTTAAAGGTGGGACAACAATCCACCTGCAATAACAGTGTTTGGGAGGATATGACCTAAGAAGAAGAAACTAATAGAGCTATAGGTTAAGTACAGATACATGGCAGAGAGGAAATTATGACATTATTAAAAACTATAGTAAAGGGTATTCCTGCAGTTTCATGAATAATTAGATTAACCAGGCAGCCTTCAGTTTCAGGCAAGATATTACTTAAATTCCAAAACTTGAATTTGGAATGTGTAAGAACCATACATGCTTTCATTAAATCTGCCTTTTAATTTTTTCTTGATCCTTTCTCAGAAGTAGTACCAAAAATATAAAGCGCACCTTTAAACATTTCATAAGCTGTGGCTGCTTGTCTGCATTCACTTGTACAATATGCAAGTCCTCAGGCAATTTATTTATTAGTGGGTGTTACAGAATTATTTCTATGGAAAGAAAATGGCTTTCAGCTGTGTTTAAAAAAAACAAAACCCACCACCTTTATGTTTACACATTTGTGGCCACTTTGATAATAGAACTACTCATTTACTGCTTTTCTTAACAAAGCATGGCTATATTTAAACAGTGTCAAAATACACTTGGCCTTCTACAGTCAATTGCAGCCTACTAAGTGCATCTCATCTTTTTCCTATGTTTTTAGTTTTTTGATACAGCTGCAAACCATGAGTGTTAAATACTGTCTCACAAATATAGTCCTGTGCTATACAGAAGAGTATTGCTGATGAAATACAGCAACCAGCAGACACTTATCTGTAAGAAGGCAATATTTTTTGAGAAGATGTTAATTGGAAAAAATGTCAAGCTCTCTTAGCCTGTTTTTTAACTATTCTGAGCCTTTGAAATATTAAATTTTTTTTTTCCCAAATCATCTGGGAAAAACTTTCAAGCTGTACTAGCCTTTTTTGTAACTTTATTTGAAGTTTATGAAATACTGAAAGAAATATTTTTCCAAGGCAGCTGAGTGTTAAGGTAATTATCCAGATGAGATCATTTGGGATAAAATCTGCCAGGTTATGAGCTATTCTTGTAGTGTGAAAGAGCTGTAACATGCCTATGCTTCAACAAGTTCTGTAACTTTAATTTACCAATCCTTTTTCTTTTTTTTTTTTTTTTTTCCTAAAGGGGGCTTCACTTCTTATGATGCTGAAACACTTCCTCACTAAGGATGTTTTCCAAGCTGGCATTGAGGTATATTTGCATAATCACAACTATGGATCTGCCCAGAGTGATGACTTGTGGGACAGCATGAATGAGGTATCATCTTTGATACGTTGTTCTTGTTTTTTGACTTCTCTGTGTTGTCAATTTTGATTTATTTCCTTGATAATAGGCTTAAGTTAAGTACTCTGAAGTTCTTGCTCATCATAATCCAAAGTTCTGTCATATAGATATGGAGATTCCTGTAGCTTCTGGGACTGCACTGAGTATCATCCCAAAAAAGCACTGGAAGTGGGTATGCCCTACTATGCGTATCTACACATGTGGACATGTCAGTGTATATGTAGCCTCTCTGGAGTTGCATTGTTAGTGTTTAAGACCAGAATAAAAATAGTCATCTTAAATGCAGGACAAAACTTTACTTTCCATGAATAGCTGAATCCAGCCTCTGTAGAGGTCTTGGGATACTCTCTAGTAGTGTAACTGTTTCAGTGATAGCTTCTGTTTCAACAAGTGGTGCTGGAATTGCAGAAAAAACAGATTGTAGGGGACAATTTGGTTCAACAGCTCTCCAATGGTAAGGCAAGCATAGGGCTGGTTCTGATTAAAGTGAGTTGGCAGGAGAGAGTTAGGGAGCGAAAAAAGCAAGGGCACTTTGTGAGAGAGTAGGGAGAGCAAGGGGGAAAGTCAACAAGCTGTGGAAGCTGGGGAAGGCAGCAGCGGGCATTGCTGGCTGCATCTCATTTTGTGCCTGAGTGTTTGGTTTGTTTTGAGATTTTCTTGCACGTAAGCGTTATTGCTGTTAATTTTGTGTTTTCACATAGCCTACACTTTTGCATGCTTTCATAGTCTCTTTTTCCAAAGACTCATGGTCTAGCAGGACCGGACTGGAATTACAATTATTTAGTTTACATTTGTGCTTTTATTATTTTACTTCTCTGAGAAGGTATCAAATTTTCTGCAGTACTTTCTTTTTCTGATTTTCACCTGTTGTCTCTCAGAATTTACTGAAATCTACTGTCCCTTTGTTTTAGTATTCTTTCTGTCATAATAATTTTCTTTTTATGTCTTGAATTCTTAGTTTCTCTTGCTTTCTGATAGTCTTTCACATTCAGATTCTTAGCCAGACTCTGTTGTTTAACAGTCAAATCTAGACAGGCTGCATCTCTGATTATTTTCTCTGCCCTTGGTATCAAAACTTCATCCATTCTAGGGACTTGATGGAAAGTCTTTGATCAATAATATCTTCATGCAGTAGGTGTCTGAATAATTAAAATTATTGAACTAGATGAATCTGAGCTTATACAAAATATTGTGTACCTATCTGATCTTTGAGTTGACTGATACCATTATTAGGGCCCTTGGACTTTAGCCAGTGAGATACCAGATCTGTTAAAAGTTTCTTTCAGAGTTTTGCTTCATAATACAAAAAGCCATGTCTCTGTCTGACTTGCTGATTCTTCTCCATTTTAGATGCAAATTATTTCACTGTCTTCCTTATGACAATTAAACCATTAGTATTATCATGTATTGAGATCTTTGATATCCTTTTTGGTTGTTTCCCATATTTCTAGTAATAGTAAAAGCAAATCTGTTATATTCAAGAAATTGACTGGCTTTTTTTTGTTTTGCTCACATTAATTATGCCTAGGCTGAATGTGTTTGAAAATTCCAACTGTAAAAGTGGCCTTTTCTTTGATCATGAATTTTTGCTGTCCACACAGCAAAATGCACAATCATTTCTTAAGTCTTAACCTTCACTGTGGAAACTGACAATCAGAGTGAAGATGAGAAAACTGCATGTGAAGTAAAAGAAAAATCTGTAACACAGCAAGCAAACTTGTTGTATAGCTTGCCAAGAAGGAGGAAGGATAAAGTAATTTTCGTGTTTCACTTTCATTGGAGTTAGGAGCTCCTGTTCAAAGAAGATATGTCAATAAAATCAATTAATGTCAATAATTTTTTGCTATTATGAAACAATGAACCTATAACTTCTAATAAATTGGTTTTAATTTCAGGTTATTGGGGAGAGTTCTATTTTGGAATAAAAGTATTCCAGTGGAGCAAATTTAAAATGTACTCATGTCTCTGTACAGATTGACACAAATGTTTCTGCCAGTCCTTAGGTGGCTCACAATGTTAGCAGAGAAAGACTTAGATGCAAAACAGGCAAGCTGACAAGGTGCAAGTAATGGACTTAATTGGTTTTCTGATCTCTTCACATTCCTCTCATCTTGGATTTGGGGTTTTTTTGTTTGGATTTTTTTGGCTGGCTGGCATTGGTCTTACAAATTTCTTGATGATTTCAAAGTGTGACAGGAAGGAAATAATAGATAGTGGCAAAAGAGAGCGAGAGCATGAATTTGTCCGATCTTGGGCAATTTATGAAGAGATTTCATAATGTAACATTGTAGTAACAATGATAGCTTATGATAGCGAGATGGAAGAAGAGGATTTAATAGTGGGGTTTGGGAGTATGTAAAAAATTAAAACCCATGTAGACTCCAATTTCTATAAATTTCAAGCCTGTGATAGAGAATTTCTTCCCTGGAATTGAAATTTCTACTTAAAGTTTATGCTAGTTCTCTACATAAATAATGTAGTATTTTCCCATGAGGTTAAACTGGATATGTTATTGTTGGCTTGAACAAAGAACAGAGTGCAGTAAGATGCTGATGAGGTAAACTAGAGAAAGACAATGGTATGGATTGCTCAAAGGTAACTGTAACTTGAGTAATGATGTATTAATTTCCTTATGTTCCTGATAGCTCCTAAAACATATTTTTTCAAGTTAGGTGACATACTGTTTTTTTCAGGTTGGATGATCATCTCTGCTAATAAAGAGACAGTCATATATAGGCATTGTAAAGTACTTGTCCCTTGGTGGGATGTTATAGTACAAACAGTTCCTGAAAGATTAGAAGTTGGAGTTTAAGCTATGCAATAGCTGGTAAGTGGGAAGAACTGAAAAAAAAGAAAAAAAAAAAAAAAAAAAAAAGAAGAGATGAGGTATATGTTGGTTTTGTTGTACAAACACCTTGGCTTTAATCCAATTCCTAGTATTAATTTCAGAAGTAAAGTAGGTCTTTAACCCGAAACACCCACTTAACATCAGAATACCAATAAGGAAGGAGAAAGGGTAGAGGGGAGCCTGGGATCTTACTGTAACCTTCTTTTCTGTAACATTCTTTTCTCCAGTTTCATGATGTACCAGTTCAATCTACCTGATGTTTCCAGTTTGTCTTTCCACTGCTTGGCTAGGACTCCCTCAGCTTAAGAAAACAAAACCTGCTTGCTCCCCTGAGTTGTTGCTTATAAAATTTACAAGCTCAATGTCAAAGTGATTGTTTACAGATGCAGAATCGTGCTACTACTTACTTGGTAAATTAAGGATGAAGGTTTAAAAATGTTCTTAATTTGCTTTTTGCTTGTTCCATTATGATTTTTTTATTACAGATTACCAATGGGACACTAGATGTAAAAAAGTTGATGAAAACTTGGATTCTGCAAAAAGGATTCCCTTTAGTCACTGTTGTCCGAAAGGGAAAGATTATTTCTGTACAACAAGAGAAATATTTGTATCGTGTGGAACCAGAAAACTGGACATCAGATGCAAGGTTATTCCCTTCTTAATACTTTTTAATCCATTAAAATTTACCTGCAGATGTCTTTTTTGTATCTTGTACATCTTTCTCACTTGTATTCAGGGGTTCTAGTATTTTCTTTGAAAGCAGATAGTAGTAGAGAATTTGGCGCAGAAATTTGTACATCTAGTATCTGCCTGAAGATCCATGTCTGTTTCCAGCCAAGCAACTGGTAAAAATTTGTGGCATCCTTTGTAAGCTGAGTTTCTTATTTGCATCCTTTCCTGAAGCTTTTGTGCTTAAGATGATGAGTTGTGGTAAATAGTAGAATGAATTCTTCCATTTTTTTAATACCAAAAGGCAGATCTCACAGGTGAAGTTTTCTTTTATTTCAGAAAGTTTTGTGTGGTTAATAAGAAGCTGAAAAAAGGTGGGCTGCAGAAGTTACAGGTGTCTTGCTTTAGAACCTCTGCTCTTTACTGCCGAAATTCAGTGTACATTTTGGGCTTTGTTAGAGAAAATTAGAGAAGCTTTCTTGGGTAAAAATTTTAAGATGACACTGATGCATGACAGCTGATGGCTGAAAATATAAGAGAGGCAATATCCATTGTACCAAAAACTAAAACAAAGTACCTATGCAATTACCGAAGAAGCAAAGTTGTAGCAGTTGCTAATTGTAAAAATTAATTTAATGCAAATATGTCTTATATTATAAACCTTACTGTATTTTGTAACAAACCAAAATACATGTTTGAATCCTTTTGAGATTTTGGTAGTTTTATTCAGTTATTTGAAGCCTTAACAGGAACTGAGTCCTTTACATCATCTTGCAGAATCAGGCCTGTGAAAAGAATTTATCTCTTGAAATGTTGGGATTTACAGGGCTTTGTTTTATATTTATTATGTGGATGAAGGAAAACAATGTGTCGTTGAAAGGTAAAGAAGAAAGGAAGGATTGTTAGGCTTAATTATTCTTTTTTTTCTAGTCAATGTCAATTTGAGGAGGGCATTAAAAGCTTTTGAAGAAGGGTGCTCTGTGTGAGTCATGTGCAGAAGGGGTCCCTGTCAAAACTGGAATGCGTATGTGCAGCTTGTTCCACCTCACTCAAAGTTGTATTTTCTCTAAATAGTCAAGTCCTTATCATCATGATGAGCCACCTTAGCATTTATTCTTCCAGCTTGCAGTTCACTTGAGACAGTCTTTGTGGTATGCAAACAATTATGGTTTTTATTACTATGATTTGGATTTTGAGTCTTGTATGTGAATTAACATAAATTGTTTTTTTTAAAAAAAACAATCAACTTGTAAAATTTCATGAAGACAGAACATTGGACTGAGGTGAAAATAATACTGGCTGAATGTCTGATGCAGCCAGAGATTTCCTGTCCATATGACTTTGGACAAGCTACTTAGCATGATGAAACTGAGGAAGAAGTACTAGGAAATGTGGTGTCCCTCAGAGTTCCATATTGGGACTGGCCCTGTTTAATGTCTTCATCAGTGACATAGACACCAAGCTGTGTGGTGTGGTTGACATGCCTGAGGGACAGGTTGCCCTTCAGAGGGACGTGGAGAAGCTCAAGAAGTGGACCCATGTGAACCTCATGAGGTTCAACAAGGCCAAGTGCAATGTCCTGCTCCTGGGTCAGGGTAACCCTCAGTATCAATACAGGCTGGGGGATGAAGAGATTGAGAGCAGCCCTGCGGGGAAGGACTTGAGGGTGCTGGTGGGTGAAAAACTAGACATGAGATGGCAATGTGCACTGGCAACCCAGAAAGCCAACAGTTTCCTAGGCTGCATCAAAAGAAGTGTGGCCAGCAGGTCAAGGTAGGTGATTCTGCCCTTCTATTCCACTCTGGTGAGACCTCACCTGGAGTACTGCATCCAGCTCTGAAATCCTCAGCACCAGAAAGACACGGACCTGTTGGAGTGGGTCCAAAGGAATGCCACAAAAGTGGTCAGAGGGATGGAACACCTCTCCTGTATGAGGAAAGGCTGAGAGTTGGCATTGTTTAGCCTGGGCAGACATTTTAATAGGACCCGTAGTGATAGGCTGAGGGGAAATGGTTTTAAGCTAAAGAAGGATAGATTCAGACTAGATATAAGGAAGGGATTGTTTATGATGGGAGTGGTGAAATGCTGCAACAGGCTGTCCAGAGAGGTGGTAGATACCCCATCACTGGCAGCATTCAAGGTCAGGTTGACGGGGCTCTGAGCAACCTGATCGAGTTGAAAATCTCCCTGCTCACTGCAGGGGGGGTAGAGTAGATAACATTTAAATGTTCCTTCCAACCCAAACCATTCCATGATTCTGTGAAATTTTCCCACTTCTCAACACAGTGGGAATAAAAAAATAATTACTGTATATGCTGTATATGTATTATTTTATCTATTCTGATGATATGTGTCAGATTTATACTTTATCATTTTACACATTGTGCAGTGGTTCTAATACTAATAATATATCAAAATACTTAAAAGTTAAAAAAACCCACCCAAAACAAAGAAACAAACCCATCAAGACAAAAAATGTGTGTGTAGTATGTCAGTAAATATTTGTTTCCTTTGCAGTTATCTGTGGCATATCCCTCTCACCTACAAAACTAGTAGCTGCAACTTTACCCATTGTACTAATGCATATTTACTGGACCAAAAGTCAGGTATGTGACTCAAAACTTTAGTAGCAAGTTACTTATGTGTTACAGTTTACTGATGTTTCTGAGTGCGCACTTGTGTAAGACGTGATGATGAAGGCATACATAATACAAAAAAATTACAGAGATATGGAGACAAGCAATCATTAAAAGGTTGGTTCCCTATAGCATTATATGTACAAATAAATGGCAGCAACTGGGGCAGAAGCACAGGCCTGGAATTTGTAAAACCCCATACTCTCTTCATCCCAGTACACATCCTTTAGAGAGTGAGTAATGGGAGAGTTGCTTTGCCAGTGTACTGAAATGTGAGAAGGTCACTTTCCACTGAAATATGATTTATTGCAACTGAAATGATTAAGTTTTTGAGAATGCTGTTGTAGAACTTGAAATGCTTAGATCTTTTCACATAAACTCTTTTGGTTTTGCTGCAGCGGCTAGTTTGAATCTTAAATTGCTAGTCTATGGGGTTTTGTTTATTCAGCTCTGTTTTTTTCCTTGCCAGGTGGATAGTTACTATACACCAGGGGTCTTCAAGCTATGGCCCGTGGGCTGGATACGGCCCCCCAGGGTCCTCAATCTGGCCCCCGGTATTTACAGACCCACCTGCCCCCCCCTGCCGGGGCTTGGGGGGTGAAACCAAGCAGCCGCAGATGGCTGCCTGCCACTGCATCCGCGCCGGCCCCTGGTTAAAGTGTGAGGACCCCTGGGCTACACTCTTATGTTGTATTGTGCTACAATCACTTTGGCTATCTCTCCACTGACTTGAATAGGTTTTTGCATTTTATTGAAGCAGGTCTGACTCATCATCTTATGTCTGCTGATGAATTTTTTTTTCACCCCTGTTAAAGAGCATTTAACTGGCAATTATTTTTAATTCATAAACTTATCTTGCACCTCTGCTTTTGGAAATAAAGCTGTACAAATTTTAAATCGAGTTCTTAGAGCTGATCTTGAAATTTTACTGTTCACTGATTTTTGTGAACTGCCACCCCTCTAAAGTGACTTTTGAAGTACTGTAATTAAAGGAGATAATTTTGGTTTATGTCATTCTGACATTGGTTTTACAAAGCCTTCATGGTATTCCTGGCCTTTTTCATTTGAGATAGAGTTAAAAAAAAAACATTATGACTTATCAGAATGGAAGAACAAAGCTGTTCAATTGAATGTGTTCTTGATCTTACTAAAACTAATAGGTAAGTAGCCTGATTGTATCATTTTTATTTCATCTTAAATCGCCTTGTTAGTGGTCTTATGTTGATCAAACCAATTCCTCACTGACTGTAGAAACTTGGATGTGGAAGATAGGAGTAGGAGAGATGTACAAGAGAATTTCTAGTAGTATAGTTACTAAATTTCAAAGGCATTGTAGAAGCTAAGTAAATTGACATTTTTGGCAGTAGTTATAGAATCAGTTGAAAGGAAGAACTTTTCCCCCAAACCTCTCTTCTTGTATCTAGTTGACTTTGAAACTAGAGTGTGGCCTCCTACCTCTTTAATGCTGTCTCCATTTCTCTATTTCTTTATATGAAGTGTGTAACTGCTTTTTTTATATATATGAAAGTGGGCAGAGAGGAGATGGGGTTGTTTGAGAGGAGAACTGGACAGAAGAGAAAAATAACTGCACTAAGTAACGTACGTATGGATACAACTCAAGGCAGATTGTGATACTATTCATTCAATCAGATATAGGAGGAAGGAGGAAGTACAACCTGGAATTTTGGAGCGTTCTCATGGAACCTTTGTACTGGCTATTCCTTCTTCACAGCAGGGGGATCTAGTGGGTGGAAAAGGATTTATTGACTCTCTGGAACTGGTCTGCTTTATAGGTTTGGATTTGAATGAAATGTTGCTAAATGTTTGTTTCTACTGCTAACTGATTGTCTTCCATTAGCTGTCATTGAACTTCCGGAAGAGGTGGAATGGATAAAATTCAATGTGGACATGAATGGCTATTACATGGTACACTATACTGAAGACTGGAAAACACTGATTGATTTGCTGAAAAAAAACCACACAGCTTTGAGTCCTAAAGACAGAGCCAATTTGATCAACAATATCTTCAACCTTGCAGGGTAAGACTTTTGTATTGGAAAACATAGTTTATATGTGTTTAAAGTTTTTTTTCCAAGTAAAAGAAGATCAGACTTGAATTCTAGAGGAGGCTGCTTCAGAGAAGTTTTAATTCAGTCTATTAGCCTATTGAAACTCTTCAGCATTCACTTTTTTTTTTTAAAGTTATTTCACTGATTCTTCCATATTGTTGCTATATGTTATTTCTCTGTTCTTTATAGCAACATCCATTTATTTTCATCACAAAGAGCCACATGACAGCTTCCATTTCTGGAAAATACTGTTTTCTTTAGTGTCTGATAGTCTGCCTAGCAGACTATTTTCCTGTACTCTGTTGATGACTATGCTCCACTTTAGAGAAGAAGCTATTTTCTTCTCAAATTTTTACTGGCTCCCTCTTTTCTTTCACCACAGCCATCAGAGCAGGTGAGGCTGAGCGGTCTGGATGGCCTCTTTGACAGCTGCTTCCTATCTGAGTACCCTTAGTTATGATAAATATTCGCAGACATCATTGTCACACTTCCTTATCTATCTTCATTTTTATGAATTGAAGACATGGTAGTGGCCATTGTTGGTTTGTTACTGTCTTACTAATAATATAAAAATCTCTACATCTAAAGTGTTTCTTAGTTCCTCCCTCTATTCACCTATCCCTCTGTTAATGTAATGGAGAACATCACTTCTGATCTTGTTTCAGAGAGTGTTTTTGTTTTGGAAGCCATTTTAATGTTTGTATTCATTGACCTATAGTCTAGGAAAAGTGTCTCTGGAAAAGGCCTTTGAACTGATTGATTACCTTAACAAGGAGAACAGCACTGCACCACTCACTCAAGCTCTGTTTCAGCTGAGCCTTATATACAGCCTTTTAGAGAAAAAGGGTGAACAACTACTGGCAGCACGAGTCATGGTATGGTTTAGTTTTATGTAGTTTTCTGTAAATTTTAATTTGAAATAATTAGCCGTAATGTTCTTTATAATTTTTAAGTGTTGACTGTTGAACATATTCAGTAATTTCAGTACTTACGTTGGATGAGGATTCTAGACAGTTGCCAGCCTTGCCTGCTTTTGTGAAGTAGCAATGACCTCTTACTGAAATGCAAAATTTTTGGGATCTACTTCCTCTTGTGCCCTGCCCCCTCCCCAGTCCCTCAATGTTTTATAGGGAGTGTAATGCAGTGGGAACACAGTGGTGTCTGGGGATTTGCTATACTGGCTGTAAAGGTCAATGTAGTACAGGTATGTAATTAAACAGAGTCCATGACATTTTTCTAGTACAGAAAATTTATTCCCAAAATTATTGGAGTGGCTGGAGATCATAGATCTAATTACTTTGTCTAAAGGTAGTGGGAAAAATATTTTCTGTAAAAACAGGAACACATGAATGGTTGTCATTGTCCCATCCAGCTGTGCGATAGATTAACAACATACAGTGCTATAGACTTAGCAATGAAATCCACAATGTAGCCTCAGTTCTTGCTGAGGAAATGTCTCTCATTTCTCTGTTTACCTTCTTAGTATGAAGCCTCCTCTCCATGTTCATCTATGGGTTTAAAATTACCCTTGCTGCTTTACCTTATAGAATGTCAGCAAAGGGATTTAATTTAGAAAGAAAATTATTAAACGATAGATAAAATAGCAGGTTTTTTCTTCATACTAGGTAAGGGTAATTAGTCAGTGCTTAAGGAAATTTATAAGAAACAAAAACCCCCACTACTATAAGAAATTTCCTTATTTAGTATTTATTCAAAGGTTTTACAGATCCAATGTGATACACAGTCCAAACTACAGTTTGCAATGGAGTGTCTATGTTTAAGTTCAAGTGTTTCAGCTGGGGTGTGGGAGCTGGTCAGGCACCTACCTAACTGTGGTTTTGGACCATGACAAAACTGCCAACATGTAAGGGTGTTCAGTCTACAGGTGAAAGTCAGTTTGTTTGTGCTCAAGTGAAATGTAGTAACTGTTACTTGATGGAGTTAAAAGTAGTTAAACATACAGGAGATGTAGTTAGTTGAGATAGTAAGCTGACGGCGTGCAAGTCTGAACTGTAACTTGGAGTAGTCTTCTGTTTGCATGTGCAATTTCAGATGTACACTTGGCCCATCTTTCAGAGCTGTGTGGTATCTGATACTTATTCATCCAGATAAGAAATGGTTTATGTAAATTGGGATAGGTAGATGGAGAACGACTATGTTTTAACTTCCATGGTTTTAAAACTTTACTTTTGTTTTCTTTTTTTAAGACCAGTTTTGCATATAAAAAATCCTCTTAGAGAAAATTAGCTATTACTAATAATTTTCCCTCCTATAGTATAGAATAGAGCATCTGCTTGGAGATAAAATTGATCAACAGCGTTGGACAGATGATGGGACCCTGTCTGAACGAGAGCTCCGGTCGACACTGCTAACTTTTGCCTGCACCCACAATATTAGGAAGTGTAGAACTACTGCCACTGAGATGTTTGAGAAGTGGATGAAGTCTAATGGAACAATGAGGTACCACAAAAACTGGGCTTTCACTTCTTTTATTTACCTGTTTCCCTGTTACCTTGCCACCATAGTTTGGGAGAAAAAAACCCAACAAACAAAACAATCAAACAAAACAACCCCCACACCACCACCACCAACTGAATATTGATAAAGCACTTCATTCTGTCTTCGACTGTTCCTCATGTAGAAGTAATTGCTGTTTTCAGATGAAAGGGAGAACTAGTCCTAGAATTTAAGACTTTGTCTGCAGTTTCATTAAGTGTGACTGCGAAACCAGCCACAGATTGCTTCCATCTGCATTTCCTAAGGTGCATGCTCAAGGAGGATTACTTAGCAATGTCAAAGCATACTTTTTTTATCTTGCAGAACTCATTCTGTTCTGGATTCCTTGCATTTTGAGCCACAGAAAATTACTTAGATTTTTGTATAATTTACCCTGCTTTCACGTGACTAATATGATTTGTTTTTTCCCAGAAACTTGAAGTACTAGATTGGCATGAATTCAATCCAGCACAAACTTACAATTGCTACAGAATTAAATTGCTCAAAAGACAGCCATTTCTTTCGAGCTAATCTTTAATTTTGTGACTTACTTATTTTCTCAGATGAGCATTTTCATGCCTCTCTTTTGGTTTTTTGTGGGTGGTTTTTTTTGTTGTTGGTTTTTATTTGTTGTTTTGTTTCATTGTTGATTTTGTTTTCCCCTGTAGTCTGCCTAGTGATGTTATGAAAGCCATATTTACAGCTGGAGCCAAATCTAGTGATGGCTGGGAATTCCTTCTGAAGTTGTACGCCTCTACGCTTTCTGAAGCAGAGAAGAGCAAAATGATTGAAGCCTTGGCCAGCACAGAAGATGTCAGAAAGCTAATCTGGTATGAAGGAGCCAGAAAGCTGTATGCTCTGTAAATGAAAAGTGTTAAAATCTTCTTTGGAAAAATGTATTTCCTTTTTTATATTATTGAAAAAATTTCTGATTGCTAAAGAAAATCTATCCACATGTTTTGTATAAGCTTCCATACAAATATAGAACCTGGTATTTTTCACTTTAAAATAATTTGCAGAACAGAGTAGCTCAAAAGGCCAAATTCTGAATATGCATAAAGAGGAAAAAATTGAAAAAGTTTGGGAATGCAAAATTACAGATTTTTGGTAAAAGTAACAAAATTGCAGGTTGTTCTATGGAGTCTTAAAAGATTGGTATATCTTTATAACCAAGATAACTAGTTAGGTTTTGATTTGTTTTGAGTTCTGTCTTTCTCCCTCTTTTCCTCTCTTCTTTCTCTGTGAAATTCTGACCTTACATTATGCTCCAACACCTCTCCATAGACCAAACCGCAGTACTGCATGAAGGACACCAAGGTTGTCTGGCTATGTGTGATTCTTGTTACAGCTTTCCTTTCTAAACATTTCAATGTATAATGTTTTCTTTTACAAGTCCTTAGAATTTGCTTCCTCTTTTCCAATGACAATGAAAATTCAGGTACTTGGTTTAGAGCTAAGGTCACTGTGGTACTTGGAAACTGAAGGTAGATAAGCACAGTGGCTGTAAAATGGAGCATCAGTGTGTTCCAGATGTCAGAAACTGCTTGCTATTTGACCTATTATAGAAACTTTTCCATCTAATTCAGGAGTATCAGAAGAATCATGTGAAGATATGAACAGAAGCTTTTTCCTGTCTCTCTTCATATGCTTTTTTTTCATAACTATTTTAGGTTAATGCAGAACAGCCTTGAAGGAGAAGTCATCAGGACACAGGAGTTTTCACATATCATAGCAACTGTTAGCCAGAGTTTTCCTGGGTATTTGCTGGCCTGGGACTTTGTCAAAGAGAACTGGGAAAAACTTACACGAAAGTAAGTCTTTTGATGTAGCTGAAACTTCACACTCACAGTGGCAAAGCACCTGTTTGTTTCTTTCAAACACAAGATAATAAATAGTTGGATTACTGTAAGAAGATGTGTACTAAATTGTAAAGCCTGTTTTAAAATCTTATTTTACAAAATAACTTGGATCATAAACTTTGAAGTCTCCAACTGCTGATGGGACATTGGAGTCTTCTAGAGATTCACAGCAATTCTAAAAAATCTAGATTTGAATTTCTGTTGAAAGCATGCTGTCTCTAGGATGATTGCTGCGGATGCAGGATATTTATGTGGATCAAATGCATTCAAAAGTAGACCCAGGGAATTCATTTAGCATTTATTTGTTCTGCCTTTTTACAGCAATCCCAAACTAAAATAACCAAAAAATCTCACTTGCTTCGGATATACATGTTCTCCTTATGTGGCTTTGAAGGGTACCCAACAGGAGAACTAGCCTGCAAGTCTTCAGGAAGCTAACAATACGTGGAAAACTGTATTTCTAAATCCCAGTTTTGATTTGGAACTGTTTCACATTGCTAAAAACCTTCTTCTGGATGAAACTTTCTGCTCTAACAAGCTCTCAATAACCAGCACTACAAAATTTCTTTGCTTGAAATGAAACCTGGTTGCAAATTCAATTACTGTAGCATTTTGGAATACATAGCACAGATACAGGTCTTAGTATTCAGTATGGGGGGTCCTCAGTTCTTTACTATTTCAGCTGTGATAGAAGTTTGAAAATTTTCCATTTCTTTTGCTCTGAAGTTCAATTTTTAGAGTAGTAGGGAACTAGAGGCTTGGACTTCCAAAATCTTTTATCTCTTTTGAAAAATAAGATTTATAATCTTGAACTTAAGTGCTTTTAACCATTTCCAACTACTAAAACAAAACCCAAAACCCCAGCTACTAAAACAAATAAAGGTTGTGTACGTACACTGAACCTGCATCTTAAAGTCGCTCCTAGTTAAAAATAACTTTTTTGTTTGTATTTCAGGTTTCACCTAGGCTCATATACTATCCAGAATATCATTAGCTGGTCAACTTCTCAGTTTGCAACAAAGGCACATCTCCTTGAGGTTGGTGTCTTAATGTACCAGAGAGGGATATTTTCTAGTGCCAATGCTGTCTTCATGTAATTAAGGGACAAGAAAAACACAAGTTATTTCTGTCCTTAAGGCCGTTTTGCAAGGATATACATCTATTGCTTTCCCTATTTCTCACATGGCAGACAGATTCATAAACATTTGGAAGATTACATACTGAGTCTGTGGCAGAGTAACATATAGAGTTGAACCCAGTTATCTGTTTTCCTGTTCTCTGAAACACACTGTCTCCCAAAATAATGATTTGTTCTAGATAGAATTTTGGTGTAGATTTTGCAAACAAGCTATACTTTCTGTGACTCTGGAATGTGATGGAGTGCCATAAAAATTGCTTTATGTTTTTTTTGCTGTTGGTCATCCCAAGGAGCTGTTGTGAAGGTTGAGTATCAGTTAAGAGCCAGTTAATAGCCACTAGAAATCTCTGTTGTCTTCCCTAACCAGGCCTGGAAGTTAATGTGTCAAGAATGGTTTATGGTTTAATCTAACATTTTCATTCCAGTAATTTGGTAGAGATAGTTGTTTATGGTTTGATTTAGAGTATTTTAAGTGTTAGCATGGACAGTTATAATGCTAAGTGGGTGTCATTCCAGAGTGCTGAAGAGGATTGCTTATAACAATCAGTTCCTTGTCATAGAAGGAGACTCCTTTTCCAGAACTTTGAGTGCTCTGTGATTGCTCTGGGATGAGTATGATAAGTGAATGTCTGTTTATTAGTGAAATAATTTATTGAAACTGGATGAGGTTTTACTGCAGTTCCCATGAAAAATGCTTTTCTTGCATTTTGGGAACTCCTTTGAGAGGTTTGCTTACTGCATAGATGCAAATGATTCTCAGGAATGGGTTTCCTGCAACATATGTGTAGCCTTTGCTTCTGAACCTATTTGTGTGGCCAGTGTTTATTTTAATTAAATCTTTTTCTTTCTTTTCTCTTGCTATGCAGGTAAAGTCATTTTTTGAGTCAAAATCGGAGGAGAGTTCTCAACTGCGTTGTGTAAAAGAGGCAATTGACACAATTCAGCTCAATATCCAGTGGATGGAGAGGAACTTGGCAAAGCTACAACATCTGCTGTAGTGTGCGTAAATGCTGCGGTGTGTCAGCCATTTAGGAGCTCTGTGGGCAGTTGCTGTGTTTCTTTTGCAAAAGCCAGAGTGAAACCAGGCATCACTGCAACATTGTTTGCACTATTTTTAAGGAGTCTAGATAGCTCAGGGCATGTCTCAGATAATATTTTATTTTCCTTGGAGCATTTATGAGCAAGATGTAAGTATTTATTCTGAAACTGTTTTCATCTATAGACCAAACATCTGCACAAATGATTAAATATAATTTTGTATTTGAAACATATGCCCTTTCATTTGGAGCTGTATTGCAGTTTCTTAGCAGTGGGTTAATATTGACAGTTACGGTCAGAAAGACCCAGAACGAACTGTTAGTTCTTTGCAGACTGCTCCTTGGGCAGTAGATTTTTTAATGCAAAACTGTAGATGGTTTCCACATTTGTAGACACAGAAGCTGTTGTGAAACAGAATCATACTTCAGGTACATTACTAGTAGTGGATCTTATAAAATACACCAGTTTGATGTGAAATAAATAAGATTCCAATTTTGTTTTAAGTTTGAATTTTTTATTTTCACAGTATTGTTTAGGAATGATATCTTATGTTAATGTATACTTCAATGAATAAAGGGGATATGTAGTAGTATAGAAAAGTAAAACCAGGTAGCAAACACAAGTGTTTTAGAGATGGGATTTCCATAAACACTGTTGTGACCTTGGAACTTTTACTCTGAATTTTTTAGGCATTTTTGAGAATCTCATCATTAGTCATGGAACTTTAACTGATATTTCTGTATTGATCTCTGAGCAACTGCATAAAATTGCACTTTTCCAGGTTCGTTCACCTGTTAGACTGACTACTGATTTGTGCCCTCTTGACTACTGATTTTTATTTCAGCACCTGTTGCAGAGGGTCTGCAATGAATAGATACTGCAGCTACTTCATTTGGGTAAAGTTCTGGGTTCTTTCCTTGCCTGATGACTTGCATATCACAGTATAATTTGGGAACATTGCTGACTCTTTATGATGTAAGCTTTAGGACACCTTCTCATTTAGACTTTGATGATGAGCTCTTCTACCGTTGTGAAAACCTAGTGAGACAGATCTTCAAAGTCTTTTAAAGAAGAGGATGTAAAACCCCAATGTGCTACATTAGAAAGTTGAAATACCTACTGTGCAATCTGCATCTCTTTCAAAAGCAGTGAAAAAGGCCATTTTTGAGGGATAAAATGTAAATACAACACATGCAAGAGTAAATGTACCTTTTTACCTGACATCTGTTTTATTTTCTTCACTACCGATGCGCCTTTTGTACATGTATGAAAGCAGATTCAGACCTGTTGTCTTATCATTGAGTTATGTGATTAGTTATAAACTACAATGAAAGCACTAACAATTAAAATTTGTACTATTTTAATTAAGCTGATTTAATTTTAGCTACAGTAAATTCTGAAAAAGATAATAGTTTGAATCAGAGTTAAATTAATGGACTTAAATATTTGTCACAGAGTAATTCAAATTGAATGCTTTAATTTATGAAACTGCAACACTGGCTTTTTATTTGGTTAGCAGAAATTGTAAGCTATGATTGCTTAAGCCGTACCACATTTTCAGAATATCTGTGAAAACTCCTCAAAAAGAAATTCCTCATTTTCCAGCTCACATTAGTATTGCAGATGTTATTTTTAACCTTGAAATTACCAAAAAAGAATGTTATACCTTAAGAGTGTGCAAACATTTGTTTGCCCAGAAGGCCCAGAAATGAATAATTTTTACCTGCACTGAAGAAGGAACTGGCAGTATAAGCATTGAAAATAAATCATCCCCCCTTAAAGTTTATGGAATTAGAATTGTAATGAAGTATGTTCTTGGAATTTTTGTACTGCCGTGTGTTATGACTTCATTTCCCTCCTTTTTGGAATCTACAGAAATATTAGTTCCATCTTTGCATATTTATGTGTGTGTATATATTCATATCATCTCTTTTTCTTTCTAGCCACTTCATATTAAATGAGAAGTCAGTAGTAAACTTTCACTTTTCTATCCCTTCTGTCCCCTCACATGTGTTTGAACTCATCCCTGACTGCAGTATTGAGGTATATAAAATTCAAAATGGAAGCTATAGAGGAAGATCCCATCTTCCTTCTGATTTCCTCTGTGGAATTTAAAAAATTTACTATTTTATTCAAATGCTTTAATGATTATTATGAGGAAATAGCATGGAGCTGAGTTTTAGACAACAGACTGTACCAAGAAAATCTGAAAAGCTGGGGAGGTTGAGGAGGGATTATTGAATAATTTTTGTTTTACTATTTGTTACATATGCGTACTTTTGCTATATTAGTTGTAGAGTTTTTAAAATTATTTTTCTGTAATGGAGTCTCTGACCCTATTAAAAATTGTGCTGGAATCCTTCTTCCGTGAGAAATGCTTAAATATACTCCTCCCTTTTTTTGTGTGCTGGGAACTAATGAAGACGAGAACTGGTGCGGGACAGCCAGCCATTGCTGACAAGGCTACGTTTGGGGTATGGGCTGAGAGGAGGGTGAGGGTCAGGAAAAGGGTTAGCATTTGGTGCAAGACAAAGTGTATAGCTCCAGTGCTAGCGGAACCATGAAAAGTCTGGCTGCCAAGGGAAGGTGAGGGCTACTAAAAGCTTTCAGTCCTGGGCACTTTTCCCAGGGAGCCACAGGTCACAGCATCCCTGTTGTCCCTGGGGTCTGGCTAGGGTTAGCGTTGGGGTGAGGCTTAGACATAGGAGCAAGACAAAGAGCAGAGCCCCGTTGTCTGTAGGGCTGTGAAGGCTGCCGAGGGAAGGGGTGGGCTGCCAGAGATTTCACTCCTGGCTGCTTTTTCCTGGGGGCTGTTGCTGGCAAGGTTCTGTTTTGGGCATGGGCTTAGGGTGGGGTGAGGATCAGGAAAAGGGGTTAGGTGGAAGCCAAGGAGCAGAGCCCCGGTGTTAGCGAGGCTGTAAAGAAGCTGCCGAGGTGAGGGCTGCCAAAAGCTTTTTCAGTTCAGGCTAATTTTGCCTAAGAGCTGTAGAGTGTGGTATGCCGTTATACCCGGGTTTTGGTTCAGGTTAGTGTGATGGCAAAGCTTACCCATTGGTGCAGGACAAAGCAGAGACCCAGAGTTTGTGGGGCTGTGAAAGAACAGCCAAGGGAGCAGGAGGGAAGTCCAAAGCTTTTAGTCTAGGGCATTTTTTTGTTCGTGGATACTGTAGCTGGCAGCATCTCTGTTGGAGCTGGGATCTGTTAAGGCTTAGGGCAAGGGCGAGAATTAGCCACAGGTGCAAGAGAGAGAGCACAGCCCCAGCATTTGTGGGGCTGCAACATTGCTGCCAAAGGAAGGTGAGGGCTGCCCAGGCTTTCAGACCTGGCCACTTTTCTAGGGAGCCATCGCTGGCAGAGCTTGTGATGGACCTGTGCTCTGCCTAGGGTTGTAATCATGGTGAAGGTGATGGTTACGTGCAAGTGCAAATGCAGAGCCTCAGTGTTTGTTTGAATGTGAAGGGTCTACCAGGGGAGAGTGAGGGCTACCAATACCTTTCAGTCCCGGCTGCTTCTGTTCACATTCCTAGGTGGTGGGTGTCAGTTCTGAAGATAGGCTCTGAGTGAGGCTGAGGGGGTTGGGGGGGGGGTTAGGCAGCAGAGTAACTGCAGAGCCCCAGTGTTAGTGAGGTGGTGAAGGGGCTAACAAAGGATTTTAGGGCTGCCAAAAGCTTTCAGTCCTGGCCATTTCTGTGTGAAAGCCCTAGCTGGTGGGTGTCCATTTTGAAGCTCAGCTCTGGCTGGTTTTATGGTCATGGTGTGGGGTAGGATTAAGTGCTAAAGCAAGCACAGAGCCCTAGTGCTGATGGGGCTGCAAACAGGCTGCCAAGAGAAGCAGAGAGCTGCCAAAAGCTTTCATTCTTGACCACTGCTATAGCCTCCATACCCAAATCTACCCTAAGCCCACGTCCAAAATGGAGCCTTGCCAGCAATGACGCCCAAGAAAAAGTCCCCAGGAATGAAAGCATTTGGCAGCCACTTCAAATCGTCTCAAACAATGAGGCTCCAATATTTGTCCTCTGCCTGACTCTAACATTAATTCTCCTGATCCTCACCCTTGCCGGAGCACAGGTCAAACATGCAGTTCTGACAGCTATGGCGCCCAGGAAAAACTGAGGAATTTTGAATCCAGTACCTTCCAATGGTCTTCCTCTCGCGGCCCCAAAACACTTGGGCTCTGCACAGTCTCAATCACCAGAAACATAATGGGCTCCTCACCCTAGCTGTAGCCTAGGCCCAAAATGGACACCTGCCGACCAGGGCTCCCACACAGAAGTGGCCACGATTGAAAGCTTTTGGCAGCCCTCACCTTATCTTAGCAGCGTTTTTTTCGTTCCCCACTCTGCACTTGGTCTTGCACTTAACCCTAACTCTTTTCCTCACCCTCTTTTAAACTCACATCCAGAACAGAGCGTTATCAGCAATGGGTCCTAGGCAAAAAGGGGCAAGGACAGAGAACTGTTGTAGCCCTCACCTTCCGTTGGAAGCACCTTCGCAGCCCCACGAACAATGGGTCTTTACAACTCCTCTGCAACCAAACCCTCACCTGAACTCTCACAATAGGCAAAGGGCAAAACAGACACACACCAGCTATGACTCCCACACAGAAGTGGCCAGGACTGAAAGCTTTTGACAGCCGTCATCTTCCTTTGGCAGCCAGTTCAAAGCCCCAGAGACACAGGCTTTGTGCTCACTCGACTGCCTGAACCTCACCTGTGCCTTCCACTCACCTGTGCCTGTTTGGGACCTCGTCTCAGGCTTGAGTGCCCAGACAGGCACCCAGCAGTCATGCCTCGCAGACATAAAGCTGTCTGCAGCCCTCAGCATCACGTGTTAGCCTCTTTGCATCCCAGAAACACTGCAGCTCTGAACATGCCCTACCACCTTGCCCTCACCTACATCCTAGCAAGAACCAATGAAAACTGGCAGCTAACAGTGATGTCTCCTGTACAGAAAAGGATGCACTGAAAGCTTTTGGTAGCCAAAACCTTCCTCTGGCAGCCCCATCTCAGCCCCATAACCAGAGCCCAGGTTCCAAACACTCATCAGGTGTGGATCCAACACCGAAACAGGCAGGACTGGAAGCTGTTGGCAGCTCTTACCTTCCCTTGGCAGCCTCTTCGCAGCCCCATGAACCCTGGAGATCTGCACTTTACCACTTAATCCTCATCTACCTGCTCACCCTCCTCAGAGCCTTGCTACAATCACCACTTAGGGCTCCCACACAGAGGTGGTCAGGACTGAAAGCTGTTGGTGGCCCTTACCTACCCTTGTCAGGAACTTCACAGGCCCACTGACAGTGTGGCTCTGTGCTTGTTCTACCACATAACCCCCACCTACCTCCCCAGTTTCGCCCAAAGCCCAGCTCCAAAACAGACACCCAGCACCTGAAGTTCCCACACAGTTGTGGCCAGGTGTCATGGTTTAGTCCTGGCTGGCAACTAAGCACCACACAACCTCTAGTTCACTCTACTCCCCCGTCCCTGCCCCTGCCCTGGGTAGGATGTGGGGTGAATAGCAAGGGTAAAAGTGAGAAAGAAACTCATGGGTTGACATAAAAACAGTTTAAGAATTAAAAATAAATAATATTTTTTTAATTAATTGTAAAAGGAAGAGAAAAACATAACAAAGAGAAAAAGGAAAATTAAAATCCAAGAAAGACAAGTGATGCAAATGAAAACAGTTGCTCACCACCAACCAAATGAAGCCCAGCCAGTCCCTAACCACCCCCCCGCCCCCAACCTCCCCCTCTGGTTTTATTACTGAGTATGATGCCATGGAATATCCCTTTGGCCAGTTGGGGTCAGCTGTCCCAACAGTGTCCCCTCCCAGTTATTTTTGCACCTGCAGCCTACTCGCTGGAGGGGCAGTGTGAGTAGTAGAAAAGGCCTTGACACTGTGTAAGCACTGCTCAGCAGTCACTAAAACATCAGAGTGTTATCAACACTATTTTTCAGCACAAACTCAAATGTAGCCCTGTACAAGCTACTATGAAGAAATTTAACTCTATCTGACCTGAAGCCAGTTCATTCTCTACCCCTTATTCCATATAATTTATATCATGGTCAGGTCCCACACTACCACAATACATCCTCATTAACCACCCCTTCTCCCATAAAATGTTTGTAAGATGTCCATACATATCCATAAAATGTGCACAGAGATCTTTCAGTTTATGACTTTGGCTTCCTCTGTTATGGTATTCACGCAGGACAGGAGAGCTGGTGGAATGCATGGAGTTACTGGGCAACAAAACCAGCTCAAGTTGGGTCATTGCTGCACTATCATTGACTCTTGTGAGGTTTGTTCTTCATTCAGATGGTTACTGCAGTAGTACTTCCTATAACATTCAACTCAAATAATGGATTACAACAACTTAAAGGTATGTCCATTACACTTTGCACCACTGGTCCCTTTGGACTAAGCCATAAGGTTTAATATTGTAATGAATTCCTTCTCTTGCCTCTAGCTTGGCTAGCAGCAAGAGGTTCCTGGTATAATACCTTTAACATAGAGTGACCACAGCAGTGGTGACGTGAAGCATCATGTAACACTAGTAATATACAACTCACATCATCTATTATTTTCACCCAGGACTGAATCATCTTCAGGTACACGTTGGACTTCCTCATCCTTGTGCAGTACCCACCAAGTGCAACCAGGTCCTTGAGCAAAAACAGTCCTGTTAATAAGTTTGCCCTTTCCTGATGAAGGAATAACGCGGGACTGTTTTTCCCAGCAAGGTCCTTATATGCTCTATGGGGATCTTCTCTCCTTCCACAGTGCCCAGGGGGTTTTGATCTGGCACAGCCAGGTGGACTGGCAGATCCTCTAGTGTTAACTAGCTAAGTGGCTTCTGCTAAATTTGTATCCCAAAGCTTGAACGTCCCAGCACCCGTTGCTCTCAATGCTGTTTTTAACAGCCGACTGTATCATTTGGTCTTCCCAGAGGCTGGTGCATGATAAGGTAAGTGATACACCTGGTCAGTGCCATGGTGTTTGTCCTTGGCCTAGGTGTTCATGAGATTGTTTTGGAAATGAGTCGCATTGTCTGACTCCATTCCTTCAGGGGTGCCATGTTGCCATAAAACTTGCTTTCTAAAGCCCAAGATATATTCCCAGCAGTGGCATGGCTTACAGAGTATGTTTCCAACAATGCAGTAGTCAGTTCCACCATTGTAAGCACATGGTGCTTGGCATGGTGGGTTTGTGATACTGTGATATAATCAGTCTGCCAGGCTTCCCTGTATTGATAGCTCATTGTCCCCTATACCAAAAAGGTTATAGGGCTGACTTGTTTGATTGTGGCACACATTTGACATTCATCGGTAATGTGTGCAATGGCATCAATGGTCAAGTCCACCCCTTGGTCATGATCCCATTTGTATGGTGTAGCCCTTCCTAGATGTCCTGATGTGTCATGGGCCCATTGAACTATAAACAGCCCACCCTTAGGTTCCCAGTCCAAATCCACCTAGGCCATTTCAATTGTAGCAGCCTGGTCCAACTGCTGGTTTTTTTGATATTCTTCAGTAGCCTGACTCTCGAGTATGTGAGCATCTCATGACATAATTTTACAACCAGGTTCTCTGCCTGGACAGCCATATCTTGCCACAATTCAGCAGCCCATATGGGTTTGCCTCTGCACTGCCAGCCGATCTGCTTCCATTGCTGCAGCCAGCCCCACAGAGCATTTGCTGTCATTTAAGAATCAGTGTAAAGTACTGGCCATTTTTCTCATTCAGGACTATCTAAAGCCAGCTGGATGACTTTCACATCTGCAGACTAACTCAATTCACCTTTTCCTTCAGCAGTTTCTGTGACTTACCACATAGAATTCCATACACCATCTTTCCACCTTCAGTGTTATACAACACAACAGGATCCACATGTAAACAGGGCATATTGCTCTTTATTTTCTGGTGATTTATTATACAGAGGGCCCTCTTCAGCAAGAGTCACCTTCTCTGGGCATGACACATCAAAGATTTGGCCCTCCAGCCTGTTCATGATCAATTCCAGGATTCCTGAGTGTTTGAGATTCCTCATGCAAGCCTGTTGTGTTACCAGTGCGACCACTTAGTCTGTGTAGCTTCAGTTGCAGGTGCTTAAAGGGGATCCTCTCGTTCAACATCTAGCCCAACGCTGGCAGTCTGGATGCCAAAAGGAGCTGTGCTTCAGTACCAACTACTGAACTGCTGAAGCAGTTCAAACTCCTTCATATGCTGCTAACATTCCTTTTCCTGTTGGAGTGCAACGGATTTCAGCTCCTGTATACCCCCAGCTCCAAACCCCACAGGTCACCCTCAAGTGTCTCCAGGTGCTTTCTGTCAGAGGCTCCAAGTGTGGCTGTGATCCATGACTGCAGTCTAAAGCACATTTTTCACGTCTTGTCCTGTGCAGACTGGTCCAAGGGCTACTGCATGAACTACCTCCCATTGAATTTGTCCAAAGACTTGCTGCTGTTCAGCAAGCAAGTTCAAAATCATTCTTCTTCCAGGTTGCTTGACAGAGAGGGCTTACAGTCAGACTGTAACTTGGAATATGCATTCTCCAAAAAAAATGACACTTAAAAAAAGCTTGCGTTTCTTTTCTGCTAGTTGGTGGAGACCTAGCTGTTATTTTGTTGATCACATCCATTAGGATATGGATGACACTCATCTTGTCATTTTTTTCCTAAAAACTGGATCTCCTTTGCAGGTCCTTTCACTTTTACGGCAAAACCAGCTTTCAAAACAATCTGGATTATTCTACTTTTCTCAAACACTTCCTCCACTGTGTTGCTCCACATAATGATATTGTCAATACATTGCAGGTATTCAGGAGCTTCACCTTGTTCCAGTGCAGTCTGTATTGATCCGTGACAAACGGTAGGGCTGTGTTTCATCCCCTGGGGCAGTGGATCCTAGGTGTACTGGACACTGCTCCATGTGAAAGCAAACTGTGACCTGCACTCTGCTGCCAGAGGGATCAAGAAAAATGCATTGATGGTATCAATTGTTGCATACCATTTGGTGACCTTTGACTCCAATTTCTGTTGGAGTTCTAGCATGACTGGTGTGACAGCACTCAGCAGCAGTGTGACCACTGAGGCCATGACAGTCCACTGTTAGCCTCCACTCTGTTAGGTTTTTGCACCAGCCATATGGGACTGTTAAAAGGTGAATGAGCCCTACTGATCACGCCCTGACTCTCCAGTCACCAAATCAGTTTATGGAGGGGAACCAGAAAGTCTTGATTCATGGGATATCATTGCCAATGCATTGTCATGGTAGCAACTGGCACCTGCTGTTCTATAACACATGGCAATCCCACAACAGAAGGATCCTCTGAGAGATCAGGCAAGCTAGGCAGCTATTTACTCTTCTCCATACTCAAGGCAGCCATACCAAAAGCCCACCAGTACCCTGTTAGATCCCTGAAGTACCCCCTCCTGCGGCAGCCTGTGCTAAGGATATATGAAGCTTCTGGGCCAGTCAAAATAGGATGCTTTTGCCACCCAGGCATAACCCAGTCTCCAACACAAGACAGTTTTGGGATCCCCCCATCACTCCAGAAGTACAGATGGATGCTGCCCCCTTATGTCTGATGGCGTTAAAGTACACTCTGCACCAGTGTCCACTAGAACTCTATACTCCCATGGGGCTGATGTGCCAGACCAGTGAATCCACACAGTCCAGTAAAACCTGTTATCCTTTTACACTGCCTGGCCAAAGACAGGACCCCTCTCTTCCCGGTCCAAGTATTCATTACTTGATTTTTTGTAACTGCAATATAGAAGTCCCTTCATTAGGGTCAAAAGTAAAGTATGATCATCCCTTTTCCTCTGCCAGACACTGGAGCAGTAATTTTTCTTTCTGGCTGGTTTTTTTGTTTTTTTTTTTTCTTTTTTTCTTTTTTTCTTTTGCCTTGCAGTTCCTGCACTTGAGCTTCTATTTTCCAGGTAGGTTCACATCCTACTTCCTCATGTCCTCTGCCTGGTCACCCAGGTAAAAACATGGGATTGCAAGAGGTGTGTGCCACTGGTACCCTTTCCCTTGAACACAAAAAGGCTGACTGTTCAGTAGCTGAGACATTGGTTGGTGTGGGTGAGGAAGGCCTGTCTTTGGATTGCTGGGACAATTTCTGGGACAGTTTCCTCACAGCCAAGATGCAGGCCTATAGGGAGGAAGTGAGATTATCTTTATATTCTTGGTATAGTCTGGCTAATCCACCCATAGGTGGTGTGTCCATGTCTGTCCAGGCCACTGCCAGGGGGTTGGTATATGGTATCAACATAAACTTTTGTCACATAGACTGCATGCACTGGATTTCCTTTGGGTCTTCGGATACCTGATCACCATCCATAATGTTATAGATCACCTCCACCATAGCTAATTCCCTCAGATATTGGTTTATCTCCCTCAATGGTGGTCTTTAACTGTCCTTCACACTCAACAGGAGTTACCACCAAAGACTATGGACTCCTGCCTCTTTTCCAATACCTTTATCAATTGCCTTAGCCTTGGCAAGGGATCACAGCTGCTGGGTTTCCTTTCCCTCTAGTTCCTGACTATTGGCCCCAGTATCCAAGCACTGGAGTAATCAGATGAGAATTGTCTTACCTGGTTGATAACTGAAATCTTTTTGCTTCTCTCGCAGATCACTTAGGGATAGGGTTTGTGTAGTTTCTGTCTCATTTACCATTTCAATGTCTTCCTCCTCATGTTCTTGTGACTGCTCTGCTGCAGAACAGACTGCCTTTTTTGATTCCTCTGCTCCTTCTTAGGAAAAGCTTCTTCATACCTTACTAAAAAAGTTGACTTCCATTTGCATTGTTTCAATTACAGGGGCAACTGATATAGTGGAGGGCTGGGTCTCTGGTTTAGCCATGGTGTCTCTTGGTATGTCTTCAGAGCCAGAGAACTTCTCTTTGCCTTGAGGGTGCTGAATAGCATTCAGCAGAATTTGATAGCTGCAGGCCAGCCCCAGCACAGTGCAATAAGTTGTGTCTCCTTGGCATGGCCAGGGCATCTTTTTTCCAAACAATCTAGCACTTCATCAAGAACCTGCACTGGTTCAGGAGTAAAGTTTCAGACCACTGGAGGTAAGAAGCTTTCTAGACACCTGCCCTTGTTCTCCCACATGCCATGCCACCCATCATCACACTGCCACCGGGGCTGAGTCATATTTCTGAATAGCTTGTTAACCTTAGAAAAAAACAAAGCAATAATGCTAAGAAATACCAATAAAAGTATTTTAACTACACAGGGATGTTCAAGATATTGAAGTGTTATTACAAGGAGGGAGAGAACATCACAGAAGCAGGTAGTGAAGGTGCCACTTTGTATTTCCTCTTAAAAAAAACCACCAAACCTCTCAGAGGAAGAAACGTGTTAATTGGCTCCATGACATGGCACCCAAAGTACAGTAATGGCTTCAGTACAAAGCCCAAATATCAGATTAAGCTCAATGCCAGTGTTTTAATAATAAATCTCCCAGGGAAAACATCACTGAGCGCTACAGAGCACAGTAAACTGCAAAAGCAAAAGCCAGTTTTTAACATGTACTGTAAAAAATGGAGCATAGCACATATCAGGTAAATTAATATTGAGAACAGATGAATTATGAACAGATGAATTATCATGAGCAACAACTGTTAATAGATATCAATCCCTTCTGATATGAGCTGGTCATATCTGTTCTAATCTCAAACTCTTCAAGACACAAGTTAAGCTTTGAAAGACTGTCATGGTTTAACCCTACCTGGAAACTACGGACAACACAGCTGCTCACTCACTCCCCACTTGTGGGATGGGAAGAACAGGAATGGTAAAAGCAAGAAAGAAACTCATGGGTTGAAATAAAAACAGTTTAATAACTAAAAAGAAATAATAATTTTACAAAATTATAAGGAGAAAAGAATAAAAATAACAGAGAGAGAGGAAGATAAAACCCAAGAAAGACAAGTGATGCAAATGAAAACAGTGGCTCACCACCAACTGAATGAAGCCCAGCTAGCCCACCCAACCTCCCACAGTTTTATTGCTGAATATAACATAACATAGTCATGGCAATTTGGGATCAGCTGTCCCTCACAACATTTTTTTGCATTTGCAACCTGCTTGCTGGCAGTGTGAGGAGTAGAAAAGGCCTTGACACTATGTAAGCATTGCTCAAAAGTAAACAAAACATCAGAGTGTTATCAACGCTATTTTCAACACAAATCCAAACGTAGCCCTGTACAAGCTACTATGAAGAAATTTAGCTATAACCCACTGAAAACCAGTACAGGAGGACTGAAAGCTATTGGTAGCTCACATCTTTCCTTTGCAGCCCCTTCACAACCTCTCTAACACTGGCATTCTGTGCTTTTCCTACAGGCTCAAGTACTCTCTCACTCTAACCAAGGGCTAGGTCAAAAAGAGAAAAACTTCCATATGAAGGCTCTCACACAGAAGTAGCCAGGACTGAAACCTGTTGCTGGCCCTGATATTCCCTTTGTAGACCTTTCACAGCCCCACCAACACTGGGACTATGCTTTTGCTGTACTGCCCAGCCCTTGCCCTTGTAAGAGACCTGCTTCTAAATGGAGAGGCACCAGAAGGGATGTCGCACTGACAGTGCCAGGGCTGAAAGCTACAGGTGGCCTTAAGCTTTCCTTGGCATCTGCTTAAGAGCTCCAGCAAGATCAATGCTCTGCACTTCCTCTATGACATATGCACACGCTCTGCCATGCTTACTCTTATCCAAAGAGTAGTTTGAGTAGACAGCTGCAAGCTGTTTCTCCCACTGGGATCTGGCTAGGAGTGAAAGTTGTTGCTTGTCCTCATATTCTTTCAGCTACCCCATCACAGCCCCACCAACACTAGGGCTGTGCTTTTGCTCTACAGCCTAGCCCTCTGGGGTAGTGTGGTCCCTCTGACCCCCTGCTTATGCCATAAAAACCCGTGGGGTTTTTGGTGGTTGCATCCAACTTGCTGTGGATTTTGGGGGATGGATGGCAACGTGATAACCAAGGACTCTGGAACAGCGGTAAACCAGATGACTTGCTGGTACTGACATCAAATGATTAGGGGAATGTTTGATAAGAACAAATGTATTGTTAGAAGTTTGACTTTAGGACAATTGAAACAAAGGAGTTGTTAACAGTTAATTCAAGATATAAATAATTTTGTGTATTTTAAACAAAGGAGTTTTTAATAGTTAATTCGAATCCTGCTAAGCATTTTGTTAAGCACCAATAAATCCTTTGTCCAGAAGAACAACTTCAAAAGAAAGCACCCCCACAAGACGGATGAGCTGACTGGAAGTTCACCATGAGGAATGAGCTCAGCAAAAACTAGGGGAAAGGTAATTCTGGCAGGGGGAGATCGCGGCCATCGACTCATTGTTCACTGATTCAAGAAATCCCCCAGCCCCAAAAAGTAGTTGAGATTGAGCATGCAAACCAAACATGAGCAGCAAGAAAACTATTTGACAAATAGGACACCGAGCACTAAGTAATGAAGGAGTTAAGTAACTTGTAACCATTAAAGGCTGGTATCCTTGTATGATGAACTGTATAAATAGTGTAAAATTTTGAGAATCAGGGAGCTAAGCATTTGTGGGTTACCACCTAGCTCCCTGCTTTGTGCAAATAAGAATGAAGAAATAAGGAATATCTCAGCTCAGTGTGTGAATTGGCACTGTGCACCAGATAACAAGCCTGCCTGCACGATAACAATATACAAATATTACTATAAGGTTATGATCTTACTTTATAAATAGTGGACAGCCCAGGGCCTGCTGAGCAAGGCAGCAGGCTGCCAGGATCTCCCCTTGAGTAGGGACACCTCTCAGGGTTACTCTTCAAGGCTGAGAGATTCCTTGCCACAACAGATCCTCAGAAAGTAATTAATAGCATGCTAAACTTTGTAACCTTAGCTAAGTGACTGATGGTACACGTATAATCCTTTAGACATAAAAAAAAGCTGAGAAATGTGGCTGACAAACCACAGGGTTGTGCTCCAACTCAGAGGGACTTCAACAGGCTCTGAACTGGGAAGTGAGGAATCTCAGTAAGTTCAACAAGGGGAAATGCAGACTCCTGCTTCTGTCAAGAAATAACTCTGGGCATCAGTACATGCTGGGGGCCAGGTGGCCAGAAAGCAGCTTTGCCAAGAAGGGCCATCAGGAAACACTTCTTTACTGTGAGGGTGACTGAGTGCTGGCACAGATTGCCCAGGGTTTTTGTGTAGTTTCCCTCCCTGGAGATACTAAAAAACTGTCTGGACAGGGACATTTACAGATCTGTTCCGGACAGAAAGCTAAGGAAAGCAAGCATTTTGAATGGACACTTGAATAAAAGGAAGTATAAGAATATCCTGGAATTTTCTTGGTGTTACTAATGGATTCAGGATTATGGATGTTGTTTGTGAAGAACCAAAACGGCACTGAAGAAAAGCTGACAGCTATGTAGACTGCTTCTCCTAATGAGAACAATGTGCAGGACACTGAGTTCTAGAGTCTTTGCCAGTGAAATTGTCAGTATGATTCAAAGACTGTTGGTCACCTCCCTGCAGGTCTGTTAAAAACCTCCAGGACATCATGAGTTATACAATACCCCAATGTATTGTCACCCTGGATAATACAAATTTTGCTGTACTGTCAGAGTCCAATTTCTCTAACCTGGTTCTTTTAGTTATTCTGCACAAATTTGGCTTGTGTTTTAATACAATTTTTTATTATTATTATATTTGCTTTTACATGGGAATTTGATTTAGCAGAATGATACATCATGAAGTGATAATTTAAGCACAATATAGTAATGTACTGCTGGATCACAACATAAACGTGATTCCCATTGCTGTTGTCTATATGCTTGCCATCGTGGCACCAGTTCACAGTCACCAGGAAGAAATATGTAGGTCAAAGCTAAGTCAAGTCAATTGTATTTGTTGATTGCTTGGTGTTTATACTCCGTGTTGGGCTGAGCAATGAATACTTTTCTGCCATGCTGGCCTGGCTGCCTTAGGAAGATACTCACATTTTTTTTATTCATTGAGGGAAGACCATTTATACAACCGGTTGGTCCACACAAGTGCAGCAGATGTTTATCTAAAAGAAAGGCCACCCTCCAGTCCCCTTGGTGTTAAGTTCAACTTCCTTTACAACAGCTGTGATCACTCCTGGTATTCTTCCTTAAGCCTCACGATGACATTGTCTGGGCCCATCACCTCTGTGTCGTCTTCTGTTTTAGGGGTTTGTTGATCAGTCACATGTAGTCTTGACCGTTTAGAAAGTGGGACAACATCTATATTGATTTGCGTGTTTTTTAGAAAATCACATTTTCAGAACATGTTATGTGTTAACCCATTAGGCAGCTCAGCACCACATGGCTGGTCACTCACACCACCCCCATCTGCACCTCTCCAGCATGGCAGGGCAAAAGGAAAGGAAGACAAAATAAGAAATCTCATGGGTAAAGATAAAAATAGTTTAGTAAGTGAAGGAGAAGTGAACAGAAAATAAAGTAAACAAAACTAAACAAGTGATACAAAGGCAATCACCCACCACCTTCACACGTTCACTGATGCCCAGTTAGCTCCTGAATAAAAGATACCTAAGCCACCTGAACACTCATCCTCTCTGTTTTATTGCTGAGCATGACTTTACCGGACAAGGCATATCTCTTTAGTCTGTTCAGGTCATCTGCCTGATTGTGTTCATTCCCTCTTGTGTACCCACAATCTATTCACTGCCTGGGCAGAAGGAGAAAGAGAAGAGGCCCTGACGGTGTGCAAACTGTTCAGCAGTAGCTGAAACAGTGTATTGTTAGCATTGTTTTAATCACAAATCTGAAACACAGCACCATACATGCTGCTCATCCAGACTTGATAACAGGGTATCATAAGATAGACAATGTTCCTTTTCTGCTTAATTATGCCACAGCGTTCCAGTAGAAGCTTCCTCCATGTTGCTGGCTGTTTCCAGGCAGAAAACCTTTCCACTTTTGCTGTGGGCAGCTTTCTCGCTATAGATCTCAGGACACCGGCTATCTTCTGCAGGTGTTTCTTAATCCTACGCACTTACGTATCGGAAGACTGACACACTTCCTGGCAGGAACATAATGTGGTGGAGTGGAGTTGATTAATATTCAACAGGGAAGATTAATAAGTGTAGAGGGAATATCTGCTAGTAGTTACACTGAAAGAGCACAAATGTGTAATATTAACTGCTTCAGCAGCAGATGTTAAGAACAGGAAAATTGTAACAGGAGCCTGAATGAAACTTTACTGTAAACAAATGTTTGACAAAATTAAGGTAGGAGATTGTTATCTGCATATTGCTATAAATGCTGCTGTTGATGACTATATAGCATATGAAATAATTTATGAAGAATTAAAAGTGACAAACTCTTAATTATTTACTTTTCAAGCAAACTAAGCTCAAGTATCTAATTTCTGCAAAGCATGGTCAATCTAATAATTTTAGCTAGTCTTTATGTCCTTACAAATTGATAATGTCTTGTTGACTTGAACAGAGATTGAAAGAAGTACTAGTTGGAGTACTAGTTGTATGTCGCAGCTTTTTTGCTTGGGAGACTCTTGCCACACTTGAATAACAGACTAAATGAACTTCAGCAATTGCAATTTCTAGTACTGCCAGGAGGAAACACAGTTGCTGTGAGGGAGTCTGAAATTAGAGATGCTCCAGTAGGCCATTTCTTTGTCTTCTATTGCTAACAGTCTATAGGTTCAGACCATAATTTTTACATCTTTAACAAAGAAAATGTAGCGTCTTTGTGCAGAACACTTCAATTTCCAGAGTACAACGAGTTTTCTGTGGTTTGTTTCTCTTCAGGTTTACCTGTAGTTTAGCATCAGTACTTCATCAAATATTGATAGTAGCTTTGACCTGAAAAATATTTTGATCCACTAAAAATAATTTTTATTAGAGTCATCAGTGCTTTTAGATACAGAATTTAAAACAGCCATGGAAAAGAATGTCACCAGTTTACACATGGGGTCTTTTCAACTAAAAGGAGAATGTCATAGTTGAAAGTCAAATGCCTTCTTCAAGGTTAGTGATAGCCATGTAAAGTCAAACTCATTAGATTATTCCATGAAGTTGACTTGACCACTGTAAATCTGACTGAGTGCTAAGCTGAAAGTGTCTTTTTCTTTGTAAAGCTTCAGTTTCTGCCCAGTTTTCCTGACTTCTTCCAGTTCCCTAAGTGCCGTTTGTAGCTCTTGGAATATAATTTCTGGAGATTCTTGCTCCTTCATACTCCAGTGCAGGGCCATGTGATTTCTCATCCTTTCATCTAAGGAATACTGGGAGTAGTAGGATTGCTATTATTCAGGAAAGTAACAACAGATATGGAAGTCAGTAACAAATATCTTTTGGGTTTTGCTGTTTTTTGGTTTTGATTTTAACACAACAACTTACAGAACCATTCATTTCTGGACAAAAATAACACAACAACGTTTCTGCAACATGCAATACATCTTTCAACAACTGCTATTAAAAAGGAATAAAATATCCATCAGATATTGAATTACTTTATAAAATGCCAAAAATACTAAGCTATAGCTAAATTTTCTTCCTATGAAAACTAAACTTGAAAAGTGGTAATATTTTTAATGTCAAATGTGATTTTCTTCCCCTTGGAAAACTTGGAATACATAATTGTTCTGTAGAATGTAACACAGTACATAACCTAATTTAGGGAGTGCAATGTCTTGAAATTGTTCAACCTAATACATTTCTAAATAGTTTTACAATAATGGAAGATAAAACATGCTGGGTTTGCAGTTTAATTCTGGTGACTTTTCTGCCTGTTTCTTGATAGCTTTAAGTGAGAAATACTCCAGGGGTCCTACAGTGACAGCAAGGACAAAGTACAGACAATATAAATCTACTGTAAAGTTTAACTTTGTCTGAAGTCCTGTATAAATTAAAATAAAGGAAGAACAAATTAATTCAAAACTTCAAAGAAAATTATTTGCATATTTTAACCTCAGGTAGTTAACCACACACACAGCCCAATGTGATATGGTACTTGCCAGGAGCACTTTGTTTCATGTAATTCCCAGTAGCACTGAACTCCAAGGACGACCACGAAAAGAGCTTCAGCAGCAAAAAGTCAACATGTTGGAGCATGAGGTGCCGAGGTCTCTGGTGAGTCTCTGGGAACAGGCTATGTCTTCACTTGCCTTCCTTAAATATACCAACCAACCACAGATATAAAACCTTGGGAGAGGGCAAACAAATGAACAAGATTCACAGGGAGACACTGCACTAGCAGCACATGCTAAAAGCTACAAAAGGAAGCAGCTGTCTGCTGAGAGGCACTGGGGCGTTCATCTGCTGGCCTGATACACAGGGAAGGAAAGTTTGCTACTAGCCAGGAGCCAAGATCTGGGATGTCACAGAGAGACTGCTGGAACTGGTCAAAAGCACAGACTGCTGTCCCCTACTTCTGCATGTGGGTGGCAATGGCATGGTAAAAAAAAACACCTGCGCAAAATCAATCAAGACTTCAAACCCTGGAAATGCAAGTGGAAGGGACAGGTGTCCAAGTGATCTTCTGTCTTGCCTGTGCAGGCGAAAGCCAACACTTCATGAAAATCAGTACCTGGTTTTGTGGTTATTGTCATTGCCAGGGTTTTGGTTTTGACTTTTATGGTCATAGGACATTCTTTGACAAATACAGTCTACTGGGGAGAGATGGGGATCCATGTATCTGGAAAAGGCAGGACAGTCTTTGCTCATAGACTGACTTGTGCTTTGAACGGACAAGTCTGGCAGTAGTGTCCAAATTCATGACACCTGCATGTTTATAAATGAAAGGGTGGATGAGCTCACCTTACCACAGTAATGGGGAATGCTCCCCACCCTTCTCCAAAGGCAAGAACTCAGTTCAGCCACCTCAAGTGCAGTATACCAAGACACACAGTCTGGGCAACAAACAGGAGGAACTGGAGCCCTGTGCCCAGTCTAGGAGTTATGATGTCATAGGAATCACAGAAACTTGGTGGGAAAACTTGCAAGACTGGAAGACTAAAATGAATGGCTACAAAATATTTCAGAAAGATAGAAAGGAAAGAAGAAGAAGTAGAGTTGTACTTTATGTAAAATAAATTTTAGTCATAGCAGTGAGTTACAGAGACCGTGAAAGTTCTATTGAATGCCTTTGAGTCAGGGGGTCTTATGGTAGTTAACTGTTACTGACATCCCAATCAGGATGACAATGCTGGCAAAAACCTTACTTTGGCTGCTCAAAGACATCTTGGGCCAACAGAATCTAAACCTCATCGCTGATTTAAATTACATGGACATTGCAGGGAGAACAGCACACCACTACACATGTTGTCCATCAAGTTCCTGGAACGCATTGGGAACTGCTTCCTGCTACAGATGCTGGCCATGCCAGCTAGGAACAGCACATTGCTAAATTTATTGTTCACAAACCTAAAAGGCTTGCTTGACAATTTAACTACCAATACTAGCCTTGGATATAATGACAATAACATCGTGGAGTTTAAGACCCTGCAGTGCACACTGAAGACCAGCAGCAGGACAAAGATACTGGATTTTAGAAGAGCTAACTTCATTAGGCTGAAAGCCCAGCTGCAAGGATTCTTTGGGAAGAGTCCATGGATGGCAAAAGAGCTTGTGAGTGCTGGGAGTTACTCAAGAACAATCCCCTGGAAGCACAATAATAGTCCATTCCCTACAAAGAGAAAGGAAGAAGATAGAAAAAGAGACAACTCTGGCTTAGCAATGAACTTTTAGGTACATTTAAAAGGAAAAAAGAAATATACTGGCTATGGAAAAGAGGCAAAATATCCATCAAGGACTACAAGAGTGGGGTTAGAAAACAAAGGAAGTGTTCTAGAGGGTGTCTACTACTGTTCACCCAGGCAGGATGTAAGCACTGCTGAGTTATCCTATAGAATTAGGAGAAACTTCAGGACTGGTAGACATCAAATGGGAATATCATACTGCTGTGATGAACAGGTCTTGGAAATCTTGAAGTTTGTAGGAGGTAACTTCTTATTACAGGTATTCCATGAGTGTCACATTAAAAAGGGGAGTGGTTGTGGTGGTGTGTTCTTCAAATCCTTTATACTTGATCAGGCTGTCAGTTTCGCGGGAAAGACGAGACCCTTGTGCCCGACCACCCTGCCCGCTCCCTGCGTTCTGACAGCCCACCATATCGGAGGGTGATTCAACCAACCTGTTCAGGGACCCTCCCGACAGCATCACTGTGTCAAATCCCCTATAACAACTACTCAAATCTCCAGACACTTGCACAAAATGAACTTTAGCTGAAGATTTTTATTATACAAAATGGAAGTTTGTGACAGGATGAAGTTCAGACATTGCTGGTGATAATACACTGACTGCAAAACAAGCTTAAAGCAATACACCTAAGAACAGCTATGAGTTAGTCATAGAATAAAGTTCTTATCCAGTAGGCATCCCTATCGAGAAGAAGACAGGTTCAGCCCATAAACTGGTCCCATAAGTTACGATGGAGTCTTCCTTAACTTCTCCTCTCCTTTGTTCACTTTTTATACTTCATAGTACATCGCATATTCATTTATCATACACAGGATTAGTTACAAGTTTCTCACTTCTAATCTAAATAAGTACACATCCTCAGATAGCACTACTGAAATTATTTACTAACTATGTGTGCTCCTCAAGTAGCGTTTTGCCCTCTTTTGGAGGAGCTATTTGAGTGGGAGGTCACAATCTACTACAATTACCTTTGTCCTACTTTCAACTAATTTTCTGTTGATGTATGTAGGTTGCAACATCTTATCAGCTTGTCTTCTCTTGTGGTCAGAACTTCCTCACTTGGATGCTTCCTTCTTTTATAATGGTGTTCTTTTCACCAACTAGTCTTTGTCTCTCATCCTTCTCAAGCCTGAATCCCTTAATCAGAAGTCCTTTTGTTCATTAAAATTGACAACTTTAGAGAGTGGGTTAAACGCTAAATCAGAGTGTGGTAATTTGGGAGTTTAGACAACAATGTCTCTCTTTCAGACTTGTTTCAGTCCAGGTCCAGTCCTTTTTCTTTACATTTAAGTGGAGCTCGAGTGACTCTAGTCATACATATTGTTGTTACTGACTGGTACCACATGCCCAGCGGGGTGTAGTAGTACCTTGGAGGCAGGTAGCTTTGAGATGGAGGTGTGTGTTAGTAATACATTGAGATTATTTCATTGTGGCAATTTTACCACAATGGTTGGCTCAGCAACACACATCTCTTAATATTCCTCATGTGACAACTGGTGCGCAGCTTATCAGCTGTGTGGTGCCATCAAGTTCCCATTCCTGCAGGGAGCACAGCAGAGCCTGGCTGTGGGGTCTCCACTCCACTCCACCCTCTGTTACTCCTATCAGCAGGTGCTAAAATGACAGGGTGTGTGGCTTAGGGAGCTGTGGTAAAGTAGATTCTGTGCATGCCAACCACCCTGAAAGTGACAGCTGTATTTTACCCTAAAAAGCTTTCTGTAATACTACACTTCTATTAGGTCTCAGTTTTCTCTAATTCCTCCCAAAGTAATTTCTCCACACATGAGCCAACTAGGAAAGATGTTCTCCTAGTCTGTGAATATAGAAAAACTCCTGGGGGCTGTGATGGTAGGTGGCTGTCCTGGCCACAGTGGTCATGAAATGGTTGAGTTTCATGAAAATTTTATGAGAAATTTTCAGTACAATTGTTACAGATCTGCTAATAAGTTAGAATTAATTGATGTTTTTTGATTTTATCAAATCATTTGGAATAAGAAATATATTTTAATGAAACTTGTAGTTGCACACCAAAAGCTGCTATGAAATCCTCTGTACAGCCCTATAGCAAGGCTAAAAGAATAGGTCAGAATCACCTAGTAGGAATGATTAGAACTTAGATAACAGACTTAAGAGTCAAGATGATTGGATACAGTATTTACGGGTAGACTAGGAGAATGCATTGAGATGTCAGAATGTAGAATTAATGGGAACTGGGGAGAGGATTTCTTTGTATTTGACCAGTCTTCTGTATGTAGAAAGTGTATTGAAATGTCAGAATATAGAATTAATGGGAACTGGGGAGAGTCGACTGGAACAACTTGTAGTTGCCTGCCAAGAAACCGTGAACTTTAGTAAAAGGTAATTCCGGCAGGGGGAGATCACGACCACCGACTCATGTACCACCTACCCAAATCGTACCCCAGACCCATTTCTGGACCTTTGTAACCTTTACTATGCAGAATCGGATATGGGAGGAGAGTATGTTAATGATTTTTGGGAAATATTACGATTATGCATGGATACTTAATGAATATGCATGAATAAGTTCTATATATGGTGTATGATTTTGAAAATTGGTGTGCGTTGATTGTGAGAGGACTCGCTCACGGACCCGGCCTTTAATAAAGAAGTGTCTGCTTATCTACATCACATTGGTGTCGATAAGTTCTTCATTCTGAGATTTTGGTAACACAATGATAAAAAAGGAGAGCAGAGTTGCTACCCTGGACTTCAAGAAAGCAAACCTGAAGCTATTCAGGGAGCTATTTAGAAGAGTACTCTGGGAATCTGCTTTTGAGGACATAGATGTCCACAAGTGCTGGTCAGTCTTTAAGAACCACCTTCTAGAGGTACAGGAGTAGGCAACCCCACTGAGTCAGAAGTCAAGCAAGAGGGACAGAAGACCAGCTTGTCTGAACAGAGAACTCCTCATGGAGCTCAAGAGGGGAAAAAAAATAGCGTATGATCTGTGGAAGCGAGGTCAGGTTTTGCAGAAAGGTTACAGAGCCATGGTTTGTATATGCAGGCAGAAGACATAAAAGTCCAAAGCTCATTTAGGGTTCAAACTGGCCAGTGTTGTTTCAGATAAGAAGAAGGGCTTTTAAAATTATGTCAATAGCAAGAAGAGGTCTGAAGGAAACATTGGACTGATACTTATTAAAGATGGTAATCTGATTAAATCTTTAATAATACTGATAGACCTTGGGCTCCCTGGTCCCCTGAGTTGGAGGGTTATGACTGTACTAGCAGTGACTTTCCATTTGTAGACACGGGATCAGTTGCATCAGCTGACTTTTTGCAAGTCCATGGGGCCTGGTGGGATTCATCCCATTGAAGGACCCACTGGATGTTACGGCGGGACCCTTCTCAATTATCTACCAAATGTCTTAGGAATCTGGGCAGATCCTTGCTGACTGGAGGCTAGCCAGTTATTTCAATTTACAAGAATGGCACAAGAGAAGACCCAGAGAACTACCGATATGTTTGTCTAACCTCAGTTCCTGGAAAAAATTATGGAGAAGACTATACTAGGTACTACTGAAAGGCATTTAAACAATAATGCAATCATCAGGCATAGTCAACATGGGTTCACAAAGGGAAAGTCCTGTTCAACTAACTTGGTATCTTTCTATGATGATGTCACCTGCCTAGTCGACAAAGGAAAGGTGGTGGATATAGTTTTTCAGGATTTTGGTAAGGCTTTTGATACTGTCCATCCCAACATCCACCTGAACATGTTGCCCAACTTGACATAAGCAGATACATGGTGCACTGGGTGATGAACTGGCTAAAGGGCAGAGCTCAAAGAGCTATATTGAATGGGGTTACACCTGGCTGGTGACTACCCAGGGGTGTTCTTCAGGATTTAATTCTATAGGCCAGTCCTCATATATACAGTTCAATGTATTTATCAACAATCATCACAGGAGTTGAACACACCCTTTGCTGATAACTAAAACGGGAGGTGCACTTAGCCCTCTTGAGGGACAAAAGATTTTGCAGTGGGATCTAGATAGACTGCAGCATTGGGTATCACCAATGGCACAAAATTTAACAAGAATAAATGCTGGACTCTGCACCTGGGGTGGAGTAACACTGGACACAAGTAAAACTTACAAGAGGAGTGGCTGAAGAGCAGCCCTGCAGAAAGGGATCTGTGGGTGTTGGTTGACAGCAGCTTTGGCAGCCAAGAGGGGCAAATCTCTGTATCCTGGGATGCATCAAACACAGCACAGTAAGCCAGTCAAAAAAGGTGATTATCCCACTGGATTCACCATTGGTGTGTTGTTCTGGGCCCCACAACTTAAGAAGGATGTTAATGTCCTTGCATGCAAAGGAAAGCAGCCTAGCTGGTGGAAGGACTGGAAGGCATGTCCAATGAAAAGCAGCTAAGGACTTTGGGTTTGTCTAGTTTGGACGAAAGGAGGCTGAGGGATGACCCCATTTCTCTATACAGCTTCCCGAGGAGGGGAAGTGTAGGGGGAGGTGCTGATCTTCCTGGGATCCAGTGAAGGACACATGGGAATGGTTCAAAGCTGTGCCAAGGGAGGTTTGGACCAGACATTATGAAGTGTTTCTTTACCAAGAGTGTAGTCAAACACTGCAACAGGCTTCCTAGAAGGGTGGTCAATGTCCCAAGCCCATCAGTGTTTAAGATGTATTTGGACAGTGCCCTTAATAACATGCTTTACCTTGGTCTGCCCGGAATGGGTCAGGGTGTTGCACTAGATGATCATTGTATGTCCCTTTCAACTGAAATTATTCTATTCTGTTCTGTTCTATTCTGTTCCGTTCCATTCTGTTCTATCCCATCCCATCCCATCCCATCCCATCCCATCCCATCCCATCCCATCCCATCCCATCCCATCCCATCCCATCCCATTCCATCCCATTCCATCAGATTTGATCCAATTTGATTTGATTACATTCTAAGAATCTCGCTAGGGCATGCATGCAGTCAGGAAGGCTAAGGCTCAGCTAGAACTGAAATTGGCCGAAGACATCAAAAACAACAAGAAAGGGTTCTTCAGACACATGAGCAGTAAGCAGAAGCACAAGGAAGACATAGGACAATTTTTAACCAGTGCAGAGAATCTAGTTACTAATAATGTTGCCAAGGCAGAGTTTTTCAGTACATTCTTTGCCTCCACCTTTACCTGTGTGCTGAACCCCAGCTCATGAAATCAAGCAACTACACCAACACATATGTTGATACATCCTTAGTGGAGGAAGGATTGGTCTTTGGTCTTTTGCAAGGGCTCAATCCACAGAAATCTGTGGTCCTAGACATAACCCATCCCAGTGTATTAAGAAAAGTGCATGATGTTGCTGTTATGCTTGCTGTTTATAATCTTTGAAAAGTCACGGATACCAGGGGATGTTGCTGATGACTGGAAGAGGGCATATGTCATACCCATGTATTGCAAAGGAAATGGAGCAGGTGACTGGGAAAAGCCAACACAGATTTAGCAAAGTCAAATTATGCCAGACTAACCTGATCATCTTCAACAACAAAATGACATTTTTTGGTGATGTGAGGAGAGCAGTGGATGTCATTTACCTGGACTTCAGAAAAACAGTCAACACTATTTCCCACAGATGATAGGACTGAAAGCAACCTCACCAAATTTGCTGATGGTACCAAGTGGGTGGTAAGGTGGACACATCAGAAAGGAAAACTGTCTTACAGAGAGACATCGATTGGACAGACTGGAAGAAAGTAGTAGCAAGAACTGTATAAGATTAAGAAAGTCCTGTACCATGGAATGACATGTGAAGAGACCAGTACAGGCTAGGATCTGTATGGTTGGGGAGCAGCCTTGCTGAAAGAGACCTTGAGCTCAGTTGTCCAGCCAGCTTTTAACCTAGCATAAAGTACACATGTTCAAGCAATGAGCAGCCAGTTTCTCCAGGAGAATGCTGTGGCAATGGTGTCAAAGGCTTTACTAAGGTCCAGGTAGACAATATGCATAGCCCTTCCCTCATCCACTAAGTGAGTCAGCTTGTCACAGAAGATCAGGTTTGTCAAGCCAGACCTGCTCGTCATAAACCCATGTTGGCTGGGTCTGAGCCCCCAGTTGTCCGGCATGTGCCATGTGATAGCGCTCAGGATGATCTGATCCAAAATATTCCCTGGCACCGAGTCCGACTGACAGGCCTGTAGCTCCCCAGATCCTCCTTCCTGCCCTCCTTGTAGACGGGTGTCACACTGGGTAACCTCCAGCCTTCTGGGACCTCCCCAGTTAGCCAGGACCGTTGATAAATGATGGAGAGTGGCCTGGTGAGGTCCTCCACCAGCTCCCTCAGTACCCTCAGGTGGATCACACCTGGTCCCATAGATTTGTGCATGTCTAAGTGGAGCAGCAGGTCACTGATGGCTTCCTCCTGGACTGTGGGGACTTCATTCTGCTCCTCCTCATCCCTGTCTTCCAGCTCAGAGGGCTGAGTACCCAGAGGGAAGGTGCTCTTACTATTAAAGATTGAGGCAAAGAAGGTATTAAGTACCCCAGCCTTTTCCTCACCCTTTGTGGCAGTGTTCCCTGCTGCATCCAATGAAGGATGGAGATTAACCCTGGCCCTCCTTTTGTTTCTCATGTATTTGTAAAAACTGTTTTTGTTACCTTTTACAGCAGTGGCAGCCTGAGTTCTAGCCGGGCTTTTGCCTCTCTGATCTTCACCCTGCATAACCTTGTGACATCCCTGCAGCTCTCCAGAGCTGCCTGCCCCTCCTTCCAAAGGTGGCAAACTCTCCTTTTCCCCCTGACTTCCAACAAAAACTCTCTGTTCAGCCAGGATGGTCTTCTCCCCCACCTGCTTGTCTTTTGGCACATGGGGATGGCCTGCTCCTGTGCCTTTAAGATTTTTTTCTTGAGCAATATCCAGCCTTCCTGGATGCCTTGGCCCTTCAGAACTATCTCCCAAGCGACTCTGTCAACCAGGCTCTTAAACAGTCCAAAGTGACCCCTCCAGAAGTGCGAGGCAGTGTTTCTGCTGACCCCCTCCTCACTTCTCTGAGAATCAAAAACTCTTAGCATCTCATGATCGCTATGCCCAAGATGTCTTGTAACCACATCACCCACCAGTCCTTCCCTTTCTTTAAACAGCGGGTCTAATGGGGCATCCCCTCTGGCTTGCTCACTGGCCAGCTGTGTCAAGAACTTATTTTCATCACACACTCCAGGAACCTCTGACACTGTTTCCTCTCTGCTGTGTTGTATTTCCAGCAGGCATTTGGTCAGTTAAATCCTCCACGAGAATAAGGGGTAGTGATCTTGTGACTTCTCACAGCTGCTTACAGAATGTTTCATCTGCCTTATCATCCTGGTTGGGTGGTCTGTAACAGACTCCCACCAGGGTATTTGCCCTGTTGAGCCTCCCCCTGATTCTTACCCATAAACAGCCAATGTTATTGTCACTATCATTCAGCTCTAGGCAGTCAAAACAGGGCAACCCCACTGCCTCTCCTTCCTTCCCTATTCCTTCTGAAGGGTTTGTAGCCATCCATTGCAGCACTCCAGTCACGCAAGTTATCCCACCTGTTTCTGTGATGGTGATTATGTCATAGTCTTCCTGCTGCAAGACGGCTTCCAGGTCCTCCTGTTTGTTGCCCATGCTTTCGGCATTGGCTCAGATGCACTTCAGCTGTGCTATGGCTGTGCTATCAATCTCGCCTCCAACACTGTCATACTGCCACCAGGCTCATCTCTAACAAGCTTGGGTTTATTCCCTTCCCCCTTCAAACCTAGTTTAAAGCTCTCTCAACGAGCCCTGCTAACTCACAGCCTAGGGTCTTTTTCCCCCTTTAAGACAGGTGATCCCCATCTGTTGCCAGTAGACCTGGTGCTGTGTAAACTCACCTATGATCAGAAAAACTGAACTTTAGGTGTTGACACCAGGCCTCGAGCCAAGTATTGATCTGTGTGATCTTCCGATTACATGCCCCATTGTTCCCTGCAGCTGCCAGGATGATTAGTCAGGAGGGAACACTGCTGTTCTAATGTAGCAGTCACAAGATATTGTCTATTTACTTATTGTATTGGAGTTTTGAAGTTAGCCTTTAATCATTCAGATTTGGTCTTTATCTAGTTTTCTCTCGTTCTTCATCATCACAACATCTCACTATGCCTCAAATACCATGAATGCTGCTAGATACTAGTCATGAAAAGCTGTTTCATTCAAATGTGAATAAGGCAGAAGCTGTACTGTAATCCTTAAACCTGAAATTCCAGCATTGTCTTTCCAATGTTTGATTCTGGCATGTAATAATAGGCTGAATATTAGTGCTTGGGTCATCAACATCCTTCAAGTTACCCATAGGGAAGAAATAAAACAATGCAGTTGGAATAGAAATGATTGCTTTATCATGTGTGCCTAGTTTATAGTTATGAACATGTTTTAGTACTGCAAACCTGGGTCAGTTTTAATGCTTCCCCCACCCCCCCCACCCCCCACATCTCCCACATCTCCCCTCCCCGTTTCTTTCCACAGCAAACAATCCGGGTATCCATTATTGTTGATCATAGTTACCATGGCAGTTATCCGTTTTAATAACATTTTTCATACCATCTGATTACTCTGCAAGGGCTCTGACAATTCATGAACACTGATTTCTTTCACCTTAAACATTGATCTATTACACATTAAGGTTGCTGATGCCTTTGGGTGCTTGCCAGTCTTCCTGTGATGACAAATAAGAATGCTAAATCACTTACTGAACTGTTGGTTACTGGGAAGGAGGAAAGGAGTTGTGGGATTAACCAGAAGTGCTTTAATGTTTGCTTTTCAGTAAGAACCCAGAACTCCAGAGGCTTGCTCAGCTAGGCCCCCATACACATCCTACTGGTCCTTCTTAAATCATTGTTCTCCTGATACAGTTGAGCTGGTTTATCTGACATGCTTCTCTTGCCAGTAACCATCACAGTACCTGCTCAGAGTTCCTTCTCTTCTATCTAGCTACGTTGTTTCTTGCCTGATTTATTCAATGCCACTGGATCAGTCAGTGAATTTTGTAAGGCTTTTCTAACCTGGTGCTTGCTATAGTTCAAATATGCTCTTAAATGTTGCAGCACTAGCATGCAGTAGAAGTAAAACACTCAGCTGTACCAACAAAGGAGAAGAAAAGCAGCAAAATGTTATCCCAGCAATGGACAATGGAATGGATAATGAAAGATGGCAAGAGAGCAGGAGAAGGCCCCTGGAAAATTATAACACAGAGCTTGTAAAATGCTTAGAAGCATTTTCCATCCAGAAAAGAATGCCATTATTGTAAATAACACATACAATTATGGAAGAAAAAAGGCAACTTGGAATTTTTGATTTGTTTACAGAAAGGAAAATTATGTAGAAGAGGTATCTGGTTCTGGAGCTCTAACAAAAGTGTCTGCTGGGTGTAAAGACAGGAAGAAAATATCACACTGGGGAGGAGGAGAAGCAGAAAAGAAGGAACAATCTGCTTTATTCTGTCCAGACCTGTTTATCCATCCTCAGTCAAATAGTTAAAATATTCTTCTTGGTTTTACAGCTCTAAGATAAATTGACTCTAATGGGACTAAAATGACAGACCTAAAGTTTGAAGCCCTACTTAGGTTTTTTTACAAACCAGAGCAGCATCCCTCTAGAGCATTTTGAAATAAACTGCAAGTGACTGGCAGCTCACCAGTATATATTTTTATACTAATGCCTTGCTGCCCTTCAGCTGATCTCGCCTATCCTGGTATTCTATAGGTAGAAGAGTCTATCTCCTGGACCCAGGATTTACCAGTCCCTGTGATACTGTTGCTTATCCACCTAAAGTCTTAAACATAATCATTTGCAATGAATCAACAATATGCCCCTTCAGTTAAATAATTTCTGTCTAGTTTGCAGGAATACTTACTGCCACACAGATAATTCTGACTGTGAAGGTTTCGCACCTCATAAAGTAAATATATAGCAATGAAGGCATTTTATAAAGTGCTTCTATGGCCATATTGATGAAGTATGATGAAATGGTCCATAATCCTACATTTGCATTTTCAGTAAAATCCAATAGCCCCATGAATTAGCCAGGTATAGTAAGGGGCAGAGTCTCACTTGAGCTCATTCTTCCTTCTCCTCATTTTCACATGGAAAACCAGAAAAGCAACATGAGATGAATCAGGACAGATTCTTTTGAATAACCCTAGCTATTCAGTGACAAATTTAAACAGATTTCTACCCAGTATGGTTCCACTGAAATGCTAGTAAATTTATGGTTTTCAAATGCTGTAGTGCCAACACAATGCTGCTGAAATATTTACGCTGGCTTTTAAATATCCCTGAGGAAATCCAAGCAGAAGTCTATGAAGTACATAACCTTTTACCTCAAAAATTTCCATAAAAAATTATAAATTACTTGAATAAAAACTCTCTTTAAATTTCACACAAAAATAAATCATGCAATAGTTTTCTTAATTTTAATGGACTTTTGTCCATCTGAAATACATAAAATTTTCAGTTCTGGAAAAGGAAACATCCTTTTATCTGTAAACCAGGCACAGACCAGATCACCTTAGTCATCTGTTTTTACATTTTTCCTCTTAAAAAGTATAAGTTCCAGGAGTTTTACTTAGAAGTCAAATACTACAGACCATCTATTAAAATACAGGGAAACAGTAATGTTTCTTTTCAGAGTATCTTCCACACTTAGCAGAAATCCAATCATAAGAGGAATTCAATTAAGCTTTCCTAAAACCATCAGATACGTCTTTTAGCAAGTTAGTACTTTCATTTTTAAGGATTTCTAATGCCCAAAGATGGTATTTGTTACATAGGATTGCTCTGAGCTATAAATATTTTATCTAGGTATAAACTCCAGAGAAAAAAAAACCCAACTAAGAAAATTCTAAAAGTTAACACAGCCTAGCAAAACTGATGTTTTAATGCCACAGTCTTAAACATAAATTTGGCTTGGACACTCTTTATTAGAATAATGGTGAAAAACCACTAAAGCTTTGACTTTCATCAGCTAGATGAAAATATGCCAGTTTTGAAGAAAAATAATCATGTAGATTTCTTTCATTAATACCTTTCCCATGTACTATCTATTGGTCACTCCTAGAGAAGAGATAGTAGGCCTTGTAGAACTTTGAGTTTGCCTACAAGGTCTTAATTATTTTGCCTACAAAAATCTTCATAAAAATTTTGCCCCTCTCCCAGCAATCTTTTAAACTGATATCATCCTACATAGTAGAGAAGCACACAAACTCTTGGGTTTCCTGGGTTAACACTGAAGATACATTTGCAGAGGTTCTAATAACCCTGTTGGAGAAGTTTATTAGTAAACCAGTTATGCATCACTACTGATACTAAAATTACTTGTGCCACTTACACCGGTTGAGGAAACAGACTCCCAAACAGTTTCCATGATTAATTCATTTGTGATCCTGCAACAATGGAACTCATTGAAGAGCAAGGTGATCAGAGCCACTTTTAAAGCACCTCACCTTGCCTCTGCTTTGCTTAAGCAGTTGTGAAAAAGCAGACATTGAATTTTACAGATCTCTGGTGAAGTCTGTATTTCCCATTGTATTTCTTAGGTGTATTTTTGCTTCTCAATACAAGAAAGGTAAAACACAGTTAAAAAAAAAAAAAAAAAAAAAAAAGAGGTATTACTTATATTATTTATTAGCTGCTTTTCTCATAAAATTTGACTTCTGAGAGCCAACACTTCCAGTAAGAATTAGCTTTACCACTTTTTTCACAATAATATTGGTTTAATTAAATATTAATCTATTTTATAAAAAGTCTGTAATGTTGGTGACTTTTGAACTGACATGACACACCCACGTACCCCACATCAAGCCCAAGATTTCGATTATATCAAAGCTTTTACAAGGCTAAATCGTGTGCCACAATGAAAAGTAGAGCCCAAGGCAGTAGCAATGCCTGAATTGCAACTACAAGGAATAGATTATGTGAATTAAATACATAGGAACCTAGGAGATGAAGCCCATCCCAGGATTTTGGTCAGCTTAAAAATGCCTTAAAGTACTTATGCCAAACTGACCAGAAGGTGAAACTTCTAAAAATCTAAAATCTGGCAGACAGTCTGAGCATGAATGAGCAAATAAGCCACTCGAGAAGCAGCAGCATGCACATTCTACTTTATCTCTATGCTAGAGAGCAAATCAGTCCTAGCAATTGCCATGATTTTATAAGACAATGAAAACCACTCTCAAACTTTGCTTTGTTCATTCTTCCAGCTTTTGTCTCCCCACCTAATGTATATATAGACAGTAATTTATTGGGTGAGGAAAAAAAAAAAAAGTTATGGTAGCAACAACTACAGCCCTGAAAACAAATGTCTTTCTAAACAACCTATTGATATCCGTTGTCTTAGTACAGAGTTGAAGCAGTATAAATGAAATCAATGATCTTTGTATTCTTTTTTGTATCTTACGAAGAGAGAGAAAGAACATGGGCACTGAGAACCTGGCATGGTTTTCAACACCAAAGCTATCTTCACAGAAATTTGCACTAGACTTGGAGGACTAGTCATTTAAAAATATCTGAATATGTTTTAAATGCCAGGAAGCAGTAATTAGCATCTCTATAATTCCAATGTTTTATTTTCTTCATGGCCAAGAAGTTTTGATGTACTTGAGGGCTTCAACTTATTTCAGTGTTACTCCAACTGATAGAGCACTTTTGTAGTTTGTGATGCTTGATGTGATACATTGCATACTCTTTTACGCTCAATTGCAACAGCATCCATAGATTCTTGCATCTTTTTTTCCTCCTCCAGGCCTTAAGGAATTCAGTATCTGACACTATTACTTTAATTCTACTGGATGGTTTCTATTCACTTCAACAACACGTGTGAGTACACTGCTTCTAATTATGATGTAATAACTGGTTTCAATCAAGCAAAGCACTGTTTTAAATTTGATGAAAATGGATGCATAGTTCTCTGAAACAAGCAACAGTAATGTTTTAAATGCTTATCTTCTCATGGGGTAAAGTATTTTTTTCATTTGAAAGAAAAGCACTCTACAGTCCCTATTTAAATACCATTTTCTACAAGTTTCTTCACAAAAAATGTGATTTTTAAAAGGAAAGTGGATTTGTATTTCTTTCTTTTATTTCAGTTTTTCCTGTAATGCTAAGAAGCTGGCATCTCCCTGGAAGTGTAAAGTATTTAACCATTTTATGGTCAGTTCAAATGTTTTGTCACTGTGCATTTCTCTGTCTTTATGTTTAAATGTTGCCTTGCAGGTTGTATGCGTTTTGTTTTCCTAGATTCTGAGAACAAAACTCAGATTTACGTGCTTTCAATAGTAAAGGTTGTAATATAAAACAATCCAAATACTTTGGCTTTAGAGTGTCTTATGAAGATGAAATCTCAGAAAAAAATGACAGCTAAAAGTTTTTTTTCCAGTAAAGAATTCCAGTAAAGATAAAGATAAAAATTGTTTTCCAGTAAGACAAGGTTTATAAGGAAATGCTAACTCCTGAGGGATTAAGAGATTTACAAGTGTGGAATAAGCAAAAAATCCCTAACATTTACTAAAGGTAACAGGAGATACAAAAACTTACACAGAAATTGAGATTATGATTTAAAGTGGTGACACACGATTTTCCTTTATGATTTTTTGATTTTTTCCCCTCCTTTAATTTAGATTTTTCTCTCAGTCCTGAAAGGATGAAGCTGATTAAAGCTCATTTGAGCTGGGGAATAAAAGGCTAAAATTCTAATGTCTTTTTTTCAGAGGGCAAAGGTTTTTAGCATAGGCCTTTGGGCTCAGGTTTATAAGGGAGTCTTCAGCTATTGAAAGCTGAAGCTCGGTGATGGCCGCAGAAGTGTCATCACAGCCACTGACAGCCACGGGTTGGCCCTTCAGGCTGGCTGACAGCTTCCCCTGAAACACCAGCAGCCAGAGATTTCCATTCTTAATATGCTGGTGTTTAGACTTTTTTTTTTTTTTTTTTTCCTAGCTGGAAAGGGGGAAGGAAGCCTTATCCTCCATCTCCACAGGGAGGAGGCCAATATAGGCAGATGGCAGCCATCCAGGCTCAGAGAACCAGGCTTGTCCCAGTCCTTCAGACATGTAGAGAACAGGGAAAGGATGCCCTAGCCTAAAGATGATCTCTTTTTTTTTTGTTCTCAGTAGGTGAAAGTATCCAAAACCCACAGTGTTTCATTTCTTTTCTACTTTGATAATTGTCATTTATCTGACAAAGCAAGTTTACTCATCATACTCCCTGGTTTTGTAAACATTAATGCTATGGGCCAGATCTTCAACGCAGTAAAATGCACTTGTGCTGGGCAAGTGGTTTAACATACAGTGTGACATAACATTGTGTGACACATGCAGGTGGCACGGTCAGTGCTGGCTTTGCCTGGCCCTGTGGCAGCTCTCGTGGCCTGGAAGCAGTGATGTGACTGAGCCCACCAGCTGCCTCAGGTCACAGCAAGGCCTCAGATCTCTTCCAGGGAGCCAAGTCAGGGCGAGATCTTTCCAGTTTTCTCCTCTCCTCTGTTCGGTGCCTGCAAAGAGGTCAAACACAGAGCACCACCCCTGTAATTGCTGAAAAGAGGAAGAAGCTGAAGTGAACTTAAAAGTCAGGTTCATTGCCTCTGAGGCTGGAACTGGAAAATGCAGTGTGAACAGAGAACTTCAACCGAAGCATTGCTTAACATCCCAGAAGATTTCCACTGCTCTCAATTAAGGTTTCTACCCCTGCTCTGAAAGTCTTTCTGGTGAATCCCTAAGTTTCTAGTGGGCCAACTTGGATGAGAAATCAGCATAAGGAGCCCCCGTGTTCAGAAAACAGTGGCGGTGTCATGGAGGAAGGCTCTGCTGGTCCTGCTGCTTGCTGACACGAGCTTGGCATGCAGGAGAGCAGCTGCTGCAGCTCCCCAGTTTCACTGTAGAGCTCAAGGGCCACCATCTGAGGAAGCCGAGTGACAGGACAGGTATGCCTGGCACTGGTTAGGACAGCAGCAGTGAGGGAAGGTTTGAGGCCTCTTTGCCTGACCAGCAACATGAGACAACATACATTTTCCTTGCCTGGGCGCTGCGCTGGGGTTTTAAAGTTCTGACTCCAGCCTTGCCTTGATTTATGCTTTGGGCAATTCCTTTGGACAACAAATTGTAGCTAACATTGAGTGTGTATTGTTGCACAGTGAGTGTACTGACAATCCTTATGAACACCAGGCTGGTCAGGGGAAGAGAAGCAGTGGCTTCCCATGGATAGTGAAGTTTATAAGTTTAACAAGTGTTTTCTGGATATTGTAGTGAGAAGCGAAATGAATTTTGAGAGCCAAAGTTAGCATTTCATGAATGATTTCCCATCACATATGTACTCATTCTGATCAAACTTGGTGCTGCAGTTAAAAAAATGGGATTTTTTTAGCTTTTAAAAAGATACTTCAGGTAACCCTAAATACCTTTCCCATCTCAACTTGGCAACAATCCTTTCAAGTCTATGCTCTTTATGTCATTGTGAAGAAACTTGTAAAAGAGACATTTGCAACATGACCAGCAAACACAATGAATTTGGGCATTTGATTGATCCCTGACAGAAAACAGGGACAGCCTTAGTTAAGTTCAGTTGCTGGGTTAAAACATAAAAAAGGAAGTCTGTAAGACTAAACGGACTTTGGCTTAGAGATAGCTGTAAATAAAAAAAGTCAGCGCTTTCTATCACCATTGGCATGAATGTCTAACTAAGCACATTCGTTACCTAATACAGATAGTTTGTTGCAATGATGTATTGCCGACTAAGCAACAAGGTTTTTTTCTGTTACATTTTTGAGAGTTTTTCCGGTGTTGAGGAGTAGAATGGAATACAATTGTATCAACTTGGGCCAATGCAAAGGCGAGCTTAGCACAAGGCATTTTGCAGAAATCATCACTTTAAAAAAAAGTGTCTCGGGTTCTGCTGTGTCCATATTGAAGCTACAGGGTTTCTCTCTACTCATCTGCAAATCTAAATAGTGAAGTAACTTATGTAATTCTGGCATCTGTTCTCTTACATTTCTCTCTCAGTGTTTTTGGCAGCTAGCTCATATCCAAGTCACAATGCTGAAGAAGGCCCAGCATCAAATGAAGCATTTTAGTACCACACATATATGTGATGAGGGCAAGAATCCATTCTAGGCAAAACAACAGAAAAATTAAATGGAGAGAAGCCATCAATTAAGATGTAACACTGAAGCACTCAGACAAATATTTAAGTACAATGGACAACATTTTTTTGATTTACAAGATTTTCAGAGGAGCTTAATTGGTCTCTGACAACTGAAGGCAATACTGGTAACAAACTCCATGTTATTTATACCACCTATCTGTTTTCCCCAGGCCCATATATGCAGTCTCATACATACGCTTTACAAAGTCTGGAAACATCTACCAAATTATTCAGATCTGCAAAAAAAAGAAAAGCTTGAAGTGAGAGGGAGGCATTGTCTGTGATTTTAAACAGCTGCTTTCTGATCACTTTATATGATAATGCTCAAGAGGAAATTTGAGTCCTTAAGTCAGTGACATCACACCTGCTGCAGGACTAAACCTACTTATTCCACCTCCTACAACTGTGTTTAGTTATGAAGGGTTTCCTCACACCACAAGGTATTGAAAAAGAGCTGAAAACATAAACTTTATATTTTACCAATGGGTATTAGAGTTACATGCACTTTGATGCTTGTGTATTTGTACTTCTGACAGCATTAATGTTGTGACCACAACAGTCTATGGATGTAACTAAGGAAATGTTCACTGGGTAGTGACCTTCTAGTTAATCAATCAAACTTTCATTAGACCAGGAAAAAAGGTAATAAAAGATAAAGTCCTTATAAAGCATACTTTGATTAACAGTACCAGGGAAATGATAGCAAGTATATAAGGAAATACTAATTTGGTATATAGATCACCAGCTCAGGGAATTTTCAGTGCTTCTATCTTTACCAAGCTACAAACCCATAGTTCAAAAGAATTAATTGATGTAGATCATCTCTCTTGCAAAGCTGAAAAGTAGGCTTGACTTGCAAATGCATTTTTTGGTCAAGTCATCATTTCTCCATGTCAAAACATAGCAACTTGATAAAAACATGAGCAGTTAGAGTTTAGCAAGTGAGGAGCTGGAAGCTGATCATATGGGCCTAATGTTAGGCCCTCTAACATAAACAAAAAGTATTATACAGTTTTTGGATAGTTATCATGTGTGTTATATGTCCAGAATAAAAACAGAAAATAATATCTTTAAAACACATGGGCAAATTAATAGATTTTTTGACTGTGAGATACCATGAAGCGTATCCTGTAATTCAGAATAAGAATGCAGAACATTATTATTACAATGATTATTTAAAACCAGACTTGAGTGTGGACATTTGCAGTTTGTCTGTAATGCATTGCTTACTGTCTTTTACAGATGTCGTAAATATAATAACTACAGGAGTTTTTAAGCAATCTGGACGTTGAAAGCTTTGATATCTATACATTGAAATATTGGAAATTCATTACTAAATTGTTCTAATGTTTACAGTGCTTGTCTTTGATGAACCATTTCCAATTAGACCCACTTGCATGCTCCTAATGCTTTTTCCTGAAAGAATGAACAGAACCAATCTTTTAATGTCCATCTGCAGCAGCTTAACATGGGCAGCAGGCTGCCAAACTGGCTTTCTTCTGCTTCTCTATCAGTGATGTGGTCCTGAATTATATTTCTGACTGACTGTAGCAATGTAGTTTTATAAGAGAAACGTACAATCCAGCACTTGATAATGCACAGGAAAGTTATTAATCTATTTGAAAAGCATTGTTGAAAAAAAACCCCAAAACCCAACAGAAAACCCACAAAAAAAAAAAAAAAAAAAAAAGTGCGAACCCTAGAGATGGGTAAAATGTTGGCAAAATATGAAACATGTAAAACTGATAATATGCAAGGCAGCACAATAATCTAGGAAAAATAAAAATTGTAAAAATGTGCTGGTTTTTCCTCTTGCATTATATTTTCAAGGACCAAAATGTCAAAGCTGTCTTGCTTTGGCACTATCACAAGTTTTTGAAACATTTAAGATCCAGGAAATTCTAGGATGCTTTAAGCAATTCTCTTAACAGTATTCCCAACAGTTTCATAATAAGGACAAACACATAAGTAAAAGTAGATCCAGAATGTTCAGAAGACTCTGTGAAGAGCTCCCTGCACCAAAGCTCTGAAAATAAGCCTACTCTTTAAAATTTTTAAACTAAAAACCACTACCAGTTTAAGTTCTCCCAAAGTAGTTTACTGCCATTTAAATTTGAAATTAGGTTCTATATGTGTTGCTGAAAAGTTATTTTTGATCCTAAGCTGCACAGCATGAGAAATATGAAGCACTGTAGTCACTGGTAAGCTCTCTTTAACAATTTCAGACCATTTTAGTAACGTCTTAGAAGCTTTAGACAACTACCCCGACAAACTACCACTGGGTAACTCTCCCAGACTTCTGATCAGGTGAAAACTGCAGAAATACTGGAAAATGAAAAATCTCAATGCCCATCTTCTGTCATGACAGAAAGAAGCCTAATCTGAATGCACTGCAAATCCAGAGAATTCACAGTAATTTTTGTTTTCTTGGGAGGCAGGAGGTGATCATTTTGCTTATTTATATTAAGCTAGAATCTTGCTATGAAAATTTAAGGCTAAGAAAAGAAAGATCCTATGCAGAAGAACATTTTTGCTACCTTGCGCAGCTAAGGCTCAAAACAATTCCCCAGCTCCAGTCAAAGCCCTTGCAAACCGTTATGGCTTGCTCAGTCCCTATCCTACTTCAGCTTCTAACTCCCCTATTGTAATCTGAAAAAGATCATGGTACGTGGCTTGTTTCCTATATGCACTAAGGAAATGTTCCAGAAAGCACACAATACAAAATTCATAGTCTCCAAACTCTTATTTGGTTTAACAGAAGGGCTGAACTATGGTAATTGGAAAGACCCATGGATATTTACCAAATTGGTTAAAACACTTGGAATAACAGCAATTGCTTTAGGTTCTAGATCTTAATGGATTACATATACAGACTAGATTATAACGAATGAGTAGTTGTTGAAACTTAGGTGCAATACTGTTGCATCAGCCCTTGTGGAGATGATGGATGCTGGTCCTCATCTGAAAACTGGGCATCCATGGACAGGCTGGTCATGGAGTAATGGCATTGCCTTTGGAGATTAAACAATTAGTTTTTACTGACCTTCTCCTCACCTCTTTTTTTTTTTTTTTAAAAAAAAAGAAGATAGCTAGATTTAGAAATACATTTTGGATGAGTTCACCTGCAAACTCCCTTATTTGTCACAAAGGCAAGTAATGAGCTTTATTATGTTATTTAATATCTGCTATGATATACTCTGAATTTTCTGATTCATTGCAACACTTTCTGCTTCTTTGTCACGTGAACCGCTAGAGGTCAATTAGACGCCATTCATCTTTTTCCTCTTACTATTGCAGTGGACACCTTCTAGTAGTGTAACCCATTCACAAGCACTTGTTAGACTTGGATAAGAAAAGACTATATAATAGTATTATCCCACTTAATTGCTGAAATACTGAAATAATGCTACTCTAGACCAAAAAATAGATACATAAAAAGAAAATGCTTGTAAGTACATATATTCCTGTAATACCTTGGCTATGACAAGCTTGTAACTTGACAAAAATGCCTTATCCTAGCTAACTTACCACTGAGTTGAAGAAGAGCTTCAATTGAAGGCCAGCCCTAAATTTCAAATGTAACCTGCTATGAATGAATACCTCATTACCTGGCCCCAGGTTCGACAAGGTACTGTGTAGTGTGAATAACTCTAAGCAGTTGAAATGAAAGATAGATTAGAAAAAAAAGATATAAACACCATAATCTTATATTTAACATTTTACTGTTTATTGGCTAATAATAAAATACTAGGAATGCTAAGGAGAATGTAAAAAAATTATAGCAAGTTTGAGTGCATATTAAACAGGAATGTAGACTATTTTTCCCATCAAAGTCTTCACCACTTTCTAATACAATTTATGTGTCTGCCCTAACTGTCTACCCCCAAAAGCAATACAAATACAGAAGTAACTATGTTCCTCAGATTTGCTGAATAACAGTCTCTGAAAACTGTGTTCCTATATGTTTTTCTTTTATTCATTTGCTTGTGGTCTGCATTTTTCATAGAATGACAAATATATCTTGCTTTGTTTTGACATGGAGAAATGACTTCTTGACCAAAAATGCAGGTAGTTCAGCAACTGGATTTGCTGGTTTATAGATGAATGCAAATGAACCTTTAAATGAAATTGCTAGCTGGGATATTTCTGGTCTTGTTAAATACTGTGTTTATATTCTTTTATTTTCGTAATTGTACCGAAGCCACCAATTATTTCACAAAAGGCTATGCAGTCAGCAACTGGTGAGAAGAAGGGAGTTATGAAGGTGTCACGGCACTTTCCAAACTATCAAGCTGCAACAAAGTCTTTTACCACCACATACCAACCTACTCTTCATGCTAGGCCCTCTACTGTCTTCTCCTTGTCTCTCCTCATCCCGGGCAGGCACACATACTCTCTCTGCTTCCTCCTCTCTCTTCTTTGACTACTCCCTCTTCATTGGCTGCCCAACCTCTTAACAGAACCAGCCACAGCTGCACCTTATCTACATCAGCCAACCCAAAGCCCCTGAAGCGAGCCCACAGTTGGATATTATCAATACTAATTAACCCAGCTTCATTCCTTTACATGAAGGAGTCTACTGAAATTGCCACTTATGTTCTGGGAATCTGATTCTGTCTCAAAAATCTGGTTGTCAAGGATTTCAAGCTCATTCTTCAAATGTTCTATTTCACAGTGTCAATGCCTATGAAGTTTGAGCTGCCTTCCTTTAAATGAAGGTAGACTGCTTAACCAGGCAATTTTCCTCTTCCTGGAGACTGGAGGCATCAAATTCAGTTTCAGTGTTTTGTTTCACTGAAAGTGAAATCTGCACAGACTGTGTTTTTGGTTGTTCCCTATTCTTTACATGCTGGCACAGCATTAACATAGGGTGGGTGGTACATGTACTAAGTCATGGACTTTTCAGCTGCTCAGGCCCTGCCAATGGGAAGTCTGGAGGGGCACAAGAAATTGGGAGGGGACAGAGGCAGCACAGCTGACCCAAACTAACCAAAGCAATATTCAAAAATATATAACGTCATGCGCAGTACACAAACTGGGCAAAGTTGGCTGGGGGGGGTGTATCACTGCTTGGGAGGGACTGTGGTTTGGGTACTGGCTGGGTATCGGCCAGTTGGGTGGTAAGCAACTGTATTCTGCATCACTTTTTTTTTTTTCTTCCCTTCAGTTTTATTTCTCTTTCTCTTTTTGTTATGTCCCTTTTTGTTACTATTATTACATTTTGCTTTATTTCAATTATTGAAATGTTCTTATCTCAGCCCATGGGTTTTACTTTTTTCTGCTTCCCCTCCCCATCCCACCAGGGCAGGGGGAGTAAGCGAGTGGCTGCGTGGTACTTAGCTGCCAGCTGGGGTTAAACCACAACAACATCAAATTTCCAAGTTTTGAACTTGGCAATTCAATAGAAGATGCCACTTCAGTCAAGAAATGTTATTGATGATATTCAGTCCTGTATTGGTATTGAAATAGATCACAATAAATATTGCCAACATCAAGAACACCACATGTTTAGGATGCCAGTATAAAGCACTTTCACCCTTCAAACAAGTGTTGTCCAGGTGTGTAATTGTTAAAAACAATGATCTGGTGTCTGCAGGAATAACAAATATGGTGGTGTACTCAACCCAAGCCGAGTCTGTTTCGCCTGCGACTGTAACTGATGAGTGATCTTCCTCTCCTCCTCTCAACTCACAACCTTTTTGTCACAAGTGTTTTCTCCCCTTGTCCTGTTGAGGAGGGGATGTGAAAGGGAGGCTTGGTAGTCACCAAAATCTTGACAGTCAGCCAAGATCAGCTCACCACTCCATTTAATTCCCTACTCCAGAGTCTCACTCTCTTTCCTTCTATATGTGATATTGATGAGGACCCAGATGAGGAATAACTCCTCTCCATTCATGGTGAACATATTTTTGCTAAGACCTTCATGTCTTATAGCACCTTCAAGCAGGCCATTTCTTAAAAAGAAGCATACAAAAACCAACCAGCAGCAAAAAAACTCCAAATAGAAATAACAATAAACCCTAAAAGAACCTTGCGGGTTTGTTACTATTCCCTAAGATCATTAAAATTCAAAATGTTTGAGTTAATAATCTCTCCACTGACTTCCATGTTGTTGGTTTAGATGTATAACTGGTTATTTTTTCTGCCTCTCCATCTCATAAACAAGAAATACAACCCTTGTACTTCAGCCTTCACCTGGACTCCTTATAGAATTCACGAGTTCAGCTTCCTTCCTTGTTTGGGTATCCATATTTTTCCTTGAAGAACATTTTAAAAAAGAAAAAGAACTGAAGTTGGAGTAAACAAGAGCATCATAGTGTATATGGAGAAAAGCAATGAATTTAATTTGCATGAGAAAGACAATTTAATTATATAGTAATTAATTACATACTGATACTTCTCATTCCTTCCCTGCTACCAGGACACGTCTACCAGTGCACAGATTAGACTAGTTCTGGGGTTAAATGGGAGCTGTGTGGTAGAAGGTGTTATCTGTATGACCCCTGCATTATCTGAAACAGAAGAAACTACAAAATAAACAGAGATCAGGGGAATGAAAAAAGTAAACATATCTCTTGCAGTTACAAGAATTGAATGCTGGGTTCCTTGTTCTACCTTGAATGTCTTCCTCCATCCTCTAGGTCTTTGCCTGTTCCTCTCTCCCTGAGGCTGCCTGCTACAGCTTTTCTGCTGATTAGCTGTCTCACTTGGATGTTTTCTGTCCCACCAGTTAGTAGGCAGCCTGATATGCCTCATCAAGACTAAATTAGCCTGTGCACTTTGTGTGGGAATACTGCAGTCATGCCCTCCAAGTTCCTGGGTCAGCAGGAGCGGCCATGCCGGTGTGCGCAGGTCACTGCAACTCCACACATGCTTCACAGCTGCCCAGAGATACTGCTTAAGGCCCGGTTCCTCTCAGCACACACACAATTATTCTGGAAAAGAAACTTCACATCTATAGATTGTCACCGCTCAGCATGTGCAAATCGAGATTTTCCAAACCCAGAAGTGTGGCTAAGTTTTTCTAGCTAACTACAGAACTTGCATCCTTTATACAGAAGGACACTTCTGCTGGTAAACACCAAGTCCTTGTGAAAAACCATAGATTACAGCTTTTTCAGAAAAAGATAGATCCATATTATGTTAATTCAGACAAAAAATCGTTTTTTACCTAGTGCCTGTTGGAAGTTCTGTAATGGAACACAAATCAGTTCAAATACACAGGTTTAAGAACAAAAGCCTTAACAGGCAAGACTACTGCCTGCTCATGACTTTCTTTTATATATCAAAATTTTTGCTTCTGCCAGTTGCACCCAGGGAGGCAGGAACTTTTGAGACTCCTGTCTCTGCCTGCTGCTGGGGAAAGCCCTCTCTGATGGCATGCTCAGCAGACCATGCCCTTGGGTCAGAGTAAGCAGAGGCCCGTTAGTTGCAATGGAACAAAAGTTGTGTGCGGTGTCAAGTGGTAGCAAGCAGACTATTTGCTCTGAGATGTTTGTTCTTTCCCTCTTTGCAAAATTCAGTGCGATCTATATACTAAATCAGTTCAGCTCACATTGTGAAAAAAGGTGGCAGTTAATACACAAAAGTGGATGCTGGATGGCTTTTCATTCTTATCTGGTTATTACTGGCAAAGACTGAAACCAATGTAAGAGCTGTGGACATGCTCTCTCAGGGAACCACGAGATTACCTTTTTTCCAGACTAATACCTGCTCACATTGTTTCAATGTCTTTAAAAAAACTAAATCAGATGAGATGGACAACTCTACCTAAATCTACCTGTTAGACTTGTCTTCTTACTGAAGACAAAAAGAATGTACGTAAATTCTCATCTGACTTAAAAGACAAAGCACTATGAATGTTTTTCAGCAGTCAGCATTAGTGGCATGCATTCACAGTAATTTCAAGCCTATGTAGGTTAAACCTATGTTAGAATGTCTTTAAAATTCTTCTCATACCTCAGAAAAACTAAAGAAAAATAGTACTGCAAGCTACTCACACTTGGATCTGTGGGTGGTCACAACTGCACTGTGTAAGCAGCTTGTATGTACACTTTCAACAAAAACCTTGTCAATAGATCTGCAGAAACCAGTTACCAGTGATAACTTATAACAAGGAATGCCTTTCTTCTTCCGTCTAACTTCTTGCCTCCCACCACCCCCATCGCCCCCCTTAAATTCTTTGGTTTTGTGATGCATATATATTCAGACTTTACTGGAAGGTCCCAAGTCTGTGATGGTAAAATAAATCTACCCAGCAGCATAAAAACTGCCTGAGGTGTGGCTTCATAAAGATATGTTGAACTCCGAGTTTTGGGATGGATCCTTACGTGACAGGTGTATGAGAATAGCATCTTTCTACATGAATATTACTGCTTATTCCCAGTGAACTGCTTGTGCTGTCTCTTGCCTTTCAGTGTGAATAATAGTATGGGAATTCAGTGAGTAGAGATGTTTAATGCAGACGTGTACATGCCACTGCTAGCCATGTACTTTATTTCTTTCATAGCAAGTTAGAAGGAAACCAATGGTTGCATGAGACCGATTTTATTAACTCTAAGACAGCTGTTGACAATTGAATGGAAATTAAATAAATACCTCTGCACTGTGCCTTATGTCCCACAATGAATTACAATTACATCTAAATGTTAAGGCAAAAAAGCTTCTTAAATAAATAAATAAAAAAAAGTCAGACATTATCCCAGCACTGTCTGCTGTGTTACACAGCTGATTGATTTAGATCAAAAACGGCAGCCAGAAGGCTCCTAATTTAACAGTTTAAGTAGGACTGAATTTAGGGGCACAAAATTAAGATAATCTATTCATCTCTGGATGGAAATTGTAAAAACAAAGGAATTCATTATTATATTTTTTAGCTGTATTAATAGAAAATAATTTTTGGGTTTGTTACCACTATGTGAAATCTGTGGAACTGGAGGTAAGTTTTGCAAAACTTTACTAATCAAGTAGCACTTCATTTCATGTATAGTCCTACTTAAATCATAAATCAAATCGAAATACTCATATTTGCATGATATGCAGGTCACATTTGACTCCATTTGCTTCGTGGGATGCCTCAGACCAGTTTATTCTGCAGTACTTACTGAAAAGCACTTCAGAAGTAGTGTTTTTGTAAGGGACAGGTACATACAGATTGTAAGATGAGAAAACTATATATGCAGAATAACTAAGTGAAAAGTTATGGCATTCTGTTAAAAAATAGGCATTTATGCTCAAGTCTGATAGAACAGATTTCCTCTCCCTATTCCATTACTTGTATGAAAACATCTTAAGCTTAAGCGGCAGCATATTACATTACATCTGTGTAAACATAAGCATTAAGATTTTTATACTTTGGAGTTTTACAGAAACACTGGTTAAAAAGTAGACAGGACAAACTACCAGAAACAGAAAGGGATGTGACATAACAATTTCCAAGGCTGTCAGGTAGTAGAAGTGTTTACCACAAGGTGAATGCTCTAAGAGTGTAATTAAGTATCCTAAGAAAAAGTTCTGAATTATCTTCTGAAATGCAGACTTAAAAACCAACCAGAAAACTACCTTAGATAGGCAATGTGGAGTTAAATAGCATTATAGTTTGTCATACGCATGCAGATACAAGCCAGTTAATTACCTTTATCTCTGCTACCTTGGACTGTAACAGACATTTGGACTAAATAAAGCAATCGACTTGTTAGATTGTTAGTTAGTCAGATAGTTATCTTTGGTACTTACAGTCTTTCAATACCAGGGCAGGGTCTCTATGAGGAAGAACTCAGGCAATTACAAGCTGCAAAGGCTCCAAGGTTCTGTCTGTCTCAGGTCTGCTTTTTCAGGAAGCACCCACAAACTGTCCTCATACCTGAATTAGTTGAGTCCTGTACTGAATCTCTGCGTTCATTAATGCACTGAATTCCTAAAGAATCTCCCCATGCCTGCCAATTAGACACTGCCTTTCACCCCATGATTTTTCAGAGCCCATCTCCCTGGGCTGCTTACCTTTGCTGTATGCTGAGCTAATTAGCTGTACAGACAGACAGACTCATTCCTATTGCCTCCTTCTGTTACACAGACCACAGGCTAAGGAGAGAAAGTGTGAAAAGAGTTGTTTCATCAGGGTATTGATGATATGCTGAAGCAAAGATCATTCTGGTTTACACCACGTTAACAGAGACTCCCTTGCTCCCCAAGACTCTAACCTTCTACGGAGAGACTGACAATATAAGGAAGTAAGATGTAAAGTTGTTCCAAACTTATTACCATTAAAGTAGTGCATGTGGACTCTTGTTTAAAGACTGAATGAACTAAACGGTATGCTTTTCTTCCTCTTTCACATGTAACAGGAATATGACTTCGATATTAAAGGCAAGTGGAAAATGAAAAAGAAAGCAAAATTAACCTTGTGATGTATTAGGTTAATGAAATTTGAATCTATTTTCCTGGAGTGTCATTTCCAATTCCACATACAGTAAGTGTATTAAAGTAGTTACATATAGAGAACAGGACCTGGGTTGCTCAGGGGTCTGAAGAGGCACTCCAATCAAAAGACACACATAGATGTGCTGGCAAAAGCCTGAAGTAGAAATGCAGGCACACTGCTGCTACACAGGGCTAACATGCTTTTTCCTTCAGGCGGAGGGCTGTTTGTAGCTACATCAACTGGAGTTATTTCATTGGTACAGAATACTTTTATATAAGTTCCAGTTAAGTCTTCCCCATTTGGAAAATATCCAAAAATAAAGAGCTGTCCTTTGGTTACTGTAACAATCTTTTCTTCCACGTTCCCACACAAAAATTAGGTATTTAGGATTCTGCAGTGGAAAATTGCTACATGACGTTGTGCCTACTGAGTGTGCATAGTTGTATGTGTGCATCTTCATCTCCTCCTTATTAATTTCCAGATTTTGTTTCGTTACAAATTAATGAACTAACACTACTTCATGTGTGTTTATTAAACCAATACATTTTAAACTGATTTTGTTATAACCCACACTTCCTTCCTGCTGAGGATATGAATTTAAGATAGTCAGCAACCCTACTGTCCTGACCTCTGCATTTTCCTAAGTTCATTCTAAATATTTTGTTTCATATGTGGACATTGAAGTGGAGTGAGTACTCTTAAGTTCATTCAAGGTGTAAACTTCATTGTGACCTTTGATGATTTTAGCTACTGTGGGAATTCTGCTGCTTTGGAAAAAATAGGCTTAACAAAGATATATTTAAGCTGTAACTTTGAGGATAGTTCCTCCCAAATCCAGTCTCAGAAGGGTCTCATCTGGCAGAGTCAATGAACATAACTCAGAACCATCCTTCAGAATACTTTTACAAGAGTTAAGAGTGCATTTCAGAATAATATTTTAAAGTAAACAGCAAGATTTCCACCATACTTTTCTCAATGTGCTGAATCAAATGGACAGCCTTTGAATATTTTCGGAACCGATTACCAAGACAGACTTAAGGTCACACATGAAAAAGAAGTTACTCCCTGTGACAAGTCCTAAATTAAACCAAGAAGTGCATGCACACCTCAGCCAGACTGGTAACTCAAATCTTGTTAAGCTGCAACTGAACCAGTCTCTTAACAGGTAAGAGCCCAGAAACAGATTATTTTCCCTCCTTAATGTTTTAAATGGAAATGCAATTAAATTCACTTGGTTTGCTTTTCTTTTCCAGCTAAAATCGGGTCTAGCTGTATCAGCAGCCAGGCCTGCATACCCTGAATGCAGCCACTTAAATGTAAGATTTAATTGGACTTCCTTCTGTCAACAGATTTTCATGCAGCTCTAATGTTGTAACGAACATTTACCTACTTCATCTTACTTACGTGCCATAGTTTTATTTAAGAACATACATAGCTGCTGGCTAAGATTAGCTTTTATATCGTTCCAGAGAGAAGACAAAAATTAAAAACTTTGAAAGCAAGAGCTGTGCTGTAAGAGGACAGAGGCTGCAGTTCTTCAACAGGCTAAAACCTGAATAAGGCATCAGGTGCGTCGAGTTCACAAGGCAAAGAAGAGACAGTATCAAGAGCAGAAAACCAAAGGTCAAAGCCAAAGTTCCCCATTTCTTTTACTCAGGCAGGTGAAAGATTTAAGATTTTCCAAACTACAGACTGGTAATTTGAACACGACCTAGTTGTCCTCCCCAAGAAGTTCACCTCACATCTGAAGCACGGATACAGCATATAGGTTAAAAAAAAAGCACAGAATAGTTTAAACTGCTCTTTCTCGCTTTAGTTGCTTCAGTGTTCACAAACACTTCTCTCGTTATGTTTGTTTTAAAATATAAATACCACTTAATTTTATTGCTAGACATACCTCACTTAAAAATAGTAAAAAAAATTAAGATACTTGGTTTTCTTCTAGGTCCTCAGACCCCAAAGATACAGCATAGTAAAAGTCAGCGTAATATTTCTGAAAAGAGAAGTTGCAGAATCCTCATTACTTCATGTAAGTTATTAGATATAAAGGAATTAAATTTATTGGTAATTGTGTGGGCACACTAAAAATCTGCGTGCTTGCAGGTCAGTACAGCACTGTTATTATCACGCATTCTTCAGGGCGAGACTTGTATGTGAGATTTTGCAGTGAAGGAAAAGAACTGCTGGCTTCAAAGAATGCACATTAATCATGTGGATTGCTCATGTTTATATAGGTAGAAGAGAAATCTTAAAGAGTACTAACGGCCATCAGATTAATATTTTTATTTTTAATTAAACTAAACAAATCGCTAACATGAGGGCAACACTCTAAATTTAAATTTGATTTCATTGCAAAAATTGGTTTTAAAATTTTCCTTTCCTTCCTTCTTAAAAGGAATCCTCTGCACAACAGAAGATTCTTAATCTAAATGAACACAATACAATTGATTTACAACAAGATACTACTGGAAAATTATTTCAGCCAGTACTACTGAGTAATTTCAGTTACAGTCAATGGCTTTAACCAGAAACACAAACCAAAATCTTCCAACCAAAATCACAGGAACCAGCAGAATGAGGTTTATTAACTTCCAGAAAAACATCTGGTTGTGCAGAAGAGATTGCTCCATTACATAAAAGGATTATTTGTTATTAACATTAATTCTTTCAACTGTATGCATTATGAGTTTTCTCATATTCTATAGAAGCTTTAACAAATTATCCCCAGAAACTAGCTGCATCCAAGCTAGACTTAATGTTGTGCATATTTTCTCGACGTTGTTTGGTATAAATATTTGCCTCTCCTTTTTGCAGCCGATGTCTCAGAACAGACTTTTGATGTTTGGTCAGCTGACGTTTTATCTTCTGTTTCACCAGTTCCTATAAATAAACAAAAAATTCAGCATCAGACTTTTTGGAGATCATTTAGTACTGATACATGGCACGATAGCACATTTTCAGTGCTAACATGAACATGCACAACCCTAACCAGAAGGCCTCTGTACATTGAGAAGTTAGTGATCTACACAGCAGTTATGTAAGCAAGCCCCGTCTGTGCTGTATTGCTGTAAGCTGCATGTACAGGGTTGTCGTCAGGGCTGTGCTGTGCTGCACAGATCTGCTGCCAGTAAGATAAACCAAGTCAGCTCCTGCTCAGTACTGGCAAACACACCTGTGTGGCCCTGCCTCTATCTAAAAGTGCAGCGAGAAGTTCTCATGTGAACCTTAGTTCAGCCTGACCACAGAAATAATGAACAGAATTGTCTCCTTGTAAGAAAATCATAAAATAGCTCGACAGACTAAAAAGAGAGATTCTCTGCCATGGGTAAGGTCTTATGGTGTGCTGCATATGTGTCGGGAGTCCTGTTCAATGCAACACCCTCAGGGCTCCCAGCATCTTAAGAGGTGTGGGATTATCTATGCTGTTCTCTTCTGATGGTCTTAGTTACAGTAAATAGTATTTTAAACCATACCTTATGGAGTTGTGTCTTTCTTATGGGGATCATAAAGGACCAGCACTCTCAGTGCAAAACACGTCTTCTTCAAAAATGTAAAAGCTGATAACATACTGTCCTATTTTAAGTTTTAAAAAAATAAAAGGACCAATAGAACATTTCATGTCCTGCAGTAATTATTTGGTTCATGCCTATATTACTTTCAGCACCCTGTTTTTTCTGAAAAAAGTTTGGATTACAAAGATCTGAGTATGACTATAACAGAAAACAACACTTTACCACAAATGTGGCTAAGAACAAAGGCCAGGAGTGATTTACAATTCCTCCAGTTTTCCCCTGTTGTGGTGAGGCACTCTCCTGTTAATATCTGGAAGGTCAGAACTGTCTCATGCCTCTACAGCAAAAGTACTGGAACAGTTCATCTGTTATTTACACCCATGTTTTCAATCAGAGTTCTGGTCTCTGTAACAATGGCAATAGCTATCCATAATAAAAATGAAGACATGATTTAGTAGATTGTGGCTGTGATTTTGTCATTTGGAAAATGATCCCAGATCAAACTGCTGCACTGGTATTGACCGCATACTTACATATCATGTCTTGGAAGAAAAAGAAATCAAATTATTTTCACCTTTCTGACTATTTAATCATGACAGAATCATATCTTGTTGAAAATCTCTAAGGAGTGTCTTATTTTTACTCTAATTAATAAAGCATTAAAAAAAATCATATAAAGGAACAAATCTGTCCTTAATAAAAAGATCTGATTTCCAAATAACTGGACAAGAGGAAAAATATCTAATTACATTTCCTTTACAGGTACCCCAATTTCAGTTGCCTTGTTGAGCTTTGTTGATTGTACTATCAATTGAACTTCACTGTGACATATGACATACTACGTTGGTAGGAGTAAATCAGGAACCAGAAAGCATAATTGTGGCAAGATATGCTCTTTAAGAACTGCTGTGACTAATACAATTAAAGTAACACAAGTAATGCGTGAATCCAATTACTCAATCCTGACTTCAGCAGAAATCCTGTAATAATTGAGGAACCACCTGAACAGTAGTTTCCTAAGTTACATAGCAGGCAGGCTAACTGCCAAAATGTGGGTAAAAAACCCCAGCTGGGTATGATACGTCCTTCCACGAGCACCTTGAAATAAAAAGCATAGATTATCTTTTAATTATTCTGAATAAAATACTTATTAGAACTAATTTACACTGTTGCACTGATGTCTTTCTTTTGCCAGTAAAGCACCTGCCATTCTGTCTTTTCTATAGGCAGAACCTGAAAGAAGGCTTCTCTACTTCTACTCTGGTCCAGGACAGATGACTAGTTTATACAAAACTTGCTAGAAGAAATTTTGCAAGATGGTACCAGAAGTCTTTGACATGTAACCATAATGTAAATTCACCAAATTCTATTACTTAACCACAGCACATGATTGAAAGACTCACTAATCTTTCCATCATCGTAACAGGAATACTGAGAAATGCTTCAGAGTAAACAAATTTACATTTTTATTATTTAAATTTTTCATCATTCAATTGTTTCCTCTAATTAAATTACAACAATGCATATAAAGCTTTGTACAAGCACAGAAAGATACCTTACTTTATGCGGAATAGCTGATTTTCCAACATTCATGACTTTCTGGCACAGTCTCCCAAGTTATGACTGTACCTACTACTATTGCCACAATTGTTTATATATGCCTATATGAATTTGTGTGATTAATTTTAAAATCTGCTAATGTTTTAGTATGTTTTCTCCAACAAACAGAAAGCAAGCTGCACAAACAACAGATAAATGCTAGCAGCAATAAGAGGCATCAGCTCTAAGCAGCCCAGTGGATCTTACTACAGTGACATTATTTTGCATTTTTAGTTTTGTAATTATTTTCTGTTACAAACAGCTCATTACAGGTATCACTTCACTAGTTCTAACACTCAAAATGAAGATTCAGCAATTGTCAGAAATGTTACTTTACTCAGCATGAAAACATGTAAGTGATCATTATGCAAGGTAAATTGATGCAGGATAAAGTTTTTTGTGTGGCTGAACCTCTTGAAACCTTTTCTGCTAAAGTGTTTTTATCTTACTTTTACAATAGAAAATTAAGTATGCACACATAATTTACAAATTTTTAACACATTCCGTGTCTGTCTACGGAATAAACACACATTCTCTAAATACTCTAAAAGGTTTCTATATCCACGTAACAGCCACTGATACCACTCAGTGGGGTACAGGAGTACAGTTTCAAGTAATTTCCTTTGTAGGACTCAGCAGCACTAATTTTTTTTTTTCTTCCAAATCTTGTACACTTAAATTAGCAAACTCAAAAAAAAAAAAAAAAGCATGGACCAGAAACTAGGAATTCCTGCAGGTCATCCTGGCTCTTGTTTACTTCATTCCACAGTTTTAACCTAACTCTTTGTCTCCTTAAGAAAACACAGCATCATCCCCTAGAATAAGAACTGTGATGACAAAGGTCAAAGTTGAGGCTTTTTTCTTGCATAAAGTCCTGTAAAAAAATGACTTAGAAGAGATTTAAACATGCTGTTCCTTCACATTTATTTACACATGTAACTTTATTGGTTATTGGTGTATCTTTAAAATACTTATCTTAAAAAACAAAATATAATCCAAACATGAAAGAGTAAAGCAGTCAACTGTTCCATGAATATTACAGCCACTGACAGGTACCTTGTGTAAAACAAGGCTGATTCACAAAATAACACATCATCTAACAGGCCAGTAGCAAAGCCTTTGTTAGAAGAGTACCAAAGCAATAAGTAGTAGACTGAAAAGACTGTAAATTAGGAAGATAAAAGTCTAACAAGGGAAAAAAAAACCCAAACAAAACACACTTGCCAGCACTAGACATTTCAGATGCAGTATTTCTAGGGCAAATGCTCTAATTAGGCAATAGAAATGCTTTGAAAAGGTACAAATTGGAAAAGTACATATTTATCATGAAAGAGTTGAAACTACACCAACACATTCCCCAAACAAGATTTTTCGGAGTTCTGCTCCTCACTGCAAATGAAAATGAGACTGAACATAGGCATGTATTCACAAGGTCAAGTATGTAGTCTACCCTAATTAAAAAAATGCCTCATGGATCAGCTGTCAGCTGAAAGAAGTTTCTACCTGTTTTGTACAAGAATTAATGAAGAACACTGGACTTTCTTCCCTTTAAAAGGAAAAGGCACTTTAAAAAATATGACAGAGGTAGCCACACCGACTAATGAGCAGTGCTGGGTTGAAGAGTAAGACAATAATGCAGAAAGTAAAATTTATTCATGTTGCCAAAGAAATAACTACTGAAGTGAGTTCATATAAATATTTCAGAAAAGAGTACGAAGAAATCTCTAAGATGACAGGTGAAAAAGGCCAAATTAAATCTTGCCTCAAGCATCCGATTTTAAAATAAAAAATATTAATTATGGCTAGCAACTGAAATGAATTAATTGATTATATGTTGTGTGTTAACACACATTAACATACATTAGCCTGCTTTGGCTAAATGAGAGCTTTTAATATGATGTGGAGCTTTGGTGAAAGAACAAAGAGCAGCACATGAAAGGAAGTGCTGGAAATCATTACCTGTAAACAATTCCAGAAGTATCAGTCCTATTTTTCTGTAGACATGGAAACTAGAGAGGTACATGGTAACAAGTCTTCTTACAGAGACTAGAGAACATTTTTACAAATACATACTAACAGCTATGTGCAAGTTAACATGGTCTGAACAGACTAGATAGTAACATAGTAACAATAATATTTACCGGTGGAATGGTTGAACAGCTCCCAGCACTTCTGACCGATGAGATACTTTTAGTCCTTGTTCTGTGCTCAGCACTCTCTTCACTTCTGAAATACGTAAATCAATTTTTTATTCTTTACTTATTCTTTATTCCACTAGCAAAACAAACATCTTTTGCCTCTATAAGCACCATATTTTATATATAACCTGAAAACTCACAACAAAACATGCAAATACTACAAAACATTTATGTTCTGAATATCAACATTAGTTGTTTAAAACCAGCTTTTTATCAAAGGAAGAATTCGTTGCACAACAGCCGCGTGTATACCAAGCACATGAAAAGAAGCTTCAGAACACTAAAAAAAAAAAAATACTTCAGATTCTACAAAATGTTTTGACATGTCATTTCACTACAAAGCAAAAGCAGATGAGGACGAGTATGAGCTTGGTATATGCCTCCAGGTGTGTGCTGGGCTGGCAAATTTTCATGTACAAGGGGCTAGCCTGAAGGTAAGCAGGAATTTCTAAGTATTTCAGGAAAGGAATTAAAGGCTAGAACACCACAGAGTACAATATATTGGAACAATATATTCCAAGGAGCTTGTTCTTGCTAATTTCAGCAGAGTGAGCAGCAGAATAATTTGGCTTTGAGATATTCAAATTACAAACTTACTCATAAAAGTTATTTAGAAGCAGTATCTTACTGTCAAGAACTCCTTCACTACTAATACTAACTGAAATAGAGAAAAAGAAAAAAAATCCACCACAGAAAATAGGTTGCTCTACGAATTAAATCCAAGACCAGTTACCCCATCAGATACTTCAGTTGTCTAGCTGTTTAAGATTTGTTGCACATTACATGTGAAGCTTTACATATATAGTACCAATCAACACGTTATCTACCATTAAGACCAAGAGGAAAGATATTCACGGCAATGTTTTCAAAATAAATTGAATTTTTAGTATTCAATTTAAACAAGGGTAGCTGAAGAGGTCCTTTTCAGTCTACTTGAAAGATTCACATTTACTGGGGAGAGGGGAGGAATCACACTCCTAGATAGGAAATATGAACCTTTACCTGTAATGCCTGAATTTCTCATTTAAAGTTGACAAGTCAACCAGATCAGGGCATTTGTCTTCATTCTCCTCATCATTACAGCACTCCTCTTGTCCTGTGTGATTTTTGACTTCAGCAGCGTTTTCAGTTATGCTTTTGCCCTTAAAAAAAGCAATTGCAGAACTCTCTGCATCTTCACCAGATTTCTGAAGCATAGCTTGCCCTTCAACTTCTTCTAAGGCTGAACTCAACTTTGACATACTCAGCCTTTGTGTATTTTCACTACTTTCAGTTGTATCAGCCTCCTCATTGACATACATAAAGTTGTCACAGGTTCTGCTTTCAGACAAATAACCCATTTCAGACATGAAGTCTTCATAGCTGTCTTTATCTTTGGTGAAGAAGTTGAGCTTATTCTCAGCATCTTCTACAAATTCTGATATCTCTGTTGTATTATCATCCTCATCAGAACCTGGTGGGTAAAGCAGGTCATCATCTTCTAGCATTTCTTTTGTATAGCCGCTGGCAGCGATCTCTCTATCAAGAGAACACTCTCTCCTGTGAAAGAATTGCATTTTGTTTTAATATGCTAAATCATCAAGCTACCAATATTCTACATTTTGGATTAAAAATACTAATCAAGCTGGACTGTAATTACCCATACTATTAACAAAGAGGATATACTCTTGTGAAACACACAGAACACCACATGGTAGAGCTGAGCTTCAGAAAAAAGTATTAACAGAATGTGACATCACAAAAGCAAACGACTACAATAGATGATTCCATCTCCATAACCAGTATTTTATTTTTGCAGGAATACAGTTTGGCTTTAAGCTCAGATTATGTTGAGCAAACAGAAGAATAAAGGGTACATATGACACAGAGAGACTGATTCAAGTGTGGTAGCCCTTTGGAACAGGGATCGGAATGAAACAAGGTCCTTTTCATTGCAACAGCTTCAGTCTTAAGTGAAAACTTACTTTGTTTTTCAAAAGGGACAAAAAAATTAGGAAGAAAACTTTCAGCATAATAATGCTTGAAGAGGCAGTCACCATATTTACCAGCATTTTAAAAATAAATTTAAAATTGAAACCCAAATTAATTCTTGATATACTAGAACTATAAAATGGGCTTCCAGAAGTAGAAGAAACTAATTCTGCATCCCTGCTAAAATTTCCTAGATATTTACCATTCAAATCAAGCTTTTAGACTGGTCTCTCTTCCTCAGCAGCAAGAAGAAAGACAAAGGAGGCAGTACTGTATTTTAAAGCACACTTTAGCTTTTGGAAACCACTTACAGTAACTTTGGTTGAATAAAACACAATAGAAATGACAAAAATATAATTTAAAATTGCATAGTTGGGCCTATTTTTTTTTTTAGTTCTTCTACAGCCACTTTTCACAGGCATCCATTTTTCTCACAACACCAGTATAAACAGGACAACTCAAATTTATCTGGCAGTTTCTACCTGATGTCTTTGAATGCTGGGAAGACCTCACTCTCATAGTTGAAACGTTTCTTAAAGAACTCCTTAATACAGTTAACATCTCTGTCAAAATACCTGTAAAGAAATACAGAAGTGTAAAGACATAAAATCAAGGTAATGAATTCTACTGCAGTGACAAACTTTTACCCTGTATCTTGTCTTTTGCTGATTTTATTTTAAAATCATTCCTATTAGTGATCACAAGGCAAAAGCTAGGGAGACAAATTGCATGCAGTATACTTCCAAGCACTTCTTAATGTCATTCTCTCTCAGAAGGAATTAATTACATATTTAGCCTAAAGAGACATTTCTACTCATTCATAAATCAAATTACATTTGGAACATTTTTTTGTGCTGCATGACAACAATGGTAGAAAAAGAATCAGAAACAGGACTATGGAAACAGTCATAGTTGACTATTTGCTGTCATCAGCACTTGTCAGATTTACTTTGACAAAAATCTTTAAATTTGAACCTACCATTCAGCATTTGCATGTGATGTTGATACCATCTGAGGGAAATCAATCATAGTGACATGGTCATCATTATCCAATATGAGATTAAATTCATTGAAATCACCATGAATCAAACCATGATTGGCAAGATTTACAATCAGATCCATTAATTCACTGTAGACAGAGGCAGGATCTTCCACGTGGTGCACCTGGCACCTGAAAATATAAATAAAATATCCTGAACATTGAAAAACTTAATTTAGAAATACAAGCAAAGTATATGAAATACATGTGACAGAATGCCAGAGTAATTAAAGTTAAAAAGGTCCTCAAGTCTCTAGTCCAATACTCTCCTCCAAGCTCAGTCAACTTTGAGATCAGATCAGATGACTCAGGGCTTTATATAGTTCGGGCTTGAAAAATTCTAGGGATGAAGAGAGCCTGTGCAACCCTCTCCAAGTACCCTGTACCACTGCCTCACTGTCCTCAATGGGACAAAATGTCTCCTTATAAGGCTAAATCTCAATTTATGCTTACTGTCTGCCAGCAGGAACCATATCGTAATACATAATTTAAATAACAGATCCATAAATTTTTATGCTTCTCCTGGTTTAGGTAATTTTATGGTCTCAGTAGGAACTAGGTCTTCCTGTATTCAAATTCAGATGCCTCATGACATTTTCTTTTAGAAATTCTTATTTTCTACACTGTTAGGAAAAAAGAAATTTTAAAAAAAAAAAGCTTAAAGCATTCCTGAACATATACCTGAGAAAGCAATGTACCTTAAGTGGCAAAATACAAATCATCTGGCCTTTAGAAACAAAACAAGTAAAAAAGCAGTGTTGTGGTTTAACCCTCGCTCACTCCCCCCTCACCCGGAGGGATGGGGAGGAGAGTTGGAAAGGAATGCAAAACCTGAGGGTTGAGATAAGAACAATTTAATAATTGAAACAGAATAAAAATGAAAGAACAATAATAACAATGATGACAGTAACAGTTATAATGAAAAGGGAAAGGGAAAGAATAAAATCCAGAGGGGAAGGTAGAAAGGAACACGTGGCACACAATGCACCTGCTCAGCACCCGCCGACCGATGCCCAGCCAGTCCCCAGTCCCGGAGCAATGACCCACCCACCCCGGCCAGCCCCCCAGGCATATATACCGGGCGTGACATCCCATGGTATGGAATACCTCTTTGGCTAGTTCAAGTCAGCTGTCCTGGCTGTGTCCCCTCCCAGTTCCTTGTGTCCCTCCATCCTTTTGGCTAACAAGGCCTGAGGAACTGAAGTCTCACACCAAATCCAAACCACTGCACTGCAGTAGCTACTAAGAAGAAAACTAACTCTGTCCCAGATGAGACCAGGACACACAGTTTTCAATGTAAACTGAGCAGAAGTTCTAAAATAGTTATAATCTTACCAGAATCACCACTGTAAGGATCAAAAACTGAAGCTCAGAACATGAATGATACTGTATTCAATACTGTATATAACCAATAACATATCAAATATGTGATTTCTGTGCAGAAAACAGTTGCATTACTACCTTTTGTCACACTGCTCTTTTGGTGTATTCCTTACTTAAAAAAAATCAGTCTATTTCACCAGTTTCTTTGGACTAAGAAAAAAACTCATTTCTCTGTATAAATAAATTATAACCTTGCTTATCTTATTAAGTAGAGTGCTAGTGATTGTGGGCTAGAGAGCATTATGCAGCATGGTGAAGTCAGAATTCACTTACATGACAAGGAAAAACCCTAATCCTTTAACCTTACTGAACCTAACATTGTTAGGATTTCTACAACGTAGGGAATTCAGGCAACAGTACTTACAAAGGATAGCCATCAATGAGCTCCATAACAACTGCATGCCTGTTGTAGTCCACAGGTTTTGGAACAGGAAATTTTCTGTCATGCAAAGCCTGGAAACAGACAATACGTTGAAAAATTGAAATTAAATAGTTAAGAAAACATTACTATATTGACAAATTCCCGTCAAATATAAGCAATAAATATTACCATGGAAGCAGCATACATTACTCAAATGCTAACTGGAAACTTCAAATCACATGCTTATGAAGGAATATGTCATAACATATACGTAACATAACTCTGACTGCGAAGACAAATAAAATCTGTAAGTTTAAACAGTAAGTGCACTGCTATATTGTCAACAGTTTAATTATTGTGCACCTGGAAGAAAAACACAGCAGAATGAAGAGTGGCAGAATCATACTTGGTCTGCTAGCCCAAGTAACCAATAGCAGGTAACTGGAAACAGGTTGTCAGGAATTAGAAAAATACTCCACACTAAGCTGCTGCCAATATAGTTCTGCCTAACTAGTTACTCTACAATCAGTTGCTGTAAGACGATAGTTCATTCTTAAATATTAAAAACCAGTATTACACCAATTAAAGATTAACCAAAGGGAGAATATTTTGAAGCTCTACTGTTCGCCTTTTCCAACTCAAATTTAGTCATTCACTTGATCCACTCAACTTCTTTATGGGTTCATTCACTTTTTACTCATTCTTCTGTTACTAGTGATTTTTTCTTAGATAGAGGTCTAAGTTAAGGCAACATAAATATAGCTTTTGTTACTTTAAAATTAAACTATCATCGCTTTTCAGAATGCAATTAATGCTCTCTCAACTCTCTTTTCAAGGAAATTAGCCCCCATGATCATATTCCTTCAAATTCTGACCACATCATGCTTTACCAGTTAGAACAACTGGACCAATACAGAGGTTCTAAATGATGGTAATAGTTCCTTCTCCCTCTGTGGAGGCCACTGGTAGAACCCACTGAGTTTTTTTAAGAGAAACAAGAAAATAATATTTAATGTATATGGTACTGTTAAATAGCACAAAAGGAGAAGGGAAAACTAGTTTTTTGTAAATGACTAGTTTTCCACTGTCAACTTTTAATTACTTTATAACATCTGCATTTTTTTAAAGGTCAAAAAATCTAGTACTCAGAGTAGCAATATATACTTGGAAATGAAATCTTCTTGCACAGTATAGAACAAAATGTGCGTTTTCAGGTCTGAACACCAGTCTGGACAGAAAGATTTGCTTCAACAGCACAGCAACAACTGAAAGCATGGTAAATTAAAAAATAAGTAAATTATTTTTTAAAAATGACAGCTGGGTAATAATAATTCTGACAAGAGTAATTCTGGAAAGAGTTATTCTGACAAGAAACTGTAAATTTCCTTACTTTTTAAGGTGTTTCTGCAAGCTTATGCAATAGATTTTGAAGGAAAAACAGCAGCACTGGTGATACATAAATTATCTATCCATAAATAAAAAAAATAATTTGAATTTCTCTCATGGCACCTGTTTCTGTTGCAAGGGACTTCCAAGGCAAAGCTTCATTTTGCCACTAAAAAGCATACAAAATACATAGCATTGAAATTCTCTGAAACATAATACTGTAAGTCTGTTAGGGGAGGAAAAAAAACAAACAAAAGAAGTGTAAATCCTACCACTACTGTAAATATGAAATAATCAAAAGACAGTCTGGAAAGTATCTTCAGTCTATTACACCATTGCTGCTAGTGTGTGAATGGTCACCCACCTTCATATATGCAAACTCCTTCATTGCTGCCAGCCGGGATAAATACAGCCATGACATTTTATGTCTGTGCTTGTGGTAGTCACGTTTATTTTTCAGACTGCGAAAAGAAGTTCTTCCAAGCCTATGTAATTTCAATGCAAACTGTTGCTCCTCTTCATTTGCAACAATGTAAATATCTAGAAGACATAATAGCATAGCTCTAAATCTAACAAGCTAGGTAGGATCTGATGAAAACTGCAGCATTAAGGTCTGTTACTTCACTTCTCACAATTACTGTATCTGGCATGGCAAGTTCTCCTACAGTTAGTAAAGACAGCTAAATTAACATATTGCATACTAAGAGATCATAAAAAGAAGAAATTATTGTTAGAGATTATGGTACTCCACTAGAAGAAATACTGATGTGATCTGAAACATCTGTCAGATTAGGAGATCTTAAGGTTCCTATGCTCAGGTTAACATCCCCAGGCTATCTGCACAGCAAAGAACAAATATAAGCTATCCTTGAGCGAAATCTAAGGCAGATGCTGGTGTTCTTATTAATCACAATCTGGAAGAGCCGCCTTCTTTCTATTGTGTGGATAGACAACTCAAAGGGACCAGCCTCTCACTTTAAACAGTGTTAACAGACAGCTCGTGTTTCATTTCTACCATTTGTTCCAATAAACCCCTTCTCACTATCCAATTTCACAAGTTATGTGCTGCGTCACATTACAATCTACATGAACATAAGAGGAACCAACACAGCACTCCAATAGTTTTGACCCTATTTTACTTTACCATAAAGTGGGATGAAAAAACTGAAATTATCTTTTTGCTAAAATGGTTCAAAACTCTACAAAGCATGGGACAAATAGCATCTGCCTGCAAAGCAACTTTTTAAGCGATGAACTAAGAATCAACAAAACTGTCAAAGTAGAATGACACTCTTGTGAAGAAACATTCAAATGCAGCCAGAAGCCTCACACAACATTTGAACAAGTGAAACATAAATCTTGGTGTTTGACAGATTAACTGATGTGACCATCCAGAAGAAAACTTAACTAGTTTCTAGCAAAACATGTGCAGCATTACAGCTGTGTTTGCTTAAAGAAATTATTAAAAATGGGGGGTTTTAGTTACCTGATTCTTTGCCAACACCCATCTGGTTTCCAACAGAATGTATAACTTGTCGGGAAGACAGAGTTTTCAAAGCAAGGTAATCATATCCTGCATTTGTTAACCGATAACCCTGGACAGCTAGTCAAGAATAAAATACAAAACATTTAATTCCTCATTAATTAAATTAATTAATTATACTGCATTTAAAGTAAGTCTCAATTTAGTCTTGTTTCAGCTTACAGTACACAGCACTCAAGTAGTATTTCACCCATCGGCTAATATCAGCCCGACAGGAAAGAATGGTAAAGATGTTTGAACTCCTGTAAGTTTTATGAAAATTGACAACTGGGCAAAAGACAAGACATGCTCTTAGCCCCTCTAATAGAGGCAATGGCAGTATTTTAAATAGCCTGGGAAAACCCAAGGAGCATTTTGGAAGATACACATATAGGAGATGCATCAGGGACATAGGATTGTTGTGGTAATCTACAGCAACTCTTAATGCTATGAAGAACGGAGACAAAAAGGATATGAATTTCCTGCAAACTTGTACAGTATGTTTGCAAAGCTAGATACAACTAAAAGGCTGAAGGAAATGGGGAAAAGCCTGCACAACTACTACCTGTCACATGACAGGGAATAAAAGCTACTTGAGTAGTTGTTTGGTGGGGGTGAAACATACAAAGTGTTTGCAGTCTGGTCCAGTTTGTGTACTACATGACTGTAACTAATTTGGGTTGATTCCTGTATGCATTTGAATATTGCCTTAACTGATGTTTCTTTCATTTTTCACAGTTTTTGTGACTAAGCAATACAGAAAATTAACTGTTCATCTCTTTTCTGCCTGTCATCTTCATAGACATGAGAATTCAGCAGACAGCTACAACATTTGGTCTGCACAAATCCATATTCCCAGGGCAGGTTCAAGAGAACACAAAGCTAGTAAGTGCTCTGGCTGCTCATACGTGCCAAGCTGTGGTACTTCTGCAAGTACCACTGTGAGGGCATTGGGGACAGAATGAGAGTGAGAGCCCAACATAAAATTCAAACTCACTTTTAGTTCGTTCATAAGCTAGAAGTCTGTGCTTCACCAACTCCCTCAAAATTTTATTACAACCACCATGTTTAAGGCTGGCAATGGAAGCAATTAAGCTAGCAGGAACTATTTCATGGTTCTTCATGCCCATTTCCACCTAAAAGACCAAATAAAAATAGCTTCGTTAGCCCCTGTGTTCAACAATGAAGTAAGATCCCACTTGAGACTAAAATCACTTTTTATGGATGCACTATTACTTTTTCTGTGACTTACCCAAACTTTTTAATACACACCACTGCCCCTTGCTGTCCCTTGTATAATTCTGCCTTGAAACTTCTATAGTACCGGCCCGAAAATGAATGGCCGATTAGAGTTCGGTTGCAGCAGCAGATGAACGCACAGGTCTGCTTTTCTCAGACCAGATGATTTTCTCGCACTCAAACGGCCACGCTCCCTTCGCCCTCCTGCCAGGACCCCGCTGCCGGGACAGGCAAGACAGCCCAGCGGGTGCGGCCACGCAGCTAGGCAAGGCACCAGGCCGCGCACTGGCAAACCTCTGCTCCCTCCTCCTTAGACAAGGGGCCAAAAGCCACCAGCACGTGCAGAGAAACTGGCGACCGTACCTTGCCGGGCGGCCACCATCTGGGCAGCCCCAGCGACCGCTCCGCCGTCAGCTATCCCGAGCCGGCCGGCCGAAGGGGAGAACGCGAGCTGGGCCCACCCTGCGGCAAACACCAACATCGGACCCCAGGGGAGGCGGCGGTAACGCAAACCGGCCCCATTCCCCCGCAGCCTTTCTTCCGCTGCCGTCTGCGACGCAAACGACCCGGTCTCCCATCCGCGCCCGGAGTGCGCCCGACCCGCCCTAGCCAACCGGCCACGCGGAACTCCACGGGCAGGGCTGGGCCAGGCAGGCCGCCTCCCCTCCCCCCGCTCGCCCGTCCTCCCAGCCAGGCCTCTCCGCCGGCTCACCGCTGTCAGGACCCTGAAGTGCTCCTTGGAGAGGTACCGAAGCATCACCACGTTCAGCTTCCCCATGACGGCTGCGGCCGGCACACGCTAGCGGCGCCGACAGCCCGGTTCGCCCGGAGAGCGGGGCCGCGCAGGAACGCGCCCGCCCGCCGCACCACCCCGGCGCATGCGCGGAACTCGCACGGCGGCGGCCAGCCCCGCCGGGCCGGGGTGCGGCGTGCTTGGGTCCTGGCAGCTGCCTCGGCTGAACCTTTGCGTGCCTCATTCGTGCCCGAGTCATTACGGACTGACAGTGGAGTCAGAGCAAGCCTTTAGTCCGACACTGCCTTGTCCTCCCTCTCTGCTGTGAATTAGTTGGGTGCCCTGTGCATCTGCCAAGACCGGCTCCCCAGAAACAGAAGCGACACCCGAAGCCGCGCAGCCAAAGCCGCCCGCGGCGCGTCCCTGGCCGGCCCAGCCGCGGAGCGGGACCCGCGCCACGCCCCTCCGGCCCCTTCGGCCCCTCCGGCCCCGCCGCCGTCCGCAAGGTGCGGCCGCAGCTGCGCCTGCGCACGTCCGGGCTCGGCGGGCGGGGAGCTGCCGGCGGGTCGGGCGGCGCGCGGCGGCCGCTCGGTGTGCGCCTGCGCCGTGCGCGCGGCGCTGTGCGTGGGGGCGGGGCCGCGGGAGGCGCGGGGGTGCTCGGACCGAGGAGGCCCGTAGCCCCTCGCTGGCCGGTGCGGGTGGTCCTGCCCCGTCGCAGCCCCTCCGAGGGGGAGTCGGCGGTCCGAGCTCGCGTTTCCTGCCTGGGGAAGGAAACGCTTCCACAGCCTTGTCGGTACCTGCACCGTAATGTGTACCGGGCTGCAGAGGGAGGGTTAATTAATTGTATTCGGTAGCAGTACGGAGGAACGAGACACGCTTTCCTCAGTCGCTTTGTCATGTAGTTACGTGTGATGAAAATGCCCCTGGTGAACTCGCCTACTACATTTGTCAGATTTTTTCTCAAGGTGTTTGGTGGAAAGGGTATCTTTCTGTTGTCTTAAACCAGTAAACCCTTGATACTTTTTTTTACTTTCAGAACTTAAGCTGTCTGTAACTGCTATCAAATATGCACTGCCGCCCCCCCCCCCCTTTTTTTTTTTTTTTCTTTTTAGACATTTCTGAAATGGCCAGTTAGAAAGATGTTACTATTCAAGTATCCTTAAGAAAAGTTTTCACAATGCTAGAGGATCTATGTGTTTTTGTCTGTTTTCCTTGCAGTGAGTTGCCAGAAGTACAAGCAGAAATCCTATATAAAGATGTGAAATAATTTCTGCATGCAATGTGCTGGCCTGTGACACGGTGCTCTCAGGGTGCTGAGGACGACAGATCATGCGGAGGAACGGCATGTGGTGTGTCGAAATTCTGTACAGCAGTCTGATGGGTACTTTAGCCTCATCGAGTGGGTATGGGCCTTCCACCAGACTCCTGATCACTATTACCTCTACTGAAACCAGAGCCTGATTCTAACTTTCTGCTAGAGTATCCTCATCTCTCTAACCTCCACAAACCCCGGTTCCATATCCACATATCTACTTCACTTGTGTTATCTGTACCTTTCAAAGTATTATATTTTACCATGGAATAAGTAGTTAGTTCTGCTAATCAGCTGCACGTTTCAGGTACCTCTGGAGGAGTCAGTTCACTGTTGCTCAACATCTAATGAGCCCTGCAGCAGTTACTTTATAGTTTCTGATGGAGAGAGGTGGTAAATACTTACAGTTGATCAGCTGTTGTTCTGTACCTGCATTCAAACAGAATTATTTGGGGTTGTTGTACTTTATTCATTCCATGTCTCAAAGACTTTTTGTTCTTTGTCTCTGTTACTGCTGTCACTGTGCCACCTTGCTTGCAGGGCTTGGCCAGCATGCAGGCGTGCAGAGCTGTCAGCTACAAGGTAGAGCCTGGCAGTGCTCAGGTAGTCAGGACTGCTTGATAGCATCGTGCGCTACCTGGATCCATGGCTCCCGACCACAAGCTGCTGCTCATGGTGGTTGGGCTGTGGAAAAGAAGAGGCAAAACCGAACTCCTCCTGCACCAGTGCCAGGTGTTATGGCAGAAGTGTTCTTCTGTGATCTCTCATGTAGGTTAGGCTTTCCTGCTATAAGGAGTCTGTGGAGGAATAAACAGGAGTAATATAATCAACGTGTGGGACACCTAACCATTCTCAATGTTTTAGGTTAGCACTCAGTGAAACACAGTGTAAAGAGGACACATTCAGTATATTTGTTTCCTCAATATTAGTAGTACACTTTCAGGAAAACATTGAAAAAGCATAAGAGGCTGGTGAAGGGTCTAGGGAACAAGTCTTATAAGGAGCAGTAGATGGAACTGGAGTTTCTTGGTGTGGAGAAGAGCACACTCACCTGAGATTGTGGTGAGGTGGGTGTCAGTCTCTTCAACATGTGATAACAAGTGATAGGACAAGAGGAAATGGTCTCAAGTTGTGCCAGGGAAGACTTAGATTTGCTATGAGGAAAAAATTCTTCACTAAAAGGGTTGTCAAGCACTGGAACAGGCTGCCCAGGGAAGTGGTTGACTCACCATCCCTGGAAGTATTTAAAATATGGGTAGATGTGGTGCTTAAGGACACAGTTCAGTGGTGGACTTGGCAGTGTTAGGTTTATGGATGGACTTGATCTTAAGGGTCTTTCCCTACCTAAATGAGTCTAGGATTCTATGATTTGTTGGCCGTTAATGAATGTCAGTAACGCATTTCAGTGTGGAGGTTTTGGGTTTTTTTGGGGGGAGGGCCTGTATGTTTTGCTTTGACTCAGGGTTTTTTGGGTGTTTTTTTAGTATTATTTCATCCATGTTCTCATATGACATGATGAAGAATAGTGTATCCTGATTTCCTGTTTGGCATTTCTTCTACAAAGTTTGCTGGCAAGCCTTGGAAGATGAGGTAGTTCTATAAAATCTGTATGCTAGAAACACCAGGAACATGTGACTGGAAGGTGAGTTTCCAAATGAGCTATCTCGAGACAAAAAGAAGAGGACATTAAACCACTGTACAATTAATTAATTAAGAGACCAGCTGTTTGAATATAGTATTATAATAATAATACTAATAATACTCCCATGCAGAACTTCATATTCATGGCCTTTAACAAGGAATAGTAGCTTTAAAATTTTTCCTCCAGGCTGTCTCTAGCATGACCCACTGCTACTATGCTTTAGATTCTAACTGCAGCAGATCTTGTTGCATATTCTTAATATAGAATCACTTCTTTATAGCACAAATGTGTTCTGGACTTAAAAGGAGGCCCCTTGAAAGTTGAACTTGTAAACTGAGATGTTAAATTTTCAGGATAAACAGTTAAAAAAAAGAATCTTTCTTAGAAATTGCTTGTGAGCTCAAGTTCATAACCATGAAAAAAGAATGTTCTCTACAAGCCTGCACTGATGTAACAAAATTAATGAGGACTGTAAAAATACAGTTATTTTTGGCTGGTCAATATATTTCTAAGATCATGTTGCCTTTTTTAATCTTTTTAACTTTAACTTATATTTGTGTGTATATGTGTATGAATGATCAGTGTGGGGGTAGAAAAAAACCAACCTGGTATTTTTCAAAACTTCTCTAATGAATAGCAGAGTTTATGCCAGGTGTACAAATTCTGCACATTCCTTTCTGAAGGTAGTTTTACAAATCCCCAAAAGCTCTAGTTAAATGCAACATTTGAACAGTGCAGTTCATATAGTAGACTCTTTCATAGCAGTTTTGGAAAACTACTGTTCACAAGACAGATATGAATGCTTATGAGTTTATTGCTGCAGGTGTCCCTTTTCAAATGAAAATTAGCAATAACTCTTTAGGGGATAGATTGTGGTAGTGTTACAGTTTCTGGTTTAGATAATGCCAATATGTCTGAATTACTATAAAGAGAAAAAGCGATTAATGTATGCGTAAGGAGCCCACAGTGATGGCTGTGTTTTACCTACATGTATATAGCTGGAATTTCAGATCAGCATTTGGCACTTGTTAAGCAAGTGTTTGGTCACTTCATGAACCTTAGTTGGTGGTCAAACAGCTCACTTTGCATCAGAGTTGTAGCATATCCAGTATGTGTGAGGTCTAGCTGTGATCCATTCCTTGCTGATGGCTGAGAATAGCCTCCTGAAACACTGTTAAAGCAGGGCAATGTATGTTTTCAGAAAAGATAATACAGGGGCTTTTCAGTTCTAATTGAATGATGTAGAATGTTTAATACTCTTAAATCTTTCCCAAAGTATCTATTTAGTCAGCTATTCAGGCTCTTCATTGTTAAATCTGTAGGGCTGAAAAATCACACCATTATTTTAAAGCTTATGGCAAGTAGTGTGTGAAGCTTAGTGCTCATGAAGTATCTTGGTGAGGGTTTCTTTCCACAGGAGTCCAAGCTTCCCTGTTCTGCCTAATTATGGTGATACTGATCTAAGTCACAGGGATAAGCTTGACATCTGAAAGCTTGGCTCACTTTCTGAACTAGTTTCTGGTGTTTGCTGAGAAATTTCTTCTAACAAGTCTTAGATATAATAGTATGTTTAGAAGCGTTAAAATGCAGTCTCCCTTTTGCAGGCAGCAGCCCCTTAGCGGAGCTTACTGCAGACTGGATGGTGCTAACTTAAGGTGTGTAGCAGTCAGAGCTAGGTACAAATTGATGCAGTCCAGTCATGGACTGTTTTCTGTGGTTCTGTAAGCAAAATGATGAAATCATCTGACGATTCTTTAGGAGAGAATTTTCTTTGTCATTGAAATCCCTGCTTGTCGTTCTGAAAAGGAAGGAGCCTTTTCCTGATTTGAATGGCTATCCTGCAGTACACATGGGTGTTGAGGAAGCTAGTCTCTAAGACTCCCTTGTTAAGAGCTTTGGTGTATGAATTAAAGGGGAAACGTTGGAATAATCCTTAATACTACTTTCCTTGTTTGATCAAAGTGAGGGGAGAATTTCAAGCTAGTGCATTTTTGTTCAGAGTTGGAATAAAACCAAAGGAAGAAAGCAAAGGAAGAAAGGGAGTAGAGCTCTCTCCTGGACATGGCGAAGTGGCAGGCTGTGATGGAATGAGAACTCTGAAAAACTTATTGTGAAAACTTAAACTGGAAGCTGTAATTCTTTGGTTTGCAGGTTCCCTGCCTGCCTACTGATGAAGTTGTTAGAGGTTGGATAAAATACTTAAAAAAAGAGTTTCTTTCTAGACCCTAAGTAGATTTCCAGAGAGGCAGTATTTAATCTCAATGGAGCCTAGCAGTGTATTTTGGAAGCAGTAAGGACTTAGTTTTAGTTAGAAAAGATTCTGGTTTCATTTGTTACTTATGTACTGTTGACGATATATCTTGGACTCTAACCTTGTTACAGATACTATTGTTACCGAAATCTCGGAATGAAAAACTTATCGACACCAATGTGATGTAGATAAGCAGACACTTCTTTATTAATGGCCGGGTGCGTGAGCGAGTCCTCTCACGATCAACGCACACCAAGCTTCAAAATCAGATACCATATATAGAACTTATTCATACATATTCATTAAATATTCATACATAATCATAATATTTTCCATAAATCATTAACATATTCTCCTCCCATATCCAATTCTGCGCAGTAGAGCTTAGAAAGCTCCAGAAATGGGTCTGGGGTACGATTTGGGTAGGTGGTACATGAGTCAGTGGTCGTGATCTCCCCCTGCCGGAATTACCTTTTACTAAAAGTTCACGGTTTCTTGGCAGGCAACTACAAGCTGTTCCAGTCGACTCTTCCCAATTTCCATTAATCTCATATTCCGACATCTCAATACACTTTCTACATACAGAAGACTGGTCAGATACAAAGAAACCTCTCAAACCCTAAATTATTACCTAAGTTTCAACAATGATTCCAGCCCATTTTTCTGGCCTTGGTACAGGATGTACAGAGGGTCTCATAGCAGCTTTTACTAAACAATTGTAAGTTTCCTCAAAATATATTTTTATCCTTCTATATTTCTATTCTATAAAATCTATAAAATCAAATAATCAAACAAATAAAGTCAATCAATCTTAACTTATTAACAAATCGATAACACTATCTGCTTGAATACTTTTTTTGTCAGGCAATAACAGCTAATCTGTGCTGTAAAGCTTGGCCATTTTCATTTTCCCTGACAGTTCGTGTTGACTGTAGCTTGTCTTTTAGTTTCCTAATTTATTCCCTGCTTTTTTGGTGCAATCTTACTAATATATGTAGAAGGCAATACATAATACATGAGCTGCATCTACAAACACCAACCAGAGCGTTTTAAGAAAGAATGAGTGTAGGGAAAACACACTTTATTGTCTTAATGAAGAATCATAAGGAGACTTTAAATACATCAGAATACATAATAACATTAGCAGAAATGGTAGATTTCAGAAGCTCTTATGAATCTTTATTTTTTTTCCCAGTACATTTTAATAACAAATAATTTCAGAGCCATGGCTACCCTCCTCCCTTCCTCTTCTTTAATCAGTGTTATTAATGCTTTCTTAGTCTTTAGGGGCTCCTGATAATGCTAAACCATCAGAAAGTAAAAGAAGAAAAATACTTTTTGCGACTTTAGGGCTCCAAATGATTCTCACTAATGACTTCTATGTTTATTCAAAATCCCAACAATTTGCGTGGCCAGAATCATAGTGCTTATTTCTTAAGAGGATATTGATTGTATTTTTTTCCCCCTAAAAACCTAGTTATTTACTAAGGCTACTGGATAGATAACCAGAGGTATTTAAACAAAACCAAAGCAAAATACTCTTTGCATGCAGGTAATGAGGTTGCTGTGGATGGTTAGCAGTTAGATCAGAACAGTGAAGCAGCAAGCTGTATAATATGATTTTATTTACAAAAGTACAGTTTTGGCTTCTTCGTTTCCAACATTTAACACATATAAACTTCCATCTGGTTATCCTAAAAAAATGGCAGTTTTTAGGTTGGGGTTAGGCACACGGAAGATAAGGCAACTGTCTGGGTTGCACAGGAAATGTACTGTTTCAAGTCCACATTCTGGTACTGTCCCATGCAATTGATTATTTTTCCTTTATGTATGTCTTCTATGTTCATTTTATAAACACTAAATTATGAGTTCTTTGTGTTTGTTATGTAGTATGCTGAAAATTTGTGTGCTGTGTTGCTTAGTTCTACAGATACTTTTTTTTATTCTAGCCTATATGGAATAGACTTTAAATAAGCACAGCAGGATATTTTTTATATTTGAAAGACATGGTGGCTTTCATTAAAAATTATAATGATTATCACCTTGAATATTCTTTCCTTTATTTACAATGATAGGATGGGGGAAGAGAGAGGATATTTTCCTTGCCCTTCAATAACAGAGGATTATATTCAGAGGCCAAAGCTTTATTATCCCTATTTTTTCTCCAGATTTTAGGTGAAAAAGGTTCTAAGTATATTTACGAAATCATAATTCTTCAGTATTTATTTTGTGAAGGTGTGATGCCAACTTTAAGCTCCTTTGAATCGTATATCTTAGGCTAGAGATTTGCTAACAGTTTACAGGAAGTACTTACTATTCTCATTTTCAATACTTTCTACAGTGTATGGAATGTTAAAAAAGGTAGAAGGGCATCTATTAAAATACAAAGTGAGATGCAAATATTACAAATTTGATGTAACAGCTCAGATGTATTTAATTTTCCTAATAATTGTTTTTATCAGGTGAAGTAATTGTGAATTATTTTGTCTCAGAATACCGTCTATGGGAGGTTTTGTTGTGTGAAGTTCTTAAATTATTCTACAGTAAGATGTCCTCAAACTCTGTGTACCTTACCAGATTATGCAAAGTATTCCAAAGAACTGTATGAACAGTGGTGTTCGCTGCTTGATGCATGCCACCGAGTTGGGATGCCCAAGCCCTAGCTGCTGTTGCTAATTGCAGTGCTCAAGTAAACTGAAGTCTGGGAAATCAAACATTAAGAACATCCCATTCTGACAGATCTCAGAAGCCTTTTCAGGTCAGTTACATTGTGGGCTTTAGCATGGAGTCAGGGCCTTGGTTTCTTGCAGCCCTGAACTCACTTCAGTCACATAAACAGTTTGTTCCCTTTTCCCTTTGTTTTAAAAGATTTGAGGAGTTTCTGCTTTGTATCAAGGAATATGGATGCTGTTTCACAAGATCATCCTCTTTCCTTCTGTGGTTTCCTTTGATTTCCCTGCACACGTTTCACCTTCTGTGGCAATGAGGTGGGAATATTACTGTCTGGTTTAGTATACAGAACCTGAAGGTTTCATCTGCAGACCTTACCTTACCCAAAGTAAAAAATAGTAATACAAGGTCAGGTAACAAGGCCATTGTAGTAAAAATACACACAGAGGCTGAGTCCAGGTGGCTAAAGCAGCTCAATTTTATTTCACTTTTTAGCTTTGCCTGACTTACTGTAATGTAGTTTAAATAAAAATTTAAAATCAATTGTGTGTATGCATGTATGTTTATAATGAGGTAGACATGTAGAATCACAAAGTAGAGTGCAACAGGGGATCTCGGTGTCACTACCAAATGCAAATGTGAAATGCAAATATTATTCTTGCTGTTTGAACTAGGCACTGAAGCTCCTCGTGAAGTCAACAGAGCCTCCACATAATTTAAATCCTCCATGCGACGAGTCCATCCAAACTAATTTTCATCTGTGTTTCAGCTAATGCAACTCAGTCATTTTTCATAAAATTTCTTACTAGGAGCAAGTAAAGAGTCTCAGAAACTCAGTGCTGTGCCAGGGCTTGTTTGGTCTGGGATTTAGTCTTTGTGGAAAATCTAGCTGTCTGTGTTTCTCCCAGTTCTCATTATTGTCTACCCCAATCCTATAACTGTTTTATCCCACCTTGCTTGTATCTCTCCATCACCTTGGCTCAATCCTTGATTGAGGAATAAGAAATTCCTGGTGCTGACTGATGCACACATCTGCCATACAGATATCTCTCTTCTCCCTCTGTATTGCTGGAGCATGACATGGAGACTGCTGCTATGCTGGAGGGAAGTAATTTCTTCAGAGTTTTGGTTTCTTCTCCTGAGACAGCGGTGTGCAAGGCAGCCCAGTTGCCGTGGGATGGATGATAGTCACTGTAGATGGAGTGAATCAAAGTACTTAAAGAGTGGTAATTTGTGAGAAAAATCTGCTGAATCTGTAGAAACATTTTTTTTTTAATTAGTTCTTAACCTTCTGCTCAAATTAGTTTGAATATTTCCAGACATTAAAATGACACATTTTCCTTTTCATCATTTCTGCTTTTCCTTCCTTTCCTACCCCGCAACTTTTAAGTTCTGTTCAAATCATGGAAGTGCCTATGGATAGTCTTTAAATTCTTAACAGAGATTCAGAGAGCAAGGCAGTATTTTCTGCTAACTACATTTGTGACAATAGATGAAAAACAAATGAAAATTAGTTTGGGCAGACTCTTGGCATCAAGAATTTCAATTATCTGGTGGCACTGTGAGCTCTGGTGTCTAGTTGAGGTGCCAGGCTTAAACTTCTTCAGCTGGTGACATGGATATATCTGTGCATTGTATACGCCTCTCACTTAGTGAGCGAGTGAGCAATTAGACAATGTGTAGGTACCTCTAAATTATATTTCTCAGAAACTTCATGTAAAAATTGCCCTTTATTCTTCTTGGTAGAAGGAGCAGTAAGTGTCCCTCATATCAGATCCTCCACCAGAGTGAAACAGAAATTGGAAATTTGAGATAACTGCATAACTAGTTTTGATTAGAAAACTAGTTTTGCTTGCCTTTTTACAATTTCTAGACAAACTGTTACCATGGAATCGGTATTTAAACTGCTCTGTTGAGATGTCAATGATTAATTTGTTATTGAACAGTCTTCCTGTGTGTTTAAACTTTGAAACATTCCCTTTTGTGTTTTCTAGGGATAAAATTAATTTTTAGCATCTCTTTTCTGTGAGAATTCCTGTATTTACGTGTTCAGGCTGCTTTCTTGGTTTAACTGATCCTCTTCTGTGGTGCTGCAGACCTGAATGTATACACAGTTATGTAAGGAGTTATAATTAAGATCTGAGAAACATCATGCATAGATGACTGTAGGCTCTAATATTCGTTTGCTTTTTGTTATTTTGCTATGAAGCTTATTGCAGACAGTTTTCTTTCAGTTGACTTCTTAAAACAATTTTTAAGCAACTTCTTACAGAAAGAATAAACTACTCTTAGGTCAAAGTAGAAGCCATCAACTGATTTGCTTTCAAGTGAACGGGCAATATGATTTCTTGTTAAACAAATACAACTTTACATGTAAGCAAATCCATTGTGCATTATGTAATAGCTATTTTGCATACTATAGGACACCACACATAATTTTTTTAATGACTAAACTTTTTTCAAAACAAAACTAAAAAGACCCCAACCCCCAAACAACTACTGAGGCAGTCATACATTCTATAATGGATAGCTTCTGGGTTTGTTTGAAGTACAACAAATGAGTTTTGAATCTGTAACACTATGGGAGTATGTATACGCAAGGAAGAGATAATACTGGAATATAACCCTTTTGAAAGTATTTTGCTTTCACATTCAAAATGAAAGGCTAGATTAAGTTTCTCATTGGAGAAAATAAAGCTTATAGGAAGTTTAATATCTCAAATATGCAGATTGCTCTTAAAAAACAAATGAGGTCTTGCTTCAGGAATGGCAAATTAGAGATTTTGTAGCAATTTCAGATCAAGATTCTGAGTATAAAAATGTATGTGTCTTTTAAATAAATTTCAGGAAGTTTTTGAAATGTCTGAGTCCATGTCTAAGCATCTTGTTTTATTGCTGTACTTCAGTTTGTCACGTTACTGGAAATCCAAAACAAGACTTTCTTGTTGGAGGGAAGAAGCAGAATTTTTTTAGAGGAAGCCATTTGAGTTTTGGACAAGATGCAAGCATTACATTTTGGTCAGTTTACTTCTTTACATTTTATTGTCCTTTAAATCCACTGCATTTAAAGTAGAAGTATGTAAATTTTGGCCTGGTTTTTGGATCTGTGTGGATCAGATGTAAAGTGTCTTCTCACTTAGGGAAATCAAGGTGCTTAGCTCTATAAAACAAACCCAGTGTGTTTATGATTGAATGAACCACAAGTATGAACAGAATATCTTTAAATATATCTATAAAATACAGTCTTTACCTCACAGGGAGAGTCTGGAAATGTATCTGATCGATTTTGTAGTTTTGGGCACAGTGTAAATGAGACTTTCTGGTGCTGCAGTATATTTTTTCTGGCTCTGCTGTGTTCTGTTCTGGCCAGCTAGCTGTGTGTTAATCCTTTCACAGAAAGGAAATCTGTGGAGTGCGGTCTTCTGATTATAATAAAATACTCAAAAGAGTTTTGTGTAAGTTACATTTACAGCAAGGAGCTGTCTGGGACTGTAGCAAGTTAGGTACTTGTAGGAAAAATGCTAAAATTTATTTTGTGGAAATAAGAGGATGGTTTTGCTCTTAGCTGAGGAAGATGTTCTCAGTGATGTGAAAAATGTAAGGAGTGGTGTGCTTGCTGATGAAAACTGTATCTGCTTCATCCCCAAAGATTAAAGAGTGAAGGGTCAGATCTCTCCACAAAGCTAGAAACATAAATGTCAAATATTACATCTTTAAATGTATTTGCTATGCCAGAGTATGTCACTGGGAGTCTCCTAATGATGAGTTTGTCCCGTATTGTCAGATCTTGCCTTTGCATTACTTCTGTTCTTCAGGAAGTTTCTGAGATTTTTTTTTTTTTTAACCTTTGATGTGTCTTTTTTTTCTTTCTGGATTTGTGGAAACAACTAGTTTCTTGGTGCTTGTTTTGTGTTCCAAGTCTGTTCTATGTGGACATGGAGGCTGCAGGATCCAGGGAGAAATCTTTCTGCCAGTCTCAGGGAGTTGCTGGAAGAAATCACCTTTGTTTCTTGTGAAAATAGTGTCACTCTGGGGGGCTAAAACCAATATTGTTTGTTCCCTGCAGCTCTTTTAAAACTGCTGCACTTCTGTGGGAGGTGAATCAGCAGGGAAGGCAGCAAACTGAAGCCTTTCACTTAGGTAGAAATAAAGCTAGTCTAAAGCTGGAGCTTCTTGTACTGTTGCAAAATTGGCCGTGCATTTGTGGCTCTAGATGAGTTCAGGTTTGTTGACTGTAATGCAAAAGCAACCTAAGCCTTATGTTCCTTCTGAATAGAACATCATTTGTATTTCAGGTGGGATGGAGCTTGTCAACAGATGGAACACAGCAGCTGAAAGCTCTTCTTCCTTCAAGTTACAGGATGACTTTCTTACCCTCAAGCTACTGGAGTTCAAAAAGAAATTTTGCTTGGTACTAAGTAACTATCACAGAATTGATTGTGTTTTCCTGTTTGCAGAGACAGGGTACTTGACTAAGCAGGTTAATGTTATGAGGGTAATTCCCACTTAAAATACCCATTTTCTTCACCTGCTCGATGGTCTTCCTTCTACCCTGGTCTCTGCCTTTCCAGTTCAGTTCTGTCTTGACTGCAAAGATAGTACCCATACGGAGCTTTGGTTCTTATTCAGCCTAATGGTTGGGTAACTTCCAGTTCTTGAAGCAAGCTGGGAACAAGCTAATGCTGAAATTGACAGCTAGTTCAAGTAAGACTTGGCAAAGCTTATTTCAGATGTAATTAACTATATTTACTTATATTTACTGTAATTTGTAGTAACACAACTTAGATTTAATTTTTGACAGCAGATTCTTCTGCCATGTGGTGATGTTTGCTTCAGTTGAGGTGGTTGTCACTGACAGCTAATCTTTCTGTGGCAGCGTGTAGTCAAGTGATTAATCACCTTAAACAATATTCTTAACTAACAGCATTCTGTCTTACAGTGAGAACAATCTGGAAACAATTTGCCTTGTCTGCCTTTTTTTCAACATGATCTGCATGCTACCTAGCTTTTGAAGAACCTGATTAGAGGGCTTTCCTGTCTGTCATTTTAAAATGCTGTTACATCTTTAATAACAGTTGCAAAAGTTTGAATGGCTATGCATTGAAGTTGTATTCTGGTTCTCATTTGCTGTATTTAGGAGTTACACTTAGATGGATAGAATGTTTCTTATTATCAGTTTGTAAATTCAGTTAAACAGCATTATGATCTAGGAACTTTTTTTTTTTAATCACAAAACATTGGTCCAATTTTTATTTATACATTGGTCCAATGAACTCTTCACCTTGGAGAATGATTTCTCTTGCTAATTAAAATGGCCTTGTTCAGTATGTTCTGAGACAAAAGAGAATTAAGTCTGTATGTTTATTGTACTAGTGGGTGATGGACTTTTGATTAGGGCTTGACAGCAGTTCATGCTTTAGTTTGACCATATAATACATATTTCTTAGACAGGGTCCAAAAACCTTGAGTAATATGGAAGAAGCAGCTCTGGAAAGTAACTTCCCTGTAAATGTTTGCTTTAGGTGGCTTCTGAACTGTTTACAGTTACTCCACATAATTTGGAGGGTTTATGTTCAGTGGCAATTTTGTATGGCCTCCAGAAAAATACATTCAGATGGAGAAATGGGTTACATAACTAGCTTAACAGAGAAAGATGCAGTATTTCTGTGATTACTGGTGATTAAAATGATTGATTTTAGTTGTATTTGACAGTCATAAGTAGAGGATGGTATGTTTTCCAGAATAGTGAGTCTTGTTGCAACTTTATTGTCATTAAAGGCTATAGTTGCACAGTGACCAGTTTAATCATATTGCAATCAGTAAGGACTTTTCTGTAAAATAGCAAGCTTGTTTTATTTAAGACTATTAATTCCTCACTAGTTGAAGGTTATAGTTTACAGCACAGGCTTGTTACATGTGTATTTAAGTGTAACTAGCTAGTATTTGGAGGTTGTTTTTTTATACCTTTAGGATTAAACTTGTAGTTGCAGTAAACCCTTGGGTCTCTTGTTATTTGCTGTGAGAAGGAAAGTCAAGGTTATGTATGTTTGTATATACCCATGTACTCATACACCCATATATTTGTACATGTTCTCTGCAAAGCTGTTTTCCTTGATGTGTCAGCAGAGACAAATAGGAAAGCAAGATATGGCATAGAGATATTATGTATTCATGTTTGAAATATGTCTTTTAATCCCAGGCAGTGTATCAGAAATTTGAATGAAATATAACATTATAAACGATGATCTGTAGTATATATAAGGAAAGGTATGTGCCAGAGCCAAAATGGAAAGCATTTTTATGCAAACTTTTATGAATGTCATAATTCTAAACCTTAAGCTACTATTAGGCATACCAGTAACCATAAAGCCTGTTTACACAAGTTCAGGGGCTTTCCTCTTACGTAATTATAAGTTTATCTATTTTAAAGAATCTTAAAAACAGAACTTTGCATTCAGTTATCTCTGTTTATTAGTGTTCAGTGAAAAGTATTTTTTGCAGCCTGCGATGCACTGGTAAAGAATGTGGAAAAATTATGCTTAGGTAGATGTGAACTGATTAAATTGCTTTTTACAGTAAAAGTGATTCTGAAGTTGCTTATGAAGAATAGTGTATGTAACTAACACAGATGAGTTTTTAAAAATTGTATTTATTTATTTGGTCCATATTTGAGCAAACTAATGTGTGGTCATTTTCACATGCAAATACTTTGATTTGGTTGCATGCACATAGGACTCACATTAATCATAACAGGAGACACATGGTAAATAAATGTCACAATTTGGTTTACTTTGCATAGAGTAACTATACAGTTAAATAGAAGTGTACAGCCACCTGCAGGTATGTATGCCTGCAAAAGTAATGAACTTGTATTTTGGGAAGCTGTTCACAAAACCACTTTAAAATATATTGGTTGAATTTTGAAAGTGCCACACTGCTGAGGTAATTTAAAGAAAAGAAAAGAAAAGAAAACAAAAAACACCCAAAAAGCACAAAAATCCCTTTTAAAAATCCACACAGTATGTAACAGTAGAACTTCGGTGATGAAGAAATTCCAGAACTTTATTGTCTTAATACTTGACAGTTTTTTGCATTCTTGTTTTAAAATTAGGTGAGAGTCAGGATGCACCCAATAACCTTCAAATTCATGCAGTTCTGATGGAAATGTTTCTAAAATGATTGAATTTTCTATTAATATTACTTATAATCATTCTGCCATACAGAACAGAAATTTACACTATGAATTAGTAGCTGGCCATCTTTCTAAATTCAGAGAAGTTGTATTCTTTACTGCTTAGCTGAAGAAGAAACGATGTTACATCTGTGTTTAGACAATTTCTACCCCTCCACCCCCGTTTACCTGAAAGAGAAATAAAAATATCATCTAAACAAGCAGCTGTTTGCAAGTCAGTTATTATTTTCTATTGAACATGTAAGCTTGAGTAGAAAATGCAAGTGCACCCTATATATATACCTCTGTGCACTTTTGGTGGAGGAGACCTCTCCAAGGAATGATGAGATACTTAGTTCTCAGCAGCACTGATTCTGCAAATATGCTATTTGTCCTGATAATATGCATATAAACCTGATTAAACTAAAGTGGCTGCTGGGTATTGTAACTGTCTTGTGAATCAATCTTTGCATTTCTTTAAAATCACTTTATCTTTAAGCATGTAATAGGAATCATAGGTTCATGCTTTGTTTTTTCTGTGTAATGTCTTAAAACTGTGTGTCAGAGGTCTTAGTGGCAACAGAAGTAGTTTTACAGGAGGCAGTTCTATAACTGTTCTGTAATACCTGCCATCAAACTGAGAAAAGCTGTCAAATGTATAATGTTACTCAATTGTTCAGGTTTCTTTTACTCTTGTATATAATTCTGAAGCTGAAAACAAAACTGAGTTTGGATTTGTTCTCCTTCCTTTACGTGGGAGAATTGTGTTTTGTTTGGTGGTTTTTAATAATGCATATTAGTGGATTAACTGGCCTTGCTGACATGGCCATCTTTTCACCCATCTCTTTCCTTGATGCACAGTCCTGCAGGATGTCAAGATAATCTTAAAAATTGAATATATGATTTGAGGGTTTGAAGAATGCTTACTTTTCATTGTACAATCTCTCTTGGAGTGTGTTACAAAAACATTTATAACCTTGTGTTTTCAGTACCACAGGGGCTTGAGGTATTTAGGTCAAAAAGGTAAGAGGGAAAAACATATTTCATGTTCCTTGCTTAAAAGCACTGTTAGAAGGCACCCAAGCAGAAAGTGCAGTAGATCAGCAGTTGTAGTCACTGGATGCAATCATCCAAACTGTCTGAAGTGATTTTGCTTAACCTGGGCTATCCTTAGAGTCTTTTTAAAATATTTTTGAAATTAGTTTATGAAATTGTGGTGTTGCCTTCCATTTCTTACGTTGTTCTGACTGGACAGGTAATTTTGTGAATCCTAATTCATGATCTGTATTAATTTTGTAAGAGCATTACTGCAACAAACATTGCAATGTTTCCCCTTTTGGTCACCCAAATGCCTTCCCAGATTTTATGCAGGAAGAAGTGTTTGCCGCTGTCAAAGCTGGTTTCCTTTCCTGTCCCTTTGACCTCTGTGGTATGTGACTAATATGTTAAGTGTGTTAAAACCCTTCCAAACAGCTTTGCAGACTAAAGCCAGTCTAAATTAAACACTGCATGTTGTACTTGGAAAATATAGTATTTTTTATTAGCAATAAAACTTCATTTATATGTTTCACCTGTTTTGTTATGGGGTGTAGGAACTGAGGAAGATCTTGAACTGGCAACTTTTCTGTTTCTTGTAATCAGCTGAAGGTAAAAGGGTATTTGGAGAGTAAGGCCTAGGCCTTATTTTGCTGTAACACTGTTTCAGAAAATAATAGATTTCCTCTAGGGGGCAATGCTTCTCTCCTCTCTTGAAAGAGGATAGGAAAATATCATTTTAGCAGGGGATAAGGAACTGCCTTCAATGCTGTGTCTATCTTTCAAGTATTGCTTTGGGTTCATGGACTTAAGCAAGACAGCTTTTTAAAAGCCAAGTACATAAAAACCTTTGAAACTCTAGATGTTATGTTAAAGTATGCATCTTTCCGGGCCAAGTGACGTTTTTTGATACCACTTTCTCACAACTGTCATTAAGTAGTTCAATGAAAGCTTGTAACTCAAAGTATGCTGGTTGTGATCTTTGACCACTCCTTTCTTCTTTCTCTTGGCCATGAAGAGAACAAGGTGCCTGTAGCAATCTGTATGCTTAGGTTCACTTGGGGGCTGGAGGCAGTCATGAAGTTTTTCTGTTGCTGTTGAAATCAGGAGCCCAAATTTTCTACAGTTGTTTAACCAATCCACCGTAGTAATTGGTATTCATGTATGCAGGATATTTGTCCTTACTGTAGAGTGACATTCCCCATGTGTTACTCTCTCTTAGTTCTCCTTGTGGTTGAATGTTGTCTTGAATAGATTCGTAGTAGTTGGTGTCCTGGCCAAAAATATGACCAAATGTGACCCGGCCAAAAGTGTTTCTGAAGGCACATGTGATGTGTAATCTGTAGAGTACTTCCGAGTAGATTCTCGAGTAGGTTTAATTGATCAGACCCCGTGACTACTTCACAGACCTTTTGCTGTTGATTTTTCCCTGTAAAAGTAGTTCTAGTCAATCAACCTGACAGGTAAGATACATCTATTCCTTGATGTGAACAAAATCAACTTTAATTTAAGTGATTGTTGAGACACATTCTCAGAAGGAGCAATATATGCTTTCCTGTTATTAGGAATGCAAACTGAAGGAGTCAGTTAGAATAGGACATACTTTCAAATATATATATATATTTTTTCCAGATTTTTGAAGGAGTCTGCTGTACCCTTGGCATGCCAGACTTGCAAGTTATCAGAGAGATTTTAGATCGCTATTGGTATTTTGTATTGCATTTCAGACTGTAGTTTCCTCCTTCCTTCAAATCTTTCATGCTTTCAAAAAATATCTATTGAATAAAAAAAAAAAAAATAGCAATCAGGTGGAAGAAAATAAGAAAGTAATGAAATTGTATTTGGGTTGTGATTGCAGCCATCAGTATCCAATGTTTACTTCCAAACTTTCGTACAGCTAAGATGGCTATTCCTGTCAAAGTACACATTGCTGCAAATAACACTGGAGTGCAGGTTGGTGTTACAGTTCACTAGAGTGGAAAAGAGGGATCATCCTGAATGTGCTGTTTTCGTTAATTTCCCAATTTTTTTTTTTTACTTGTAAAGTAATAGTCAAACTGTGTCTAATAGCTATTGTTTAGGCAAAATTTTCATTAATTTCACTGGGATTTCAGGCTTGGGCTGGCAAGCTGATAAGTTACCTCTAGAATTCTGTGGACCATTCTTGGATGTTGAAATTTATCCTTGTGTTCGCAGGCTCCTTCTGTCTACTGTCTAACACACTAGTTCTTTGAGCTTTTTACTTTCTTTTTTTTTTTTTTTTTAACAGAGTCACAGGTTGTTTTTATGATGTGCAGCTGTATGAGTAGTATGGAAGGTTCTTTGAAACCTTTTGGTCTTGATGATGGCTATTACCTCCCTGCTTGTTATAGTTTGAGAGTCTAGGTTCTGATGCATGCTGTTCTTTTTAAAACTGCTGTGGTTTGTTATTTTCTCCTTTTATTTAATATTGTTTTTAAGGGAGTGAAGTTTCCAAAGGCAGCAATACTAATCAGATAACCTACTTCCACTGCTAATGCGGTTCCCCTTCACTACATTCTTTTGCCAGTTTCCTCAGTCCCCATGGTGTGCCAGTTTAGCTCTCTGGGCTGATGGAAAACTGGGTCAGCAGTGCTTTAGGGCGAAAAGGGCTTCCATTTGTGTGTTTAACAAGAACAGCCATGCGGGAGACTGAGGTCATGCAGCCAAGCAGGGAATGAGGAGAAGACTATTTGTCTCTTGTGAGACCAAGGTGGGGTGGGCTTGTCATTCATTTTCATGAAATCTTACCCTAAACCAGCCTTGGAGCTCTGTTCCCTGTAACACCTCTCCAACTCCTTTTCGCTGAAGTACTTGTTTGGCATCTTTGCTCATAACAATTTCACATTTAATAACAATACCAGGGTTTGCTGAATTCAAGTACTTTGTGCCTACATAACTTTCTTATAAAGAGATGTCTGAATATGTGTGAGTGTCTTGCAGTTGAGGCAGTAAATTCATTGAAATTGGTGCAGATGATAATATTCAAATATTGATTACTTTGCTTGGGGTTTTTTTGTTTGCTTTTCTGGGTTTTTTATATTTCATTTTTGCGGGTTTTTTTAAATAGAATTAGTAAAATGCATTCCCTCAGTGTAAAAACATTTCTGAGGAAGGTATTTGTAGGATTTGTTTATGCATTGCAAGTTTTATTCTTAGTTCTACCCTGTAAGGGTTTGGAAGAAAGAAGAGCAATATTGTAAGAATATGTTTGTCCTCAGTTTTAATGATGCTTTTGTGTCTCAGTGGTGTTATTTCCTTAGACACTCCATGTACTATTGCATGGTAATCTTTTTTTTTTTTACATATAAAACTAGTATAATTCCTGATACACTTTTCTATTTTTTTTGTTGTTGATATCTTAATTGTTTTAGGATACATTTGTAGTAATAGTGGTGATAAGAGAAACATAGTAGGCTTTCAGGCTAATAGGATTAATCAGTTTTAAACAAAAGGCAGAAGATTGTTGGCTTTTAGAAGCCAGTTTGAAATCATGTTTAGTTTTTCATAGATAATTTTCTCTTCAAGAACAAAGGATACTTAGGGAAAGCAAATAGTTAAAATTAACATCAACTTGACACTGAAAATGAAACAAATGTCACAAGGACCAAGCATTTTTCCTTTCAAAAAGACAACTGCAATTTGGGAATCAAGATAATATAACTTTAAGTGCCTCCTTTTCTTAGTTTTTGCTTGTACTTTTAATATTTTTTTTTTAGAATTTGCATTTTATTTCAGAAAAGTATATTCAGAAGTCTTTTGAAAAGTTTCAACAGGAGGAATTTGCTTTAGGAATGTGTTATTGCATATTTGACATTGTGTAGAATATGCCTGTGTATATTGATATTGTTTGGATTTTTTTTTCCCTTTTGGAGCTTTGCATATCTGATATTATTCACAGTTAACGTGTGATTCCTTCATTGAGATTGTTATCAGGGGTTTGCCACTGTAAACTTCTAAGAAGTCTGAGCTCCTTTATGTACTTCATGTAATTAGATGTATTTTAAAATGAGATTTTTGTGATTGTCAGAACTCTAAATTATCAGTGTGAGGAAAGTAGTAAATCTATCCAAGATAACTTACATAAAGAAATGTAGATGTAGGGCTCACCTGTATGTATAAGTGCTTACACAGTCCTATGAAAGGATTTTCTATTTAAGTTTATCATTTAGATACATTTCCTTTAGGAATTAATATACTTAAAAGTACATGACTTGATTTGATAACAGTTTTGAAATATCTGTTACAGATCGGGCTGAACAATTCTATTTTTCAAAAGCTGTTACTGCTAGTGAGTTTTTAATAATTATGCTGTTAAGATAAAAATTAATATGTAGTATTGTCAACCAGCATCATCTTTGAATAGAATAATTGCTGACGTTTGGAGATAATTTTAACTATCTCTGGTTTAACAAATCTCTTGCTTTGTTTTAAATAGCTGTACCAACCAATACAATCCTTAATGAATTCTGTTAGTAATCCAGACAAAGAAGAGGAACCAAAGACTGGATATTGCAGTTCACTGTTTGGTCACCTGTGCCTGTTGTTTTAGTGTCTTTAATGCAGCACTGTGCACCCTCCCTATTCTCTAAAGCTTATTTTGGGGGCTTCAGACATTGCCTAGCTCCTTATTCCTTAAGGAAGGTTCAGGCCTTCACTGCCTGACCAGAACTGCTCACTAAGTAGAGCCCTTTCTTTGGCACTGGATGGGTCAGGCCTGCAAGACTTCCTACTGGGATCAATAGCGTTCATGTTTGCTTTCATAGGTGCATAATAGACAAGAATCTTGGCAAAGACCTGCACACATAGCTTCTGCAGAGAAACAGATTTGAGTCTTTACAAAATTTTTGAAGTAATTAATAGGTGGAAAGGGAGCTATTGGAATATGCATTGATTATTCCACTCAAAAAAAAAAAAAAAAAAAAAAAAAAAAAAGTGTTCTGCCTAACCAGGGCCCAGTCTGCAGTTCAAACCCATCATATATTGGTACTTGTGTAATTCTTAGATAGAAATTCGGAGCCAGTAGTCTTCTGTGCTGGTAATTCTTCTCCGATTTTGGGATCCATTTTTATTTTTAACTTCTATAGAAATGTAACCTTGCAGTAAATATAAAGTCTGTACACAATATAATTAATTCAGGATATGTATGACATTTTGCTGTTATGATTACTAGCACGGCGAATATTTCATTTGACTTAATTCTTTTTTTTTTTTCCTCCTTCCATTTAGAAATAGGTATGTTTCTACATAGGGGGTAAGATTTTAAAAATGTGCTTGTTTTGGCATACGTTTTTCATGGAAATACAGACTTGGCTATATATTCTGGAGTGGATCTTTGGGGTTCACTCAAGTATACTCTGAATATTATTTCCTATATTCAGTATATTCTGAGTATTTTAAAGCAATTAAAATAAGTGGACCTTTCTCATATTTTTCTTTTCCCACCCCCTGTGTTTGGATGCAAGTCCTTTCATGGTATCCAAATCTGGGTTGGTGTAGCAGCTGCCAGATGCCCATTTAACTGCTCTCTCACTCCCCCTCTGCAACAGAACAGGGGTAGAAACAGCTCCTGGTTCAAGATAAAGACAGGGAGATCATTTACCAATTATTGTCATGGGCAAAACAGACTGCACTTGGGAAAAATCTATTTAATTTATTACCAATTAAAACCAGAATAGGATAGTAGAAAACTTAAAAATACCTTCTGTCTCACTCCCACCCTTCTTCCCAGGTTCAGCTTCACTCCTTTAGTCCTGACTTGTCCACCTTCTTCCCTACTCTGAGTGGCACAGGGATGATGGGGAAATGGGAGTTGTAGACAGTCCATAAGAGTTCCCCTCGGCTGCTTTTTCCTGCTCACACTGTTCTCCAGCTCCAGTGTGTGGTCACTCCCAGGTGTTACAGTTCTTCACAAACTACTCCAACTTGGATCCTTCTCCATGGAGTGCAGCCCTTCAGGAACAGAATGCTCACACATGGGTCCCCCATGGGCCACAGCTCCAGCCAGGAAACCTACTCCTCTGTGGGCTCCTCTCCACAGGCTGCAGCACCAATGTGGGTTCTCTGTGGGCTGCAGCTTCCTTCAGAGCATCCTCTCAACATAGGCTGCAGCATGAGGTCCTTTGTGGGCTGCAGTGTGGTTATTTACTCCAGCATGGTCCTCTATGGATGTCAGGGGCACATCTGCTCCAACGCCTGGAGGACCTACTTCTGCTCTTCCTTCATTTACCTTAGTGTCTACAGGATCATTTTTAGCACATTTTTTTCTCATTCCTCTCTCTCACAGCTGTTGGGCAGAATTTCTTCATATTTTCTTAAATGTTTTCACAGAGACACCACCAGCTTCACTGATGGACTCAGCTTCCAGCTGGAACAAGCTACCCCTGGTCTCTTCCACCCATGCAGCTCTTTCAGTGCCAAAACCTTGCCTCATAAACCCAATACTGTGTGACAGACTTTGGATCTCTCTGTTTCAGCTCCCTGATCTCTGCAGGATCTCTCCAACTCCCTGCTCCTTGCAGGACTACCTAAAACTGAACCATATGACTAAGCATTGTCCAGATACTTTGACTCTGACAGGCTTCATGCCATGACCACTTCCCTGGCGAGCCTTTTCCAGTGATTGACCACCCTCGCAGTGAAGAATCTTTTTCCTAATGTCCAATCTGAACTTCCCCTGATGCAGCTTCATACAATCTCATGTATCACTGGTCACCAAACCAAGGAGAGCAGCACCTCCCCCTCCACGGCCCCTCTTAAGGTAGTTGTAGACTGTAATGAGGCCACCCTTCAGCCTTCTCTAAGCTGAAAAAAAGAAGTGACCTCAGCTGCTCCTCTTAGGTCTTGCTCTCGAAACATTTTGTCATCTTGGTCATCCTTCTTTGGGCACACTCTAGTAGTGTGATGTCCTTATATTGAGGTGCCCAGAACTGCACATGGTACTCGGTGGTGGGGCCACACCAGCACAGTATAGAGAGAGACAATCATCTCCCTTGACCAGCCAGCTGTGCTGTGTTTGATGCACCCCAGGACACAGATGGCCCTTTTGGCTGCCAGGACGCACTGTTGACTCATGTTCAACTTGCCATCAACTCAGCCTCCAGATCTCTTTTCATGGGGCTACTCTCCTGCCTCCTGTCCCCCAGTTTGTACATACAACCAGGATTACCCCATCCCAGGTGGAGAATCTGGTGCTTGTTCTTGTTTAATTTAATATGCTTGGTGATTGCCCAGGTCTCTACCTATCTCAATCTCTCTGGAAGGCCTCTTTACCCTCAAGAGAGTCCACAGCTCCTCTTAATTCAGTGTCGCTGGCAAATTTACTTAATGTAAACTCAACTCCTGCATCCAGATCATTTATAAAAACTTTAAAGAGCACTGGCCCTAAACTTGAGCCCTGCTGAACCCCACTAGTGACTGGTTTCCAGCTTGATATAACTCCATTTAATATAACTCTTTGAGCCTGACCTGTAAGCCAATTGTTCACCCAAGGTACTATGGACCTGTGTAGCTGTATGCTGGACATTTTTTCCAGAAGGATACTGTGAGAGTAGCTGTGCTAAAATAACTGCCCCCACATCTGCTCGCTTCCCTTGGTAAATTAGATGGGTGACCTTGTCATAAAAGGAAATTAAGTTAGTTAAACAGGACTTTATTAAGGGTAATGAACCCATGTAAGCTATGACCAATGACTACTTTGTCATTGTTTTTCCATATGTTTTTCCATAACGCCCAGAATAACCTTCTCTATAATTTTACCAGCATTGAAGCGAGACTGACAGGCCTGTAGTTACCAGGGTCTTTCTTCTTACACTTCTTAAAACTGGGACAACCTTTGCCAGCTTCCAGTCAACTGGACCTCTCCAGATTCCCAAGACCATTGAAAAATAATGAAGAGAGGTCCTGCAATGGCATCAGCCAGTTCTTTCAGTACCCTGGGTTGAATCCCATCAGGCCCCATAGACTTATGTGTATCCATCTAGAACAGCTGGTTTTGAACAACTTCAGAGTTGGCTGTGAGCTTATCTGCCGGGTCTCTGTCTTCCAGCATAGGGCTCAGAGCGTCCCAGGGCCAATCATCAGTACTAAAGATAGAGGCAAAGAAGGCATTAAATGTTTCTGCTTTGTCTGCATCCCTATTGTGAGGTGATGGACCTCATTACGTAAAGAACCTCATCAAGTAATGGACCAGTGTTCTCTCTGTTGGCTCTCTTTTCCCATTGACATATTTTAAAAAGCTCTTTTTGTTGCCCTTTACAGTACTGGCCAGCTTGAACTGTAACAGAGCTTTCCCCCCATGAGTTTTCTCCCTACGGTGGCAAACAGCATCTCTGAAAGTCCTCCCATGTTACTTGTCCTTGCTTCCAATGTCTGTACACTTTCCTTTTTCACCTAAGTTCTAGAAGGTCACTACTCACATAGGTTGACCTTCTGCTCCACTTGCTTCTGACACTTTGGAATTGCCTGCTCTTGCGCTCTTGAGAGATGGCTCTTAAAAAGTGACCAGCATTCATGGGCGCCAATACCTTCAAAAGCAGATCCTCAGGGGACCTTTCTAACTAGTTCCTTCAGCAGCCTGAAGTCTGCTCTGCCCATATCCAGGGAGTTTTGCTGGCAGTTTTTCAGTCACCAGCTATTTGAAACTCAGCTGCTTTGTGATCACTGTGACCGAGACAGCCACCAACCACCACTTCGCTGAATCCCTCTGTGTTTACAAGCAACAGATCTAGGAGGGCATCTCTTCTAATCAGCTCCCGTAGTATCTGCACCAAGAAGTTACCTTCATAATACTTCAGAAATTTCTGGGACATGTTTGTGTCTGCTGTATGATATTCCCAGCTGACATCTGTGTGTGTTATTACTTCATCAGAACTAAAAAGTATTCATGGTAGCTTCCATGAAAAGAGACATCTTTCATTTACTGTAGAGTGATTAGCTGCCCTGTATGCATGGTTGTAACTTGTCTGATGTAATGTGTAAAATTCATGCTCTACCCTTGCTCCTTGAAATGATGTATAACTGACTTCTTGCTGTCATTTTTTACTTAATCTACTTTTCCAGTCATGTGCAATGCTTACTGATATCGGTTTTGTACTTGCTTTGTTTTACGGATCATAATTTTTACTACATTAATTGCTGCTGAGGGAACAGTTCATCTAGGAACTTTGCGAACTGTCACTGCACTGTTAAAAGGCTGTGTTTGCTCAGTGATTATTTTTTTTTTTTGGTGCATTGAGACAAAGATGTAACACACAAATGAACTCATCACCATTCCCTCCTTGCTTGGAACATTATTCATTATTGTAGTTATTCTAATCTCATGTCATCCACTATATGTCAGTATTTTGCTTTCTGATTTAATTGTTTCTTCATTTTTACGTAAACTGTTATGCAGGATTCCCTGGTATTTTTATAGAGTATTAAATATAAATGTCAGTGTCTACATTTTATCTCTTAAACTTTATTGGCAGCAGCTATGATTTCCTGGTAAAGTTAACTTGCAGATTTTTCATAGGGTTTTAGTGATGAAGACCAGGTTATTTTTAAAATGCTTGTTATCCTTGAAGTAGATGGAAGAATATTTACCAGTGAAATCTTGTCACATTCTTTTGATAAGAAATGGCAGAGCAGTGAACTGGCTAATGATTTGCTGAAGCACCTTAACATTTTTGGGGGCTATCCCAGGTCTCGGCTGGTGCAGTTCTTTGAGGCTGATCTTCATTGCTGCTGTCAGTCAGACTTGGAACTTGTGGAGATTCCATGGCACAACCATCTGTGGGATTGATATAAAGGAATTCTTCCCTTTTCTTTGCTCATTTCTAGTAATAATGGCTTTTAAGAAAGCCTTTTCTTTGCATGAAATAAAAAGGCAGCCATACTTTAAATGTACCTTTCCACTTTGCTTCTTTTCATTCCTTTTCAACATTACCTGGAAGGTCTGTTCTCTGCAGTAAACTAGCTTTGGACTGTTACGATAATCTTACAAAATTTTACTGATTCTTTTGCTTGTCTCTTTCAGATTTCTGTAACAAGTGATTTTTTTATGGCTAGTTTTTGTGTGCTTACAGGTGTGTTGATATTTTCTTTTATTAAGTCTCAGAAAGGTGTGTATATTTTGGACACATTCCTATTTCAGTTTTGTGCATTTTGCAGTTTGAGATGAAACTCTGGTGCAGTAGAACACTTTGAATTAGGAGATATTTAGGTTAAAACAATGAATGATGTGTCTGTTTCTTAAAAGATGGAGTGTAAGCTTTTAGTTTGCTCGCAGCTAACTTGCAATGAGGCTGTCTTCAGAACTGTAGTGCTTTGCTGGCTAAACCAAGAGGGGACATAAAAATGAATAATGATTAATGAATAATTAATAAAGATAAATGCACATATGATTATCTGTAATCTGTTCTTTGAAAATATATCCTGAAAACAACCATCCACCTTCCCTAGAGCGCTATGCTCTGTTATTTATGGTGCTAGTAAACAAGGACATACAGTGCCTTGGCTTATAGATGCACTGATAGTAGGTAGCTGAGATTAAATATTTATTACTGCCTTATGATTGGCACCATAATGGAGAGGAAATTCAAAAGGATCTAATACTTTTTGGAAAAACTCATAATGTGGAGGGGGAGGGGGCTCCTAGAATATGGTGATTATCCTTATTCAGATCCTTCAACCTAGCCAAGATTTTAATATTTGATCAAGTAACATGGCCTTGAAAATAAACTCATAGCAAAGTACTGTCCAAATGTACTAGTATTTATTTATTCATTTGTTTGTTGGTTCATTTATTCATTCACTCATTCCCTCATTCATTCATTCATTCATTTGGCATGGTGTCTTATATGTTTACCAAAGGACTACTTTCTAGGTGTCAAATGGCATGCCGTTAACTGGCTCTTCTTAACACAAGAGAGTATGTAAGTTGAAAAGGAAGCATCTCAATGAATTCAATCAGTAGCTGTCCATATCAAAACTTTGACCTGTTGCTAACAGCCTGATGATGATAGTGGTGACATGAAAGCACGTGTACAAATTCATGTAAAGATTCATCCAGACAGACTGGTTTATCTGCTGCATTTTCAAAGATTTCTAAAACTGTTTGGGTTAGTTACAGTTTGGGTTTTTTTTCTAGTTTAGGTGATTAATCTTATCATAAAAACACAAAGAATATCTATTTCCTCTTCCCTACACCCATGTTCAGTTTGAAACTACAGCTAAAATTGATGCTTTTCCCACATTAATATATTAATATCACAAATGGTTCAATATATTAGTAAAAAAAGTATTTTTCTTTCTGGCTAAGAATGAGCTCCGAAACGAAGGAGTGCTTAGTAATTCTGTCACTGTTATTCTGACTGCCAGTAGTTAAAGCAAGCTCATATATCTGTACTTTTGTACCAGCTAGGAGCTGTTTTACACTGATCAAGCTGAAAACTGATGTACAAATTTGAGAAATTTCTTGATTCAAGACATCTGGTTGTTGGTACTCAAGTCTATATTTAGGCTTTCTTTTTGTATATTATAAGTAGTGATCTTACAGATTGAGTGTTTTTTTCTGTCACTCAGCTGTATGTCTTAAAAGTATCTGAAAATTTCAGACAAAACATTCTGATTAAAGTCAGTGTCCTACAAAGATTTTAAGCAAGTAGAAACATGACACACTGTTGTTAATTTCTTCAAAATTAAAGGACTTTCCCCTCTCTTTTTATGTCAGTATAATGGATCTCATTCCCATGTGAGCCAGCATTTCATACATGACATAAGAACAAAATCAAGGCTAATTGGTTTTATTTGGAGACATGCCTAAATATTTGGTCTCAATTCTTACCTCATGATTCTCTGCTGTTGTTTGTGTAAAATGTATCAATAGGAATGATGAAAAAACAGACAAAGCTATTTTCTAAAATAAATAATAAATGCAAATTTTCCCAGTATAGCGCATGGTCTTTTATCTTTTGTACTAGTTGTGAAATACCACATATATTTTAAATTCCAGTGACAGTAACTGTGAATCCCAAGCAAACTTCACAAATCCATAGTGTCACATTTAGTCTGCTTTTATTGGTGTACACTAAGATTTCTTTCAACTAAGTAAAATATCTCTTTTTAAGAATACATAAATGTTGTTTCAAAGGTGTCTTGAGTATAAATGTGGTCTGAGATCTGAGAGGTAAAACTTTTTGCTATTAGTCAAAATTAATTAAATTATTTTGAATTGACATTAGCATTACCTACATCATAACTTGAACCTGCAAAATCACAGCCTTTGAATATTCTGTCACATTTTGTTTCAGCAGATGTTTATGCCTGGAAATTTTGAAAAGAAAAAAAGAACTGGGAATAAAAGGCAGCTTTAAGTTCATACAAGACAGACTTGTGGGGAAGGGAAGTTAAATATCTCACTCCCACTGATCTGAAGGAGTCTTGCAGACTGTTTACACGTCATAAACAGAGTAATGTTTTTCATCCAGAAAGAAAAAAGTCAAAGTATTTACCTTGTAAACTGGTGGAATTCAGTAAGGTTGGAAGTAACAAACCGTTCAGTTCCACCTCTGCAATAACAGACTCAAAAAAAAAAAAGAAATTTGAGGTCAGGCTTCTCAACAGACACACATCCATTTAGACTTTTCCTTTAAAACAAATCTGTTAAAATTAGAGCATTTAGCTAAGGAGAAGTAGCAGTTACTAATTTCTTGTCTGAAAGAATTAAGTCTTCTGTGCCTGCTGTTGCTGTGGATATTGAGAGTAAGAACCATTTATGCTTATGTACTGGTAACATATAACAACAATGCAATAAAGATCCTGGGTAAAGGGTATTAAACTTTTTAAGTGTTCTTTGAGACTGTACCTGAACTAGGTGCTGCTTGTAACACTATGTGCAGTATCACATGTGAATGTTCTGTTGTGGTCTTGATATTGGTGTGAACAGCCAGACATTTTGTAAGTAATACTATCCAGTGTTTTGGTGTTACTTTGTGCTGCTTAAAAATCAGAACCACCTGTCCCTCAGTTCCCTTCTCTATGATCTCAGTAAATTGTTACCGGTGACAAAATTAAAAACCACACCAAACACGAGCCCCTCTTACTATTGATCCTTCTTCTGTTGTTCATGAATGTAAATTGGCTCTAGTCATAGGCAGTGATAGGACAAAGCCATAAAATCACCTACAAATCCACTTTCTATTGTTCATTGCCTGAGTTGCAAAACTGGCGTGGAGCTGATGACTTATGGTAAGGAGTTGTTGTGCTCTCTTTGAAAGTATAGGGTTATCCAAAGTTCCTGCCAAATTGGACTTGGTTTTTTCTAGTCTATCTACTTTGTTTCACATCTCACAGAATCACAGAATGGTTGAGATTGGACATGACCTCCAGTGGTCACCTGGTCCAACCTCACTGCTTGAGCAGGGCCACCCAAAGCTGGCTGTCCAGGACCATGTCCAGATGACTTTTGAATTTCTCTGAGGCAGGAGAGCCTACAACTTCTTTGGGCAACCTGTGCCAGTGCTTAGTCACCCTCACAGTGAAAGAAGTGTTTCCTATGTTCAGAGAGACCCTCTTGTGTTTCAGTTTGTGCCCATTGGGTGTTGTCCTGTCACTGGACATCACTGAGAAAGGCCTGGCTCTGTCCTCTTTGCACCCTCCCTTCAGGTATTTATGTACATTGATGAGATCCCCCCTGACCCTTCTCTTCTCCAGGCTGAACAGTCCCAGTGCTCTCAGTCTTTCCTCATAGGAGACAGGCTCCAGTCTCTTCATTATTTCTGTGGCCCTTCATTGGACTCTTTCCATTACGTCTCTCTTGTGCTCACTAGCGTTGAGTAGAAGCAAAGTATCACCTCCCATGATGTTCTGGCAGCACTGCTCCTAATGCAGCCCAGCATACCATTAGCCTTCTTTGCTGCATGGGCACATTGTTGGCTCATGTAATCTCAGTTTTCCTAAACAAAAAAAAAATAATCATGTGCTGGTACAATTAAAACCCTCGATGTTAACAGAAGTTTGTCACTAAAATCTCCTGAAACCTGTGGTGTTCATGAAAATACCTTTGTTGGAAGTATCTACACAGGTTTTAGATATATATAGACATAATGGGAAGAGAAGAATCTACTGGCTGGTCAAGTTTCATTTTTCTTTGAACAATGTAAGCAGTTTCTGATCACTCGAGACTTCACTTCAAAGTCTTTTAGTCATTTAATGAAGACTTTTAATCATTAATGAGGCAGAATTCCTTTTTATCTTGTTTAGTATCTGTAAAAGACTTTTAGAAAGATTGCTTACTCTCTGAAAAAAGTGTTTATTTTGCAGTTACTGGAGCGTTTTTGGAGATGTCTCACTTCAGATTCAGCCATTTCACACTTCACTTGCATCTTGACAGTCAAAATTTTTTATTGGTGAAATGATTGAGTGGTGGTTGAAGTTACCTTATATTTTATGTAATAACATTATAATAAAATCAGTTCAAATTATTATTAGAATTTTGATAATACTAATAATCCAGAAATTGGCTATACTTATATTTAGCAATATTTTTTTGTCAGAATTAAGACTGTCAGAACTTCATGGTCTGCCAAGGTGTTTTAAAGTCATTTTTGGTGAGTGCTGGAATGAAAGAGACTGCCAATTGGATTAATCAGATTTCAGGGCAGCTCTGTGACATTTTAAGAGTGCCTGCTGTAATTTAACTGATGACTGGTGACTGTTGTCATAAGATTCAGGACCAGAATACTATTCACTTTAAATTTGATTCCAAAGAATTTTAGTGATAGCAATTAATTAGTAAAAATAACTAATAATACTGTAAAATCCCTTATTTAAAATAAAATTCAGAAATCCTAATGATCCTAGACATCCTTATGTTGAAACATTTACAAATGTTTTGGAAAATATTTTTAGTAAATTTCAATGCAGGGTTTTTCCAAGTCTGTTGTGAGTTTTGACAATCAGATTTTACTCATTATTTTCACTCTCTCTACCATAAAGAAACAAATAATACGTATGAATGTAATGGGTTTGCAGGTGCTGGCAGCGGGTGGCAGCCTCTGTGAGGAGAGGCCAGGGCTGCTCTGGGCTGCTGGACACCACTGGTTCCAGGCAGGTCCAGCAGACCCACTGCAGAGCACAGCTGAGCCCCTCACCCACAAATGGAGCACTTGTGTGAGAATGTTATCCTTCAGAAAGGGTAAAGAAACACTAAGCAGCAGCTCTGAGAGAGACAAGTGGGTTAAAAAAATGTGCGAAAAAGCCCTGCAAGTGCTAAAGTGAGAGGAGAGAGAGGAGGTGAATGTGCTGCAGGTGTTGGAGAAGCAATCCCACTGCAGTCCATGGAGGAGACCAGGTATTGCCCCATAGCCGGTGAAGAGGACCATACTAGAGCAGGTATCTACAGCTTGTGGAGGATGTGCATTGGTTAATGAAGGACTGTAACCTGTGGAAGGGACCTGATGAAGCAGCAGAAACATGTGAGAAGGAAGAAGCAATGGAGAGGAACTGTTATGAACTGACAGCAACCCCTATTCCCTGTGCCCCTGCACCACGTGGATGTGGTGAGGGAGGAGGAGGTAGAAGAGCTGGGAGTGAAGAAGTGGTGTTGAGCCTAGGAAGAAGGGTGGGTGTGGGGTGGGAAGGTGGTATTGCTTTTTACCTCCTAGTCAATTACCAAAATTAATTTTACGCAAATGGAGCCTGTTTTGCACATGACAGTAATTGGTAAGTGATCTCCCTGTCTTTGTCTTTATCTCAACTCACAAGCTTTTCCGTCTTATTTTGTTGCCTTGTCCTGTTGAGGAGGGGGAGTGAGAGAGTAGCTGGGTGGGGGTCTGGCAGCCAGCCAGGGTGAACCAACCAGAATAAGCCTAGCCTAAGAAATGCATATAATACTGTTTGTAAGTGTCATTCAGTACAAAAGCATTTAGTTGTCCTCATAGTCAAGATTGGAAACATGTTGAAAAACTTGATCTATAACGTGGTTTGTGTTTGTCAGTTTCCTTTGGCTTTCTCATTTCATTGTTGCATGAGCATCCTAATAAAAGCATTGGTATTTATGTAGATGAGACCACATGAAACAAAAGGATGTCCATCCAATTTTTATGTACAATGTTTGAAATCCATAGACTTTTCAAAAGCGCTGCACTGCAACACATGGTTTAAAACAAAAAAATTTGTAGTAAGGCTTCAGATTCAGATTGAAAGTAACTGACTGAGGGTACAAACACATCATAAGTAAATCGCATAATATGTTGTGATGGGTATATGGCAATTCAAACAGGTGATGTCAGTGTGTGTTCTATTTTTTTGACTTTTAATAGCTAATATGTTGAGTTGTTCAGCTCTAAGTTTTAGCAATCAAGTCATGCTTGGAGAACAGGCAAAGTAAAATAAAAATGTATATATTAAGCATAATAGCATCATTAATTCTTTTATATTTTTTTAGTAGATAAATATAAATCTTATGGAAACTAGTGATCTGTGGGCTCTTGAAGAGCTTATAAGGGATCTTAAATAGGAAAAACCAAGTATGTTACAAATAGGCTCAAGTTTCTTAACCACAAGCACCTTGATTCCACAGAGTCAAAAAAGAATGAAAACTACTCGTTAAATCATTAGGATGGATTGGTTCTTTGATGATGTTAATGACTTCTAGTTCCATCAGTCCTGAGCAAAGAAAAAGAAAGTGATAATGTCATAAACTGTTTGAATTCAGTAGCTGTAGTTTATCTCAAATACTGTTTTCTTCCCTTGTGCAATAATTCAGCTATATGTTAATCTTATATATACCATGAATGGATTACTTCACTAACTAGCTAATATTGAGTTCCTCTTTGTTCATAATCTCTTGATCTCATTTTGCAGGGATTTACCTAACATTTAAAGTATTTCCAGTTAAGGCACTCTTGTATTTTGTGTGTGTGTGTGTGATTTGCCAGATGTTCCCATGGATGAAAATATGTTGGTAGCTGAATGGAAGAGGATACTGGAAAATACATAAGTTTTTAATATCAGACTAAATTGTGACAGGGTAGTATGTAAATTCAGAATACTGACTATCAGGTCTGTTTCATCTAAAGGTCAAAGAGACTAGTGGAAGTCGGTTCATAATTTTTTAGGTGAAAATATGATGACAGTTTTTTACAGAATCTGCAGATTTGCCAGCTGTGTAACTGCATAGTAGGTGGGGTTAGAGCAGGGGTCCTCAAACTTTTTAACCAGGGGGCCAGCGCGGATGCAGTGGAAGGCAGCCATCTGCATCTGCTTGGTTTCCCCCCGAACCCCCGGCGAGGGGTCTGTAAATACCGGGGGCTGGATTGAGGACCCTGGGGGGCTGTATCCAGCCCGTGGGCTGTAGTTTGAGGACCCCTGCGTTAGAGGAAGGGTACTGGCGGGTATGATGGTGACCAGATGTTGAACAGCAATTCCTTTCAAACATGATACTCAAAAAATATACTTGATTGTCAGGTAAGTAAGGAGGAGTGTTAGCAGAACTGCTTCCTTGGACTTCCTGAGGGCAGACTTTAGCATGTTTAGAGGCCTGGTTGGCAAAGTCCCTTGGGAAGCAGTCCTGAAGGACAAAGGAGTCCAGGAAGGCTGGAAATTCTTCAAAAAAGAAATGTTAAAGGCCCTGTGCACTGGAAGATGAGCCAGTGGGGAAGAAGGCCAGCCTGACTGAACAGAGAGCTTTGGCTGGAACTCAGGATAAAAAGAGAGTTTATGACCTCTAGAAGAAGGGTCTGGCAGCTCTGGAGGGCTTACGAAGATGCCATGAGGTTATGCAAGGGGAAAATTAGAAGGGCCAAAGCCTAAATGGCACTTGATTTGGCTACTGCTGTAGAAGACAATCAAAAATGTTTCCATAAACTGACAGCAAAAGGAGGGTGAAGGAGAATCCCATCCTTTATCAGAATCAAGGGGAAACATAGTGACAAAGGATGAGGAAAAGGCTGAGATACTTCATGCCTTCTTTGCTTCAGTCTTTAATAGTAAGACCGTTGTTCTCAGGGTACCTCCTGGAATGGGGATTCAGGGAACTACAGGCCTGTCAATGTGACCTTAGTGCTGGGGAAGGTTATGGACCAGATCATCCTGAGTGCCATCATATGACATGTACAGGACAGCCAGGTAATCAGGCCCAGCCAGCATGGGTTTATGAAAGGCAGGTCCTGCTTGAAAAACCTGATCTCCTTCTATGACAGCTGACCCACCTACTGGATGAGGGAAAGGCTGTGGATGTTTTTTACCTGGACCTTAGTAAAGCCTTTGACACCATTTCCCACAGCATTCTCCTGGACAATCTGGCTGCTCATGGCTTGGATGGCTGTACTGTTTGCTGGGTAAAAAAAGTGGCTGCATGGCCAAGCCAAAGAGTTGTGGTGACTGGAGTTAAATCCAGTTGGCTGCAAGTCACAAGTGGTGTTGGGACCAGTTTTGTTTAATATCTTTATCAATGGTCTGGATGAGGGGGCTGAGAGCACCCTCAGTGAGTTTGCAGGTGACACTGTGTTGGGTATATCTGTGTTGATCTGCCTGAGGGTAGGATGGGTCTGCAGAGGGATCTGGACAGGCTGGATTGATAGGCTGAGGCCAATTGTATGAGATTCAGTAAGGCTAAGTGCAAGGTCCTGTACTTGGGTTGTAACAACACCATGCAATGCTATGGGCTTGGGGAAGCATAGCTGGAAAGATGCCCAGTAGAAAAGGACCTGGGGGTGTTGCTTCACAGATGCTTGTACATGAGCCATCAGTGTGCCCATGTGGCCAAGAAGACAAATAGCATCCTGGCTTGTGTCCAAAACAGTATGGTCAGCAGGACCAAGGAAGCGATCACCCCTTTGTACTCAGCCCTGGTGACAGCACACCTCAAATACTGTGTTTGGTTTTGGGCCCCTCACTACACTGAGATGTGAGAGTGTGTCCACAGAAGAGCAATGAAGCTGGTGCAGTGTCTAGAAAACAAGTCCTATGAGGAGCAGCTGAGGGAACTGGAGAAAAGGAGACTCAAGGGCAACCTTATCACTCTCTACAGCTACCTGAAAGAAAGGTTGTAGTGAGGTGGGTGTCGGTCTCTTTTCCCAAGTAAGAAACGATCAGACTAGAGGAAACAAACTCAAGTTGCACCAGGGGAGGTTTAGATTTGATATTAGGAAAGATTTCTTCACGAGTCGGGGGGTGGGGTCGAGTCGGGGGGTGGGGTCGAGTCGGGGGGTGGGGTCGAGTCGAGAGAATTGTCAAGCACTGGAACAGGCTGCCCAGGGAGTTGGTTGAGCCACCGCCCCTGGAGGTATTTAAAAGACATATAGATGTGGTGCTTAGGGACAAGGTTTAATATGTACTTGTTTGTGTTAGGTTTACAGGTGGACTCGATGATTTTAAAGGTCTTTTCCAAAGTAAACAATTCTATGATTTTATGATTCTATAAGTTGGAAATGTGTTTGATCACTAAGTATTTATTTTATAAAACATTAATTTTCAAAACACAAAAATTGTTTTCTTTGAAGAAATTCATAAAAAGCTTGCATGCATTTCACAGAAAGACAAACTGGGTTTTTGTTTTGAAGCATGCTTATTTTTTTCTGAAGCAAGTCCAGGAATGATATTCACATTTTTGTTTGTGTTAAAGGTCTAACCAAAGCTTCTACTCTTATGGAAATGCATTGTTATTGCTGACATTCTACCAAGTACCTTGATACAACACCCAACATTTTGGCAGGTGGAGATTTTTCTTTTATAAGAGCAGAATGGAGTACAAGGTGAAATGCTGTATTGTTAACACTTTTGTTGCTCCTAACTCTTGCATGACTATACCTAAATTCTCAGTAGCTGTAGCTAAGGTGAAATGCCAAAAAAATAACCACCCAAAAAGGAAAAAACTACTTTATTTCAAGGTTCTTTTATTCTCATATTCAATTAGAAGCCTGTCTCAACATAGTATAAGTTAAGAGGTTAAGATCTTGAGCTGTCTTATCAACATGCATCCGAATTCTTTTTTTGTGTCCAAAGAGAAGATACTACCTCTGTCTGTCAGGTTTTCCCACTACTAAACTGTGAATATAACATCTTATGAAAACAAATCATATAAAACCAACCTCCCCAAAATCCAACAAGCAGACCAGAAAATAATTTTGGAGACAGGATCATTCTTTTATAGGTCACAAATGCATCAAAAGATTAAATTAGTAACCTTCACGCAAGGGCCCACCATGGAAATTATTGGCCCTGATAGGCAGTATCTAAGAGAGTTATGAATGATGAAAATGGCAGTGTTAGTAATTTTACAGTGTTCACTGGGAACCCCTGCTGCATAAAATAGGTGTTCATCATATCCCTTCTGGTTGAGAATGTTCATCATGTATGGACTAGTGTGTTTACTACTAGGAATCTCATTCGTATAGCCATAAACAATTAACAATGATATTGACAACTGAATGAGTAATGTATTAAGAAATTTTAGGGATGTGAGGGAAAAATCACCCATCACTCTTTCTCTCTTTTTCTCTTTCTCCCTTCATTTTTTCAGGCCTTTCCTTCACCATCTTTTTTTTTTTTTTTTTTTTTGTATTTTGGTGCTAGAACACTGTAACATTCTATGAAATGGTTATGTATGCATTTCAAATGCCTGTACATGCTGCAGAGCATTGGAGATGCATTTTGCTCTTTGTTGCTATTGCCTAACATCCTAATAGTTAATCACGATGTATTTCATTAGTAATAAATTAACAAAACCCCCACAAATGTAATAAATGAATAAACCATTTTTTTTAGCAGGAAGAAGTGATGAAAATGAGTCAAAGACCTTGCTGAAAAAGAATTCCAAGGGGAAGCCATTCATTCAGAAAGACAACGGCTATCTTTCTTGTTAGTGTCTACGAAATTTGAGAATACATACTATTAGGAAGGCATGAATTTTGATGGCTAATAGACAGAGAGAATTTATGGCTTACTGAAGTTAGAACTAGTGTCTAAATAATGTTCAGCTTGTTTTACATTTTTTAAAAAATATTGTATATATGTGTAAGAAAGAAGGGGACTACTCAAATTCTGAGTAAGATAAAATGCTGTTCCCTACGCCAGCTATGCTATCTCATCTAATAGAAAACAATACAATTTGGGGTTTTTTCAGCATCTCCTTATTTATTTAGCTGTTGGGATTGATTTCTTAGCACAGCAGTTCTGCCTTTGAATGCACTAGTTACAGGGTGAATAAAATAGATTATGCTAACCCATCTAATAGGAGAGGAGTACTGAGACTTACATGCTAACTATTCTGTACTGGGGAAAATATACCTCAATACAAAAGCAGTAGAGGGGTCAGATATGTTCAGATTCAAGTGTACTCTCTATGTAACAATGTAGCTGTTGTTATTATTATTCGAATCCATGCCCAAGCTAATAAATTACTTCAGCTTGAGAGCTGGAACTCTCCAGAGGAAAAATTAAATACAGCTGGTATCTTTGAGAAGATTCAAAGTCTTGGAGCTGTTAACAGGATGCATGAGTTGAAGAGCATGCTATAGATTTGGCCTGCAGTAAACCTACAAATTTAATTCAGATTGTGATGGTGATTTGTGGTAGCAATGAAAGAACCCTTCACTTGTGCTTTTAGTACTAAACAATATAATTAAGCCTATTATCTGGCTCCTAGTTATCTGACCTGCTGTCTGTCTGCCTGTCTGGATAAGGTAGTCAGTCCAATGGCTGAGAACAATTTTGTGATGGCAGAAAGAGGGATAATGTAACTATGGGTGGTCGTTTTCTCTTGTATTTCCTGTAATTTCTTTCTTCAAGAGTGTAAACTGCATGTGAGCAACAGTAAGGATATATTAGACCACATTCCAGAGAGACAATGTGGGTGATCCTCCCAAAAGTATTACAGTATGTAGATTCACATTCCCTCAGTCATAGTAAAAAAGGTTTTGTGGCTCAATTCCTTTGAAAAGAGATTTTGAGCCTGGATTCCTTTGTCTTAGTTACGTGGGAGGACAGATCCTTGCTATTACTAATATTCCATTATCAATTCTCATGTTTTCCCCATAGATCTACCAAATTTGATTAGCTTTTCAAATTGAATCCATTTATTAGACTTGAGTACAGAAGTGTCAAGAAAATAATTGCTTCTAGAATACTTCTGTGTCGTATGCTACATTGAAAGAGAAAATATGCTTAAGTTTTAGAGTCTGGATTTACATGCTGTCTGTTTTCATTGGACTTTCAGGTCACAGAAATGTAGAGAAGAACTGTGACCTGGGTATGACTGGAATGCATATGATCTGGATATGCTCTTCAGTTGCACTTTTTTCTGAAAGAACAGGAGAACAAGAAATTAATGCTGTATTCACCTTGTCCACTTAGCCCAGCTGCCTGTTGAAAATCACTTGTGTCAACAAAGAATATTAATGGAAATTTTTCAAGCTTCTGTGAATGCTGGTTGGCTGTCAGTGGAAGACTTTCCTGAAAGACATTCAAAACTCACTGTGCTGACAGTATGGTGGATCTTTCAAGCCAAAGAAAAACCCTGTTGTTCTTTCTGTCCTTTCTTGTCTAAGCATTTTTATGTGAATTGTCACTGCAATTTCATACCTTCAAAGGTTAATGTATGTATCCTCTCTCCCACATTTATGCTGAGAGCAACGACAATTCTGTTCAAGGAAAGAAAGCTTCCTTAAAGGGAACCCTGCATGAGGGGGAGGTGCTGGAACTAGGGGAATTTAGAACTGCCCTCCCCATGGGGTACTCTGCAGGTATCTCTAGTTGTATTCACTGACTGCTGCTAGGCCAGAAAGACCCAGCCCAAGCAAGAAATAACACCTGGGTGTGAGTCTGTGGCTGGGCAGAGCTCCATGGCAGGGCAGGACAAGCCAAAGCAGGAGGAGGGGATCAGTTGGTGGCCTACCTGCAAATCCTCAGTGGCCCAGCCAGGTGAGGGTGACAAGGCTGCCTGTGGGGACAGGGCAATGCAGTACTTGTGCTCCCTCTCTTTTCCTTTTCTGAGGAAAAACTTGAAACAAAGAGGTGTTAGAAAAGGCTGGGGAAAGCAAGGTATGTGGAGAAGATTCTGGGGATGCTGTCTAGGCACAGGGACCAGGAGTGGGCTGTGGGAGGTCTTAGAAGCAGGCTCCTGATTACTGTGCCTGAGATCCTGCAACCATTTTGGTGTGGCCCAGGGAGAGAGAAAAAAGAGTCTGTATCCCTTTTCTGCCCTCTGATCCTGTCCCACATGAAGATGCTCATTGGTGAAAAGCCTATTCAGCTTCCCTTGGATAGAAAAGAAGCCATCTTCCATGCGTAGCCCCTTGGCACTCTGTCAAAGGCAAGCTCTACAGCTGGGAAGCCACTGTGCGTAAGTTGGGCATTTTGACTTTTCATCTACTGCTGCATCCTGTAAATGCTCTTCCTGATGGTGAATGAATGCAACAAGTGTGTAGTCTCTCTGAGGAAAGATGGTGGTATGTGTGCTATAGGCAGTATGTCACTGAAGACGCTGAGAATTTGAGCATGAGTCTGATGTGGTCAAGTAGATGCATGCCTAAAAGCTTCTGACAGAGGATTGTCCTCCTTTCAAGAGAGCTTGTAACTTGCATTCTTGTAAGTCCTCCTGTAGACTTGAAGTCTGACATGTGCTTGTGTTACAGTGATGGTGGCTAGAAAGGAAGCATTCCTCTTATTTTATGCATGGTATAAACTTTAAAAAAAAAAAAAAAAAAAAAAAAAGGAGGAGGAAAGGAGGGAAACAGGATAAATAAGCACTTCCACAGTATGTTGCCCTGCTCCTTCTGTGCAATGTATCTGTGGGATATAGTTCTGCTGAGGAGTGTGGTCAGTGTGTTCCTTATATTTTGCCTTTTGTCTTCTGGAAATCCGCAAGTTTTTTGCTCTGATGTATTGTCCCTTACTTTTTGTATTTGAGCTCATATGCTGGCAGCAAAGAGAGAGTCAGACTGCACTCCACGCAGTAAAAGGCTTCAGGCAAAGTATTGACAGCTTGTCAATACAAGTCTTTCTGCAGTGCCCAACAGGCTTTGGTTCAGATGGTATACATAAACCTCTGACAAGGTTCAAAACATAAAACCTTAGTTTTGCTCCTTAAATTTTATCGTTATGCCAAGAGACCGCTGCTCTTCTGCCTGTGTCCTTGGCTTCTTGTACAAACTGCAATATTCAGGTGGGTTTTTTGGCTCTCCTTGCAATGCATTATTGTTCCTTGTGCACCTTGGTGGCTGAGAAAGTGCTCAGGATAGTGCTGCACTGCTTAGTGTGTCTGCCACTGGGTTTCATAATTGCTCAAGTGTTTCAGCAGATCTGGAGGGAATGGTGTGTAAAATAAAATAACCAATGAAATAACCACTTTAGTTGAAATGCTTGTTAAAGAATATACTGCACTGGTTTTGACACTAATAAAAATATTTTTAAAGCTGCGCTACAGCGAGGCAGATGCTTCTGTGCTCTTACTGAACTGAGTCTTCAAGTGCTTTTGTTTACTTTGCAGAGATATAAATTAAACTACTTGTACTCAGGCTTTGCATTGATGTTATGGCTTGTGATAAAATACCTACACATTTGGGTGACAAAAGCAGCTGTGCTAAGGATAGAAGTTCCATTTCATATAGGATTTTAGAGCACTAAAATTTGGCTTTGTTCTTACTAGAAGCAAAAGATACCAAAATTCATAAGGAAGAGTAGTGGAGGAGATAAAGTGTTTTGGGTTGCCAGACTGTTTTTAATCAAATTGGAAGCAAAATTAGTTTTTCAATATAAAATTATTCCATCCTTCACAATATATACTATAAATTAAAAAAAAAAAAAAGGTCTATGTGAAGTATAAATTATGTGAATCTTAACATTCTTTTAGGTGATCATTACACATATCTTGCTCTCAAATAACAGTCTTTCCCTTTACTTGTATTAAATATTCAGATGTATGCTATATAAGCTGTCGTTGGACAACTGTAATTTAAACATGTGACTGCAAAAGACACATGCCTGTTACTTCGGACAGCACTAAACATAGGAAGATCTGCCTCATCTGTCAAAGACATTGTTGAGGATGGTAATTGGCAAGTTTATTTGTAAAATGGAGGCAGAGGAGGAATGGGGCAGGGTGTTTGCATATAACATACAGCTGCTGCTAAACTTTGCATGGATCAAGCTGTTTGGTTTTTTTACCCTTGGGAGAAATGAAATTCCAATTAATTTGCCCTTTTTTTGGAAGAGATATAGACTTGATATATTTCCATTATGCAGGAACACCTGAGATGAAAAATGTGTAGCATATTTGATACAGCACTTAGTTCTTGGAAGTTCCATGGGAGATAAAAAGGCTTTTATTTATTTAGGTCGTTTATTCTCTGTCACTTCTTTCTCACTTGTCTTACTTAAATCAGTCTACTGAAAGGGAGAAAAGTGTTTTGTAAGGAAATTGTCTGAGACCATCTTCTTGCAATACTGGTAATTTACAAGTTTCACCACAAGAAACTAATTTTCTGGCCTGAATCTACAGTGACATGCATTTGTATTCCAGATAACAAGTTATGTTCCCTGAGATGTCCTTAAGCCTTTTTCCCCTCGTCTTCTTACAGATGATGATATAAAGGCCTTGATATGCCATTAATCTTCCTAAATCCTACACCTTTTTATGCTAAAATGTAGATAATTTCAGCCAGTTAGCAGCATATTAAAATGAACAGTGTTGGTCCACAGGAGGCTTTTGAGTGCCATTGGCTGCCGTAAACACTGGGAGCAAGCTCCTTAAAACAGATCATTTAAATACTAAGCAAAACTTTCAGCTGACAAGGTGAGTACATGGGACAGAAGAATCTGCATGCCCATATATTAAAATGAGTTTGGATCAGAACTCCTAGCCCACTGTTCCATTGCTTTCCTGATAAGGAAGCATTCAAAGGTTGTCAGAATCCAAGTTCTGGTTCAGTTAGTATCTGATGATATTCGAATAGGTTAAACTCTGTACTAAAAAAAAATCTTGGTATCTGACTGTAATGGAATAACCCTAGCTAGCAGCCAACCAACCATCTTGCTCACTCCCCTCTCCCAAGGAATGGGGAGAAAATAGAAGGAAGGTGAAAAGACTGGTGGGTTGAGAAAGCTGCAGTTTAATAAGGGAAGCAAAAGCTCTGCACTCAAAGAAACTCGAAGGAGAAATTAATTCACTACAGGCATAATGGTTGATTGGGAAGACAAAGCCTAAACTATGAATGTCCTCCCTTCCTTTTCCTAAGCTTTTATGGCTGAGCACAATGTGGTATGGGATAGCCCTTCAGTCACTTGGGGTCAGCTGTCCCAGCTATGTACCCTCCCAACCTCTTGCCCACCCCCAGCCTTGGGCAGGTAACAAAGAGCCAGGGGAAGAGAATGTGCCTTGACTCTGTGCAAGCACTGATCAGCAATAGCCAGAACACATAGTGTGCTATCAACACTGGTTTAGTCACAAATGCAGAGCACAGCGGCATACAGGCTGCTAGGAAGAAAGTTAATCCTACCACAGCCAGACCCAGTACACTGACCTTAGCCCTTAGTTGTGCAGTGACAGAAATAAAATCAGGTTTGTGTCATAACTGTTTAGCTCAAACCCTCTTAAATTAAGCGAATGTCCTCTTATACATATATAGCAACTTTATTGGACCGGTCAGGAGGCATATTATGAAACTTCACCGCAGATTTGGGTTTGCATATTTTGTCTTGGAGTTTTAAAGGGTAAAATCAGAACTTATAGTGAAATATTAACTTAGTGAAATTAATCTGACATAAAATGCAGCACTACTAGTTTCTTCTTAATGAGTTAGCGCCCCACTCTTGCTCATACTAACAGATGTTAAGTCCAGGAAAAAGGAACTAATTTTTGATGTTTGTTTCATTGACTCTGATTACAAGCTTAATAAATAAATCATTTGCTTTGGAAGGCAATGGTTTGGGGTCTGATCAATTGAATAACGTACATTAGCCATTTGGGAATCATTCCCTTGTCTGATTATTCAAGGGAGGGCTAAGGCCTTAGAAGTACAGCAGAGTATAATCATGGCTATATATGGAAGAAGGAAATGAAGCAAGTGTATGAACATAACAAAAAGTATCATCATGTCCTTTTCAAATTTGTTGGCTGAAATTGTTAGTTCATAATATAAAATCAAGCCACAGAACATCTACTACATTGAGTGCAAATTAAACAGAAGGGTCCCATTTTATAGTCCTCTCTTTGTAACATTCTTTCAGAAAAGATACATTTCTTACCTCAGAACTACATTTGCCCTCCACTCTACTTGAACTTTACTACATATTTTTTCTGCATGTTCTCATCTATCTTTGACAGAATTCTTCCCTTTCTTGCCAAGTCTATCTATGGTGCTGCATTTCAACATTTTCACTGTATGAGGGTGGCTGCTAGTCCAGTTTGCATCCTCTATAGTAAACATCCCTTCTGGGATACAGATCAAGAGACTTTGAATATAAGAAACCTACGTATACTAACCACCCAACAAAAATCATGGAATCATAGAATGGTTTGGGTTGGAAGGGACATTAAAGATCATCTAGTTCTACATCCCTGCCATAGGCAGGGGTACCTTCCACTAGACCTGGCTTCTCAAAACACCATCCAGCTTGGCCTTGAATACTTGCAGGAATGGGACATCCACAGAGTCTCTGGGAAACCTGTTCCAGTATCTCACTACCACAGTAAAGAATTTCCCTCACAGTAAAGCCCCCTTTACGTACTGGAAGGCTGCTATAAGGTCTCCCCCAAACTTTCACTTCTCCAGGCTGAACAACCCCAACTCTCTCATCGTGTTTTTGTAGGAAAGGTGCTCTGACCCTCTGATCATCTTTGTGACCCTCCTCTGGACTCGTTCCAACAGGTCCATGTCCCTCTTATCTTGAGGACTGCAGAACTGGATACTACTCCAGATCGGGTCTTACAAGAGCAGAGAAGAGTGGGAGAATCACCTTCCTCAACCTGCTGGCCATGCTTATTTTAATGCAGCCCAGAATACAGTTGGCCTTCTGGGCTGCAAGCATATCGTCAGGTCATGTTGAGCTCCTCATCAACCAGCAGGTCCTCAAGGCTGCTCTCAATCCATTCTCTGCCCAGCTTGTACTGATATTGGGCGTTGCCCTGATACAAGTGCAGAACCTTGCACTTGGTCTTATTGAACTTCATGAGGTTTGCATGGGCCTGCTTCTCAAGCCTGTCAAGGTCTCTCTGGATAGCGTTCCTTCCCTCCAGTGTGTTGACGATAGCACACAGCTTGGTGTCATCAGGAACCTTGCTGATGGTGCAAGATGGTGCACTTGATTCTCACTGTCTGTGTTGCCAAAAAAGATGTTGAACAGCAGTAGTCCCAGTGTGGATCCCTGAGGAATGCCAGTCATTACTGGTCTCTACTTGGACATTGAGCCATTGATCACAACTCTTCGAGTATGGCCATCCAACCTATTCCTTATCCACTGAATGGTCCACCTGTCAAATCCACGTCTCCCCAGTTTAGAGACAAGGATGTCATGTGGGACAGTGTCAAAAGCTTTGTACTAGTGCAGGTAGATGATGTCAGTCACTCTTCCCTTATCCAACAACACTGTAACCCCATTGTAGAAGGCCACCAAACTTGTCAGGCATGATTTACCCTTAGTGAAGCCATGTTGGATGTCACCAATCACCTCTTTATTTTCCATGCACTTAAAATAATTTCCAGGAGAATCTGCTCCATGATCTTGCTGGGCACAGAGGTGAGACTGATTCACTGTAGTTTTCCAGGTCTTCCTTATTTCCCTTTTTAAAAACAGAGGTTACATTTCTCCTTTTCCAGTCCATGGCAACTTCACCAGACTGCCATGACTTCTCAAATGTGATGAACAATGACTTAGCCATTTCATCCACTAGTTTCCTCGGGACCTGTGGATGCATGTCATCAGGTCCCATGGACTTATGAACTTGAAGGTGTTCATATCTAAGTGATGGAACATCCCTGGGAAATATATCCTTAAAAATATGCTTTAAAAGCACCTGTAAAAAGTTAAAGGGGAAGAGGTAGACTTACCCCGTCTCCCTTTTAATATACCTTTCATCTAAATATAATCAACACCCATATTTCTCTGGGGCGTATATTATGCTATTCCAAGTAGTACAAAGCAGGGAAGGCTTGCTAAATTTTCCGTTCGAAATAAATGCTGCATTTCAAAGACATTTTTGAACTATCTTGGCTCTGTCATAGACATGGTCTGTACTACCTTTGGATAAATGGGATTTTCTTCCAGGGATGTCTCCCAACATAAAAGCATGTGCCAGTTCAGAGAAGACATTTTTCCTGCTACCAACCTCTGTAAAATACCACAGCCTAGGGCTTGTCAGCTGCAAGTTACACACATGGCTGACAGGCGGCATGCTAGGTAGTCAGTCTTCCAGTGTGTTTTCCCTAGCTACAAACACCACCAAAAATAAGCGAAGGAATGAGAAGTTTGTTCTTAATCTGAACCCAAGGACTGTAAAAAAGCTATTCTCAGTGTGCCTCTTCTCTTTGATAGTTTCATCTATATATTTTGTAATACTTTGTGGTTCCCCATACTGAATTGGCAAACTGTATAACCACAAAGACCTTCCAAGTTCTAGACAGAATGAAAAAAATTTTTTTGCCTTTGCACATGTATGTCTCTCTGACCAGCATGCAGCATCTCCCCAGAGACTTGACGAGCATTTCCTACTCTGCAGCCTGTTGGAGATGCTTTCTGCTACATACCATACTTTATCTGGTAGCTGCCCAACTGCCACACTGCCTGCCTTTCAGGGACAGCATTAGGGAATACATCAACTGACTGTCAATATCCCACTGGATTGTCACAAGCCAGGCAACAAATGATGCTAACTCAGCAGCTTTATTAGAATCATTATTAGTCAGGGAAGAAAGAAAAGATCCAGGGTTAAAATGACTGAGCATTTTCTAAGTCAATGACAAACTGAAGGTGAGAGACAGAACAAATAATTTACAATGAAGAGACCTTCACACACCAGAAATATCTTTATTATGGCTTGGTAGTACAGGTTTTCTTAGCCCTCTTCAGGTAGGATTATCTAATTTAACTCCCAAAAGAAAGAAAGAAAAAAAGCCCCACATTTCTTCTTTCTTTAGTGCTGAGAGCAAATATAAGTTTACTTGCAGCTCTTCAGTGATTTCTCCAGCTCATTGAGGGGACAGCAGAAAAAAGTTCTGCTTCCCTGAGCTTCAAATACAGACTCTTTGGCAAGTTCTGATTTTTTGTCCCCCAGTACCAGTCCACTCTGGTTTAATAATTTACTTCCATGTACAAACCCAGTTTAACGCAAAAGAAACCTAGACCACACCTCCTTCAGCTGGAAAGAAAATGGGGGCATGGTTCCCTCACTTCCCTGCTCCACCCAGTAAACATAACCCAGACATTTAAGAGAAAAACACCTGCTCCTCTACAGAGTGGATTCCCTGTAAAAAGAAAAGGATAACCTCATAGGTCTCCTGCAAAGAGAAAACTGGTTATATGGTAGCATTCCATCTTTCTACCACCAAACTATTGCAAAGTGGGATGTGCTGATTAAAGAGACAGGAGAGTGGGCAAGGTTGTGGATGTGAAGCCTACAGCTACCTTAGTTAGTCATAATGTCAGAAAGTGTCAAATCTTCTAAAAGTAGGACCATAAGAGACCATTTTCTTTCCCTTCCTGCCCGTGGAGATAAGGAAGGATGATGAAAGAGACTGTTATGGGGATGAACCTCAGATATTGTGCCTGAGTAGGGAAAGAGAGGAGTTAACTGTGTGTCAGTTGTGTTGTCCAGACCAGCATTATCAACTTCTAGATGATACCATCTTCTAGTTGGTAATACTGCTCAGATTTCTGCATATATCCTGGTTTTATGGGCATCAAATTGCCACCTACTGGTGGCTTGTGTGAGGAGTAGATTTTTGTTGATGGCTGAATCATTCCCAGTTGCACTGGAGTACAGAGGGAATGCCAGAAACTATACACAACACCTGTGAGCCCTGCTCAGCAGGTGCAAATAGAGATCTCAATGTGGTCATGCAAAACAAGAAACCAAGGGCATGAGACTACCACATGAACAGGAAGATGCCCAAAGTTCAGCACCAAATCTCCAAGGCAATGCAGCCTTACTGATCAGTGAATTATCAGCTGTCTTTTTAACACCTTCACTTGCACAGTCACTGAATACCTGTGAAGAATCATTAGCGTTAGGACTTTTAAGTAGTTGGCCATATTGTAAGCAGTAGTTTGGGACTTAACAGGAAATTACAAAATTCAAACCTATATAATTAGGAAGTTCCACCAAATCCATGGCTGTGCAGCAAGTTGTTTAGGAGAACTCAGCCATAACAAAGTCTCCAGAACAACCTAAATTAAATCTTTCCTGAGCCATGTGATGAGATCTAAGCTCCAGGTGTTTAAAAACATGTTTGATTTTCATTCATTTCTTGCAAGGAAATAATAGACCTTTTCAGCGTGACATACCTGATTAAGTACATTTTCCTAAATCAGAGTAGAAAAGGTGCTAGCTGTTTTCAGACAAGAACATGACATAAGATGCAAAAAGCCTTTGGAAATTTCCTTATGAAGGCTTTGTATATCAAAACATTTTAATGAAAAATTAAAAAAAACCCAACGTTTTAAAGCTTTCTCTAAATGAGCAGGGGATTGACAATTGACAATTTTCTTGTCACACCTGTGCAACGCCATTCAAAACAGACAGACACCGTAGATAAGTTAACATTTACAAGCACTTTCTTTGCTTGGATCTGGGCTAAGGAAGAGCCATCCGATCTCAGCTGCAAGCAAGTGGCTTGGCTTCAGTACTCCCTGCCCACTCCTCTTTCCTGCTGCTGAATTATGCGAAACTCTTCTTACCAGCTCATCAATCCTTCATTCCACTAGTCTGTGCTGTTCCAAGAAGCTGTCATCAGCCTCAACATTTGCCATTAGTCTCTGCACTGGGAAACACTCTCAAGCGTTTTCAGGCTTGTTCAGCTGTGGATAATATAACTGAAGAATGATCCTGAAAAAAAATACGTGTCAGAACTGTCATTCACTTAAAAGAAGATATAAGTTTAGTGTAATGTATACACTAATGAAATGCTGTCTGAATCTCTAAGGTACTGCATCAGCACTCCAGCAAACTGGGAGACCAGAAGCTTTCTCAGGAATACCATTCAACAGGAAAGAAAAAAAGAAAAAAAAGGTATATGAGAGGAGTTTACAGAAAGGTGAGTGAAAAAGACTCTTTACTTGATATTATGGATATGTCTAAAAATAGTGTTTCTATTTTAAAATTACAAGTAATTTGAAAAATGCAAGTAGTGAATGACTGTCTTCATCTGGGCCAAAGTTGTTGGTTTGTTGTTGTTTTTTTTTTTTTTTTAAAAGACTAGATATTTATATAAATCAGAAAAATTAAAATGTCTGACAAATGGAGTTAATTACCTGGTGTGGAAAAAGCCAATCTCACACAGGGCAGAGATCTCATTTATTGCATGTCTGCTCAGAGATGGGTGCTAGGTAGTAAATCCACAAAGATATCTCACCCCCTAACACATGGTAGGTAGTAAATCCACAAAGATATCTCACCCCCTAACACATGGTAGAACACTTTATACCCATTGAACAATTGTTTACAGTTACATTTACTCACACTTGATTCTCATTGATTCCTAGAGTCTCGTGTCCATTTGAAGGAGAACATGCAGTGTTCTTTTTTTCACTGTGCATGTTCTTCGAGGAGGGGTCTTAGTAGGGGGCTTACTTTGCTCGAGGGTAGATCTCTTAATGTGCTAATTAGGATAGCTGACACATAGTTCAAGTAATTTTCTGTTAATGGTCCCATTAATTACTTGGTTCTCCTTGAGCTTCTCAGTGTTGTGCCCCAGCTTGATGTATTTATGGTGTCTATTCCTTCCTCCAAGGCCATGTTTCACTGTCTGTAACATCCTCTGTTTTTCAGACTCTCTCCTGTTCTTCACTATGGATATACATGTTTTGTCTAAATTTCAAGTTAAATAACAGACTGGCCTTCTGTTAGCCACATATCTGCAAGCTGGTCGACTACGAAACCAGTGAAGTGAATTCTGCAGTTTCTTGGGTTGAACAAGAACAGTTCAGTCCTTGATCTGTGAGGATTGACTCCTGGTCTTGGAACCTCCTCAGATCTCATGGTTTTCTGCTGTAAACCCTACATCTTCTCCCTCTTGCAGGTGGAAGAGCTGCAACAGTTTGGACACAAGTGTTCTCTAGCTTGCAGACAGAGAAGGAGACATCCTAATGCCAGGGCAGTAGCACTGCCCAGGTGGTCATTTGCCATATTCTGCAGGTGAAAGGCAGCAAGCCAACAGTCAACAGCTTGGGTTTGTTCACAGTGATTAAGATTACAGCAATGATAAGCTCTAGTTGATACACATTTCTGCACCAACATCACTGTCATATGCCTTAGCTTCATTTTTCAGATGGCTAGACAATACCTGGGTCAGCTGTGAAGAAATCCTATAGGTTAAGACTAGCATACAGGACAACTTTAACCAAGGAGCAAAAATATTTCTTGGATTTTGTCAGTCCTAGCTTCCATCAGGTTCCATTCCAATTCCCTCAGGATCCACGGAAGTATCTCATCAGGTCCTATGGACTTACACACCCTCAGGTTCCTCAGCTGTTGCTGGGTAATATATCCTTGGTCCCTAAGGTCTATCAATTGCCTTCACCAGTGACCTGCAAGGTATTTTTATAACAAAATTGTACATACAGAGTCTTCTAACTGATTGCCTGTGTGTGGAGAAAAGCCCTGAAAGTATTATTTAATATTTCAGAGCATGCCGCTACGTGCATCACAATGCAAATTGAATAACACACATTAAAAACAAATTGTGAAAAGAAACAACCAACAGAAAAGAGAGAGCTGATGTAAAACCTCATCCAGGGAAAACACCTTTTGCAAATGAGAGAAAGGACACTTGCTTAATCTCACTTGAATCATAGCAGTACATAGATATCCATTTAGAATTTACAGCCATGTACTCCAAATCTTGCTTTCATTCTGACATTCATTCTCAATGCCTTATCTTTTTGTCTTGCTTTTGTTCTTCAAGCCAGTGTTTCTTAGATTATGGCCCTCTTTGTTTTCTTAAAACACCCCCACAACTTCACAGCAAAACTAAAGCAAATGAACAAACAAAAAGAGCTCTGGCATAATTAATATGATATTAGGTTACCATAGAGAGCTCTTCACCATGAGCTTTCTCCTGCAATTCATTATCATCAGACAGTTTCCACACTTATTTATGCAACAGCTTCCTAATTTACATTAGCAAAGAATAAATTGTACATATTCATAATGAACTTTTTCTTACTTTTAGAATAACATGGGAAACCAAATGTGGAAAAAGGCATTTTATTATGGATATTGCAAGCATAAATGGTAAAATATTGCTGCTTTAGCAGCACATAGGACTGACTACCTGTGCTTTGTTTTGCATTCACACTGGAAATCGTAAGGTTGCATTACCATTGCTGAAATGGCTGGCAGTATAATGAATCCAGGAGTTGAATGAGGAACATTTTTTTCTGAGGACATAAGGGCTCAATAAAGTTCATGACAGCGTTTAACAGGCTAGCACAGTCCCACTTACTTAACAATTTTTCAACTTCACAGTATGTTTCCAATAAAATATTTGCATTGTGCTAATTATTCTTTTAGCTATGCAATCATAGGCTAAACATTTTAAGTTAGAAGAGACAAATGTTTCTTATTAAACCTGACTTATGTCTTTATACACAACAACAGCATCTGTTTTCCAATTTGTGACCGACAGTATGACAGTACGTGTTGATAGATTATACCAATTTGTAAAATAACTGAGGACGTGTTGTTGTCTATGGCTTTATAAATACACCTGTCCTCTGAAATCTGGAAAGAACTCTCCATGCTGCTTATTCACATGAATACCAAGATATATTCTAACAGTTTTCTGCCAGACTGCCTTTCTATACAGTTTTATGGTAGCAAGTCAGTGAAACAGAAAGTAGAAAGGCAAAACCCCCTTTAAAATATTGCAATAAGATCAGGTTCTACGAAAGTCAGTAAAAGATAAAGGAAATTAAGTTTCTATTTTTACATAAAGTGTATTTAGGATGATGACACCTAAATTATAACATGAGCAGAGAAAACGCAACAGTGAGTTTCCCATATGATGATCAATTCAGTAGTTGGATACGGATCAGTACTTGGTATCAGATGATCATTCAGTTACTGAGACTGTTGCACAGTATAATAAGTAATAAATAACTTAAAATATATATTATGAGATACTGCAGTAAACATTAAAAGGAATAGAAATACAACATAATTCCAAAGGTTTGTTCTGTGCCATACAGTATATTCTACATGTCTGTATATCACAGCAGAAAACCCTAGTAAAGCTAGAAGGACTTTCCCTAAAGTATCGCCTAATCTGAATCAAAAGTATCATCAAATCTTCTTCTGTATTTCCCCTCAGAAATGGTCTCTAGCATTTAAATGCACCGTTACACTCACTGCTTCTTACAACTTGAAACAACACAATTGTAATATGTTCAAGTTTCTGTTCAGCTTTGGGATTAATCTAAAAGTTTGATTTATTTAAGGTTCATCTACAGTTTCCCTTGTCAGTGCAAGCTATGTCAACAGAAAATATCCTCTCTCCTGCTCCACTGGCAGCTGAAGGTAGCATATGTGACTCATTTGCATGTTTTCTTCATTCAGTTTACAATTCAGTTTATTTTTATTGCATAATTCACAACTTTTCAACACCAAAACAACAAATAAATTCATAAGGATCCAGTTTTCCAATCAGTATGTCCTTAAGGTGACAGCAAATGATAAGATGTTTCACTGTTCAGAAAGAAATGTTGTCCCTGGCACATTTTGTCATGTATGTACGTGGTGTATATGTTTGTCCCCTGTGCATGGGAATACATCTTTAGCCTCACCACTGGTTTTATCTGGGGTATGGAGATGTAGCAGCCTTGCCTTCTCCTGGGTTGATGGATCTGACATGTTTTCTGCTACCATTCTTTTTTTGTACTGCTTCCCAGTGTATGTTTTACATGAACATAACCATTTCCTGCATTGTTGTCTTCTTTAGGGATACACCAATGCATGACATGCCACATCCATGTTTGCATGTGAGTGTACTCACTACATATGCATGTGTTTTAAAGAAAAACAGTCCAAAATAGAAATAATTTGTTCTAGATGTAGGTGGCAATTGCTTTGCTTTATACAGTGGGAAGTAGTTTAGGCTAAAGTTTGTCATTACTTCCTTTTTCACTAGCAAAGCCTGACTTATGTCAATATTATTATGCATTTTAAGAATTCTCTGTCTTCTCTACATACTGCATTATCCTTTCTAAGGTTTCAAGTCAAGTTTCACTGAGCAGTAGCAGCAGAGTAGTGCTACTCTGGTTGCACATTATGCTAAATTGCATTCATTGGCAGCTGGCACTAAAGAAATTCACTCTGCTGTTTTTTTTAAATCCTACAAAACTTGTCTACAAAAAAGAGTCCTGATAACCCCTTCTTCATTGCTACCTTATAATATTATATATCTATTAGGATATAATAGATGGTCATAGAAGAGACATTAGGTTGAGGTCTGGAAGCACTGAATTTTGGTTACACAACGTCTTTTATAAATTTGACCAAATGATCTTTGGGAAACAGCTGTAGATCTGTTCATCTCGTGCAACTGACTGCTGAACTGGGAACATGCATTGATTTTGAAAAGGTCTTTTTTCAAGATCACCTCACAGAATCAAGAAAAGTTATCTTCATTTATTTGAAAAAAAATAATAGCAAAATGCATTCACTATGACTGTTGTCATAATTTTAAAAAATAAGGCAGTCATGAGAAAAGTAACACTAAAAACTGAAAAAAAAATGAATAAAATTGCTAATATTCAGAAGAGCCAGGTCCTTAGGATCCAGACATGATAAGAGAAAATTCAACAGGCTTCTTTATACTACAGTATATTTCTTAACAGCAGGCTTCAACATCAAAAACTTAACAGATCACTAGGTGCTTGTTGGGATACTTTTACTGAACTGCTTTAGGCTGGGTTGGAACAAGGCTAAAGGACACTTACTATTGTCTCTTTTTCCAGGTTCTGCAGTACAAAACTACTTCTAATGAAAGTCAAAGCCATATATTTAAACAATTGGAAATAAATGATGCCAGAAGCTCAGCTTTCTACTCTCCTTTTACATACACACTCTGAAAGTCTTAACTTACATGACCACATATTTTTTTCCATTGACTTTTGCCTCGTTCTGTGTCAAATTTTATATTCTTACTAAAAGCACAAAGGCACAGAATTTTCTGAATTAAACCACTGTAAGATTTTTATCTGTGTTGTGGAAATCTGTTTTCCTCATTCCCTCCTTAACCCCCTGCCATGGGATGACTAAGTCACCTTTCGCGGAGCTCCTCAGAAAGAGCTCCGTCTGAGAACAGCACCAATGACAAATATTTTCTATTCAACCAACTTTTATCAAATAGTTACAGAGACAGTTTTTTTTATAAGAAGCACCAGGCAATAATGGGAAGTACAGGGTGATCATAATAGTTTGTCACTGCCTATAATGAATCTTTCCTAAACTGACAGTGTTCCATTTTAGTGCACAGACCTAGGATTTATACTACAATATGGATAACTGGGACAGTCTGCAGGCAATTTATTGTATCAGTTCCTCTCACTTCAACTGCCAAATGAACAGCAGTGTTTCTGAAAAGACACAAGCAAGGAAGCCTCTCCATTCTGGGCTGCTGTGGTCCTGGGGCTATTAAAAATGTGTTCTGCCTTAGATAATAATTTCAAATGTAGCAGAAGGTCTGGCAAATTGCAACTGCAACTCATGACAGCTGTAAAGTAGGCTCCTGAAAACTGGAGGAATAACTAGTAAGAAGTAGTCTTCTGAGACAACTCCTCCATACTTGCCACTATTTCTCTCATGTCTTCGGGCTATGTCTGTTGACTGACATAAGTTATTAGAAAAGCAATAACCCTGGCATTGCATCCAAAGTGCTGCAGAATAAACAGACTCATCAACTGAAGTCTAAACAGCACAGTCACTTTTCTAGTAAATTTTCTAGTAACTGAGGCCAAGTACACAATTTGTAATTGTCTAGTGAAAAAAAAAAAAAAAAAAGAGACACTGGGCAGGCAATGTAGTGTGTGCCTCCTTCATGGCCTGTCCAAGTTAACTTAACCTCAGTTACCAGAAAAACACATTATTTTCTGTCAGCACAGCTGTCAGTATAATGTCAGAAATGTCTGATAAATTTGACAAAAATTTCAATTCTCAATAGAGCTGTTACAGCTCATAAGAAATGAATAAAAACATTTAATGAGCTCATGTGAAGACCACAAACACAACAGGTCTGCTGAAGTTTGACAAATTTTTGTTCAGTCTTTTGGAATCAAAAAGCTCTGGTGACAATGTAAAAGAAGATGACAAGGGCTGACAGTCCAAAGAAAGCCAGTCTGGATATTGTCACTGGTAAGGTCACCTGCTGCACACACACACTTCTGGCTTTTTATTCAGTTGCATGGCAAAGTTGTAGAATTCTTGGTATTCTTATTACCTTTTTTGAAAGACAATTAAAATCCATTAAAATACAAACAAATGTGGTTATGAATATGTTTTGTTTTTTGAAAACTTATATCAATGTGGAGGGGAAAAAAAAAGCCAGCTGTAATTTTGGAACAAAAGGAATTACTTGCATGTATGACAAATATATATATATGTCTAGAATTTATTTTTTTAATTTTATTTTGATTACAACTCAATTTAGGTAGCTTTTCTGCAGGTCCAGACTATTTCAGTTAAATAGAACTTCAGTAACTCTGGAAGCCACGTCAATTAATTAAAAAAATCATAGTGACTTTTCAAATGTCTAAAGTTCAAAAAGTTACAATTAATTTATCTTAATCCGTGCCGCAGTTTACTCAGACAAAATTACCTATCTCTCAAAGTTTTAGATAATCTCTGATCTCTATTCTGATCTCTGATGTTGATCTCTACTCAGCAATAAAAGACCTGAATACTATCCAAAAAGACTCAAATAATTATTTGACAGGTCTGTTTGTAAGAATAGGCTGAAGACAGTGAAGCATATTTTAATTCTATACAGTCACTGTTAATTTGTTAATACAGAAGGTGAATCACCAACTGTTTAATTTTTATTTACCCCTAAAAGATTTTAGTATTCATGATATATATTTCTAACCAATATCTGTCTCAGAAAAGTTATTTGCATGTATCAAAATATTTAATATATGAAATCACATTAACAATAAAAGAACATTCAAGCTTTCAATGTAGGTGTAAATGGAGGTTATAATAAGAACATCCATGGAATAACTATGCCAGCAAGTGCGTTCTGGAACAAGAAGGGTCAATCACACTTCAGTTTGTTAGACTGTGTTATGAGAGGATACCATCACTTTGAGAAGATATTTTACCTCTACCCATATACTGCTAAATAGGCAGTTTTGTCCCACATGATGTCCTAATCACATTCTGGGTGATGAAAGTAGTACTTCTATTTGTTTGAGGTCTTACTTCTTGGTGTAGAAAAGTTGATCTGAAAATATTACATTTTTGTGCTTTCTACATAAATGGGCTTATTTTTACTTCTTTAAGGTGTTCAATTACTATTTATAGGTAAGATATTTAAAAAAGATATTAGAAGACTTTAATTCTAGGTAAGAGAAAAGGAGAATTTTTTATACAGTTTAGCTCTCACACTTGAGTATGACCATGTCTTCTGTCTTCTCATAAAAGCTCTTTATCAGTTCCAGACTAGTAGGAAAAGCTTGCTGTGGTCACATCTGATATCTAATAGCAAATAAATGTAAACAACCCCATGCTTGTAACTGATCTGGGAAATTTATTTTATAAATACAGTAATAAAAACTCAACAAACCTTAACATTTGGATGATAAAAATACACAACTATTTAACTGTTAAGAGTTCTTGAATAGAAAGGGGCAAAGCTAAAAATGAAGAAACAATATTAAAAGGAAGGCGGAACAGAAAGAGAGACCTGGTCAAAACCAGAGAGAAAATAAGTTCTGAACTACCAAAGCAAAAATGACCAAAAATATGCTTATAAAGTGAATTTTAAAAATTAATTTACTTCCCACAGTACATTTTGACAAGTGTAGCTGTGCACTGTATCAATAAGTTTCAGGTCACTCAAGTTACTCCCTGTCTGCTTTTAGTCCCCAGACTTTTAACTGAATTTTCCTACAGGATCTTTTAGATGTCTTGCAATGTCTACTGACTTGCATGGAGCAATCTTGATCCTTGTCAAAAATATATTTGTTTGATTCTTTTTATAATAGACATTTTAGTAATGAAAATAAATAAAAAAAATAATATCTTTCCCCGCTTCTTTCTTTTCCTGTACTTCACTAGTCTAATGACTAGGAGTCATTTTACAAGAGACTAAGCTCAAGAAAGAAATCTGGGCAAGGCAGAGTGCTCTAATTGCCAGCTCTATGAGCTATCAGAGAGCATAAATGTACAAACATAAAACTTCTTTAAAAAATAAATAAATAAAAAAATTATGCTAGCCTCTCTTTCTCCTACTTTTCCTAGCACTTGAACCTGGTAGAATGGTTACAATGACTGAGACAGAGGCATACAAAGGTCTATATTCTAATTTTCCTACCCTTTTTGGCAAGGAAATGTTGCTGATTTAAATTAGTCTTCAGCTGAAGTTCCATTTTTCCAAACTCTTTTTAAGAAGCAAAGAGAAAACAAACAAACAAAAAATGTGGTACTCCTTTCCAATTTCGCATCTGTTTTATTCATTATTTTCACAATGTTCTCTGAAGAACAATCCTTTCCAATTTACTTTTAAAGTGATATTAAAGTCTGCTGCTTTGGCCCAGCATTCAGGTTTCGGCATTTTAGAACTAATACATCATCTCAGCAGAGCATTTTGCAGTAAGGTTTTCCCATGGCAACAGTGCTGGTCCTTGTGAGACCTACAGAATGGTGGGAGAGGACACATATATTCTAAAGCACAGCAGTGAAATTGCTAGAATGTCACCCTGAGGAGCTTTTTCTGAAAAGAGCAAACAATTTTGTTTTGAACCCACGTAGGAAGTCAGGGGTTTTTTTTCACTCACCACACATTTTTTGTCTCACAATGCATTATGTTAATTGGATCGTCACTGTATCAGCAAAAAACATCTTCACTATACAGAAGTTAGTCTGGGACAAGGCAAGAGAGCAACACATGAGCACTTCTGAGAAAATGCACATCTATTGTTTGGTAAATCAAAATATTCAAGTTTTATCCACTGTTTAGATTATATACATCCTCTTTGCATATCAGTTTATTGCTGACAAATTTTCAGTTTTCCAGCCTAGATAGTAGTGAACATGGGACAGAGGGAAACAAAGAACCATTCTACTGAAGTCAATAGCGTTACAGTACTGTGCAATGAAGGAAAGTGAGAGCAGATACAGGCTTTGTGAAATATAAAGAGCTGGAATCTAAAAGCAGTGAACTAATACTGCAATCTGTCACACTAGCAGAGAATACTCTCTGAGTCAATCAAGACCTCACATTATCAGCTATGGATCAGCTAGCATTGTCAGTCCTTCATGTATGCAGGGAATAAATCATCAGATGTTACTGGAAAGATATCATCCCCTGAGCTCTTCACGATAATACTTAATTGCTTTTTAAAGAATTTAAGAAGAAAATTACAAAGAGTACAGAGTACTACAGAAGCCAGCAGGTGGTAGGAAGGACTTAATTTGCTGGTAGTAATATAGAACAGAAAACCGTCAATCAGGGAGTAGAAAGCAGATGAAACAGGGAACACTGCATTAAGGTTCCCAAGCTGCATGCCAGTAAGGGAACACAGTAGCATAAGGAAAGAGAATAAATTGCTTTTTTTTCACTCCCTGCAGAGAATAAAAGAGCCTATAACATCTCTTTGCACAATAGCCTTTTTGTTCAGCATCGCCGACACTCATCAGCTGGTTTGCCAGGTATCGTGTTTTGCATCTTGTAGAACACTGGTGTGGTACTTCTGAGTATCTGTTGTTTCTGGGCTGGCTGGCACAGTAACTGCTGATCATTGACTGAGGCAGACATACAAAATTGTTTCTCACATACTGAAATAGCCTTCAGTAAAGAAGGCTGGCGATGTGGAATAGGTTTCTTTGCCCTCCTCTTCCTTCACTCTCCTTGGTGATTGCTAAGCAAGCTGTATGTAAGAAATCTGTGTTTTCCTCTCATTTAATAGTACACCAGGTCTAAAGAGATTGCTGAGATTCTGCAAATGGCCTAGGGGAGCATATGCACTAATTTGTCATCCAGATTCAGTAAATAGCCCACATTTTGACATTTTGATCTAGAAAAACACAGCATGATCTAGAGTATTATTGTACAGAGGAAAAGGTTCTATTTTGCTTAAGATAGGTTCTATTAATCTTCTAAAATACTACATATATCTTTATTAAAAGATAACTATAAAGAGACAACCATATTGCTGCTGGGAATTCAGAAGCCAAGGTCTGTTTTATGACTGTTTCTTTGAACTGTATGTACGCTTAGACATTTTTTCTCTTTTGCCAAATTAAGTTTCTGTTAAAGGGGAAAAGAAAATACGTAAAAGAAGTAATCTGGCTTAAAAATCTGCTTTTGTGGCTATTTTTCCCCACTAATTTTTCCATTGATCAATGCCATCTCTCTTGTCAGTACTTGCAGGTGGAGTAGAACAATCAAAGCTGTGTTATTATACCGGGGGCGATGAAAGCAGCTAATTGGACTAAAACAGTGGCCTAAAACATCCTTTACACCACAATCCCACAAATAATAGCTAGATTTTACTTTCAAACCTAATTAACTCCTTAGAAAACATCTGAAAGTATTCTGTTGAAACACCTCACTACATTCTTCAGCTTTTCACTAGAATTTCAGTTTACCCCTTTTTCAGACCTCTGAAAGAAAAAAAATTCCAAATTATTTCACACATGGACACAAAAACAAGCTTAATGAAGAGACAGTAGGACTATTTATTTCTGTGAGCTGGAAGCCTATTCTTCCTTTGCTTCAATAACTCATATGCATAGAATAATCCACACCAGATGGATTCTGGGCATTAATACAACGAGGAAGGGAATGTACAGGGAAAATCATAATGTGAAGGCCTATATCCTGAGTTTTGGAAAGCTATCACCTTTTTTATTTTCTTATTCTTTTTTCATGAACATGTCTTTTTCTGCCAATTAGCCCCAATGCCCTAGATCATTTCTTTGAAACTTCTCACAGACTTTCAGGTAGTGACAGAATACAAGTTTACCTACACTTAATTTTTTAATATCATTTAAAGCAATCTTTACTGAGGGTAGGTAGTACATCCTCTAAAGAATCACATTTACATTTTTATCTGAATGGACTACTTTTGCAATGAAAAATGATTGTACAATTATAAATTTTAAAAGAAAGCAGAATAGCTAAATTCATAAAGCATAAGACCCACGTCAGACATTCTAATAAATAATGCAATGCATGTAAAAAGACACACAAATGAAATATATCCATTGTACTTTCAAAGGCCTTCTCAAAAAAGTCTGTATCACAACCAACTTGGAATCACCAGAGTGGCAGCCAAATGGAAATTTATCAGCAATTGCTGTAATTTCTGCCCCTAGACTTCCATTTGGTTTATAAACACCTAAGATCTTGAGGATTCTAAATGCTTCTGCACACTATCAAATACTAATCTGGAATGAAAACAGGCTGCGCATGGTGAACAGTTTCCAGTAAAAGCAGTCCAAGATCGCTTAATAACAATATTAGAGGATGAGCATTTCTCCTTCTGTAGAAAAATACAGAGGTTAGGGTAAGTCTGTTTCCCACTGAAAGGAACTAGCCTTAAATACTGCTGACTAATTTTGTTCAACTACAAAAGGATTTTTTTTTTTCCTGGACACTTTTAACCTATTTAACTTTCAAGTTAGTAAAATAAGATTCCAAGGTCGCAACATAAACCAACCTATTTAATAGCTTGATCTGTATTTAAAAGTTGGACTTGTATTATCTAATTCACAATGTTAAAGTGAATCAACAAAACATCATGAATTTATGCATGTTCTTTCTGTAACTCCAGAAGATTTTCCTGGAAGGCATTCAGTATTACACCAAAGTGGGGGATGAGAAGACCATTACAAACTGCTGTTGTAATACAGATTCTCTCTAATATTCCTGTCTGTGACCAAGAAATTACAATATCTTAGAGTCACTATTTTATTGAACTCTGAAAAACTTCACCTGGTTGTCCTTTTACATGAAACTTACTGTATAACACTATAGAGAACCTTTGATAAGAAATCTGCAGAGGAGTCTAGGATCCTCTACAAAGTCAACTGAGTTCTAAACCTCATTGCACGTATATTAACTCACTGCACCTTTCTTATTGAGTATCTGCCACCTACATTAGTGAGCTCTTCTAAGACTGTTTGGTTGTGATCTCAATACACCAGTTCCTAAAAGCAGTTAGTTTTTGAGAACACATTTGTTCTTGGTAGTGTGTTTACACAAATCTGTGATCAAACTCTCAAAGTGGCTAAGCAGAAACAGCCTCTTTAGTGTTCAGTCAACACAGTAAAGTCAGACTGAGAATCATAAGCTGTTATACAGAGAGATCTGTTCTGCTCTGCAAATTCCTTCTGCTGTTTCTCACAGGCTTCCACCACACATATGGAAATACATGCTATTTCTATATCTGAATTGGGGCTACTGCTTCTGTTTTTGAAATTTCAGCAGCTGTAATTAAGTATCTTCCTGCCAAAGACTGGGAAACACAACTATGGAGTTTTGCATTTGTGGTTTCTTAGTTACTTTCACATCAGATCCTAATTACATTGAAAATTCAGTGTGGATGTTGGAGAGCCTAGGTGAACTCTCTGAATCAGGAAGGAAAGTTGGCCTTATTCTACTTCAATGGACAGTTCTTCAGAAGAAAGGTTGCTTGTATCCTTGCTTATCCCAGCAGCCTAGCACCAACCTAGATTGCCTTCATAATTCATACTAAAATGTTACAGGTCCCTTTAGAAACATTTATCTAAGTGCTTTTATTTCACTACCAAATTGTCCAGATTCCAGTAGTGACAATTCCCTCTCAGTCATGCGTAAGTCATGAGTAAGGCTTCTCACAAACAGGACGGAGAGAGCTCCTACTCAATGTAGACCAAATAAGATTTTCATCCATAAGAAAACAATGCATTAAATTATGCATTAGTGCTCACCAGTGACAATACAAACCATGAAATTAAATTCTTCACTGTACCACCACAACTGTACGAAACAAACGTGTAGATTATATCAGGTTTTGTGGCCAGGGATTCTATAACAAGGGCTGATATATACAAATGCAGCTAAGATATTTCTAACTGTTGGTCTGTTTGGTTTTTTTTTACAGCAACAAAGATTTCTGTCTGTAAGCTTACTGTTCTCAGGAAATATTACCACAAAATGTTTCATTACAGCTCTGGTGGAGCCATTATGGGAGATACTTGGAAAATACATTAAGATACATATGAAAACAACCCCTTTGCTCTTCATATGATAACCTATAAAATGTATCAAGGACATATTACAATCTAATCTGTAATTAGATGTACAACAAAGATGGCTACACCTTGGCTTTCAAATAAGATACTGAAATAGATCCCGTTAAACCAGTATTTTTTCCAATTTTCTGAGTTCACAACTATGTAAGCCAATATGTGTGTTCCTTCGAGTTCTGTGGAGCCTTTGAGAAAAGATTATTAAAATGGAACTTCCCTACCTTCCTAAGTCAGCTACAAACTGTGTTCAGAACACAGACATACTTGAGTCAGGTCATGCAGTACTGCATGCCAAGCTTATTTCTATCCTTTAGTACTGGTTCTAAAGACACGCACCAACATTTGAATTAAATTAATTAAATGAATGACTTTCATTGACCATCTAATAGCACTTTGACACAATATTTAATAATTTTTTATCTGGTTGCAGCGCTTGTCATTTCATGCTCTGTCTCCAATTTTAATATCCTGTTGCAGTCTTAAAGGGGGCAAAACCACTTAGGACTCATTTTCAGTATAATTTTCCAAATAATCTGGATATAAAGGTGAGTAATGCCATGCATCAGCTGTGTATAAGCTTATTTTACTGACTTAATCAAAGAACATGTCAGTGTCATTCAGTACTTAAGCCATAAGGAATGTATGTCAATTAATATACAGCCACCTAGATTGAGGAGCATCACTCTGTTACTGTAATGGAGTTTAGTGCTCCACCAGCCACTGCTGTTAATCATACTTCCTTGGGTTGAGATATTCGGAGTCTCCTGAAGAGATCTGTTCTTTTGTTGATATACTTACATTTGACACAGTACTGGGTATTTAACCCAATAGGTATTACATATGGTCAATTCTGTACTCTTTGCCCATCACTGTAATCATGCAGTTAGCTTATTTAGTATTTGCGTAGTTTCTGAGACTTCCTGATTCTGAATCTAGAATCACCAATTTTAACTAAGGTCTGTAGGAGTAGCACAGGTTTTCCAGACTATACATTTTATTGATGGGTTTCCACAGTCAGCCAATTCTTTCTTTTTCTTACCTGGAAATTTTGTAACCTCACACTGAAATTCATGCTATGTCCTCATCCAGGCCTCCCTGTTGAGATAATAATTTGGTCTCTGAGCTCAGATGCAGGAATAGAAAATTTCTTTTCTGAGGAACTTGTCTTTGTGTCTTTCCCTTATAATGGTGCAGCTGATTTGCTCCACTGTCCTTTCACAAGATCAAAGGAATTGCCTAATAGGATCAAAGCCATAATTCTCACAATAAAGACAGGGTGTCTTTGGAAATTCCTTTTGACCTGAAGACAACTATATTCCTGAAAACAAATCTGCTAATAAACAGGATTTCCCACCTACTTGTAATTTTCCTTAAGTTTTCTTAAGTCAGCCATCCTAGTGTCAAAAATCACATAACTGAAAGAATGTTATTTATGTTTTTACTGATATGCAGGTAAAGTGGTAGAAATAAATGATAATGCAGTTGCAAGCAGAGTGGTGCCAAACCTCGAAGTACCGTAAGTGTCCCCCTGAAATGGCAGGGGCACATGATATGTCCAAGGTCTCCTGAAACCAAGACAGCTGCTCAGCTTACAGCAAAGCTTAAGAAATCCCTTTTGTCCCAGCTTGTATCATTCTAGCTTGATCTGATCACTTACTTTCAAATGTATGCAGTCAGCAGGATATGGATTCCTTATAAATGTGGACAGTATGTTATTTCACAGTTCTACAATCCATTGAAGGCAAGCAGAATCTCATCTAAGATTTGGAAACATTTCTGATTCAGATTTAGATCAAATGTACCCTTTAACATGTCAAAGCTGTACCAAAGCTTATAACCAACTTCAAGGTATCATACACCATCTAATCACACTCAAAGAGACAGAACAGATGATACATTCGGTTTTCTGATGAGAAAACACACAGCTAGCAAGTAAATATTTTTTTTTATCTGGATTAAAAGTATGTGCTGTCCCTTCCCAACCACCTGGTGTATATCCTTACAGAAGTATTGGTCTTGTGTATCTTCTTCTCTCCTGGAGATTAACAATTTTACCCCTCATAGTCTATTTTGAACAATCTTTTGTAAACCCTGTGTGTGCAAGCCTCTGATTAGCACAGATAGCTTGGGCTAACAGTATGCAATTGGAAAATCCTCCACAAAATAAAAGGCAATAATAATTTCCGTTATGGAAAGATGTTTAGTAAATGTCTTCCTAATTCACCTTTTTTTCCCATCAGTGCATCATCCAGGAGCTGAGCACTGAACATCTAAATCAAAAAGAAATTGTCTATTTGCAGTGTCTGGCCTCTTTGATAAGCTCATTCTGTTTCTGCCTTGTCCTGCAATACACTGGTGTGAGGTATTACTGTATTAGTGTGGCTTTCTATGCAAAAGTACTTCTATTCTCTTGCTGAGAGTGACTTGAGTGTTAGCAGAATGCAAAAGTATAATACAGACTTTCTGTGACAACGTGAAATAATAGGGGTCTGCAGTATAGCATAAACATGGTGTCTCATACATCCATGTAGTTGAGACTTCTGGGTGAGGGGAATGGAAGGCAAAGCAGATGTTGTTGTGGGTGTCTACTATCGATCGCCCAGTCAGGATGATTGCACTGATGAGTTAGTCTACAGGCAATTAGAAGAAATCTCTGGACTGATAGCCCTTGCCCTTATGGGAGATTTCAGCTTCCCAAACATCAACTGGGAATACCATACTGCTATGACAAGCAAATCTGGGAAATTCCTGAAGTTTATTGAAGATAATTTCTTGTCACAAACATTCTGTGAGCCAACTAGGAACGAAGCTCTTCTAGAACTGTTTGTGAACAGAGAAGGACTTGTGGAAGATGTGATGGTACGTGGCTGTATTGGCCACAGTGATCATGAAATAGTTGAGTTTAAAATGTTTGGTGTGATAAGAAGAAAGGTCAGCAAAGTTACTAATTTTTGCTTCAAGAGAGCAAAATTTAAGTTACTCAAGGAGCTAGTTAGAAGCGTCCACTGGGAATCCACTTTTGAGGCCTTATGTGTCCATGAGTCAGTTTTTAAGAATCACCTTTTTAAACCACAGGAGCAGGTAATTCCATTGTGTCAAAAGTCAAGCAAGCAGGGCATAAGACCAGCATGGCTGAACAGGGAACTCCTGGAACTCAGGAGGAAAACCATACTGTATGATCTCAGGAAGCAAAGTCAGATTTCACATGAAGATTACAGAGCTGTGGTTCTAATATGCAAGGGGAAGACATATAAGACCAAAGCTGAACTGGAGTTGAAACTGACCAGTATTGTGTCAGAAAAGAAGAAAGGCTTTTTAAAGTAAGTGAAACTATGCACAAGAGGAGCTCTAAGGAAAACATTAGACTGATACTTGTTGAAGCTGTAACCTGGTTCATCCTAGAGTACTGAAGAATCTAGCAGATGCTACAGCAGGACCCCCTCAATCATCTACCAAAGATCTTGGTAGTCTAGGGGAGGTCTCTGCTGACCAGAAGCCAGCCATTCCAGTTTATAGGAATGGCATGAGGGAATACCCAGGAAACTACAGACCTCTTAATCTAACCTCTGTTCCTGGAAAAATCATGGAGAAGATTAGACTGGGTGCTACTGAAAGGCATTTAAAGGACAATGCAATCATAAGACACAGTCAGCATGGGTTCACAAAAGGAAAGTCCTGTCTAACTAATATGATGTCTTTCTATGATAAGGTGACCTAGTGGAGGAAGGGAAGGTGTTGGATGTATTTTTTCTGGATTTTAGTAAGGCTTTTGATACTGTCCCTCACAGCATCCTTCTGGATAAGCTGTCCAGCTATGATGTGAGTAGGTACACAGTGTGCTGGGTGATGAACTCTCTGAATGGCAGAGCTCAAAGTGTTGTGCATTGGCTACATCTGGCTGATGGCCAGTCACCAGCTCTGTTCTTCAGGGCTCAGATCTATGGCCAGTTCCGTTCAATATTGTTAGCAATTATCTGGATGCAGGAGTTGAATGCACCCTTAGCAAATTTACTAATGATACAAAACTGGGAGGTTCTGTTGACACTCTCAAGGGCTAAAAGGCTTTGCAGAGGGATCTAGATAGTTTGGAGCACTGGGCAATCATCAGTTGCATGACACTTAACAAGATCAAATGCCGGATTCTGCACCTGGGATGGAGTAATGTGAGACAAAAGTATAAATGGGAAGAGGAGTGACTGGAGAGCAGCCCTGCAGAAAGAGATCTGGGGGTGATGGTTGATGGCAGGATCAATATGAGAGCAGTGTGCCCTGGCAGCCAAGAATACAAATTGCATTCTGGGGTGTATCAAGCACAGCATAACTAGCCAGTCAAAAGAGGTTATTATCCCACTGTTTTCAGCATTGGTGTGACCTCACCTTGAATGTTGTGTGCAGTTCTGGGGCCCACAATTTGAAAAAAGATGCTAGGGCACTTGAATGCACCCAGAGGAGGGCAGCTGAGCCGGTGGAAGGGCTGAAAGGCATGTCCTGTGAGGAGTAGCTAAGAATCTTGGGTTTGTTTAGTTTGGAGAAAAAGAGGCTGAGGGTAACCTCATTGCTCCCTACAGCTTCCTGAGGGAGGCAAGTCGAGTGGCAGGTATTGAGCTCTTCTACCATATCCAGTGCCAGGATGTGTGGGAATGGTCCAAAGTTGCATCAAAGGAAGTTCAGACTAGATATTAGGAAACATTCTACCTAAAGGGTAGTCAAACACTGCAACAGCCTTTCTAGAGAGGTGATCAATGTCCCATGCCTATCAGTGCTTAGAAAGAGGCATTTGGACAATGCCCTTAATAATATGCCTCAACATTTTTCCGCCCTGAAGTGGTCAGGCAGCTGGGCTATATGATTGCTGTAGGTACTTTCCAACTGAACTAACCTCTCCCTCTCCCTCTCCCTCTCCCTCTCCCTCTCCCTCTCCCTCTCCCTCTCCCTCTCCCTCTCCCTCTCCCTCTCCCTCTCCCTCTCCCTCTCCCTCTCCCTCTCCCTCTCCCTCTCCCTCTCCCTCTCCTATACCTGACAAGCTACTCACTATTGCTTAATACCTTCTGCTCCAAGCACATCCACATTAGCGCTGACAAGCTACTCACTATTGCTTAATACCTTCTGCTCCAAGCACATCCACATTAGCAGTATAATGTGCTTTGTGGTCCTTGGAATTTGCACTGTGGCTGAGCTTTGTGCCACTGTACCTGGGACTAGAACTTCATGTCACAGTATCTCTTAAGTGGTTCTGTAAGATCTTATCAAGCTAATGTGATATTACTGTCCAGTGATGGCAGGTAAACACACTAGCAAATACAGTGTTGAAGGCTGTCTGATTCCAACGTACAGTATCTTAATGTCAGCTAAGAAAAAGATCTGTTAATTAAGGAACATTGTAAGTTATTGACTCTGTTAAGGATCACTGTCATTGCTGAACAGTGTGAAATTTCATAATTTTGGTTTTACTCTAGAATAATTCCTTACTTATAAAAAGGCATACCTTGTATTATGAATCAAGCCAACAAGAAACATAAGGAAATAAAAAATTATGTTCATGTCACTATCCTTATATATTTAATAGCTATTGTAGTACATGACAGTTATGAGTAATTTCATTATTCACTAACCAGTGAACTTTCAAAGACCCCTTAATGTTTGGCTAGGGGAGGAAATATGGTGAATTATTTATACACTGGTTACAGATGAAGAAATATTTAGTGAATCCCAAGAGAAGTGCTGAATAGAGCACAAGTTTAGGTAGGCTGGTTTCTGATTATTCTTTACATCCTGAGGACTTTATACTGTCTACTAGTGTAGGCAACATATATCAATGTAGCTCTGTAATCTCACCTGCTAACTTTTGTTTACATAGCTTTGAGCAGATTTTAAACATAAAACTGGATCAAGAGTTTGAACTGAGCCATATTATCAAGATTTTTCAAAGTGTGGATCTGCATGTTCAACTGCAAATGTGATATGCAGACAGATTCTGCATGTTCAGCTGCAAGTATGATATGGAAACCGGTATTATTTTTTTTTTCTAATCAGATATAGAATAAATAAAGCAAATGTATATATGCATATAAATAGCAATGAGTAGTTTGGTTGCCATATTATGGTCAAAATGCCAAGTTCCTCAGTTTGGGATCTTTGGCTCTTAAAAAAGGTGCTACATTACACCAGAGCACCATTGGTTCCGTCTAAATGTAATATTCAGTATTCATTCAATATTCAGCATTTCAGTAGAGAGTTCTTGGCTTCAGTGTCACTTCAGGTTTTCCAGAAACTTCAGTTCAGTCTGGAGAAAAACTCTTTTTACTGGTGAATGCACAGAATTTTGGTCATGCTAGTTGAAAGCCACTGCAAGGAGGAGCTATACTAGGAGGTGAAGTATAGCTGGGAATAGGGAGGCTAGCACTGAAGAAAAGACTGGCGTTTGTGGAAACTGAACTGATCTATAAACACAAGTCACTATCATCAGCAAATATCAGTAAAGGGCTATTAAAATCTTAACAAGTTAAACAATGTAGGCTCAAAGTCCAGCAACCACAGACACTGTGTTTGTGTTGTTTCCTACCAACTATGAACATTGCTACACTCAAATCAGATTTTGGTATAAAACAAATTATTACTAAACTAATGTTTCAAGTAGAAAGGGCATTTTCCACTTCCATCACCAATTAGCTTGCTTTCTTCCATACTTTTTGTTAGACGAGAGGAAAAAGGCATTACCTTTGCTTAGTATTTTCAATTGGGTGCTACCACATACCACTGCTATGGTATTGCTTCCTAGTATGAGTCTGAAAATATTCTTCAGTTACTGTTTTTCTCTAAGGATTCTTCAGATTTATTGTCATTATTACAGACATACATTATCTGCCTCCATTTTCCCCCCATGTATTTCTGTGAAAAACTTCCTTTTAAACTATTTCAGCTATACAATCTTGATTTTTGATAAGAGGTGCTGGAAGTGTATCCAGTCATTCACAAAACCAAATCTGTTGTGCTTTTTTCCTTGAAATCTTGCACTTACATTAACTATTATTTTTCCCAAATTATTTGGGAACATGTTGGTACAATGTATTCTGTAATTTACACCTGCACACTGAAGGCTATTTTTTTTTAAAGAAAACAATTAGTTATTAATTCCATTTGTTTTTGCTATGACTGGTCACAAATTTTTTAGATGCATAAAGATGAGCAGTTCTATTTGTGTAAAAACTGTGCTGTGAAGGTAAGGAACCCTGTGCAAGCTAATCTCAGTCTGTTTGGGCCTATCTCACATTTTCCTTGTCAATCTCTTAAGAAGATGGTGGGATAGCATTTGACAGAGTCAGAAATTATCACTGCAACAGTGTGTTTTACAATACTCACAGTTTCTTTTACAAAATCCTCATTCTCTTTCTTGTCAAGAGAGTATTTGGTATCCTTGAATAATACCAAAATGGAGTCTCAGTGTGTTAAAGCTTTCTGCTTAATGTTAATTTAGCATTTGCAATGATCATGTCAGCATTGCAGAACATTTCCAAATGATGGCTAAATGACATTAAAACCTTCCATGGCTTTTCTAATGTTTTCTTAATACTATCAAACAAGCAAAGATAACAGAAAGCCTAGGGACATGCCTCTCCATCATGAGTTTAACAGATCTATTCAGTTACGCAGCAGGTGTCTATCACTATTCTGCATACTTTGTTTAGTGTAGACTGCTTGAGACAGAGAGTTTTAAAAATGGACAGTGATTAGCATATTATGGGGTAGAAATAATGAATGACATGAATGAAAAATTCTCTCTCACTATGATACCTTCTGTTATTAGAACAAGCTATTGCAAAGTGAATTTGCTGCACAGCTTGTGCCTGGCCTGCCTCCAGAAATAACCCCTCTGCCTGCTTTCTGAGCCCTTCATCTATGTCCTTAGACTGTCTTGTCTGATGTCTCCGGAACAGCAGCACTGTGTCCATCCATGGGCCACTTGGCCACAGCTAGCATATCCAATAAGGTTTTGATAAGGATGCCAGCAGAGGTTCCTGTCCCTTGCTGTCACTGTTTGCTCATTCTAACACTGAACTTTACTGCCCATGTACAGGCATCAATTATGTCCGTACAGCCATTAGTAAGCCATTTGGCAGACTGGTGCCTGAAATAATGTAAAGGTTAAAAGTAGTCCTCCATTTTGTGGCAAGTGTGGGCAGAAATTGCATCCTGAGTAGCAGGTTTAACAGATTTGTCTCTTTAAATTAGATGTTAGCATAATAGGTGATTATTTGTTTTATTTAATGGTGGGGTTTTTTTTCATACTTCCATCTGGCAAAAACTAATTTAGAAACTTGCTTCTACACTGTGTTAGCAAAGCTGTCTTGTAACACACCCTTGCTATTCTTTACCCACCATGTCTAGGATCTCTTGTCCAGGTGTGCTGCCACTAATGAATGCTGGGTTTAAATTGGGAATGTAGTTCCCAGTGGTGTCCCTTTTACTTAGATGAAAATCTATTGCTTTCAAGGAATATGACCTCAATTCCATGAAACTGTAATATCTGGAGAAATTGAATGTCAGAATACTTAATCTCTAGCTGATTCGCATTAGATCCATCCAGGCACTTGTCAGGCAGACCTGAGGTCTAGAGTTTGTTTCCTCCATTCTTTCTGGAGCAATGAAATGAAATCATACTTTCCCCCCTTCCTCAGAGAATAGCTGCAGTGCATATACGATCCTTGAATGAACAAGAGAAGATTTATTTATGATATAGTTCAATATTTTTACATAGTTTAAGTGGCAATTTCCTTGTTACTTTATTTTAACATAATTTAAAGCAGAGGAATAGATTATTCTGGAGGGGAAAAGGAAAAAAAAAGCAAGAAAACCCCCTCTCTCCACCTGTATGTTGTAGTCATGTGTCTGACTAGAGAGGTTGTTATCACTATGTTTTTCTAAGTGCATTTTGAAAGAAATTATTTTGAGAATTTTTTGAATGACACTTAAAGAATAGGGTCAGTAAACAGTGATGGAAATTAAATATTTCCTTGTAGTATTGAGCATGATGCCTAAATGATTTGATTTTCTATTGCAAAACTGACACACCGCACCCACATCTGTGGATTCTTTTATGGCATCTGAGCACCTGAAAGTTTCCACTCTGTTTATCACAGCCCAGGTCTAAGCAGGCACTGAAATTAAAGTAGAATTTGGAAGAGCAAGAAATAACAGCAGCTCTCTTTTAATACCCTTTTTTCTAGATTCACCCCTTCTATGCAATTATAATACTACCTGGTGGTTGTTTCCAGCTGAGGCAGTCCTCAGAAACAGAAATCCTGCCTCCAAAACTAAAACATGATTATAATCTAGGAGTGGTAGGATATGAGAAGTGTGTGTGTTGGTGAACAAAAGGGATCATTGGAAAGTGGGAGCTCAAAGAAATATAAAAGTTCCTTTTGTGTAGGCCTTGCCATCCCTGGATTAATTTTGATTTTGGACAACTTCAAAGTACTGGAAGATATTCTGAAACAAATAATGTCACACTATCCTGAGAGGACAGATACCATAAACTAATATATTTTCCATCTCTAGATTCTGTGAATTAATTGAATGATGATCCTTGGATTTTTATAACCCTTTCTCACCCCACCCCGGACACAAATAGCAGTTTAATGTGAACAAGATTAACTTGATCATACAATTAATTCTATGAAATACAATTATAGTCACCACATATAGAATTTTTAAAATGCATTATGTCACATAGCTATTGTGATATCCTGCTTTCTCCCCCAGAAGTATGACAATTATGTTAAGGATTTTTAAAATGCGTTTTTAAACATGAGGATGCCTTATTTTATTTCAGAGATGGAGTTCTTAAATCATGTCTGCATAATTTGAGCTGACTCTCAGGTGGAGTCTTTTTTACCAGAGGGACCTTAGATTCAATTTAAATGGATGTCAGAAATGAAAATGTGTAATCTATTTTTCTAGTTGCTAACATTGTTTTTCCAGTTAGTTGAGAATGTACTTCATATCCTCTCATATATCCACCATATTCCATGGTGTGTTTTCTCAAGGTGTCTTCACCTGGATGTGCAACGCTGGCTGAGCACATCACTGAAGCTGAAGCACCCTAAATAAACACATACATATTATATAGAATCATGTGAAGACAGGAAGATTGGTTATCTTTTTCTCTGTAGGTGTCTGAGGGTACTTTCTCCTCAGGTAATCAGAGAACATGCTTTGCAATGCACAAAATGCGATCATTTTAGAAGAACTGAGATTTTTAGAATCTTTGCAACATATTTTGACAATATTTTTTTGCTCTCAAGCACTGAGACTTTTTTTTTTACAAGAAAGAAGCTTCCATATATTCTGAGATGAAAGGCCAGTTTTACTAGCTTTCTCCCTGTCTAATTTGACATTAGGTTCAAACTTTTATGTTATATAAGGCAAAATCTATGGCTTTAAACTAGTACATTACTAAATACATACTAAGTCCTTATATGCCTCTGAGCTTGAAGGTCAAAATATACCTACTGAGTTTGCTTTAATAATCTACTTGGCAAAATTTTAAAGAGAACCTGGCAATTTGGCTTTTTTTTTTGGGTGAAGGTGACTCTGAAAGTCATTAGAGGTCCTTCTTGCTTTGAACATATTGCTATATCATTGAATTTATAATTTCAGAACTATGATTTCTTACTTTCTGTTTGCTAGCAGAAAGAGCTTGATATAGTTTATTTGTTATTGATCCTATATAGAATTAGACACCTAACACCTATTTTGCAAGGTATTGAATCTTCTGAGCAGGAAGAACAAATTATGGTAATAATTTAAGGTCATGATTCTTCACTATTAATTTTCTCAGTGCCATATTTTCTATCAGAAACATTTTTGTGAAGCTGCTGTTGCAGTTCTTAGGGCGGCTTTAAGTGCTTCCTACTTGGAGATCAGTTTTTAACTTTTACGTCAAAAATCCAAATATACATTGGACCAGTCGCTGGCTTTGCAGATGCGCAGATAATATATCCTAGATCAGCCTCATTTAAGTTGATCCTTGACACACTTGCAGAAAAGAAGGTATAAGTACAGTCTCTTTGCACTTTCTACTAAGTCAAGAATTAATTGCAATCTGAGTCTTCTGTTACTGCGTTTTCTTCATGCCTGAGAGCTTCCCTGCTGAAGGTGCTAGTGGAAAATCTAAATAGAAAAAAGTTACAACACTCTTAAGTAAGAACACATCAGGTTCTAATTCTGTCAAATTTCTTTTTGTAAAGATAGTTCTGTAATTTTTTCTGTAATTTTCCTGCTACTCAAAGTTTTCTTGTGTAATATCTACAAACCACACATCGGCATGATGCCAGTTACTTTGCCTAGAGTGTGTTTGGCCCTTGTCCATATGCAATTTAAGGGCTTATGGGAAACTAGAGACACGGAAGGTTGTGCTATTGTGTCTTCTAAGGGCCTGCAGAATTGTCTTGGAGAGCAGGCTGCATTTTGCAAAGGGGTGGAACAAAGTAGACGTATTTCCCACATGCACGCAAATAGAAAAGATTCCATTGCCTCTGAAGAAGGAATTACTTCATTTCTTTTGGAGCCACGTTTGTGGCTGGATGAGTTTGCAAGTATACCAGTGGGAGCCATTGTGCCTGCAACAGTCTGTCTTCCATTCTCCCATCCAGATGAGGAAATCCCAGTGATACAGTTTATTCTTGTTTTTGGAGCAGATTTTTTTCTACAGGGCTTTTATTTCCTTATGTATGAAGCTGTTTCAATTTCCTGAACTTAGTTTAGCTCAATGTCTTTCACATCCAAACTGCTTATTAGAGGATGACACACTAACAAAACAGGAAAGTGGTAGTGGTTGTGTTGAGGGAAAAAATATATATAATTACATCTGCCCATGACTGCATTGCATTGATAGGAAAATACGTACTTAAGTGGAATAAGATAGCTAAATACAAACGTGGCACTGCCTTATTTCACACCCTGTGAAATCTATTGCAACCTATGGATTCTGGCTGCTGTGTCAGCACTGGGAGCAGTAAAAAGTATGTTTTGAGTAAAATTGAATCATGATATTAAAAATAATTTTCTTGGTAATCTATTATCTTGCAGAGTGAGATCTTAGTTTGTGTTCTGTGGCGGGTTGCTGCCTGATGGGGAATGGCAACCATTTTTTCTGTGGGATCATGCAGGGCATAGTTTGATGAGGAAACATGAGCCTGTGTATATCTAGAAACCACTTTTATACATGAGTTCTCAGACTATTGCAGTTGCCTCACTGAGGTGACAAAGGCTGGTCAAGAGAAAGGTTGGGCTGTTATCTCTCTATTGTAATGTGAGTGTTGCATTTGTAATTTAGGGACAGAGGATCAGCTTTATCTTCCAGAAAGAGGTTTATAAAATAATGTATTTAATCTTTGTTTTTGCTATGTTTTTTTGCTTTTTTGCGTTCTCTGGAATGGGAATTAATTTAAGTCTGGTTACAAAAAAAAAAATCCCTGCTGGTCACTTAGGTAAATATCAGCAGAAATCCAGCTGCCTCAGAAAGAGAGTCAGACAGCTTTAACTAATAGTAGTTGCCTACTCAGTTAATTTTTTAAAAAAATATATTATTACTGTAGCATTTCTCCCTAGTATTAGTGCATATGTTTTTGGTAATTTAAATTGCTGCTGGGTTAATAGCATGATTTTTTATGGTCAGTACGCACTTTCTGTAGCAGAATGCAGGAAGTTCTTGTGAGTTTCTGCCTTCCTTGGAGGTGTCTCAGACAAAAATGAAAATTACGAAGAAAATTTGATACAGAGGAGGAACCTTGCTTCAAATCTCTCCTGTATCTCAGTAAGGGCTGATTGTAACCAATATTTTTAACCAATAGCAATGCATATTTAGAAGATGTTCCCCAGGACTGTCCTTTAAACCTTCATAGCAGCTTCATGACCATTTGCACAGTGTCAGTCATGAGACTTATTCTAATAAGTTCTGTGATATTTTTTATCTAAATTGTCTCTTCACCTTCTTTCCATTCAGCATCTGAGTTATTTTTTCCCCAAATAAATATGAAAAGTTATTCTTTCTTTCCTGTTTGTATCAGTGTCACATGAAGCTTAAAGCTTAACAGATTTCAAAATTAAGAATGAGTCCCCTTGTGCTCAAAACTTGCCATAACCAAATATAAGGGAGACTTTCTTCTGACTCCAGATGTGCTCTAGCTGTCCCATCAGCAGCAGAAGGCTTTATAAAGACTGATAAATTGTCAAGTCCCAGTGATTTTGATTAGCACTTTAAATTGTATACATTTTAATGATCTTAGAATCTGTCCCATTACTAATTAAACCTTGACTGTGACTTTTCCCTAAAGGTTTTTCTTGTAGTATTTTTGTGGTTTTCCAATCTCTGAGCTCCTTCAAGCTGAGGTACAGGAGATTTTGTTTCCTTCCTAAAGCTTCTGAAGTACAACTGGTGGCACAGCATGGAACAGAGCAAAAGGTTTTGCTAGTGATGCCTGAACGTCTAGAGTAGTTGACATTATACTGCAAATGAAGGTCACTGGCTAACAGAAAGACAAAAGAGAATGGTTGCAGACAAGCATCTGGGAACTTCTATCAACACAGGTTTTTAGCCTAGTTTCAAAAAAAATCCTAACCCCTGCACCTCCAAATCAAGCTTATGCAATTGTTCATTCTGTCTGTTTGTCCTCACACACACAGCTTTTCAATCACCTAATTATTTCCAGATATATTTGACAAAAGTGCAATATAATCTGGTTTTATAGCTTTTATTAAAATTATTTGAAGTAGTGCTACTAGTGAAGAAAAGGCCAGCATAGCGCAGCTGTTATACTCTTGCTTTGCAAGACCCAGCTGGCTGATCAATACTCTCATATTGCCCTCTGTCATCTTCTCTCTGGTGTGTATTTCTTAGGTAGTGTGGAAGGGAAACCCAGATTATTTTAATGGGGAAGGCAAAAGGAGGGAAAATTGCCAGTCTGGGCTAGATCACCCTTCATTCAGCTTTCTCTGCTTGGAATGATTGGTTTTCTCCTCCCTTGTGTAAAGGCTGAAGGACATGCTGATGGTGGGTCTGTAAACAATGACAGAAGTATTGACTGGTCAGGTCAAGGGAAGCTTTGGCAGGAGTGACAGAGGAATGGAACAGAGGTTGTTTATGACGTCCTGCATTATTTATGGGGTGGAGAGGATATGGAAATTGACAGAAGGTGAGGTATATAGCTCATAATAGATTAACATTTAATGCTTTCAACTCCTAATGTTTGTAATGTGAATAGTTCAAGGGAAGAACAGCAAGAACTGAATTGTCCAGAAATAATTCTTTGGCTACATTTGCTGTCCTTTCAGTCAGTTGAATGATGTCAGCCTATATTTACTAGGCCCCTGTTACAACTGACCATGCAGTTTACTGAAAGAAGGAAAATAAAAGGCTGATAAATACACAGAAAGGACTGGGAATATATTTAGAAGTTACTGTTAAATTAATTCTTAGTAAATGGAACTAAGATAACAAAAACAGCAGGATCAGAAAATGTAGAAGAGAAACAAACTGGCTAACCAATAAAAGGATTAGCAGCTTCTTAACTGACCTTTTCAAGATTATTTGAAAACAAAATGTTTGAAAGCTCCCTTGAATGTTTCTGAGACCACTGACGCGATGAACTTGATGAAGATACGATATATGGCAGGTGTTTGGGGCTTTTTTTGTTGTTGTTTCTCTCTCCCTGGGAGACAGTTATATGTTCCCAGATATGTTTGGACAAGTGCTATGACTGCATTTCTTTACATGACTGTCTGTTGTAACTGAAACAATCTAAATTCTTATTGCATGAATCCAGCACATACAAATGGCAGGAAGTCAACAGATCTGTTAACATACCAGGTGTCTGGTTGCCAGGTGTGTTAGAGCTCTGATGAAATTCTGACTGAACTGTATTTCACAGGACATTTTCATGAATTTTATGTATTTTACAGTATACTATTATAGGAACATGTTGGAGTTAATTAACTCCAGTAGTTTAAAAAATGTTTATTGTTTTTGTAATTTTTCTGTGTAGATTGTCAATGTGAGCTCCATAAGCCCAAAGGAATAAAACAACCAGAAACACTTTATGAAATTACATAAACCAGATCATTTTTGTCTTAAAACATGGGATGTTAAACGCTATGATATTTCAGAATTACTTGTGACACTTGGATGATAACGGGAAGCTGAGATACTTTCTCTTCTATGGAGTCTTTCAAACAGGTGAAGATAGTTACTATTGCTGTTCCCTTCTTCAGAAACATGGTAATGCTGGATGCGTGCTTTCTCAATTATTTCTGACATAGGTGTCAGAAAAAAAAAATCCCCAAAACGTTTTCACTTGTCCCAGACATTGCACTTCTTTATTCTGGTATTCTTTCAGTTTAAGTTTGGTTTCAGTTTTTAGTTTGGAAGTTCGTATTTTGTGGAAAAACATTTGCAATCTTTCTGGGAATTAAAAGGGGGTGGGGGGGTGAGGCAGGAATTCTGGAATGGTTGGACTGTCTTTAGCATCACCTGTCGTCATAAAAGTTCCTGCAAGTTTTCCTTGTCTATTATAAATACTTCAGGAACAATGCAAAACAATCCTATAGACCCTGAGCCAGGGGTCCTCACACTTTTTAACCAGGGACCGGTGCGGATGCAGTGGCAGGCAGCCATCTGCGGCTGCTTGGTTTCCCCCCCCAACCCCCGGCGGGGGGTGTGTGGGGTGGGGTGTTGGGTTCGGGGGGGTCTGTAAATACCGGGGGCCGGATTGAGGACCCTGGGGGGCCGTGTCCGGACCGTGGGCCATAGTTTGAGGACCCCTGCCCTAAACAAAACATTGCACTATAGTTTTCTGTTTCTGGGAACAGGAAGGTAGAACACATACCACAATGACAGGTGCAAACCATACCTTTTAATGAAGTAGGGTGGTGGAGAACTCCACCAAAACTGAAGCAGAAAAGTGACAGAGTCATGACACAGGTTTTGTTCAATATCGTTCCAAAATTAACATACTTTAGGAAGCAAGAAAGGGAGAAGGGGCAGAGGGAAAGAAAAACTAATGATGAAATTAAGAGACTTTCAGGTTTGCAAACTGTTCTTTGTATCTGTAAAAGAAGTTGCAGCCTTTACATTTATGTTGCATGTGGTACGTGCTAGGTAATTTTATACAAAATTACTATTGAGGGCAAGTTGCTACTTGCTTTTCAGTTGTCTTGAAACCAAGCAAACTCCCTTGTGCTATTTACTAAAGGAAACAGGCTAAAAACAGTCCTAGAGAAGTCTGTGATTTGTGTTCTTGATGGTGCTTGTGACATGCAGTTCTTAGGTGAAAAAAATGATATAGTCTCATACTTTCAAATAGAACATGACTCTACCTGTTGTTCTTGTATTCCTGTTTTGGCTTCTTGATATACTACACTGGATTACAAATTTACTAAGCAGCACAGTAACAAGCTGACTCCTATTACAAAATTATGTCATATAAATTCTTATATAGTTAAACTAGGGAAAGATTTGAAGGAACTGCATTGGATTTTCTTCCTGCTTTGCTCTGTTTGAAAGCATTGAATAGGACTAAGAGTAATTTCTGACAGGTCTGAACTCAGAACAGAGAAACTCACTTACAACTTAAGGGAGCAAAAGTAAGTGTGGGGAAAAAAGTTGAGGAGAAAAGTGTGAAAGATGGAGATAGATTATAGAAACAGATTAGGACCAGAGGAATGAAAGAGACATTAAAGATCAAATAAACAGATTAGGATGGGGAGGCAGGGGAGAGAAAGACAAAATATGCATTAGTTCCCAATCTATCTGCTTTACAAATCTGACTAGATGCAAAGTGATATATAATCCATGAAATTATAGATATTCCTTACTTATGGAATTCCTGTTAATTGCAGCAACCCAAGATTCCCAGAATCCTGGAATCTTGAACACTGTGAAGTTAATCTGCACTGTAGTTTGGCTGAATTCAAATTCACAAAAATACCAAAGATCCCAGGCAGTCACATCTTTGGCCTGAGCAGGCTAGGGCACAATGAAGGAAAAATGGCTTTTAGCTAATGATTACCCCCAATGCTTGGCAAGAATCCCTGTGTTTCTGAGAGGAATTTGCAGCAATATTAGCCAATGCAGGTGCAGGAGGTATGCAGCTGTTAGTGACCTGAAAATTTGTGTATTTGACTGAAATTCCAAGAAAGCCAGTTATTATGGCTTTACAACCTAAATCATGCATGGTCACTCTGAGAACCTGGCTCCATGTTTTAATCCTTGCTATGGTTTTTGACATACATATCTTTGGCTGTGAAACCAATTTATAGCACTGTTACTTGGCATAATTGCAGCACTACTTCAGTGCTTTCGAAGTTACGTGGTTTGTTGTGTTTTCAGGAGTTTTGGGATTTTTTTCAGTTTTGTTTGTTTGTTTTTACACTTAAGTGAAAAATATCATTGATACCATTTTATGCAGTGCACCACACAAGTGCAAAGTATTAAAGTGACTTAAAAACATACTATTTTTTGGCTCCAGTAAGCTCTCTCAAAATTGGCTAGACAGTACTATTCATTGGTGTATGATTCACCCCTTGTTATTGCTGTATCATCAGTGAGTCAGCCAAAAGTAGTAATTTAGCCAATTGTCAATAACATTTCTAGTCTGCATGTAATTCAGTGTGTTGAAAGCAGATTTCAACCTTTTATAGTAAGGATGATTGGATTGTATTGTGTTTGGAGAAACAGACTGATTATTCATAAACTTGATCTCTAACAGCACCCCAGTCTTTAAAGAATCATTCCCCAAATACTTGTAGTATGTTAAGTTAACCATTAAAAGCTTTCCTCCCAGCACTGGGTCCTTACTTCAACACAGTTCTAGATATTTCATAAAACTACAAAGAAGGGGAGAATGAATGTTAATTAATGGTACTGAGGGTACTATGAAAAGAAAGAAATATTCATAAATATCTATTCTTTTGGGGAAAGATCTGTGTCAGAAAATTGTAATAATGACTTGGTTTCAAAGAGACAGTTTTAGATTAGCTTCCTATGCCATTTGTGCCACTTTTAACTATGTCTTAAGATGCATCATTGCTATGTTCATTTAGTGCCTTTGGAGCAATTTCTGTCTCCAGCATAACATGTGCATCTTCTGTGAACTTTTCAAAGAGCTACTAACAACGTCTTTGCAGTTCAAGGCAGAAACAAATGCTGTAGCATTCTGTCAAAAAAAAAAAAACCTAAAATTAAAGCACAGCACATTTTGGGTACTCTTCCCCTTTCACTAGTACTAAAATAAGTTTTCTTTCAACTTTTCCTTTCTTTCTGAAATGTGCTACACATTTTAGCTTAAATTGGATGTCTTGTTATGAAGCACTGTAACCTGAAGTCTGTTACAGAAGTCTGTATTTGTCTTTTGAATTAAGACAGGTGACACTATGGGACTCATGATTAACGCCTGAAGGAGAATAAGACTTTTTCTTCATGACTGTTTGCCACAAAACTAAAGAAAGATCATTTTGTCATAAAGAACCTTGCTTCTAAAGTGACATGTCTTTCCCATCCTATTTATTTAATTAAAGAATATGCATTGTCCCATAAAGACTTCCTGAGTATACTGCATTATGCCTTAAAATGTACCTGTTTAGCTGAAAAGAATTTAAGCCATATTTTTAAGCTAAACAAATACATTTTAAGGCATAATTAACCAAGTAATGTCAGAGTAGTTGTTATGTGTAAAGGTACAGGAATATTCACAGAATCAGACAATCTTGGAATGGCTGAGGCTGGGAGGGACCTCTGGAGGTCACCTTGTCCAGTTTGCTCAGAGATGGACACCTGGAAACCTGTTGCCCAGGACTGTGTCCAGACGACTTGTGAGTATCTCCGAGGATGGAGACCATGACCATCCTGGACAACATGTGGCAGTTCTGAGTCACCCTCACAGGTAGGAAGTGTTTCCTCATGTTCAGAATGAACTTCCCGTGCTTCAGTTTGTGCCCATTGACCCTTGGCCTGTCACTGGGCACCACTGCAAAGTGCCTGGCTCCCTCCTTTTTCCACCCTCCCTTCAGGTGTGCAAACACATTAATTAGACACCCCCGGAGCCTTTTATTCTCCAGGCTGCGCAGTCCCAGCTCTCAGCTTTTCCTCATAGCAAAGAAGCTCCAGTCCCGTGAGTATCTTTGTGGTCCCTCACTGGGCTCTCCCTAGCATGCTGGTGTCTCTCTTGTACTGGGGACCCAGCACTGGCCACAGCGCTCCAAGTGCGGCCGCAGCAGCGCTGAGGGGCCGGTCGCCTCCCCCGGCCTGCGGGCAATGCTGTGCCGAACGCAGCCCAAGTTACCGTGCGCTCCTCTTGCCACAAGGGCACGCTGCGGGCTCACGTAAAACATGATGTCCACCAGGACACCCAGGACATTGTCTGCAAATTCTGCAAAGCTGCTTTCCAGCTGGGCGGACCCCTGGCAGGTACTGGTGCCTGGGGCTGTTCCCCTCCAGGTGCAGGACTTTGTATTTCTCCTTGAACTTCATGAGGTTCCCATCAGCCTGTTTTCTGGCCAATCGAGGTTACTAGTTCTTGCTAAAATTCATTCCTGTTCAGCTCTGAAGAACTAAACTAAAATATACAGAAGCCCTAATTTTCCATAAGAGATGTAATCTCCAGAGATTCTACTTTTAGAGATCATGTTTTCTGAAATAGTACTGCAGCTTCATGCTCAGGCATGATGAATGCAAACTGTTTACTTTTCCACAGCCTTTCAAGCTTAAAATGTTGCTTCATGAGGTACCTGCATTATTCAACTATCTATATAACAGCAGTAGCTGTGAAGCTAATTTCTAAGCTTCCTTAACTTACTGAATCTGAAATGTTAGGCCTGATGACTTCAGGAAATCAAAAGGAAGATTCTACAGGGTCCGTAGCACTGGGTGGTCATACCACCTGTCTCCCTCTGCAGTTATCATGTAAAGGTCTTTTGGCTCCAAAGCACTCAGCTATCATAGACTTTACAGTTCTGCTGTGGCATTGGAGGTGCAAATATTCTGTCATCACCACCACGAGTGCAGACTCAGCTCCCATTTCTGGAAGTCCTGTCAGCAGCCACTGTAGAATCAGATGGGCTCAGCGTGGCTGGCTCCTGGGAAGCTGCCTAGGTGGTATGGGTTTTAGGAGTTCCCGCCGTCCCAGAGTGAAATTACCTATGTGTCAAGTCAGAAGATACAAATCAGGGTGCACTCTCCATTAGTTTACTTTGTGTCATATACAGAATAAGGTAGCTGAAGACATGCCCGGGACATCAGGATGACTCTATCTTTAACATGTGTCTCTACAAAATCCAAATAAGTAAAATACATTGATTGAGAGTCAAAAGAAAGGAAATCCCTTAAGGGTTTCCGCACGAAGCAAAATTCACTTTCTTTATGGTTATATAATTTTGTGCAGAATTCAGCAGCATTGGTCACATTCTGTAGCTGATATTCTATTCCCATAGAAATATTAAGTTAAAAGTTTTTACCTAGTGAAACTTGTGGTTTCATGTTTTAGAATGAAAATTGGTGCTGTGCTACTATAAAAATGTATTGTACATTTTTGAGCAGTACTGTCCTGTTGTATCTATGATGTTGGAAATCAAATTAATTGATGGAAAAGTGTTTTTCCCCTCTTACTGAACTCCGTATCACTAATGTTTACTGGAAGGACAAGCTTAGCCACTGAAATAGTGACCAGATGATTTCATGACATGCTAACCACTTAAAATCATAACCATGCAAACATTGGCAAAAGCATTCCAGTTTTGTATGAACAGTTTCAGAGCAGCAAACTGGAACAGGTTATGCCTGCACAAATATGCAATTACTCACTCAAGTAAGGATTTGCTGACCTGATGCTTAGCTTCAGTATAATCAGGAATAATTAAATACGTTTTTTCAGTTGCCTGATGGATTGCTTATTGTGTTGAAAGCCTTGCTCCTACTCTCCTACACATGCACAACGCTCTTGAAATATAAGGAAAGGTTGGACAGTGCACATGCAGTGTGTGAGCTGATTCAATAAAGCAAATCTCGATATAATATACATTCAAAACACATGGAATATGTAAAAGTATGTTGTCTGACTATTCCATAATAGCAGACATCAAATTCTGGAGGAACTGCTCCCTAAGAAAAAAAATATTGTTTGTCCTTCTTCCACTACCACTGAGAATAAACATGTGTTTTGAACTAATTCTATAATGTGTTCTGTGGATCTCTTGAGAGGTGCAGTACGACAGGGAAATGTGCATGTTGTGGTGTAAGCCATGTCTCATAGCAGAGTCTAAGAGCAGCTTTGCAGTTCGATTTCCAGCTGCTGCTCTACGTTTCTGCTGTCAAAGATGACAGTCTAGACAAGGAAGCTTTCTTTCATATTAATGCTTATCTTCTACCTGCATAATTTTTGCCTTAGAATTTCCTGTTGATAGGAGAAAATGAGCTCTGCATGTGATGTAAGTAAGGTTAGTTATAAAATTATCTATGGAATGAGAAAGAGCTAAGTGGCATAATTCTGCAGGGAACAATGTTTTGTTCAAAAAAGCATGCCTATTAAAGAATGAGTTTTTATTGAGTCCTTATTAAAACTCAGTAGTTTCAAGGCTCAACAGCCTCAGTTCTGTGGTGAACACAAATTGCCAGGAATTACTGGTACCCAGATGCAGCAAGCACTCACATGAACTTGACCTGCTAACAAAGTGTCTCGGAATGCTAGAGATCTGATTGATACTGCTGTTTCACTCATTAAGCCATCTTAGGCTCAAGATTAATTACTTTAATATTCTCCCACTGCCACCTCCAATTCCAGTTTGCAGGTTCTGTAAAACCCCTACTTACTCTCTTGGTGTTTTCACCGTGCAAAGCTCCTGTTGTCTAAAGTCCTGGAGGTTACACAGTGACATACTTACTAAGGGCTTCACAGAGAATCCTCAAAACTTAATAGGAAATCAGGTAAAAATGGAAGTGATGAGGCTTTCAGACTGGTAACCTACATACATACATTGTGAACAGGAGCAAAATAACCTTTACAGTACTGTTCAGTTGCTAGGTTCTAGCCTACCAGGACTGCAATTAGAAGATGTTGTAGCTTGGAGTCCCCTTCTGTGTGGAGTGCAGAACAGACAAGAAGTTTGCCTAGGGCTTTTTTTTTTTTTTTTTTTTTTTTTTTTTTAGGTATATTCACCTAATCTTTGCATTAAGCTCATGTGTTTGGGTCTCTCAGTCTAATTACTACTTGCTGAAAAAATGTTGAGTGCTTGCTGTACAAATGGGAAAAAGCTTCTGGAGCTCTGTCTTTGTCTCTTAGACACTTAGAAGTGTGCAAACAACATTATTGCGGATCCTTTCCCTCCTTTTTTTTCAGATGAGGTCATGTCTCCTCAGACAAATCACTAGATTGAAATAGGCAGACCACAGTAATATCAGACCCAGATTTATTAATTATTGTAAAGAGCATTTTCACTTTGTGCAGGGGTGTCCTGGAACTGAGAGAGGAAGAGATTGCAATGATGAGATTCAGGCACATATTGGTATTTGGTTATTGTCCATGTCAATAGGAATTTAATAGTATTAATTTGAATGTTATTCATGATCGTTACCCAGTACAGTATTATTGCACTGGAAGACTCACTGATGGGCTAGTGTCTTGACTGACTATAATAATGGCAAGTCTCAGCCAGCAGCACTGCCAAGGAAGAAGAGCTGTATGTGTTAGGTAAAGTGGTAAGGCAGTTGCACACACAAAAAGAACACAAGGGCATGTGGGGTAAATTGATTAATGACATGCCCTGGCTCCTCCCAGATGTACTCCAGCTGCCAGACAGGAGCCATCAGCCCATCTGCACAAGCCCAGAGTAACACAGAAGCACAATGAAAGGCAGAGTAAACAAAATTAGAGACTCTGGGGTTGTCCCAGGAGGGACATCAACCCCATTGTCCAGATGTGAAACCCATCAAGATGAGTCATTGGGAGCCACTTTCTAGTTGACCTTTCTGAAATGGGGGAGGTTATTACCTAAGGGTGTGAGATATATTATGGGATGCAGCAGAAGAGCGTTTAGGGATTACACAAGACTTATTATAAGATGTTTAGGGGAAAAACCTAGGGAAAGAGGAACAAGTGTGAGAAAATAGAGGGATAAGGAAATAAAAGGATCGGATTGTGTGTAAGGAGGGGCCTGATGGTACACCTATCCGACCATGCCTCTGCTTGATCACCTCAATCAGGAGCTCTTTATCCTCTGTTACTGTGTACGAACAGGGTCTGAGTGTCAGCAAGTGGAGTCGGACCATAGGTCAGCCACTTTCAGACACTGTGTCTGGTGCCAGCAACTGGAGATACAGTGAGCCAATAGACTTAAGCGTTCACAACTGGAGTGGGATATAACTTTACAGGGGGCCATCTTTCTGTGGTGTCAACAACTGGAGTGAGTGAGGGTCTGGGTGCCAGCATCTGGACTGGGACCTGTGTGCCTGGGTGTCAGCAGCTGGAGAAACTGGAATGAAACCATGGGGTGGGAGGGATCAGAGGCCCGTGTGTTCATGGTGCCGGCAGCTGCAGTGAGTATGGGTGTATAAGTGTGTGAGCACTAGCACAGATTGAGCTGGACTAGCTGATGAGTAGGTAGAGTAGCCCAAGAGCGACACATGTCTGTAAGGGTAAAGGTGATGGGTAATTTGGCTACTGGGGACCAGGGGAGTTCCCAACCAGCTGCTGGAGAGCCTGCAGAGCGTGGGTCTTTAGAGGTGAGACTCACTGGTGTGTGTATCTGGTGGGTTGGCCTTGGCTGGATGCCAGCTGCCCACAAAGCCACTTTATCACTCAGCAGAAGGAAGGGTGAAATAAGATGAAAAAAACCTTTGTGGATCAAGATAAAGGCAGTTTAATGAAGTAACAGCAAAAGTCACATGTGCTGAAGCAAAGGAAAACCAAAGATGTTATTCTCTACTTCCCATCAGCAGGAGATGTTCGGCTACTTCATGGGAAGTGGGGCTTCAGCACACACAGAGGTTGCTAAAAATAATGAATGCATTCTTCCCTCTTCTTTCTCCTCGCTCTTATATCTGAGCAGATGTCATGTGGTATGAAAAATCCCATTGGTTACTCTGCGTCAGCTGTCCTGGATATGTCCCATCCCTCGATTTTGCCCACCCCCAGCCTGCTGGTGAAGGGCGTGTGAAATTTTGGAGAGGCAGCCTTGGTGCTGTGCGAGCGCCGCTCAGCAGCAGCCAAAACGCTGGTGTGTTACCACCACCTTTCTAGCTGCCCATACAAGCACAGCGCTGTGAGGGCTCCTATAGGGCTCTGCCAGACCCAATACTGTCTCTTAGGGTGAGACCATGGGGCAGTTGCCTACTGGGGGCCCAGAGATGTTCTGGCCAATACTTTATGTATGAGAAGTTCTGTACCAGCAAATTGAGTGGGCCTGTCATTTCAGGGATCTCACAACCAAGTGTCAGGAACTGGGGAAACGGATTGAGGGATCCACATTGTATGTGTGTGTATCTATATTCTCAGTATCTGATCTCCATCCTGCTTGGTCTTGGCCAGAGAGGAGAACAGAATGTGACTGGTTGTCACTGTCTGAGTGTGTGTAAGTGCTCTATGTGTTTTTTATCTGTGTAGCCAGCTATGTAAATATGTAAATATATTGCACACAGAGAAAACTGCCTATCACGGATACACACATAACCTCATTATAGTAGAAACTGGGGACTGAGATGGACTAGGAGGAACCTTTGTGCTAGATGTCACTGCAGGAGGGCTGCATGATGTGGGGTAAGAAATCTTCTAGGTTCTTAACCTCATCAGGTCAGGTAACCCTAATAGTATGTATCATAGTTATTAAAATTAAATTAATCTTTATTAAAATGAAATGTCAAGTTCTTTAGAGATATTAATCTAAAACCATGGTTAAAAACATAAGAAATAAGGGTAGATACTCTGTGCAGGCCTCTTACTCTTCCTTTTTCAAAAACATAATCTTTGCTTTTCTTTCAGAGAACTTCTGATCATTTCTCCAGACATTACCAAGGCTAAAGAGGATTTATTTGTCTTGAAACAAAAGGCCTAGAGCTGCCATGTTAATGGGGGTTGAATCTTGAATGCTAATGTCTACTCTGGAAATAATTTTCAGTTTACTTTGGTAACAGCTTACAGAGAGCAGCTAAAGAGGTTTAGAAGTTATTATATTTAGTAGTCTGAAGTTTCAAAGGGAGAAAACAGCTTTGACCTTTGGCTATTGGGCAGCACACTTGCAACTGTGTGCATTAGGACTGTTTTCTAAGTTCTGTGGCCTTATTCATGTCTGAAAGTCGGGATTTAAGAGATTAAACTGCGATTTTGCTAACATGTCTCACTAGTGGATGAAATCATAAACTTCCTCTCCCTCCAAATACTCCACTTGACTTGATTTCATTTTAAAAAGCTCATAGTTTGTTGGGGTTTTTTTTGTTTTGTTTTGGTTTGGTTTTTTAATGGGGCATTTCAGTTTTTCCCCTAGAGTAAATAGTATGTTCTTGAAAAAGTTAAATGTTTAAGACTTCGTTTAAAAGTGTGAGTTTCATAGAACTCTGAAACTATATTTTTCTGACTTGCATATTTCACAATTCTGCTGGTATTTGCAGGTTTTTTGCCATCTACCACATCATTTAACTTTTACATTGCCTCAAATAAAGCATTTTGACAGAATTCAAAAAGATTTCTTCCCTCTGCTTATGAACATGTATAAAAATACATTCCTAAAGGAAACATGCATGACAGCTTGGGAAGTTCAGAATTTCAAATTAGAGAGGCTTGGCCAATTGAACACTATCAGGGTGAGCTAGTGGATACATTTGGAGAATACAAAATCCCCTCCTTGCCCCAGCAATAGAAATTCCACAAAGATCCCGGATATCCCTGTGGATGTAAGTCTAAATGGATGGCAGCCTACCCTCTGTGGGATAAGCATACATAGCTGGTGCGGTGAAATAGTTGACATTATAAATGTTCACAACCAGCTAACATTTCATGTACCATTATTCATAGGACACAAGAAAGATAGGAGCCTATTGATCCAACACTATGTGACAAAGGATTTTCACAGGTTTGGATCTCCATTATAGGAATTTCTGATGATGATGTTTCAGGGAAAAGCAGATCTGGGAGCTGACATCCATTAAGGCAGATTAGAAAACCTGTAGCGCAGGTTGTACTTAAAGCTGGGTTTACTCCAGCTTCAAAAGCTGGCTTTTGAAGGCTGCTGGGGGATAGTTAAGGCCTTGTTAGTAGACTTGAAGAGCAAAGTATATGGAATTTTCATTGATTTGTACGCCTCCTTGCAATGCAGTGAGCACCATTCATACCTGGCCAATGTATAACACAAGTTGCCTATAAATAGAAGGCATAATTAAAAATGTGGGAAGGCTGAGGTTCTCTTGGAATGATTTTCTGAAAACTAACACAAGTGAGTCTTAGCCAGATTCAAACATATTATTTTCTTAACGAGTGCAAAAATTTTATTTTGAATTATTACATTAAAACATTAAATGGAATTTCCCTGTCATGATAGAGAATCCTATGGGTGCCACTGTTTTCTTGAATGGACCAAGTTCAATTGACTAAAACTGTTCAATCTTTTTTAATAAATGTAGTATCTATTTTTTTCTGAGAGATGTACAAAGCAGAAAAAAATGTTTGCAATGTTACCACCATGGCTTTCATTAACAGTGTTATCAAAGTTACTTTTGCTCCTGTGTTTTATTTCTTGCCTTTTCTTTCCTGGCTGTGTGGTAATAACATAACAATTTTTATTTCTTTTTTGTGATCTGATTATCTGTTTTCTGGTGCCCTAAATATTTTTTTTCCTCATTTTTTACCCTCTGAGCTGTATGGAATACTTTTGGTGTCACATTATGGTGGAAAACAAAAACATTTTTAAATTATATACTGGAGAAGTATCATACAGTGAGCCAGTGTAATGTTTTTGTACTCCTGAAATTATCAAAATCTAATACTGCACCCAGTTTTGGGCAACGTACCTCTAGAAAGATGAAAACCAGGAAAGAATCCAGAGAAAAATAATTATTATCTAGAAAACGTGACCTATGAGAGAGAGTTGAAAGAATTACATTTGTTTAGTCTGCAGAAGAAAAGACATGCGGTAGGTCAATTTCCAATATGTAACAGGTTTCTGCAAAGACAAAGAATTAAAAAACCAAAATTTTGCAGTTTGCTAAGGATTGAAGAAGCAGTGGAGATGTCAGGAAAAAGCTTTCCATCTGCAAGGGTAGTTAAGCATGGAACATGTTACTTACGAAGATGTGCAACATGTCAAACAGTTGTAGCTGGTTCTGAATGGGCAACAGGAAAATTAACTAGGCAGCCTGTTAATAGACAATCTGCTTTTTTCTTTTCTTGGTTCCTTTAGCGAGTGACATAAGAAGGCTATCTAGCTAGAGATATTAGGATTCCTGTATTTCTACGAGAAGTGGAAAGATGAAGAACCAGATGAGAAGAAGACACCTTAGGACATTTTAGCAAACTGAAATTGAAAACATTAGGTAAGAGGCTGCCAAATTATTTAAATTCTTTTGGGTGTATCTAAGTTACAAATTTACATGTCTAAGTTTTTGTTTAATGAAATTTCATGGTGTGGAAAGTTTTGGAATTTCTGATCTTTATTCTGATTCAAGGTACAAATGACAATGTAGAAATGATTATATTTGTAATGTGGTGAAAATCCCGAATTTTACTTAGTGCAGTTCAAATTCTTTTCTCAAATTCCTACTCTTTTGTGGAGTGCCTTTTTTAGTTTCCCATATTTGTCATGTTTGCCTAGAGATATCTGCTGATCTGCCATACACTTTTTCTAATAATTGTGCAATATGAGAGACATTCCTTAACTGACAGTTTTCTAAGTGAAAAATGTGTTATTCATCTGGTAACAAATGTAGAGGCCAATGTGATTTATTTGGCTTATGTATAAAGTTTTCTAGTAATAGACAGGCATTCTGAAATGTGTAATGTTACAAATAATTGAAGTTATGAACTGGATTCTAACACAGTCCGGAAACAGCAGATGAGACTAGAGAACATGCCAAGAATGGAATAAAGATTAAAAAAGTTCCAAATCGACCAGTATGGTATTACTGGACTTTTCACTGATGGCTGGGCAGTATTCACGTGTACTTGCTTTAGATCAGTGCTGCATATTCTAGGAAGTTCAGTGCTTGAGAAGAACAATAGATGGCAGTGTAATTGTCCCAGGTAAATGTTACCATACCATGGCAAACAATGTCATACATCACGACAAATGGTACTCTTCAGATGGGTTTTGTCTATTTTACAGCATGGCTATAAGGCACAGAATAGTGCTGTGAGGAGACACCCAAGGGAGCACTACGCGAAAAATCCTTGGGGTTTTCAACACATGGCTTCTCTTTTCACTAAAACCATAAGCACTAAACAAAGAGGGAATTTAGGAAGCTGTTGACTACTTAGTCTTATACGTTTAGTTACTAGTTGAAAACTGAGACTGTGACCTCCACACACTACCATGTGCCATCTACACACTGACACGGCTGAACTGTCCAACTATCTGGACATGTACCCCACTGCTACCGGTACCTCAGGTTAGAAGTGAATAGCCATTAAGAAGTTTATTGATGCAGTTTGGAAGAGTACCTAGAATTTTAGTGTTTGCCTGATACTTCTGGTAATTAAATACATTGTGGGAATCAAGATTGTATAGCCAAATAATACAAAGCAGGACGTTCATGTATCACAGTTCCATTCCCTCAGTTAGGCCATACTTATCCAAGTTAAAATGGGCATGATTTTCATGATGTTTTGAGCTTTTATTCATATGCCTGCAATTTCCAGTTACAAATTGAGATGGAGTTAGGATTGATGTATTGAAAAATCTGGTATGCTGAAATGCTCAAAAATTCATATAAATGTATATTATTGCCTATGTCCAACACATAGTGCAACTTGAAATAATTTGCACTTTAAATTTGTTCCACCAGTGGATTTTTTATTGCTTTACTTAAGTTCCTTTAACAGTAGTTTAGTCAAAACATTTTCCTGCTGACAGTTACTCCAATGTGGTTAAGTGATCCATGCCTTTCCTTAAAATCTCATACAAGACACTTCCATTTCTTACGAGATAAATATGTAGATAATCACAGTGATATATCTTAAATATTTTGGTATTATTGGTTACATTTTTGTGTTCCTTTATTATTTGTGTTAACCTACACAATTTTACATCAGAGTAATAATGAATTGTGTGTGGTTGACTGAACTTCATTAGCTGTAGATTTGCATATACACCAACGATCAGTCATCAGCCATTTACTGTCTTCTTACAACTCAGTAAAGTGAATGGATCTGGTCAAGTTCAATGCTTACCTTACAGTTACAAACAGAATTTTGGATTCCATTAGAAATAGATCAACACTATGTAGAGTGGTGCTGGTGCTGCACACTTCTATGCCACTGAGAGTGATTCTGTACAAGCTTCAGATTCTGAATGGTCTCTGTGTAACTTCATGGTATCCAGACTACATTACAGCAATCTCGCCAGTAATGGCCAGAGGATATTTAAAATCTTTTACTGTTCTACTTCAGAAAAGAAAGAGCACTAAATTTGCCTGCCTACAAAGGCAACAGATTTTAAAATAGCTCAGATCTTTCCTCTCCAAAAGCATACCCACTTATGATAGATGTTAACTAACAGGTTTTTCTTCTCTTCGTCATAGTTTTACTAGCTGTGTATCTGTTCTCTACAAGGTTCTATAGGAAGCTTTTGATGTGTATGTGAATTCCTATGAACTAGCTTTTGTTTAAAGAACTGAATACATAAAATTCTTAGCCACACAGTTGTTCAAGTGGTGTTGTAACTGGTGTATCAACTGGTGATATAAATGTTATAACAAGTGAACAGAAAAGGGTATAAATGTGGTGATCTAAAATAATGAGTTAAATTTAGCTAGAATATTCACGAATATTTTTTTTTCTCAACTAAAGAAAAAGCAGATTGAGAAAGGAACAGGTGAAGTTATTTCTCACATCCAGAATGAGGATTGCCGCTGTAAAGCCTAGCATATAAACTGCAACAACAGTCTGCCACCTTTGAGCTTTCATACACAAGATCATTTTTTACCTGAGATGCAAAATTTCCAGGAAGGCTGTAGTCACGAAAAGAAGGGATGCTAACCTCAAGAGGGCTTTCTAAGCCAGAGTTTGAAATCTAATACATAAATTTGTCAAGCTGCACTGGGTGCTCCTTGACTTTCCAAAATGTTTGCAAAAATTTCATAAGAGGCTATATTATTATGCATATTGCTGATAGCTTGTATGCTTTTGTATGCACATATTGTAAGTTTAGCACAGGTTAATTGTTGGTGTTTAAGTATTTGAATTAGTCTTTCTATATTACTACCTACCAGGCATTTAATGTTTTACAGGCACATAACTGAGTTTCCTCTCTTGTTTACTTATTCAGCTTTAAATGTCACTCAGGAGAATTCTCCATCAGAGTCTATTATAGTGTATGCATTTTCATTTTTATTTTTTGTGATACTGACACATTCATATTATCACAATATTAACTTTTAAATTCAGGTCTTTATTTGATCTATATTTAAAATATTAAGTCCTTTTTCCTTACAAATATTCCAAGACTTAACTCCTTGAAGGTTACATAGCCACATTCACTCAGGACAACTATTTGTGCACGCATCACCTAAAACAAAGGACAGAGAGATAAGGACTGGTGCTGCAATTATTAATAATAACTTTCTCCCATAAAATCAGTTGCATGACATAGGATTTCAGTAATTTTTCATTGAATCTAAGGCTGCCTTGGCAATAAAGCTGTTAAAGGTCTGAGGGGGAGTTTGTGTGTCTCGAGCTTAGTATTTCTCTGGGTTTGTCAGGAGGACTTAAAGTTCATGAAACTGAATTCCAATTACTCTGGATCATGAAAAAGATTTTTTTTGGATCCAGGAAAGTTCTGGGCATTTCTTTAAGACATGTCCTATTTTTCATATACTGCCATTTTTTTTACAGTGTCTCAGTAAGCAACCACCATACAGTACCACAATTCACCTCACAAAGACCAGCAAATGTACTGAGCGTATTTCTGTAAGAGTAGCCAGGAGACCTTAGTAAAAATAATAAAGTAATCTTGCAAAATGTTTAATTCATAAGATCTATATTATGATGTGTATGCACCAATAAGGTGTAATCAGCTTCGTGGAAACATCTATGTGGCTATTCTTGCTTTCTAGTACTTGGCATAGCAGCCCAAGTAGCTTCCTGTTGATGACTTTTTAAAATAAAAATAAAAATAAATTTTAAAAAAGTTACTTCCTTCTCATGTCATCAGCAAAGACTGAACCTTGAACAACATAAACATTTCTGCATAACTATCGCTTTGAGTATATTCTTACTGATAAGATTGCTCTAACTAGAGATACTAAAGTGAATTCTGCTAGCAATGACTTTTCCGGCCTTATTTTCCAGAAGTTGTAAAGGAATATGATTTGCAAGACCAGTGAAAATGAAGGAGGAGAAGTTTAAAAACATCTGAATGTTGTCTCACTGTGATTTCTGATACTGCAGGAAAGGGAGAGAGAATTCCTGCCTCTGCCATTGCTTGAGGTACCTAGAATGCAGAGGACTGTATTTGTGACAAGCTTTTGCCATTGCTAGTTCATTGTGTATGGTTGCTGTGACAATGGAAGCCTGGACTTAGAAAGTCCATGCACTTAATCAATATTTTGGTCGACTGCCAAAACTTTCCAGAGGAAGAATTCTCTGCAAAAGAGAGGAGAAAGTGTGATTTTAGAAACTGAGAGTAGCGGAATTTATGTTTTTGTAACATTAGAAAAAGATGGTTTTGCTGTATGAAAGCAAAGGTAATTGCTAAATTTCATTTTCATAATCCTAATCCTAGAGGATAAAAAATGATGGGATGGAATAAAAAAATTCTGCTGTAACAAGTATTTGTTTTTCAAGGAACTGGAAGAATCAGTCAGAGTAGCTATCAAAAATCCTAGCAATCACAGGAAATATTTCAGCTCTTATTCTAGCATAATTTCCTAGCCAAAGGATGTTATGATCCACATTGATCTTGTTGAGAACACCATCCCAATATTTTACTCAGAATTCTTTTTTGTTGAGGCAGTTTTTTTTAAGAAATATATTTTTTTCTGATGAAACATAAAAATTACTTTTATCAAAATTCCTTTGAACACCTTATAATATGAAAATAAATATTTTGAAAAGAAATTTGGAATTATTTGAAAATAAAAAGTATTGCTTTCAACATATTTTTAATATTTGAACAAAACAGTGTATCACCTACCCATGTTACACAGGGTTTATGTTCTATCATGCCTTTACTTCATATCCTTTCTCCTGCTTTCCTTCTGTTTCATTCTCACCTATTGTACCTAGAAAAGGTCCCACTAGACCTTTATAGATAGGTTTCATTCCAGTTCAGTTTAAGAATTTAAGGAAATATTTGGATCATGTAAGGGAAGGTTACCCTGTCTGGACATAAATCTAGCCTCTACTGTAGTACATTCTCGGGCATACAAAAAGTAAGAGGACCAGCATGGAGCAAGGAGTAGGTTCAGAAAGGACAAAGCACTCACTCACTGCAGATCTCAGCATTGTGAAATGTATTTATTTACCTAGTCTTCCCTTGTACTTCACTCTATCTGTTAGACCAGAGTAACATGGTGAACACGCATCAAGGCTGTGTGCTGTTGTTCCCTTTCCTACTTATCAATTTTCACTCTATAGCTGCAACTCTGTACACCTACACTGTTCGATCAAGCTCATTAATGGAGCAGAATAGATTTATACAACACTCAGGAAGGGAAAACACATCACTGTGACCTGGATTAGATCTCCTGAGTATCCTTAACCTGTTGATTACATGTAACTTTGTAGAATAAATTTGTTCCCAAGCTGTAGCCCCAGGAGAGAAATACTCTTCCTCCTTGTAGGTGCATGAATGGCAAGGAATTCAGAGCAGAATTTGGATTCAAAGTCTGAGCTAGTAAGCATATAATACTGTGATGGGCCAGCTATCTGCATGCTTTAATACATTTTGAATAATGCTCAACTACACATGGCACTGCATGATGCCAATTTTCCTGTAATAAGAGCTAGGTGCATTAACACAAAAAGTGCAATACCACTGGAAAACAAAATAAATGAGATAAAAGCTATAGAATATCTTATTGTCATATAGGATATATAGGACGAGAATTATTTACATGGAACACAACATTAATGGCTTTGCTCTGACAGAAGAACAAAAACCTGTTTAAATTACAAGGCAGAAGTTTAGGCTGAGCTTTCTGTGCAGAGTTTTATGGAAAACAAAGCACAAAATTTAGACCTATGTGTTTTTACCCTAAAATAGACTTTACTGCCCTGAGGAGGGCAAAAATGAGATTCTAAAAATAATGTTTGTTACTTAATGTAAGTTTCCTTGTTATAAAGTGATATCATCTGAAGAGCTTTGGCAATAACATCCAGAGCTGCCTTAGCAAAAGACCTGTTAGAAGTTTCAAACCTTTTTTTCCTTTGATAATGCTTTATTCATATATATTCTTTCCCGGAAAAAATGATTAACAAGTTATGTTAAATCAATTAGAGGAGGCTGATTAATTTCTGACGTGCACTAGTTTTAGGCCATCCTACTTAAGTAAAAGGTACAGGTGCACAGAACACTGTTTCAGGCAGTGAAGTCAGGAGCAAATCATCCTGCTGCTTAGTAAAATCTTTTCATTATTGTCCACCAGCCACTTTCCTTGTACTGATACAGTTGTTTGTGAAGCTGTGTTATCCTAGGTTGTTTTGGTGTCCCAGGTTCCAGAGCAGTATCACCAGTGCTTCTCTGGCACAGCCGAGAGCTTCTTAAAAGCTGCTGCCTGAAAAGGCAGTTCCATCGATTTCTGTTAGTAAGGCAGTAACTTGCATATTTCCATGCTAGAGAATGCATGGCCAAATGGTGAGGTGAATCAGCTCACCTACATAGTTTTCTCTTTTTCCACTGGATCAGCTAACTGAATTGTCTCAGCCTGCAGCTACACGATTATTAGCCCTGATCCCAGAGAAGAGTATGCAGACAGAGACAGTGCCCCTGTTTTAGCACCAATATGATCTTACATTGACTTAATCTTATTATGAGGCTAAGCCTTCTTTTAGAGATACAAGACTGGAAAATTAGGTCCACTCAGTATTAAAATCCCAGCAAAGTAAATAAAATGTCTAGGTATGTATTTATGTGGGGGGAATGTGTATGTTTTTGTATATACACATTTGTATGTATATATATATTCATAGAATGCAAATGTACACACAGAGATAGATACACTCACACACAGAAATTTTGTCTGATCTCTTTTAAAAAACATTAATACTTTTGGTTAAATACACCATGAATATCTTCAAACTACAAGAATTCTGGGCTTAAATCCTATTACATCCAAAAGACATTAAAAGATGTTAGCTGTCTGTGACCTCACATAAAGCACAGTTTACAGAATAATGCCTCTTCATTATTACAAACACATCTTCCCAGATGCAGAAAAATTGACTTATTCTGAGTTTTGTCATGATAATCCTCATTTGTTTGTGCCTAGGAATTGTGTTTCTACATCCATTTTGTATGCAAGATAATGGAACGTCAAAGTACACTGCCTTTTATAAAGATAGACTAGTAGATTTTACTCATAGTGATCAATGAAAAGAGATGACCTTACTGTGATCCTGTCATCTGTAACAAACTGATTTGTCAGTTGCTGAACCTCTTATGTGACTTGGCAGCTAGCATGCAATGAAATATCCTTGTAAGTCACTTGGCAGTTATTGGACTACTTTGTGGTAATCATTTGACTGTTAAAGAAAGACATTTGTAATCTAAGCTTATCTTGATGTTTTGTGGGAAATCAGGTTAGTTAGGTTTTGGATATGACAAAAAAGCTAGGTCTCCACCTTCTTTTTGCTTTTGGTAGGAGAATCACGGCTTCCTCAAAAATACGGGGCATGTGAAACTGTTACGGTTTGATGAATGATCAAGCAAAAATCTTCTTGGGTTATCTTGGCCAAAAATTTGGCTGATTGACCCAAAATGGCTAAGGAAGACATGCCGAATTTCATATTTCCAAGTTAATGTTAGATAACTTTGGGAGCTGATACATACATATGTGCATATGCATGTGTGTGTATATGTATTATGTATATGTATTATATATATGCTTTATATATATGTATTACGTATTATGTATTATGTATATGTATTATATATATGCATTATGCATTATGTATTACGTATTACGTATTACATATTATGTATATGTGTATGTATATGTATATGTATATGTATATGTTTATGTTTATGTTTATGTTTATGTTTATGTTTATGTTTATGTTTATGTTTATGTTTATGTTTATGTTTATGTTTATGTTTATGTTTATGTTTATGTTTATGTTTATGTTTATGTGAGCAGGAGGGCAGCTGAAGAAGAAATCTTTGGCAAGGACATATCCCAGAGGTTAAAAGAAAGAAAACTGCAGTGTGTATGCAGTAGTAGTCAGGGCATCACTTATGATATGAACACAATACAATGAGGAAATGACAAACATACATCATAAAATCTGTATCAACCCAATGAATATTTGGCAGGAAAACCCTAGAGGCCACTTGTGTTTATCTTGCATATGCTGAAAAATCATACTGCTGAAATCTTGCAAATTATAATATCTGAGCAGAGAACACCTGCTTAAGGGGACAGTCAGACATGGTTTAATTTAACCACAAGACTCTTCTATATCACCACAGGTCATAGAAAAGATGCCAAGTTATATGCATGTTTATAGATAGTTACGTTCAAAGTTGTTTGACATCCATTGCAGATAACTGAAATTCCTGAAATAGAATATTTTTTGTGGACATAGACATAAAGTTGTGACCACGGCCAAATATATGTAGTTCCTTAGAGAAAGATGAAGTCTGAAGTACAAATCGCTTTGCATATTGTGATTTTTTCTAGAATACAGAGTTCTAGAATAGATGCCTTTTAAAATACTGTTTTTTATTGTCTTTTCAGTTTCAGTGCTGTCTTTGCAGTAGAAATCCCACACAGATCTTAATGATCAGACTTTTATGTGTGCACTGTTGAATTTACATCTCTAACAATCCACCTTATCAGAATAATTTACCCACATCTGATATATAAAACCATACTTATAGATCTAATATCTAGTTGTGTGATTTTTTTCAATTAAACTGGTTGGTTTTTTCTATTAAACTAAGGGGATCCACATACACATTGACAGCCAGTGTTAACTTTGCTGTCAGCATTAAATTTCTTTGCTATCAAAACTTTCCCTTCTGTGATTTGGTAAACACTGTTGCAGTGTTTGGGGAAAAAAATGCCATCACTGATAGTTACTTATACTGTTAAATGTACATTTCTAACAGAAAAAGAATGCTTTTTAGAGAGTATGACTCCTAAAATGGAAATTATCACCCTTACTTGCTTCAGCATTTTTCTGAAAAGCTGGGGAAAACTTTTGCAGAAGTATGTACATGTGACATAATAAGCTAAGGGCTATGCAGATCAGCTCAAATATTGTTAGCCATTTTAATAACATCCCTTCATTGAAGTAACTGATACCATGCATGCTGCTAATATGCACGCAGAATAAAACAAAGTGCTTAAACCACCACAGATGACTTAGGTGTAATCTTCAGTGGCACTATACGCAAATCTATTTTACTCCAGTCTATGAGTGCATGAATATGATGAGTTTCTGTGCCTGATCTCAGGCACAGCAACCTATTACACTAAGGCAACTAAATTAAACAATTGGGCAGAAATGACCATGTCCAATACAACGGACCTTTTCAAAGAACATTTTGTGTTGTTTACCACAACTTCCAAAATCAGTGCATTACAAAAAAGCCACTATGTGATAATACTAGAAAACCAGTTATTTGTCATAGGCAAGATTTTGATACCCTCATGCATGAAACTTCATGGATGTCCCACTGAAATCATTATGTTAAATACATGATGTAGTGGGGGAGATATATTGATTCTACGCTTCTTTATTAGAAAGGGTGAATATTATTCAATTTCGTTGACACACTCCAACGGCAATAGATTTTATGAAGAATTTTGAAAAATGATTATGTAACTTTTTTAGATTTTCCTTCCAAATATAAGGTGTTCATAACTCTCTTCCTGATCTGACCTCTTTGCGCTTAGTCATGCATGACTGATCTCTGTGCTGTAATTCAGTCTGCAGTAACTGTACATTGCATTCAAACTGAAGCTTCACAAGCATTGTCTTTTTACAGCTTAAAACAGTTTCACTGATGAACTTCTTCCAGTACTATAAAAATCATCAGGGGAGCATGGCACAGAAGTGTTAAATTGTACCATCTATTCATAACATTGAATTCATTACATGGACTTTAGAACAGTGTTGCAGCTTTTGGTGCATATGAGAAACTTCTCATGGCATTTTAAACTTCATTGTGTTAATGAAAAATGATAATTAGACCTCTCTGAGAAGGACCAGCTAGTGTGAAAAACAGTTGAGCAAAAGAATGGGTAACAAAGCCTTCATAACAGAAAGCAGATGCATAATGAGGCTTTTTATCTATACTTGGGTTTGGAGTACCTCCTCCTAGAAAGGTGACTTACGAAGTTTAGACAAATTCCCTCTGCTTTGCATCATGTAAATAAGAATGGCAGAGTGTATCTCCTGGTTACCTTATTATTTGATAAATAATAAACTGATCTAAGATACAATAACAAAAATCTAAAATCCAGCCTCTTCTACTTCCTCCTTTTTTTCTTTCACTTATCCAGTGGCCAGAAAGTGGAGTTCTACCTTTCTGTATCTTATTCTTGACCTGAGAAAGGGACACCAACTAGTGATTTACAGAAAACTTGTAACAGCTCCCTCTATGACAGCAGCAACAAAGTAAGCTGAATTCAGGTGGTTTCAGTGGAAGAATGGGAAAAAAAATTGCAGAGAATGCCTTCTGTGCCTGCTTGTTAAAGCTGCCTTCAACACCTCCGGTTATCTGTTATCAGTTATCAGTGAGGTTTATTGAAAATTGGGTGAGCTGCTGGCCTTAAAGGGTTGTGATCAGCAACATGATGTCCAGCCAGACACTAGTGATGCACCCCAGGGGTTTGATACTACCTGTGACTGGAACCCACTTCTCCTGACCCTTGGTAGTATGGTCAGCACAGCTAATCTGATTTATAGGGCAAATGGCCATTTTCTGTGACTTGAGCTGGTGATGTATCAGGCACTTTTCCACACATCAGGCCAGAAGGCCCTGTGCACCAGATTCCTTCTTCACCTCCCTATCACCCTCAATGCTCCTGGGTACCAGGCTGATTACTCCCCTGCTTACTGGTCTTGGAGGCCCCAGGCACCTGGCCAACCAGGTTGTGATCATACCATCACAGAACAGTGAAGCATAACAGCACACAGAGCTCTTCTATATGTTTTTGAGTCTAGATGATGGTTGTTATATTACTAGGGCAAGCCTACCACTAAGATTTGATCCAATCTGCAGAGGGTCCAGGTGATTAGGAGCAATAATCTAGTCTGTGCTATAAAATTCTGTAGTATGCTACTTATAGAATTGTGCTACACTGATTCAGCTTACAGAAGCCCTGTGTTATGTTGATCATACAATTCTATGTTATGCTAATCATAACATTCTGTTACAAAAACAAAGCTTTAATTGTAACTACATCTTAGAGCTGCCACCATTCTGCCAAGCATCCCCAAAAGAATCTGTCTGTTCCTGTGGTGTTGAGTGACACTGGGGCAAAATTTTTTAACAGCCTCTTTAATCACATGGCTGATGGGACAGAACACACCCTTAACAAGTTTTCAGATGATGCAGATCTGGAGCAGTGGCCAATGCACCACATGGTTGTGCTGCTGTTCATAGGGACCTTGATGGGCTGGAGAGATGGGAAAACAGGACCTCATGGAATTTAATAAAAAAAAATGCTAAGTCCTGCTCCTGGAAAGAAGAAATCCGATGCCAGTACAGGCTGGGATTGACCAGCTGGAAAGCAGGTTTGCAGAAAAGGCTCATCTGTCCTGCTAGGCAACATGTGGCCATGAACCAGCAATGTATCCTCATGGCAAAGGTGACCAGCAGCCTCCTGGCCTGTATGAGAAAACAGCATCACCAGCATATTGACAGAAGTGATCCTTCCCCTCCGCTCAGCACTGGTGAGGCCCATCTGGACTGATTTCTCAGTTTGGAGCTTCTCTATACATCACAAATATGGACACAGAGGAGCAAGTTCAGTGAAAGGCCATGGAGGTGATGACAGCATTTGAGGATCCCAGACTCCCCTCAGTAGTATCCAGTGACAGAAGAGGCTGACATGACTGAAATATAGGAAATTCTGTTTAAACATAAGAAAAGCCTTTTTACTGTGAAAGAGTATGAACACTGTACTAGGTTGCCCAGAGACATTATGCAGTCTCTGTCCTTGGAAATATTAAAAACATGACTGAACATGTCCCTGAGCAACTTGTAAATGACCGTGGTTTCATGACGGAGTTTGGATTAGGTAATTTCTAGGTGTGCCTTCCAAACTCTGCCAGCCTATAATTCTATAAATTGAATGTTAGTGGTTCTTCTGCTAGGTAAAATAAAAGGAATAATTCTGGTTATGAAGATTGAATTCAGGTAGGATGTCTTGAACTCAAGGATGAATTTAAATGGGAATAGGTCCAGAAGAAAGCAGTGGATTTCTGCATAGAGGCAAACAAAAAGATTTTGGTTGATTCAGCTTTGCACAATGAAGATTAACAGTGGATATGATATATCAATGCAGTGTGAATGTACACCATTCATAGAAGAAAAGCCAAATAAGCAACTAGAGAATGTGAGCACTAGCATAGAGACAGACTGCAAAAGAGAGAGAGAAGATTAGGGGAATTAAGGTTCTATAATGGAAAGGAAGCCAGCAGACATGATTATCTGCACTTGAAAGAGAAAGGCTGAAGTGAGATACTCCAGCTAGCTAAAGGGCAATGCTGGCAAAATGATAAACGGGTATAAATTTGCTATCAATACATTCATTATACGATGTACATTATCACTGCATTCCATATCGACTACGTATTAGAAGACATTTCTAATAGTGGGTGATTCTTGAACATACTTCTAAGCACCACGTAACTCTGTGATGACAAGCAGGAAGATAACTATTCTGAAAATACTTCAGTTATTTCAGGGAAGTGATTATTGGTTGCCTGGATAGCAAGGCATTGAATTCAGATGAACAAGGAAGTCCCCTCAGCCTTATATGACTATTTCTGAAATCTCATATCCTTAATTATTATGTGTTTTAGTTACTAAAATCAATGAATGCTGAATATTTTAGTCACCATAGAGAACTAAAAAAGAGACTCCAAAAGATAGAAGGTCCAAATGCATGTATCATTAGGTGTATCACTCAGCTCCTTCTTTCTAGCATTTACCATTTAAAAATATACAGCATGTTATATTTGTGGAAGATCAAATATGTTCCCTGAGCTTTGCTGCCATGCATTTTTACTTGTATCCTGACTTTGGCAATCGCTGGAGGAGAAGGTGACTGTGGGAGCAGGTAAGTACACAGAGAGTGCATATGAATTAAGGTTCTTACTATTTTGGCCTTCTAATTTTATAGCCTTCTTATTCTGAGCAGGGAGTGTGAACAATCCATGGATAAATCTCAAATGCAAATCATACAACTCAAAGTATTTCATTTATTCATTGCCAGCGAGCTGAATCTAGTAAACATTACTAAAGTGAAGACAATGTGAGTGGCCCTAGATAGTGAAAGTAACAAGAGTTCAAGTTAGTTTAAGATAAAAGTTGGCCTAAACTGAATGAGACTGAACGAAAACCATGGATATTGTATTCAGCTTTATGTATCTGATCATTGAGTGTCTTTCATAATAAGAGAATAACTTACTGTGGATCATCAAGGTACGTAGAAGGGACAAGTTAGATGAAGAATGAAACACAGTGTTCTCTTGACTTAATTATTATTCACTTTTTACCTGGTTTAAAGTGAAAGCTGAAAGATTTTAGCAACATTGCAACAGTAGGAGAGGAAAAGAAAGCCTAAAGGAACATAAAAATCAAGAAATTAAACCACAGGTAACAAACCTGGACACCAGGGGGTGGTCAAAAATACAAATTAATGACAGAGTAGCAAACAAAACAGGAAGGGAAGACTTGAATGAGGGTATAGACTGACAGTTTTACAGAAGGTAAAGGAATAAAAAAAAATAAAGCATCCAGAAAAGAATGGATAAAAAAGGAATTCAAAGATAAACTAAAAAATTACCTGGGAATAGAAGCTGAAATTCTAGTATCTCAGAAAGTTTTGGAAAGTGCCCAATTTAACTAGTAATCAGCACATACTAAAAACATTTTTTTAAAAAGTTGCTAAAAATGCTTTAGGATTCATTACCCTGGTACTCCAACAAAACAAATTCTAAATATTGAGTTTAACTCCATTAACTGATTCAGTATTAGCTCTCTCGAGTATTCTTCCTGTTCCACTACAAACAGAGGCTTTAAACATTGATTTTTACATTGATACTATTAAAAGAGTAAGTGTGGAAGCATGGAATTTTCAAAAGAAAGAAAACTCAGTCTGTTTCTCTGTGTCAAAATACATTTGATAGAAAAAGAGAATAAACTATGTCTTGCCTTCTGAACTCAGAGGGTAAAAATACACTCCATTGACTTCCACATTCAAATAACAGAAGAGTTTAGGATCTTGTCATGGGAAATGAGTGAGGTGATGGTATTGTCCCATAGGTGGGCTCATTACCTAGTGTGCAGTGCCATTTCACACACTGAGTTGAGATATTTCTATTCCTTTATTCTAGTTTGTGCAAAGCAGGGAGCTAGATGGTCACCCACAAATGCCTAGCTCCCTGACTGTCAAAACTTTTACACAGTTTAGCATACAAAGTCATCAACCTTAATTGTGTACAAGTTACCTAATTCCTTGATTACTTAGTATTTAGTCTCCTATTTCAAGCAATCATCTCGTTTCTCATGTTAATTAGTTCTCATGCTCAGGCTCCACTCCTTTTTGGGTCTGGGGGATTTCTTGAATCTGTGGACAATGAGTCAAAGGTCGTGATTTCCCCCTGCCAGAATTGCCTTTCCCCTAGTTTTTGCTGAGCTCATTCCTCATGGTGAACTTCCAGTCAGCTCATCTGTCTTGTGGGGGTGCTTTCTTTTGAAGTTGTTCTTCTGGACAAAGGATTTATTGGTGCTCAATGAAGCGCTTAGCAGGATATACAGAAATACTTATATCTTGAATTAACCATTAACAACTCATTTGTTTTGATTGTCTTAAAGTAAAACTTTTAACAATACATTTGATTTTATTAATCATTCCCTTAATCATTTTATGTCAACAAGACTTCAAGATTGTACTTAAAGTAATATAAATTACAAAGAACTACCTGCCAGGTACTATAAGACCATGTGACCAAAGTTAACATATTAATACATCAAAGTATTTGCCGGTAATTAACACCTATTGTTTAACACTTACTGTTTAACTGTTACTTGTTTAAAAGAGACTTATATGTACACATAAATACACGTGTTTCTAGCCATGTCAGTCAGGCATAAACAGTTAGGGGAACAAACAGCTGGTCAGGAAACATCCATTTTTGTTGTGGAAATTTTCTCAAAGAAATAGTCTGTGAGACTAGTGAGGATAGCATAGGAAAATTGATTTGAGTATTTAGAAGATTTTTTATGTTTTCATTTGGAACTACATTTCAAAAGGTGGGGCGTGGAGTAGGGGGGAGCAGGGAGAGGTAAATTGTGAAATAGCAGAGGGTTTAATGTGTTTTAACTTGGCTCTTTGCATTTCTGAGAAATTTTCTGACTCATTTTCCAGTTCATGATTTCAGACTTCTTTTACATTTATTTTTCTGGTTGCTCTTGCTGTTCACTCAGGATACTAGAGATGGGTTATTGTTACAATTTTACACCATTTTATAATTAGCAAGATTAAATTTATATAGGAAGAACTGTGGACTTATAGTGGAAGTTGAAAATTGTAATTCTTGAACAAAAAAAGATCTAATTGCAATAAAACAATCATTTATTAGAGGACTTGTCTTCTTGAAAGAAAGCTGTTGAGTTGTAGCAGACAGTTTTGAAAATACAGCTAGCTTATGGTATGTGCAGAATTTGTAGCTGTGTCTTCATCTAACATAATACACTTGTGACAGATAACATCTTAAATGCAATAAAAACTATCACGAGAGAGAAAGCCAACTGTTATTTATATTGTTTTGAACTCTGTTTCTGGGATTTCATCATCAAGCAGAGCTGTTATGGAGAGATAAAACTGCTTTAACACTGGCTGCTGCTTTCACTCCCTCCATCCCTTTTCCACGATACTGCTCAGGTGCTGTGGGACAACAAATTCTGTAAAGTGTCAGTGCTTTGGAAGATCCATTATGATCAGATCACTAGGGCTTTCAGCTCCAGCAGACAAACTGTGTTAAAGAGCAATATATTGTAGAAATAACAGAATAAAAAATACTTGAAGGTGTTACAAAATCAATAGATGCGAGGGCCGAGGCAATGCTCCTGACTGCCTGATCATTGCTAAAATGATTTCTTAGGCCCAGCTGCAGTTAAAGATCAGCCATGTAATGCTGACTCAAGGGGACAGGGTAGGGTAGGCATGGATCCTGTTATGCAACTTTTCAATGCAGCTAATATACCACAACCAGAAAGTAGAACAAAATAAACCTAGACAACAACATAGGCCCAGAAAGCTTGATTATTACAACACTCCTGTTTATGTCATTGTCTAAATCTTTTCTATCCTGCTTTCCTGTTAAACGAAAAGAAGGGGTTTGTTTTTGTGGAATCAAGTCTGTGAGAGTCAGGACTTTGCTAGAGTGCATCAGAAAGGTTGCATTAACATCAGTGTGTTTTTAATTTTATTTTTAATTTTGTTTTTTATTTTATCAAATATATATTTAATGTTGCCTGCAAATTTTCTCTGGGTGAATGCCTTGATCACTAGCCCTAAAGCAAGTTAGATTGCTCTTGTATCAAGACACAATTGCAGAAAATTTGCATTTTGGGACACCTACTGGTGAGATTTCCTACTTTGTATACTACCTGTATCTATTCAAATCTCTGCTTCTCTTAGTTCTGAGTTGATTTTAAAAGTGACAATAGAAGCTGCTTTTATAAAGTTTAAAACCAGCATAGAGCAATTATTACATTTCAGCAGCTGCTTGGGTAACCTTGCTATGTAATTTTGCAACCAGAATGTATAAGATAACTAACAAATACTATATGGACATATGGTTTTGTTTAACATTTTGCACATATTCTTGAAGAAACAGAACACATACATTATTTCAACTCAGGATGTCTCAAGAAAGAACTATGAAGGATGATTAACTGAAGTAATTGCTGCTTAGGACAAGGTGACTTTAAAGAACAATTACATCCTGGAAAGTTGGCAACACAAGACTCTTGCAATCAAGATACGTCCTATACTTGTTGGACAAATAGCCAAAGATGTGTTCTTAAGCAAACTACCTTAATTATAACACTAAAAATCACACACCTTACACCAGGTACCCCGGCCCACAAAGACACCCTTCCTCAATGAGCGTGTGTAGTTAACCAGTAAGATTGTGTAACCACTGTGTAGATAACCACCTGATAGGTGTTAGAGGGTTGGAAATAAACAAATTAATAGTCATATAATTGTGTAGTGTACAAATCTGATTGTAATAACTAGCAAGGGGTGCTACTTCACCTAGTATCCAAACTTGCGCAACTTTGTATTAAAAGCAATACCTCGTATTCTTGGACTTTTTCTTTGTGCACACTGGGTAACAAACGTACTTTTGAGATGACAAACTAATGGGCAATAATTATGACATTAAGAATTGAATGTAAGTATTACAACAGCTTTTTGAAAAAGAAATTCAGTCAAGACTGACTGGCTCAAATTATTTTGTCTCAAACAGACTCTGAAAAATGTGTGGGAAACATTTCCAGGGGCAGGAGAATATCTGCTAGGACAGCTTAAGCAATTCAGCCTTTGCTTTGCTGCTGTGCTTAGCACAGTAAGAACTCCTTAACAGTCAGCACTCTCACTTGTTTGAACTAGGGAAAGAACTACATTTCTTGGGAGCTGGTGGGACATAGCTCCACGTACTCTTCCAGAATCCTCATGAACATCCAATGGTCAGAGGCCCACAGGGCTCATGGTGGCAGTGGAAGGTCAGGTAATGAAATAATCACATACTGACAATTAACAACTTGCTGCAATCTTTCACAGCTGAAAGGATCAGCTGCAGAGCTGTGTTTTGTTTCTGTTAGAACAAAGTTTCCAGTAAGACAAAGATGCCTTTAAAAAGCATAAAGATAAAAGTAGTTAAAAGTAGGTGCTCCTTTACAGATAAAGGAGTACTCTTTGAAAGTAGAGCTGTCAATATTATAACACCAGTTTCAGGGAGACGGGACATACAGAGAAGTAGGATGTTATGAATGGAAAGAGTGAGACTATTCCAGGGTCATCAGGTGACAACAGTGGTGTAATCAGGCAAATAATCCAGAGCAGCATTGAAGCAGCTCTGAATTGAACTAAGAAATATGCCAGGTCCTGAACGTCAGTTTGGATCCTGGCAAATGCAAAGGCTTGCAAAATGTCCGACTCCTCTCACTTTACCTTTCTTTCAATTCAACCTTATTTTGGAAAACTTCTAAATGAGACCATAGGGCCTAGGACTTCATGTTGGCATAGTGAATCACATGGCTTTCATATGCTAAACTAGCATATTTAAGACACCATCGCACTATTTATAGCTAGTTGTCAAGATTTCCTAGTCATAAAAGTAAGTTTATATTACTAAGTATTTTTAATCCATTGTTAGATGCATAAATCTGGGCCTAGATACACAGTTGCCACACAGACATTAGTGTCTTCATTCAAAGAACTTTCCAGAAGGCCTTGGAAGTGTTACACAACTGGCCCAGCATTTAGCAACGATGTAGGTGAAACAATGCATTATTGAAATGAGTTAGTCACCAGAAACTGTACTTGTTTCAAAGTTTTAGTAGCTTTTTTTAAATATAGAATCTCAGTGTGCTTTTTGAAGAAGAACATCACTCATCGTCTGCGTGTTACAGAAAATGGAACAAATAATGGAAATGGGGACAGAAACACTGAGTGTTGTATAAGGCATTTGGGCATTTAGAGTGGGGTTTCCATACAAGACAGGAAAATTACATGTATTCATCTGCCATGAACTTTGGACATAATCTCTTACACCAGTTTGGATCCTTTAACAATGATTTAAAATTAGTCTAGCATGATTTATTTAACATCAATGAGCATGGCTGTGACAGGTTTTAAAGCACATATTGCAAAAGAACTCTGTCCTAAGGTCTGCAAAAACATCTATCTCACATTGACAACTGTATTCATTTTGGGCATACAACAGCCATCATTTTATAAACAATTAGCTGTTCCTGCTTATGTGAATCTAAATACATAGGTATTTTTCATTAGGTATTTAAAAAGGTGAGCCATACCATGTATAGATAGATGTTTTAGTAAAATATTTTATTGAAAGTATAATAACCACTTACATCACCTGTGTGTCACCAGATAGGTAAAAGACATGATAGGCAGGCAGCTTTCATAGTCACATATGACAGAGATAGTCAAGAAATATCCAAGAAATCCATACTTAACAGTTATTTGTATTACTGGTCACTTGAATCTATGCACATAACTCTTCTGGCATGTCAACAGCTTAAAAAATTGAATACGTTTTTCATAGGTAGATAGTCATAGATCAGATGCATACAATACTAAAAGGAAAATTTAAATCTTAGATCTAGGATCTGGAGTTTTTCATTATATTTGTACCAGGCTATTCTTAGTGATACAGAGAAAAAGGCAAAGTGTTTTATGAAAGCAAGTCAGTCAACTTAGCAAGGTTGTTTTGTGTGTGAGCCATTATTTACATTTTTTAAAAGTATTAAAGCTTTTGGAGGTTAAGATCAATGTTAAAATGTGGGTGGTTTTAAGGAGGTGGTTGCAATCACAGTTTTCAGATATCTATCAGCAACTGAAAAAATCCAAGCTTATTTTATTTGAAAGCACCTGACATTCTTTTTCTAATAAGTGCAGCATTCCTGATGGAACTGCACTGATGCAAATCCAACAGTTTAGAATTTGAGCTACAGTGACGACAGAGTCAACAAGCAGCAAGCTGTCACTGAGGAAGAAAATATACCTGTTTCACATTGGCTGTAATAAACTACTCCAGTTACGCTGCAGCTGACAAATTGTTTCTGATATGGCAATGCCACCCTCCCGTTCACAAATGTGGAATCTACCCCTGCAAAAACATCTGGGATGAAAAATAGTTGCCAGAGATTGCAGGATAGCTACACTACCAGTACGAATTCATCAGTGCAACTGAACCCTCAGAAAGGGAAATGTAGTTAGGGGTAGGGACGGAGGAACATTCGGTGTGGTTAAATGCACAGATCTGGTCTCTTCTCTAGAGAAGAATGGAATAGCTACATAATCTACACGTCCTTTATAATGATAAAATCACACCAGCCTCAAATATGTATATTTGAAGGGAGGGCAGTGGATCTTGTCTACCTTGACCTCAGCAAGGCTGTTGACACTGTCTCCCATAACTCCCTCACAGGTGAGCTCAGGCAGTGTGGGTCAGGTGAGTGGATGGGGGTGGACTGAGAACTGGCTGGTGGCAGAGCTGAAGGTTGTGATCAATGGCGCAGAGTCTGGCTCGAGGCCTGTAGCTGATGGTGTTCCTCAGGGATCAGTACTGGCTCCAGTCCTGTCCAGCTTACCAATGACCTAGATGAAGGGACAGAGTATACAAGTTTGCTGATGATACAAAACTGGGAGGAAGTGGTTGATGCACCAGAAGGCTGTGCTGCCATTCAGCAAGACCTGGGCAGGCCAGGGAGGAACCCAGTGAAGTTCAACAAAGGCAAGTGCAGGGTCCTGCACCTGGGGAGGGACAACCCCATGCACCAGCACAGGCTGGGGGTGACCTGCTGGGAGGCAGCTTTATGGAGAAGGACCTGGGAGTCCTGGTGAACAGCAAGTTGTCCATGAGCCAGTGGTGTGCCCTGGTGGCCAAGCAGGCCAGTGGGATCCTGGGGTGCATTAGGAGGAATGCAGCCAGGGGTTGAGGGGGGTTATCCTCCCCCTCTACTCTGCCCTGGTGAGGCCACCTCGGGAGTGCTGTGTCCAGTTCTGGGCTCCCCAGTTCAAGAGAGACAGGGAACTATTGGAGAGGGCCCAGCGGAGGGCTGCAATGGCGACTGGAGCATCTCCCTGATGAGGAAAGGCTGAGAGAGCTGGGCCTGTTTAGCCTGGAGAAAAGAAGACCGAGGGGGGGATCTTACCAATGTCTACAAATATCTTAAGGGCAAGTGTCAAGAGGACGGGGCCAGGCTCTTTTCAGTGGTTCCCAGCTACAGGACAAGGGGCAACAGGCCAAACTGCAACACAGGAAGTTCCTTCTGAATATGAGGAAGAACTTCTTTACCTTGAAGGTGACAGAGCGCTGGAACAGGCTGCCCAGAGAGGTTTTGGAGTCTCCTTCCCTGGACACATGCAAAACCTGCCCGGACACAACTCTGCACAGCCTGCTCTAGGTGAATGTGCTTTAGCAGCATGTTAGACTAGATGATCTCCAAAGGTCCCTTCCAACCTTACCAAAGTAATTTACAGACATATATTTCCTTTTTAACATTTAAACATTTGAGACAAAATAATACTTATTATTAACAACATTTAATAACTTTTTGGTAGCAGAACAATTTTTCTAAGAAGACTTTTTTTTCCAAATAAATTAAAAAATCTGATGGGGAAAAAATATATTAGAAAAGATTATGTGATTGTACAACTCCACCACCACTCCACTCAAGAAAACAGGAAATGGGCCTGCACAATGGCAGCACCTTTGCCAAGAGATGAGAGATGTCAGTTTAACTGGTACAATTGCTCTGGAGAATTAACATCTCCTCCCATATCCATGGAAGAGGAAACTTGGCCCTTCTTCAAGATTTATGAAGTAAAACAAAATACACGTCAATTAAACTAAGGAGGATGAAAGAAGAAGTTTTGATCTTCTTTGAGAATATAATACTTGTTCTATCATTTACTTTATGAAGTAACCTTAACATATTTTGCAAAGAACTGGACCACCTATTTAAACAATATAGACCATAAAATATTTTCCTCATTTATATCTCCTCTTTGGAAGCAGAGGGTAAAACTGACTCTATTTGCTTGTTTTCACAATATACCTCTAAAATACCTGGACTTTAAAATAGTTCCTGGAAAGTGATACAAGCAACAAAGCAACAAGGAGCAAGTAGATGCTGACAGCATCTGGCCTGTCCATCAAGAGTGGTTACATGACTTTAGACATTGTAGTCTCTTCACCACAAAAGATTTCAAAATGCCATCATAAAAAATCAGTTGCAAGGTAACAGCTGCAGTGCATCTTGTTAGACTACAGAATAGGTGCAAAACTTGAAGGGTTGTGAGTATTTTGATTTATTTGTAAAGTTTTAAGCACAAGACTGTACCTCCTTTATCATATGCTGATTGATTCAGTTGCAAAGGTACTAGCAGAATGGCTAGATCTTGTTTAAATACTAAAATAATTAATATTGTATATTCTTTGCCCATACAGTGCTTAAACCAAACCAAACCCACCTTGTATGATTAAAACCTTTCTCTTTCATTCATGAAACATCTTTACAAAGACCTGTCTGCTTCTCATTGGAATTACAATCCCAGTTTTGAACTCCACAAGTTGTAACTTTCAGAACATGTTAGTTTGAAAGAGCAAATGACTCAATGGATGGGCAGAATGATGAAATCTGTCAATTTTGAAATATAGTAGGTTATTAATGATGCTGTTTAAATGTAACTCATCAAATACTTTAGCCTAAATCCTTGAGTTTCATTATTCAGTGTACGTTTGATGAATATTGGTTAGACATGAGGAAACTGTTCTGTAAGGGGAGATCCATTGTGTAAACAAATTATATACTGAACTATATATTGAATTTTGAAACCAGTCAATGCTTCTTTTTGGAAAGGATGCAGATTTTTGAGTATTGTTAGATATCCACATTTCAAAATTTTAAAAATTCAGGGAGTTAACTTCTTCCTTAAAAACAGGGGGGGGGGGGGGGGGGGGGGGGAGGGGGAAAGGTGGATGTGTTCTTTGCATCCTTTCCCAACTTTGAAACAGGAAAACAAATTTCAAATATTGAAAGTAAAAGGGGAGTGAAATAAGGTGAAAAGTTAGACTTTCAGTCAGGCTTGTCTTGTCTAGGAGACAGAAAGAAAACAGTGAAGCAGCTGCCTGAGAAGTTTAGTAATTCCTAATTTTGATCTTAAGGTAGCACCAGGAATTAACAGATACTTTATGCAACACAGCCAATTCCAGCTGGCTCCACAATAAACAAAACAGACCCTTCACAAACCAAAACTGAGCCACTGAGCATAGTTTATGTCACCTTTGACAAAAAAGTATCGGGTAAAGCGCAATAAACACCAAGGCAAAGGGACAAAAATGCCAGAGCAGAAGGAATAAGAGAAACAGCACCTGAGCAGGGGCTGGAGCACAGTAGCTGCCTGATCAGGAACAGAGGGAGATTAAGTAGGTACGGCTGCAGCTGGTGGAGGAGACCATGCCAGAACAATTGTGTAAGGAGCTACCAGGCACCCTGGAATGCCCATCACTTTCACCAGGTAAGAATTTGTAGTAAGTTTCTTATAAGGGAGAACATCTGCTGGCTGAGATTTTGCTGGTGTAATAGTGCTGCTATTTTGTTTTTTATTGGATATGGTCAGATACATGTCTGCTTTCTAGAACTTCAAGGTATCTAAGCGCCTCCTGAAAACCAACATCTTTTCCCAGGTTTATAAATAAAATCTCACAGCCCTTAATGTTCAGTGATTCTTTCACTTTTTCTTCTTTTCTTTTTGTAAAATGGATAATATTGTAAAAGTGTATAAATTATAATACATTTAATACAAAAATAAATTAGAAAAATTGGATAAAAATGTAAAAAAAAGAATAGTATTGAAGGTTAGATAACATCCCAGAGGGTAACATTTAACCAATGTCATTCTCCCTTTATTTTCTTATTATGAGATACATTGTCATTAACAAAAATAGGAACTCAAAGATTTATCTGGGGAAGCTTGATTCATTAATGCAATGAAATGCTAATCTTACCTGAGTCAGGGTAAGATGTCCACTGAATGAAACCAATCCAATATCAAGTCAACTAATCTCATGAGAAATTTCATGAGAATCGTAGGCTTTCCATATTAAATAGGTTAGAACAGGCCTTTACACTTTAATATCATTATATTCATATTTCCTGGAGTTGGAGATCCCACCTGAACAGTCTTCAGTATACCGACCTTGACATGGACGTGAATGTTTTGGTTATTTTGGAGAATTAGTTGTTCATACCGAACTAGCCTCCTTGACCTCTTCATGGTTGGGGTTAGCTTTGTCTCTCCTACACTCTCATTATTATATAGATTTGCCAGTCATAGTGGAGTTGATTACGAATCACAGCTGCATGTGAGATGTATGGATAGAATTCTTGAATAAGCCTACAGAAATTAGGTCTTTAAAAGACTGCCATTAGCTCTCAAGATTTTTAGCAGGTGTTCTGACTGACTCTTTGTGAATGAAACATGGATCACCATATCCCAAACATCAACCTCACATATCCAAACTACACTGTACTGGCTAACTTAGAGTACCTGAATTGTATCCTTAGATTCTCTGTGAAAACCAAGGGAGAATGACTCTTGAAAACCCACAGAAGACATAAGCAGCTACTGGAAAGAACTACTGAGTAAAAGGTGTGCCTCTGTTTTCCTAGCCTTCCTGGAGTCAATGTTTTTCTACCTCCTCCAAATATGAATAACTTAAGTCCTCCCAAAGGATTGATGTCTGAGTTCTCATAGCATATTTTGGAGAGAGGAGGCATCACTTACCACCTATGCATGATGACTATATAAAGAACATTCATGTGGGGAGTGAGAGGCATGAGAAGATTCAAATGCACATTGTATTTACCAGAAGGGTGCACTATCCACACAGCTATGGAATAATACTTTCAATGGATTAACACTGAGTCACTGAGCACACAAGAATAAAGATTTTGTGAGATCTGAAAAGTAAACAAACAAGTTGGAGCCTGAATCTGTAGCTCAGAAGTTTGGGGAATCTTGGGCTCTAATCCCTCTTCTGAGTATTTCTATACATTTTACATCAGGCAGTAGATAACCCTCTGCTAATAATCTAGAGAGAAGGCAACTAGGAATAGGTTGCTGGCTGAATATTGCTCCTTACCTAGCAGAGACCCAAATCCCAGCTATGCACAGGTACAGATTTCTGCATGCTCTACTCCCACCCCTGTAGTCTAGCTGATAGTAACCCAAATCAGTGATAAACCCCACTGTTTTTGCAGACAAATGGTTCTTACCTTTTATCTGTTTTTTTATTTCTAACAAAGACCAGTTACTTGCTAACTCAGAGGAAACCAGAAATCATATCATGTACCCACTCAGTAGCATTCAATCTGGACTGAAGAAACTGCTTCCTGAAATAGCACTGCAAACAATCAGATTACACTGTAAAGCATGAAGTTTCATTATGGCTGTGTAATAATTGATGAAACAAAATAAGTACACACTTAATCAAGCAGTAACAGAATATATTCCTTTGTCAAATTAAAATTCTGACTCTAATAAAGATGATAAAATTGTTTTGAAACACCGTATTTGAAAAGTATAATTTTCTGATCAAGAAATGCTATTTGGGCTAATTTTTACCCACTGCTACCTTTGTGAACATCAGGAGAACAATAATAATTTTAGCCATAATTTTTCAATACTTTTGAATCAAAAGAAACTAAGAGATGAAATTCCAAAATGCATACAAGTCTTGCAACAGAATCATCAGAGTGTTTACAGTCTTTTCTTGATGTTTGGTGAAGGAACAATAAAAATGCAGCGCTCTTTGTAAAGATTTATCTAGAGGTGTGGAAACCACAGGGCAAAACTTGAACAATATAGAAGAGAATGGGAGATAAGTTAATTATCTTGCTTTTCTTTTTTCAGTAGTGAATGCAAAAGGGGTTTTTATGAATATTGTGACATCTGCTGTTAATCAGTTGATGTTAAATATATGATTTCACCGTAAAGATCCAAAAACTAGTATCATTTGTGTTTGCAGCCTTGAGATTTTGCACATTTGTAGTGTGCTTTTACAGTTTACAAGGAAGCCCAAGGGAATAGCAATATACCAGCCAGCTTGTGTTGTGGAAAGAGTCACTTTGTATAAGGCCTAATGACTGCTGCCATTTCCTGACCTTTGGCAAGCACGGGTAGAGCCTTAGGCTATTTTAGCTTTATTATTTGTTTTCTTTTTCTTGCTTACTCTTGGGTCAGCCCAAAGCTGAATTAACATTTAGCAGACAGTGATCATTACAGGCGACAATTAAGTAGAGGTAGCATTATTATTCCATTAAATGAGCTGCTAATCCAACCATCTTAAAAGACTTTCCACAAAAATGTTAAAAGAAGCTAATAAAACAGCTCCTTGTTTTTAGATGCCACCCACTCCAGTTCCCTGAGTGGTGGCAGCATAGCATGAAGGGACCAGAGTGACATATGAGAACTGTTAGCTGATCTAACAGCCTTGGGCTCAACACCAAATTCACATGATGTCATTTCTTTATAACACGGCTAAAATGGTTCATCTTACTGCTGGAATGTTCTAAGGCTTCTGTGTTCAGCCTAACTGTACTCATGGCTAGTTCGTGTCTGTTTGTCCCTCTGTCAACTTTGTCCATGAGTTTCAGTAGCTTCTTGTCCTGTCCCATCCACCCCAACCCCTTTTGAGTTTATACAGACTATCATATTTCACAGAACCACAGAACAGCCCAGGATGGAAGGGATCTTGAAACTTCATCTGGTCCAGCCTTTTGTGGAGAAGGAATCCTAGATGAGATTACCTATCACCCTGACCAACTGCATCTTGAACACCTCCAGCAACATGGTGCAACCATGTCCTTGGGGAATTTGTTCCAGTGATTGATTGTTATTGTAAACAAATCCTTATATAAACATGAAAGATCATATTCTAGATCATGTTGTTTTTCAGCTAATTAAGCCAAATCTAAAGCCAAGCATTAGACCTGAGAGACACAGTCAAATAGCAGTGTCTTAATACAATGTTTGAACAGATCCACCACAGTGGTTGATGATTGCTCTGTACTCATGCTCTGCTCATTTTAAGGTCATTATTACAGTCTTCAGAAAATTGTTTAAGCTAATGTATTCTATCTTTCAGTTAGGGAAGGCACAAGTTGTTGTAACTAATGGAGGATAAATTGTGCAGTCAGATGTTTGTCTTCATTCAAGTCTACCTTATCCAGGTAGAACAGTGGGATGGGAAGAACTTATTGGTATAGGTATAGAGCTGAACTTGGACTTCTTCTCTTTATTCTCACTGCCATATATCCCTTCCAAGGTCCAGAGCACCAGAATAATGCTCTAACATGTCCACAGGGATTGATAAGAAGCTTTCACTGACCTTAATGATTTTGAGTTAGGATCAGCCTTACTGGACTTTGTTGGCTTGTTTCTTTTTCCATCACCTGAAGTTTCCCATATTGCCAGTTCCTACCACACAAAGATGTGAAATACTGCATTCACTGTTCTCCCATTCTACAGTAATACAACTATGCTTTATTAGATTGATTAACAGTTCTTCATATGATTGCATTTTTGAATGATATGTGGGAAAGGTGTCCATAACAGTATTTAGAAAGGACATCATCATGTTTGATAAGAATACATAAAATGAACATATAAGCACAGTAAAAAAGGATTTCCTTTTTCTAAAACATTATTTTATTATTTATTTGAATTAAAGCATATGGATGTTTTAATCAACGAAGTAGCCTACTTTTTAAAACAAAAATGATGGAAAGAGCAACCTCTTTTCTCATTGCACTCATATGAAGATCCATCTGAGAGACTTCTAAGAAAGGGTCTTGGTACAGTTTGTGGCAGCAAACTTCTCAAACTGCCTGAAACTTTTCCATATTCCTATTAATTAACCCACAGTCCTTTTTCTGGTGTCACCAAATATTTCTTTAAATTAATAAGATTATGAACTGGAATTACAGTAAACACAAGAGTAGAATGAGGCTGTGGTGAAGGTGAGATGTTATGTGAATTTCTTCTCACATCATGTAATTTCTGCTAGGAATGGCTCATATCACTGCATTTTGTAACTTTCCATTTATTTTTGGACATCTGAAAGAAAAAACAACCCACCATGCAACAAATCATATTATGCCTGTTCTAAAACAAGTACATAGTTAACCTCAGTAACTATTTTATATCTTTTGCTTCCAGCCTTTGTATCTTCTCTTTGTTTGGCATTTGTCAATATATATTATTATAGTGTTAATTCAAAACTGGGATGGGTGAAAGAAGCCAAGATTTTTTTACTGATATGAATAACCTCTCACTTGGGCTTTTATCTTTTTTTTTTAAATGTTTCTATAGATTCCAGTCACAAAAACTGATGAGGCAATTATATTCATTGAGATTCTTACCAGAGAGAAATTTTCAGGACACAATTTTCAGAATCCAGTCCTTTCTTTCCTTTAGGTTAGACTTTGGCCAAGTCCATACTAAGTCTTTGCCAGAATTGCTACAGCACGTAGGAGGACAGTATTTTCATCCTACTTTAGTGCCAGCAGAAGCCCAACTATAAACGTTTTATACTAGTATAAAATACTTTCCCAAGTATTCCTCATTCCAGACATCAGCATAGGCTGTGGTGCATTGAGAGGTACTCACTAAAATAATGAGACTGCTAACAGGTCTTAACAAAAATCAGACTTTTAGGCCAGTTTTTTAACTTTCTCAGTTTCTGTAAGCTAAATCCACCACTTGAATTATAGCAGTTTATGGCTGCTGAGAAGTGACAGCTGAGTCTAATGATTTTCCCTCTTCTGTAAGACTCACGCCTAATTCAGGGTCCTGTGGAAAGATCAGTACTAATTATGGAGAGTTGTCATTCACAAATCCCACTGCAACTTCAACTTTTGCTTTTGTGTTCAATAGACTTGCAAGTGGGAGTTGTCTCATGTTCTTTTCACAGACTTAAAGCAGGGAAAAAATTATTTGCTTTTCACAGCAGCCAGTAAACTTCATGCCTGACTTGCAGTTCCTTTGGATACTATATTGCTTTATCAGTGACTCAAGGCTTTGGGCAAGATAAGGAAAAAATATGACTGTACACATATTTTTACAGACTTTTAAAGAAAAAGAACTTGGCCTGAGGAGAAGGATCAGGCCCTGTGAATGTTAAGGTTCTGAAACATCCTTTGACATTAAAAGGTAGCAAAGGTCATTAAGTACCTGATGCAGTGGATCCCGGATTTAGCCAGAAAAGAAAGGACCTCTTCCAAGAGGGAATGTGGTGACTGTTATACTGAGTACAAACATGCTTGTTTTCTGCTGCTGGCAAGTGTGCATGGGAGCCTAGGGGATGTTGAAGGATGAACCCAAGGGACAGGAGCAGTAAGTTAGTCAGCACTGGTAATAAAAGAAATGTCAGTATCCAACTGTCGCTTGTGCTAACCTATCAGGTTTTCTCTTTAGAAATGGAAACATCCTTTGTACACTACTAACAGCTGTCCAGAAGACATAGCATATTTTTAAAAGGATCTGAAAAGGGATGCAAATGGCCTGTCTATAAGAAATAAAGCGGTAGGAAAGGAGGCAAGATATGCCACCAACTCCCCAAACTAGAGTGAGGTGGATATGTTGTCACAGACATCTCTGAAATAAGATGAGGAAATGACACCATTGCATTTGGGAAAAGAAAGAAAGGCTGATAGCACGACAGCTTGATGGTGTGTAAATCCTGTACACAAATGACAACAGTTACTTTTGCAGACTTGTCTGGATACAAAATCTTTTATGTATTAAAAAAATCAGAGATCAGCTGGATTGTATTTTCAGACCTTCTCACCTCTACAGTTAGAATAGTGTTCAAAGGGTTCAAAGCTGTAGTTGTATTGAGCTGTGATCTGTCTTGCTGCTTCCTTGTTGGTTTTTTTTGTTTCAATAAAAATGTCTCCTGAATCTTAGTTAGCTAAAGGACTTTGATAAGGGTGTTCTTCAGGATGGGATCCCAAATCCTTAAAGTCCAAGTGAAGGTAGATTAGGACATTGAGAACAGCCTGGACTGCTGTATGCTTTCAAGGCTGGATTGAAGTCATATGGGTCTTCATTGTATAGGGACCAACTGATCATACCCTTGACATCTCCATACTCCAATGCCTCATAGATTATCAGAGATTACCACAGAGGAGTATGCAGTATGCATGAAGATACTGTGCTCTGATGGGTAAGACATTTAAAAGATGGGGCCACCACTATAGCTCCACTCTAATGCCATAATACTGCCCTTTTATGGCAGAAGTTTTGCTCTGGGTATTTTTGAGGACCAAAGAATCATGAAATAGAAATTACATATGACCCATAATAGTTAAACTGATAGGGCTGTTAGTTATAGGTCACTGATCTTTTAAATGTGAAAATTCTAAGCCTTTTCCCAGTGCCTGGAAGATAAGATGAACACTAAAATGTTCAGATTTGCATACATTAAGAGACACAGAACTTAACCATCACAACGTGCCAGTGCATCTCACAGACAGAGTGAGCATGAAACTAGGACAAAATACATCGTGGATGCCATTGGGCAAGAGGAGAAGGAAAGTGTGAGAGAGGAGTAAGCATGATTTCAAGCTGAAACAGGTTTAAGGACGGATTTAATTGGGCTGGATAGAGACTATCTCAGCTTGTCTCAGAGAACATTTCCCAGTGGAATATGAAGGTTCTGCTGTAGGTCCTGAGTGTGTTGTATGCACACAGTGGGGGCAGCTATTGGATAATGCTTTTTTTTTACTGTTTCTTTAGTATTTTCAGTACTGAAGGGGTGTAGTACCAGTGAAGTTCATTTCTGTTTGTCCAGCTGCTGGCAAAAGAACATATAGAAGCCTGCCCAAGAGTGTTGAGGTACTGAACTGAGTGCAGACTGTTGGAAATTGAGCTTACTCCTGTGCATTGTCAGGTCAATGATTAATTTTTGTTCTGTTAAAAAAGCAATGTTTAATGTTAAAAATGCCACACTCATAAATACTCATATTACAGGTATATAGATTTAATTAGGAGTGTTCCACAGAGTTTGCCTGGGAAGGATGATGCTGTTAACTCCCTGAGCTCAATCAAGGTTTTTTTCTGTTTGTGTTACTTTATCTTAATTTCATTTTCAAGTGTTCCTTCTGGTGAAGCATATAGACTCTTTACATGTGCTTTGGCTTACTCTCAATCTTCTCACTGTTTGAAACAGACCTCACTGTTTGAAAATAAGGTCATACATTTTTTTTCCCATAGTACTATGCACAGAGCTCTTTGGTGATTGCACAAAAAAAGTGTTTGCTCCTAATGACCAGCTGAAGACCACTCACATGTCACACGAATTGATGTTTTTAATTAACATATGGTAGATTTTACAGCTGTATAGTTAAATGTGCCTGCAAAGTCTCCTGTACAGTTGTGTTAAAACCTCTTCATATAATCAATTCCTCCATCCTTTTTTAAAGAAACATCCAACCCAAAACATTCTGAGACTAAAAATAAAACATTAGCAACATCTGCATTTCCATTCTTTGTTAGATTAGAAAAGAAAAAGAGGGGAAAAAAGAAACAGGGAGAGGATAAGACAGCAAAAACTCTTGTGAAAAATTCCGTCTCCACATATTTAACACCATTGGACTGACAGTATTTCTTGCTTCAGTACTTTCAGCTCTGTGATCTGCTTACTAGCATAAGCATTGCTCCATTTAGCAACCCACCATTTAGCAATGGTGGATGGGACAATAAACCAGATTACATGGTCTGGATCCCAGGATGTACTTTTATATGAATGAACATCACAACAAATGTCAGCCAGGGATAAGATGCTGGAAGACAAAGTGCAATACAGTTTACATTTCGATTTAGGATTAAATTTATACAGTACAAAAATATATGAACAGGAAAAACCCTGCCCTATTACAAACTACCTACAGATAGGTAGACTTATCTGGGATGCTAGCTCTAAGAAATAGGAGTTACTTGTAATTTTTCTTTTTAAAAAATACACGTTCTAATGTTAATTGCCTAGCTGATAACAGTATTCCCTTCCATGGAACCTGTGGTTTTTTGGATGAGTAGGAGTTTGTGTCACCTTACTTGGGAAGGAACAATTCACATCACTATTTTACAGGTTTTTTTCCATTTTACCAGTTCTAGCAATACTGAGTAGTTCCAGGCATGATATGGGCACTTCACAAACATACAAGAACATAACCATTTTATGACAAGAACCTCCTTTTAAGCTGGTGAACATAACGTGGAGACAAAATAACAGGTATCATAACACTAGGAGTTTGAAATCTTTCAGGAAACAGACATGAAGTGGGTGGAGGATTTTACTGTAACTGTAAATATGTACTTATTGATGTGATGAAAAGTGAAAGAAGAGAGTTCTGAATGGATTAAAAGCCATGTGATTCCAACTTTATTCTTCTCTCTGTATTAGCAAAATTATTCTGGATGTGTCAGGTCTTCAGACCCATTTGTCACTTCTCAGTTACTGATTTAAGTGGGATGCTCCTGGAAGAAAAAAAAATAAAAATCAGCAAAGTTGTAAAGGTTTTTTTACAAAGACTACATTTTTTTCCTGAAAGTGCTAAGACTTTTACCTAACTATATCATTTTCCTCTACCTCTTTCCTTTTCACATCCTTAAATGTTTTAAATCTTTAAATCCCCCCGCCCCCCCCCCCCCCCCCCCCCCCCCCCCCCCCCCGTTTTCCAATAATGACTTTGAAGGTAATAAGCCTTGAAGTTGCTACTGTTAAAAAAAAAAACTTTCCCCTCACACTCCTTTTTTTCTTCCCAGCACCTACATGAAAGTCTGGAGTGCTTTGTACCAGTAATTTAAGTAATACAGTTTCTGCCACCTCCCCCTAATTTACAAGTCTAACAGAAAACCCTATGAGGAATGGTTGGGTGATTTTTTTATTTCAACTTTTCACTTTTTGCTCATTTTTGTCCTCTTCATGTTATATCTGTTTACTTTCATGTTCTTTCCAAATCTTTTCACTCCTCTAAGTGCTCTTAATACTAGGCTTAAAATGCACTCTACCAGCACTTTCAGTAGCCAGCTACCTGATGGGCATCTAGCTTTCAATGCTTCACTAAAGTGAATCCTGTCAGTCCCATAAGTTATCATTATTGCTCTTTTTGACTTTGCCCTAATCTCTATGTCTCACTTGAAGGTTGTAAAGCTGCCTTTAGGAGTTGTTCAGTAATCCTGTGTACAGAAGAAGGGATAATTTGTCTTGCCTCTGTAAGTAAATACTAAAATTACTACTGCTCCAGTAGGTTGTACCTCAAAATGATGCATCTTCTACTTCTAATATTGCCCTCTTCTGGTATTATCAGAACTGAGTTCTCTTTGATTGTGTATCTTGTATGTTAAATTGTTTCCCAAGGTTTTCAGGTGTTTTTTTTCTTCATGTAACCTAATGTAGTCTTCTTACTCCCCATCCACTTATAACTCCTCTAAAAGCTTCAACGCCAGTTTATGTGTTAAGTGAGGGTTAAATGGCGTGTTAACATTTCCCACAATAGGACTGGAATTGTGGCTAGTTACCATGGTACCAAAGTGGGAAGGGATATAAGATGATATAGAGCCTCTACTTTTATTGAAGGGGCACATGAGTGGGTAAGAGAGAGTAGGATTCTTCACCACAGTGTAAGAAGTGGCAGGACTCTTCTATGGACCACACATGCTTATTTCCTCCTCAAAGCAATAAAAAGTTGCAGAAGACGGTGATATATTCTGCATCAACACATAAGTATATCCAGCTCCCTGTCATGCTGAGATGTAACAATAATTTCCTTTACATGGAATAGAATTATAACATCACTCTGTAGACTAGAGTCACTAGGGAGTGTGGGAAGTTAAAACATTATGGGTTAATAACAAAACTGTTGGTTGTGGTCTGCCTTCAAAAACTGCATCCTGTTTTGTGTTTATACACAAATATTACACAATACACTAAAATTATCAAACATATTTTTTAGTTTTTATTTTCTTGTGGTAAAGTATTATTTTTTCCAAGTAAAAATTTTAAGCAGTGTATACAGAAAGTTTGTTACACAGAAGAGAAATTGAACAATACGTGCCAGGAATGTATCACAAACAGAAATCACTCACAATTTTTCTTTTATTTTTGTCACTGTTGTTATTTAGTACATTAGTGTGTTTCTCAGCTTCAAAGACTTGGATGCCACTATGATTTCCAATGACAATGAAACATACCCACTTTGACATTTGTGTTTAAAATAATTCCCACTGCACTTCCCATGTGAAGCCTGAATTGAGCAAGTGGATTTGGTTTTGTGGTTCACATGGTAAGACAAGACAGCATTCTGAAGTTCTGTGTGTTCATTATCACAGACTTTTCTGTGCAACAACGTAGTGCAAGAAACAATACAATGGGTTCAGAACAACCTGTTCTTTCCTCAGTTCAGGAACGCTTACTGGGAACATATTTCCTACCTCATCCATTAGAATAAATTTTGAAAAGATTTTTCTTTTTCTGTAGCTCTACACTGGTTGTAAGGCAAAGATCTTATATATGTGAATTGGCCACTGCTTAAACAATGCACTAATCTGCCTGGTGTCAAGGAAAATAATAATGGAATATCTGAATTTGGACTTTGGTGTGTATGTTTTGATTGCTAATTAAAATATACAGAGGAAGATTTTGATAATGAGTATTCTTGCAATACTCCTGCCCTGACTGGATAGTTAATAAAGTCTATTATACCAGCTGAGAGCACAGCAGCCTATATAATTTTAGCAGAATAAGTTTTGAAGTGCCTAGCTATTAATATTAATAGTCAAACAAACAGTTCTTTATTTGTACAGCAGCCTCACAAGAGCCACAAGACAGTGTTTTGCCCTTTTTTTTGCAAAACCCAATGTTTCTTATTCTCTGCCAGTATGGCAAAAAACATCTGGATATTAATCCTCTGGGGTTTTTGTGTTTTCACGTTCATTTTAATTTAATATTAATGTCGTTCTTTGTGACTCATTATAGCCAGTATTGTAGTCATACCAATATGTGACCTGTGGGTATGAAGCTCAGTTGTTAGGAAAAGCATGTTGTAGGTAGCATGAAAAAGCTGTTTAGCATGGATGATTTGGTTTGGCAATTCATATAACTGTGATAAAGTCAAGGGGTTCAGTTCCCACACAGTAGCGTGGGAAGCTAGAACCAGAGCTCCCTATATCAATGTGATTCCTTGCATTGCAGAATAATGTACATTTGAGTAAGAAGTTAAGATAATCTTACTTGAAGGGACTGGAAGACCTTAAGCCTGCCAGTGAAGTCTGCTGGTGAAAAGCAGAACAACTTTTCCTCTTCGCAGTCTATGCCACTTTTAAGTGTGGGTGTATGAGGATGCAGCAGTCTGAGGGCTGGAGGCTATGCACGTCTGATGCTGCTGTAAATACCCTCTTGGCTGTATTCCTAGTGTTTATACAGATCCTGTTGCATCTAGGTTCGAGTGGCCTGATTCTGTCTCAAGCGGTTTTACAGTATTAAAGCAGCACAGATCCACCGGTCAGCTCTGTTAAAGGGATAGCTGGGGGTTCTGTCCTCTTTGACCGCAGGAACACCCTTGGCTGCAGCTCTGCACAGTCTGAATTTTTTATGTTGGCTTAATGTGAGGGGAGATTCTCAGGCTTTAGATTGTCTTGGGTGTTGTGAATGATGCTCTGTTAGCTCATCCACCATGGCATCTGCTTTCTGCAAACAGTACAGCTTAATTCCATTTTGCAACATCTTCATTTTGCACTTACAAGCTGAAATAGGAATACATTTTCATCCGTTTAATGTGCCTGAGGAGCATGACCATAAGGCAGCACAGAGCTGCTGATATACAGCAATATCCCACAATAGCTTATTGTATATTAACTCACAATAAGGATGCATCATGCGATGCAAGAAAACTTAGTCTAGGAATGTTGTGTTTTGTGAGCAGCTCCTGTTCATGCTTTAAGCTAACGGAGAACTGCACAATCATCTTTGGCAGGACCTTAAGGTGGCCAGAACTGCGAGGTCAAAAGTAGCTTCTGCACAGTGCAATGCTATGTAATGCTCTGTGACCTCCTCTGAGCTCCCCCAGAACTTTGCACCGTGAATTTGAGAAGCAAAGTGCAGAGGGAAGTGTGACTCCACCTCTTCTTCAACAGTGTAAATACTACCCAGTAATACACAGACTGGGGGAAAAGCTGGTCACTCATTTCTGGTTAATGGCAGAACGAAATGAAGTATATTCCACTGGGCAGAAATTTTTGGACTAGGGTAACTATTTGGTCTTCCGTTAAAGCTTTAAATTTGTTGTGAATCTAGTCATGCATGTGAAGTCTGTTCTGTGCTCTACTAGAAGAATTTTTGACATAAAAAATGCAAAGTTTACAGCTACTGTGGTAGGGTGTAGTATCTGAGTAACAGTGCCTTTCTGTGCTAAAGACCATTACAACTTGTGATGTGTCGCAGGCAACTTATGGGACACAATTTTTGTATTTTTTTACCATGTAGGGACATTCAATCAGGGATAAAGGCAAGTGTCAGTAGCTGAACCCTCCCCACAACATGTCTGTTTTCCTGGGAACGTTTTCTCTACAGGAATATTAGCACATCTAAGTTCTTTCTGCTGCATTTTTGGTAATTTTAGTGTGAAATGGGGAAGCATGGCCTGTAAATCTTTCTTTTTCAGAAATAGCTTCTGCATTTCACCTCACACTGGGAAAAATATTGCAATTATAAATGCATCTTAGCCTATAAATAAATAATCATTGACAAAGAAGGTGACACCAAAGTGGATGATAGATTGGCATCTACAAATAATTTTTGTATAAATATTACAATAATAAATTAAAGTTTGAGTATGATACATTTTCATGTAAAAATGTTTATTCTTTTTTTCTTTTTTCTTGCATTCTGTAAGCATGCTTTTCGAAGATATTTGTCATCTGAGCTTCACATTATCTTCAAGAACCACATTTTGTGTTTTCAACAAAAACTTCTCCTCAGTCATATGATGCTAGGCAAAGATTTTGGCAACAATGATACACTAGCTAGTTTAAACCTGGTTAGAGCTTATACAGAGACATTCATGGAAAGAAGGAGCCTGTGGAAGGCATGCTTCTATTCACCAAAAGGTACCTACTATGTTTTGTCTCGCAGGATTTGCTGTTAAAGACTTGACATAGTCTGCTCAAATCTACTGTGATACTTTATATTTATATTGTTTAGAGAAAGAGAGCACAAAAGACATATATTCTTATAACTCTGGGTGAGATTTTCAGATATGGTCCACAAAAAGTAAGCAAAAGTTATTTGTCCCTCTGAAACTGGATCTGCCAAATTTGCTTTCAGTAAAAAAAAATATCTATGAGGCAATAATGCGTTATATGGCATAGAATAAAATAGTGGTAAACCTGCCACATTAGTAGTAGCAATGCTACGGTGTTGTTACCTGTTTCTTTCCTGGGGGGAAAAAAATACACTTTTTTCTACTTGGTAACTTCTTGGTAACTTTCTATTTGGTAACTTCTAATTGAAGGTTGTGAAGTCCCATGATCAGCTACTTGTTTTTTAGAACAACATATTCCTGATGTTTCTACAAGGCTCTGTCACTGAACATGAAATAATACTAGTACGTTTTAGCTTACTTGTGTAGTTTGCCAGCATGTGGTTACACATTTGAAAACATGATACAGGTTTTCCCTGTTTTTGTCATAATATTGTATGTAAGTATCTCAATGAAATTAATGAATTGATTTATGAAATGTTGATGGGAGTCCAGTCTAGTGGCTGAAGCACTATTTCACGGTCAAAAGTGCAAATGTTCTATTCCTACTACTGCCATCTCCTTCTCTATAGCTCTCATCTAAGTCCTTTCATCAGGTCTTTGCTTCTCAGTTTCTCATTGATAAAATAAGGGTAATGATGCTGCAATATTTTGTTTTAAGCATATTAAAAACCTCAGGGGAAAAAATGAGCAGATAAAATGCAGTGGTTTAAATATATAATACTATATTCTTGGATGAAAAACTGTTCCAGTGAATTCAGTTTTTCTTAAAAAAATGTAGGGAAAAATGAATTGTTAATGTAAGTATATACCAGTGTATATAATTACAGTGTAGAGATGTGTATGTGTATATATATATATATATATATATATATATATATATATATATATACATGCCTATATGTATATTTAGAAGTAACTTTGGCTTCATGAAATAGAATTAACAAGCCAGCATGTTTAGAATCATTGAATCATTTAGGTTGGAAAAGAACTTTTAGATTATTGAGTCCAACTGTAAATCTAACACTGCCAAGTCCCTAAACTATGTCCCTAAACAATGTCCCTAAGCTCTATGTCTACACATCTTTTAAATACCTCCAGGGATGGTGAGTTAACCACCTCCCTGGGCAGCCTGTTCCAATGCTTGACAACCCTTTCAGTGAAGAATTTTTTCTTAATATTCAGTCTAAACCTTCCCTGGTGCAACTTGAATCCATTTCCTCTTGTCTTATCACTTCTTACTTGGGCAAAGAGAGCGACACCGACCTCACCATGCATGTAACTCCTTCAGGTATTTGTGGTCTCCCCTGAGCATCCTTTTCTCCAGGCTAAACAACCCCAGCTCCCTCAACCATTCCTCATAAGACCTGTGCTCTAGATGCTTCACCAGCTTTGATACTTTTCTCTTAGTTTTGACAGTCTACTTTATTAAAAGCCTGTTAAAAATGGTTATGAAAAATTGGAGAGAAATCACACATACATAATGAGATCAAATGCCCTATATAGGTAGCAAGTGGTTATTAGTAAAACATATCTAAATGAAAAAGCAGCTGTTTTTTCTGTTGGTTTCTGCTTTACAAACAGAAAAGCTATTGTTTTCTGCTTTACAAAAAAAACCCACAAGCAAAACAAAACACAAAAAATCAAAGAAACAACTGTTGTGAAGGTAAATTATCTAAGTAACAGGAAGGTATGCTTCTGTTATGGCTGCATTAATACAGCTGCCTGTGTTATGATTATAAGTTTGCTGTTTTCTGTGGTGGACATTTAGTGTACCTGTATATACATAGCTATTCATATTCATACAGTGCAATATTCAGGGTCCTGGCAAGGAAAATTAAATCCCCTCACTTCTAGCCTCAGGTGTTTCCATGTTTGTATTTGACTAATAATCTCTGGAAAAATGATTTCAAACAGCCAACAAGAAGAGCACTCCCAGAAAACACACTGGTGCTGTCCACAGTGCTTGCAGAGAGATGCTTTCTCTAGTCTGCATTACTTGCTTTTTATTGTTCCATAACGTTCCTAAGGTTAGCAAGACCTTGAGCTGCCAATCATTCCTAGAAAGTATGAGAAAAAGTTTGGAAGATACATGGCAAAAAGGTAGAGGTGGAGCAAATTTCATCTGGAAGCTGGGAAGCCAGACAAAGGTTAAAAGTGAGTTAGAAAAGGCTAAAAACCAGAAGAGATTATGACATGTAGCTAAAGGTGTGTTCTCATGTTAAAATAAAAGTGTAACTGTGACATGCTTTCACTGGCTTCAGCCTCTGTTATATGATTATATTAGGGCAGTAGAATAACAGAAGGAGCACTGCCTAGCAAACCAGGATGCTTGGGAGAGTTGTGCGTTAGCAGATTCTGCTATGGCTTCATTGCTGTTGATATTAGTGCTTTGAAGTCTAAAGCCGATCTTGGGTGTGTCCACACATGTTAGTATCACTTATAGAATCATGTAACAGTTTGAGTTGGAAAGGACTTTTAAAGATCGTCTAGTCCCAACCCCAAGCTTATGTGTATTACTCTATAGCCACCTTTTAAAAGGCAGTTAAAATAAAATACGTGACAAGGCAAAGACCTTGTTCATAGAACAAGTTGTGTACACTGCTACAGCTTGATGGAAAGCACTTCATGACAGACAATATACACCAGCTGAGGATCGAGGATCTGCTCCTAAGAGGGAGGAAGCTGGAGAGCATAGGAGCAACAGGTACTCATAAGGGCCTATGCATTCCTGATATCTAATCAGCAATATATCAAAAAACATTTCTCCTTTCTTATTTCCTCTCAGTTCGGTATTAATAACAGGATTAATGGAGTACTTCCACTTCCATGGTATCTCAGATTCCTAATAAATTTCTCATTGAAGTGCTAACCAGGTTAGGGTCTGCTATTTGTCTTAGCAGTTAAGATTGGTTATGTTCATTTTGGCTGCAGACAGAGATTATATTATCTACAAATATGGGCCACAGAATTCAATATCCACAAACAGGAGTATATACCACCCGCAGAGAAAATATATTTAGGAATAATGATGGGGGTGATTTTGCCTCAGACAATAAGCCTTATTCTAGTTTCTGTCTATGCTAATTTCAAACCATCTAATATGTTGCAACATACATACTGTCATGGCCTAAGAAATATTGTGGCGGAGGACTAAGAAATTGCTTTAGGGAAGGAAAGAAGTGACAAGTGACAAGAGAAAGCTTGCATGACATTTGTTTGCACTGTCTTTGCAAATGTATGCAAATATCTATTACCATAATTACAAATACTGCAGCACATTAATCAAATAATATTTTATCAAGGTAATGAAGCTTTCAGTTGCAGTTCTATTAGCCTCCTTTTTTTCCAAAGATAAATTAATTACAGAGCAAATTTTGTAGCTCATTTGCTTTATATAAGCTAAACATGTTTAGCAGCAGGCCAAATGCTGCAATGTGGTGACAGTAGCACGCTAACTCAAAGCGGGTTGCAAGTGTGAAGATGCCAGTGGAGAAGCTGCTTATGTATTGCCCAGAATTTGTTAGAGAATAAAGTATGGGGTGCTCAATCATTCTTTTAAATAAACACAACAGTATCTTATAGTCATTCTCCTTGCGTTTTATAGTCATTCTCCTTGCGTTATTCTTGTGGTTAAGTCCTTTGTTTTTCACTACCATCACTAACATATTGAAAGATAAAACTGAATCAACAAATGTTTCAATGACTGCAATGGAGGGAAAGATATTTCATTTTTTTGTGTGGTAGTGGGCTAACTAGGGAGATGTTCTTGGCAGATGGTTGTTTGGGGTTTTTTTGTCAAGGCTGTGTTTCTTAACTATTCTACATGGAAAGAGCAGTTCAGTGTTTTGATATGTATTTCAATATAAGAAAGAAACACAGCCATGATAATGTTCTAAGACTACTCCCATCCATCTTTTAATTTTTTTTTCACTGAAGTAGATTTTGTACAGTCTTAATCTTGAGTGTTACAACATATAAACCTCAGAACTCAATTTCTCCGAAGAGATGAAGAAGAGTAGTAAAATCACAAAGTTTGAAAATCAAACTAAAACAAGATGTATCTTGATTTTGCTACTGAAAAGATATAAGTAGGTACCTCTCTAAATTCTTCAAAAAGGAGAGAATCGGGGGTTTCAAAGTCATGGTGAGAACTGACTGCATTCTGACTGAGTTTGGCAAGTATAGAATGCATTATATGTTTCTTTGTTTACATATACACATACAACACATGAATCTTTACTATATACTATATGTATACAGTACACAGATGCCACACATCTTTACATTCCAATCCTTTTGATAATTAAAAAATAAATAAATAAAGTTGAAGAACAGTCCATTAATTATATAGTGAAAAAAACACCAAACAACCCAAACAAAATCCCACATGAAAGTTATGGTAAATACTAGCGTGTATATACACAAAGAGAGAGTGAGAGACTTGAGTTCTTCTATATAGAAGACTGAAAAGACTGCATTTCAAAATAGGCCACTTGATAAGAAAAACAGCTTATGACCAAATAGCAAACTGACTGGTTGCTCATGCGAGTGTGTTTATTTACTTCACAAATGTTTGTATGATTTGACTTATGCCTTTTTACAGGAACTAAGGTAGATACTTTTGTTAAACAAGACAGTTAAAGCTATCTTCCAGGTATGCTTAATTCAGATCTTTAGGTATTGTTTTATTTTGAATGTTTTAATAAGTAATTTAGTAAACTGGTAATTTAGCTAAATCAGTAATTTACTAAATAAATTACTAATTTAGTACTTTAGAGTAAATTACTACTTATAGCTTTCCGAGTTTCCATTCCTATATCTATAACTTCCTTACTGAACCTTTCAGCTCAATAGACTTCCACGTACAGTTTGATGTGACTGAGCTGGATTTAATTCTCTCCACCTTATTTCTACAAATCCCTTGAAAGACGCTGGGTCCTGCTGGCACCATTGCTACTGAAACAAACAGCCAAAACCTGATAGATCTTTGATAAAATAGCAGCGTTGCTGAATTATTTTTTATTGTTGTAATGCACATTTGTCATTCCGTATAGTAATTTCTGGAAGTCTGCCATGGAAACCTGCCACCCTAATAAATGACTCTCCTACTTACAAACACTGTTTATTTACTGTTTTATTATATTGCTCTGTGGCAATGTAGTTTTGTCATTTTTCTTTAACTATTTGTACTGAAGATACTGGAGCTGTTTATGCACTTTTAGCACCTGTGCTAACGGTGTCACTAGTGATTCTGGACGATCTGTGAAAAAGACAGTCTCCAATGCATTGTATCATGGCATAGGTTTCTTCTACCTATGCACAGATTACTGCATTGCTACACCTATATCCAATTACCTGGGTGGAGAGCTGTGCAAAGGGGGCGCACAGGACTCAGGCATGGGCCTTACAGTGGCCATCACACTGCCTTCCTCCTTGTTTCTTCCCTTCCTTCCCTGGCAAATTGTGACCAACTAGAAGAAAAAAATAGAATGTGAACCACCTTCTATTAAGCTCAGGAGAAAACAGGCTCCTCATCCACAAAATCCACATCCAGAGCTGAATTTTGTACTATCTGAAACCTGGAGATGTGCCAACAAGAGAGATTCATCTAATCCACCATAAAAATAGAGAGAAATCACAAAACCTGTCAAAACACCTGAGGGTGAAAAGAGCTTGATTCAACTTCCTAATAGAGAGGTGAAAACCTTTTAAACACCAAGGAGCTGGAACCTGCTTTAGATTTTCCAAGCTGCTAGTTGTCATTTCATGTCGCAGACACTCAGCCTGCATCTTAGAAGCTTTGCTGGGTAATCTGGAGAAACATCTGTTGCTGTGGAATTTGCAGGTAAGTGGAATGTAGTTGTGAGTATGCCACTGGCTCTTTCCCAAAAGTACGAAGTGAATGAAATTGCTTCAGGGTGGAGTTTTGCTGACAATGTGGCATATCTTTTGGAAACCATTGCATACTTTGAAACCTGCTCAGACACTGGCTCAGGGGTATAAGGTGAAAAGCAACAGTCTGTGGTTTTGGGAGCCAAACCAATGTTTTCATATGCATCTTCCCACACTATCAGTATGATTTTAGATGACAAACTCTTCTTACCTACTTCAACGCTCATCTTTCCTTTTTTGTTCCACCCATATTCCCACCACTGAGGAACTAGTAGTTTCTACTGCTTTTTCTTTCTTGATGACTATTGAACCTTCAAACACACCATTTCTTCTGTAGAGGGGTTTGATTTTTTTTCAGGTCTGTCATTTGAGCTAATAATAGGTATTGCCGCTCTGTACAAACCTTACCTCCCTCACATATACACTATAACAGCATAACAATACCTATGTTTTGCCAAGTGTTTGGAACTGCTTGTCATTTGGAATGGCTCTTCTGACCACATGGAGTTGTTATGGCTGCTCTTTAGCCTGCCAAGGGGAAGCCTACCCCATCCTCATCCCATCCTTTTTGTTCTCTGGGAAGAATTTGTATATCTCTCCCAGCTGTTTCTTCCCTGTGTGCTGGGAGCTTATTCTTCCTTATATGTTCTGCTGTATTGTGAAACCTATGCAGCTAAAATAGAAGATATCTATTTAAAGATGCTGAGATGCTAAAAAGCAAATCAAAACCTTTCCATTTCTTTCGCCTACTTGTGACTTCCTGATGTGCGTGTTTTCATACTTCTCCAAAATTGTGTGGGAGCTCTTTCTTTAAATTAAAAAAAATGATTTGTAATTGCAAGAATTCAGTGTTAGATTTCTGAAAGGCAGAGAAACCACAGACCATAGAGTTTAACATGTTTTCGACTTCTGCTTTTATAGGTATATTAAAAATACTTGCTGGTAGACTTGAAATTCCTTATAATTCTGCAATAGAAATAGCCTGGATCTTGTGTATTTTTTTCTCCACTACCTTTTGCATTTCATCTATACAGGTACATTAAAATCTTTTGCTTCCCTTACATCTGAATCTTCCTCTTCCGTACTTCACTTCTAGTGATCCACGTTTACATTTTACCAGCTATTGCAGGCATCTCAATGGATGTTCCTGAAAGAGCTGATTTAAATAGTTTTGTCTGGAATAGTGCCAGGAGAAGGAAAGATTTTGTACAGATAATTCTTTGACAAATAATTCATATCCTGAAATTAAACATTGATCTTTGGTTGAGATTTACATTTCTGAGAAGCAGTGAGCTGGCTGTTATAATACGGAACCTGCCATAATTTTAAAGAACTTGCTCCTTTGTAGCTATCTTTCAGTTGTACCCGTTGGCCAGTGTAAATAAGCCAAGATTTTAGCATAATTGTACAAGGGTATAAGAAACTTTTAAAAGCATTTAAAAATAATGTTCTAGTGGGATCATCAGGAACAAAATGATAGTGCACATTCCAGAGCCTTCAGGAGTTTGGAGAAAGGATCAACTGTGTTATGAATTATTCTTTTTGCTTTATGGAGAATTTTCTTTTCCTCTGTATTTTCCTCCCTGATTAAACATTCCCTGCTTTTAGTTCACCATAATAAGAATTCTTAATATTTAATTCCCCTCTGTAAGCATTTTTTTCATCAAGTTAAGCCTCCAAGCAGCATAATTGAGAGATAGCAGAGGTACAAGAGGCATATAAAGAGGCATATCATTGGCATATAAAACTAGAGTTCCTGGGGGAGTTATCATAGAACCAATGACAGAATCTCTGGCTAAAGTATGACAGGGAGCTGCGGGATGCAGTCTATGAGGGCCACTTAGGATCTGCTTATCTTGTTAACTCTGAAAAAGCTCATAGTCAGGTCTGTATCTTTTCCTCCATATATATGAAAATCCCTTAGACAACAGCAATATATTGCTAGTTATTGGGATTTCTATTTATTTATAGTTTAACAGCGCAGATGTTTTGCTCATGTTATTCTTTATCATTTGTACTCCAGCATCTCTCAGGCTGCTTATGCTTGGGGTTCTCTTGTTCTTCGTGCCTTACGTTCATGTGGGAAAAGATGGTTTCCATTCTAAAAAGCTATGAAACTAAGGTGTAGATTGTAATTACTGTTATGAACCATCTAGGTTACACTTCTTCCAAACTTCTTCTTATATAAGCAGATAAATAAATCTGTCTTGAACTATAGTCTATCATAGATGTAATTCAGCCTGGCAAGTTTAGACACTTAGCAAGGCTTGAGAGACAAGATTGTGCGAGAAAGCATTTAGTTTTCCAAACATAGTCAACCATACTTTGCAAAGTAAAGGTTAGCATATTTGAATATTCATAATGAGCAATCCAATATGATCCATCACACCTAACTCAGGTCCTTTTCCCTCTCCACTGTCTGTATAAGGAACTTAGATGTCTGAAATGATGATTCTTTCTCAAAAATTATGATATCTTCAGTAGTGTAAAGAAAGCTCCTGTAGCTAAAGTCCTTAGAATCCACTTTGCTAGCTCTTTAGCACAGACATTTAAAAGAGAAAGCGGCAGTGTTGGTTTTTTTATTTTTTTTAATAGGATCTCCATGGGTCTGCAGGAAATGGGAGGTCGTAGTCTCTCTGCATTATTAAGCCTGAGAGGGTAGGATCCACATCAGAGAGAGTTTTCTGACCACAAGAATGTGAGGTGTTCTGCGCCAGATTGCACATTGCCTTGGAGGTGGTTCACCTAGCAGGCAGAAATGCAGGAATGCAAGACTCAATTGGCTATAGGGAGACTGGGCAAGCCTGGCATTAGTTGATAGTTTACAGTAGGCAGGTGGGACCGGGAAGACTTTCAGCACACATAAGGTCTTGGTGCAGAGGCAGAGAAGGTAGATACTCAGTTAATTTTAGCTGGTAGCTCTGTCCATGTGTGGATGTCCACGGAGCAGCCCAGATGCTTTCAAGATAGAGTTGAGCAGTTCTGGAAGACAGTCGGAATATGTTGTTTTCCCATAGATTTAAATGGATTGGCCTTTGCTATTCCTTTGTTGTAGCACTACAAAGTGGGGGTTTTTTTGGGGGTGGTTTGTTTTTTGTCATACAATAGCAAAAAATCATGGCTTAGGTAAAAATCAGGTCTTTTCAATAATTTCAGAAATTTCTTCTTAATGTCACCATAAATTTTCCCATTTCTGTGAGCTACTTGCTTTTCTGTGGTCTACCCTGTCTCACTGTACTTTTTCCTTCTGTCTGTGTTGTGTTTTTTTGTCATAACACAATGACATTTCACTCTGAGCACCTTCAAAGGCCTTCTACATTGCAAGGGATTGCCACAAAGTGATATACCATGCCCTGTATCAGCACACTTAAGGACTGTCGTTACAGTTATCATAAATGGCACTGAATGTGCAGGCCAGGCTTGCTACCCTATGGTTCTCTGTCTCAGCAAAGAAACGACAAATCCCAACATGAACTGCATGGGAGGACTACAGCTAGACAGATGTTCCAGTAAGACCTGATCTAGAGAAGGTTCTCCAGTGCTTGCTGTTTCCATAGGCTTAGATAGTGTCATGCAGGAAGGCTTAGGACCTCTATAAGAAGGCCTTTTTTTTAGTAGCATCATGGGACTCTGAAGACTATTATTTTCAGCTTTCTATTTCATGCAGTGGGAAATTTAGAAGAACAGAATGATCATTTGTGTTATGTTCTCAGAATGATATGGGCTTTTGTTACAAACATGCCATTCTACATAGTAAAAGAGGCATGATATATAGAATAAAAAAAATTAACCCTCTGTCATTTGCTATTGTCTGACAACTTGCATGGTTACTTTTGGCTGAACTACAGTGTCTTAAAGTCTTCATAGATACATTTGTGCCACAAGAATGTTATGACACAGTCAATTCTTAGAATGTGAAAACAAAGTGAATTTCAATGATGTGAGGAAAATGCACATATAGACTAATTAACAGAAGGAATAAATGTGTTTGGCCAGCAATTGTGCTGTGAAAGTTAAATAATCAAAAATATGTTGTTCTGTGGAAGTGTTTGAGGTTGAGATATTAAATAGCAATTGAAATGACTAGAATAACAGTAAAATGCTGTTTGATTTTCTAATTATTATTAACGAATGCATCCTGAGCCCAATCTCTGTGGATCTTCTTCTGAAGCCCCTGCAATTCATGCTTTTCTCATGCATTATACATTAAACCCATATGGTAGTGTGAGGTGGACAGTCTCTGGGGAGAAGCTCAATACTGCTCTTTCTACTCCAGAAGGAAAAAAAAGTAAGGAAAACAAGAAAAACAGGACCAGAAGAGTAGATTGCAGGAAGGTACATAACCATGCTAATAACTACTTTAAGGCTGCCTTATTTTAAAAATAAATTATCTCTTCTAGTAACAGACCATTATTTCCTTGCCAGTTACATCTTTTTTTTTTTAACCAGAGATGCTTTTAAATTCTGGTGCCATTGTATCCACATTTGAATAATAGACTAGGGTACTAATATGGATAGAGAAAAAGCAGCTAAACAAAATGCTTCAACAGAAGAATTCAATGCCTTTTTAAATCATAAGAGAGTAGATAAACTTCAAAATTAGTGTCCTTGGCTAACCTCAGAAAGATAATGCATACCACAGAGACAAGTGAAAATTTAAAATCAGCACCTCACATTATTTTATATAAATTAGTTGCAATTATGAGGCCTTTCATAAATTCATTATTACTTTGCCTTTCATGATTAGTTTGTCTTTCAGTTTGGTTTTAACTTACTATTTTTTAGAATAGAAATATACTGATGGTGAAATTTTTACAGATGTGCAAAAATTTTTATAGGAGGTTTTACCCCTCAGATTCACTGATGGATAGGTTTTCATGTGTTGATAAACTTAGTTGGTCGGCTGTTTTTACCATCACATACATATGCTTACAAAAGTCCACGAAAAGTAGCATAAACCAAGTCATAACATTTAATTTTTCTTCTGTCTTCTCTCTTTTTTCTTTCTTTCTTCTCCACCCCCCACGCCACCCCCCCCCCCCATCCCCCCCCCCCCATCCCCCCCCCCCCCCCCCCCCCCGGGTCTATTTTTTCTTAGGCTAAGTGTGAAATATTAATGGAATTTAGGTCACTGTTTGTAAATTTTCATTATTTACAACTTTTGTGATGTCCTTTTACAGTCTTACATCATGATGTCTCCTGGTTTGTTTTTCTGTTCTGTTTTGCTGTTTAAATATGGGAAAGATGTTCTTTAAAATCAGACGTGGGCTGCTGAACACACCAAGGGAAGAAAGGAAGAAGAGCAGTGAATAACTGTGAACAGCTTCTCAACACATGTAAGCAGCAAAGACTCAAAGAATAGCTTATATTTTGCTTCTTTCTTTAGAGATGACTACTGCAGAACAGCAGTGCTTCAGAAAAGTTGGAACAGGGTGCTAAGAACAGCCTGATTTCTGAATAGTTTTATTCAGCTATTGCTATTCAGCTAAAGTTGAGAAAAAAACCTTACTGTGAGGTACCTTTGTTTCCTCAGGTACAAAAAAACCAAAATATTTTTCCCTCTTGGCTAAAGGAAGAAGGATGTGTAAGGGACATATAAATGTGATAAGTATTACTTTTTCACTCATTTTCTTTCTTCCTCATTTCATCTTGTTTTTCAGCTTCACAAGGTGAAATCCTAGACTTTCATCTTGTCCTGTTTACCATAAACTCGAATACTCATGTTCCTTTATTGCTCAGAAGATAAAACTTCATTTAAAGGCCACAAACCCCTGCTGCCCCAGCTGTTTTGAATAAATGCTGGCAGGGACAAAATCTCCCATTCCTGGCTGAAAATAAGAACTGCCTCTATAAATGATGATTAAATGCAGGATGAGAAATGCAACCAGTAAGTTTGATATTGCGGGCATCTCAGTGGAAAATTAGAATGAGATCAATTTTTATTTTCTTTTCAATCTATTCTCTTGCAATGAGAAATCTTTCATTCAAAACATTAGTGAGGGCAACAGTACTATTCTTTTCATCCTCATCACTGGCAAAAATGAAGGCTGTTAGGCCTCCGGGCTGAAAACACAGAAGGGGCATAGCAAGAGGATGAGCACAGCCACATACTAAAAAGTGTAATCCCACACGCTCTTGGGCTCAGTCATCAAAATATGGGAAGAGGAATGCTGTAGACCTCAAAAATGGACTATATTTTATGAGCCAATCAGATTAATGTAAGATTAAAAGCACTGGAATTTTCATATCTTAAATGTCTATTTTGTTCACTGTTTCTATAACAAGCCGATTTTATATCCTGTTTCTTTTATAAAATGTTGAAGTCTACAGTAACCCCATTAGATTCTATAGGTTGAGTCATGATCTATGGAACTAGTTAATTAATAACAGAGTGCACACATAAATATGAGTGTTTTTATATGGCATTTCACATGTGTTTTTTTCCTGTGTGTTGTAGCATTTGCTCACTGATTTGCACAATGGAGTTGAATCATCTGGACAAAATTATGTTACTTTAACTATATTTCTGAACAGTGAAAAAAATACTTTACAAGAATATTCTGAATATCTTCACTTTCTAATATTTGTATTTATTCTAATTTCTCATCCTAGGTTCCTCTAATAGTTGAATAAAATGCATATGGTATAGAATGAACAAATAACCAAAAAATGCAGAACTGTTTGGCTACCTGTAAAAGAAGACATGAGAACTTCAATAATTCTGAATTACCTTTTTAGAATAGAATAGAATAGAATAGAATAGAATAGAATAGAATAGAATAGAACAGAACAAAACAGAATAACACAGAATAGTTGAGTTGGAAGGGACCTACAATGGTCATCTAGTCCAACTGCCTGACCACTTCAGGACTGACCAAAAGTTAAAGCCTGTTATTAAAGGCATTGCCCAAATGCCTCTTTTTAAGGCACTGACAGGCATGAGGCATTGATCACCTCTCTAGGAAGCCCGTTCCAGTATTTGACTGCCCTGTAGTAAAGAAATGTTTCATAATGTCTGAACCGACCCTTATGCAGCTTTGAACCATTCCCATGTGTCTGGACAAGAGCTCAGCACCTCCCTCTCCCCTTCCCCTCCTCAGGCATCTGTAGAGAGCAATGGGGTCACCTCTCAGCCTGCTTTTCTTCAAACTAAACAAACTCAGAGTCCTTAGCCACTCCTCACAGACATGCCTTCCAGCCCTTCCACCAGCTAAATTGCCACCCTCTGGATGTATTTAAGTGCTTTAACATCCAGAGAAGTATCTGCAGAATATTAGACGAGTTGATATTTTCACTGTTGGAGGCAGCTAGTCAAACACTTGTCCTGAAATCCCTAAATGTTGCTCAAAGTGCAGAAAAAAAATGGTAAATAAATATTTGATCCTTTAACTAGTAGAAATCAGTGGTCTTTTACAGAGTGAGGGCTCCTGCATTACAGGAACGTAAAGGTATTTGATCTCTATCCACACCTGCCTGAGAAGAGTTTTTCTGTTCACCCTTGTATTCTCCCAGTCCTCTTGATTTCCATCATTTTAGCACAGCCTCCAGCCTCAGCAATCTCAGAGCACAGAAATGCAGTTGTCACATGAACATCAGAAGTGTGTTTCTCTGTTTCTCTGTGGCTTTTGTCATTTTGATTCAATTACACTTTGGTGTATAGATAAGAAGTATCAGCAGGAATTGACTTATAGTTATGTCAGTTACGGTAGAACTACTATTTGCTGCATTGTTATAATGGTGTGCTCCCCACTCCCCCCACTCCCACCCCCCACCCCCTTATTTCCATAATAATGAAGTGATAACCACCAGTGGCAATCGTAATGGATGTTTCTGGTGGTGATGGCTGTATCAAAGTTGTTTTGCAGACAGGTGACACGATAGCCAAGGACTAGTTTGAACAATGTATCCACCTAACAGTGCTGGTCAAGATCTGACTCAAGCCAAGTCTGAAAGAAACTAACTTCTGTAGTTGGTGTGCAAAAATGACTATGAGTCAATTCTCTTACTACACAAATAGTAGACAGCCCAGGCGTGTTGAGCTCTTCTGTGTGGAAGCAGGCTGCACAACAGGATCTCCCCTTGAGTAGGGAGGTCTCTCAAGGTCACTCTTCGAGGTTGAGAGATTCGTTGCCACAACAGATCCTCAGAAAGTGATTAATAGCATGCTAAACTTTGTAATCTTAGCTAAGTGACTGATTGTGCATGTATAATCCTTTAGATAGAAGCTGTTGACCAAGTCTTAGACAAAGTCTGGGTCTAGCTGCACCTAAAGTCTTCTCAAAGAAGGAGTTTAGAGCGCAAGGGGGTCCTTTCTGAACCTCATGACTCAATGGGAGGGTCTCCCTGACAGTTTTGTCTGACACTGTCCTCTGTGCAGTAAATAATCAAGTGCACCTTGGCAACAAATCTTGTTAAACCACTCTTGCATTTTCTATCAAACTTCGTTAAATCGCTGTTTTATACTAATAGATATATTGTTGCTCCTCTTTTACAAGTCAAGTATGTGACTTTATCCCTGACAACTGTGTGGACTAAGCATCCTTGCTTTATTGCAGTTCTTTTTTATCAGATCTAGGGCAAGCGTTATCAACAAAAACTATAAATTCCTGTTCTATCTTCTTTCTTTATGATCTGAAAGAAAATTGGCACTTCATTCATCTAAAGTAAGTTCCACAGCAGAAGTGCTTAAATATATTTAGTGTACTGACAATATCAGATAAATGTCAGGCTTGGATCATGTTAACAAGCTTTGCACTTTTTGTATTCTTTTCATCTGTGACAAAATTAAGCACTTACCAGCCATTAAGGTTGCACTGTGCAAGTCAAAAATGCAGACAGATACTCTTAGAGAATTTTAATCATACAATCACTGCACAAGACATTCAGATACCATATGCTTGGAATTTTTTTTTTCTTTTAATAAAACATGCACATAGACAAAATCAAGAAATCTAAGAGACAAGATTTTATTTATGTTCATCAAAAGAGCTGTTTTGAAGATGGCTGAATTGATGGCATTAGCAGGGACTACCAACCAAAAGGTCATATCCAAGAACAGTAAGAAAATACACACATAGTGGGATGTCTTCTATCTCTAGACATCTACAAATGATGCCACAGGTGATTAGAACAACTATATAGAGCAATCTGCAGAAGCAGACACTGGATATGCCACACTGACCTCTGACATTCAAAACCAAACCTGGCTGAAGTAAACATGGCAATTTCCCCTTCTTGCAGTTACTGTTTACGGTTACCTGCCTATCCAGTCAGCATGATGGTACTCACTATCAGCACCTTCTTCCTACAGACCTGGGTCACTGTCAGAAGTTCACTGTTGCAGGACACTACACAGAGAGAATGATGAAACAGGACCTTCAAAAGAGCTCACACAGTCTAACAACAAGGGAACAACAGGAGGGGACGCTGTGGGAGGACAGGAGGAGGCATGTGCCAGGTTGCTCAGCACAGTTCCCTAGTCTCCCAGCTGCCTGCCATTCTGCAAAACTATTAAATTATTTAATACAGCACACACAAAAACACATGACAAAGCAGAGAAAAGGGCAAGGTGAGTAGAAAAATGCCATGTCTCCTGACAGCCATTTTCAGTCAGATTTTATCCTCATGAAGAACAAAACTTTTAATCGGTTTATCACCATATGGAAGACTTGTATGCGCAACATAGGGATTGTAAACAAAGGAAGAAAGGTTCATGACTTCAGGCTGGTTCCAGTTGTACCTATCCCACTTCAAGTTAGCTGTGAGTTTCTGGGACAGCCAGTTGAAGATGGATGCGGAAACTGGATTTCTGAAAATCAGAATCTAGAAGAAACCTTTTCTCACACTAGTTGTATCTGAAATGCAAACCTAATAGAATAATTTTTTATTTGGTGAAATGTTAGAGAAGAAAAAGAGAACAATTATCATGGTCTGACTTTTCAGGCTTCAGGAAAGAATAGAGCTTTCTCAAAAAAAAACCCCCCACAAAAAAGCAACCAACCCACCCCCCCCCCAAAAAAAACAAACCAAAACAAAAAACACCAAAAAACAACTCAAACCTAAAATGTTCTCAAAATCCACAATTAAATGTTTTTCTTAGTAAGCAAAAAGCAGCACTAGAAAGCTCATAAGATAGGCTACTTTCATATCCTATTCAGGTAAACAAAAAAATATAGATAAACTTCAGAAAATTATAGATTCAGATTTTCAGAGCTCTTAATTTCTTTTAAACCCCTAAAATAAGGAGCCCAGTTATTAAAAAAATTCTCAGGGAACTGGTAACTCTTCTAGCTTTTCTTCAGAGTGCCTGAAAGGCCAGTTACATTATCTAAATAAAAATAGAGTGTCAGAAAGGCTTTCTAGCAAAGCCTTGGCTGTTTGCAGAGCCCAAATATGTGCCTTTCACAACATAGCACCTGCAACAAAAGCAAGTGCCAGCTTGTGTTAGTAAAACAACATTTGTGAGACAAATACCTGTTAGGGATCAGAGGGACAGAAACTCATCCTGGCTGTGAGTGTGTTGGGTTTCAGGATGATACTGAACTATTACAGTTGGAGTAGAAGTGATGAGAAATTCCTTTTCTTCTTCCTGGGTTGACATGAGCAGTAAGACAAGGAGATATATTTTATTTTTCTTACATTTTTTTGGATCCCTGTCATAGCACTGGAGAATATCTTTGAAGGATTGTTTTTAACCAATGGCATGAGTTGTATCAAGTGTTGATTTCAACCCCATTGTCTTTAAACTGGATGATCTTTACCATAGGGATTCCTAAGAAATGTGTTCCATTGTAACAAATGTCACTGTCACATCAGGGGTCATAAGTTAACAACCAAAATATCTACCCTGAAAAGCTTTCAGCAGATAATGTGAGAAAGCTTCGTAAGTCACTACAGCCTTAATAAACTTCAACAGTTGACCTGCGAAGAACAGGTCAATCACACCCTTTGCTTTTCTTGTCTCTTCAGTGTCTTCAATTTGCTGGTCACAAAGGCGTCTCTTGGTTTCCTGTAAGTAACTCCATTGACCGTAATCCCTGGCTCGTGACCAATCTAGTCTTTGACCTTTCTCAGCATGGAAAATGTAACACATAGCTTATGCTGTTTTCTCTTTGAAAGGCAGAATTCCATGTTTTCTGTTGTATTCTTCCGTGTATTTTCATCACATGTTATTTCACCTGATCATGACTGAATATACTGAGTTGCTGTTTTCCCACTAGATTTGTAGTGAGTACAAAAATTTTTTTTTTTCATTTCTGGTCCACAGGGATTGACTTAGTGTAGGAAAAACGTTTTTTAAGTGTAAGAAAGGCATTTCATTCTGAGAATCAATGTCCCAGAGAGCCAGTATTTTTATTATTTATTTTTCTAAATCTGGGCTCACCATAAGGAAAAAAGGGGGGAACCCCCCCCCCCCCCTATACATAAAATTTAGGTCTAAGTCTGGATGTCAGTTGAGGTTGGTCCCTAGTCAACTTCTGCTTTCATTTTTGATTTCTAAGTAAAATGCTATCACATGTGCCGTTAACATATGCTTCCAATAGCTCATCCCAGGCTGGACTTACAATTACCCACACACGCATAATGCACAGCAAATTCTCAAGGTGGAGAGAACTTGGAGGGAGAAGCATGACCATAGATTACTGTTTTCCTGTGGTATACAGGAGCTCCACCACTTCTAAGCACAACAGCAAAGGCAGCAACTCTTAAATAATATTGGGAGGTTCTATCAGGTGTTTAGCTGTGCACATAAAGCTAAACTTCAGTGATGGGAAAATAACATCTAGGCTTGGGTGAGAAGGCTTAAACAAAATATTCCAAGCATGTGAGAACTCTGTTTGTTACAAGCTGCTTCAGTGAAGCTCTGTGTGCTGGTGTTCCAGACATCACCTGAGCTATTAAACACCTCACACCAAGATAGTTATGCAGGTTTATAAAGTACATTTTTATTTGCTAAAAGTGCATTGTTATTTCCTCACCCTCCAGGATGGCCTCCAGGACAAATGGGGGTTTTTTTGGACTTGCTGTGTATTACTGTCCATTTGTCAACATTAAATTTTATTCATCATGTCATTCTTATGAAATCTGTCTGCAGCTGTGTCCAGGTTTCAGCTGAGATGGAGTTAATTATCTTCTTAGGAGCTAGTGTGGTGCTGTGTTTTGGCTTTGACGTGAGACTTTTCAGTTCCTCAGGCCTTGTTAGTGAATAAGGATGGAGGGACACAAGGAACTGGGAGGGGACACAGCCATAACAGCTGACTAAATTTAGTCAAAGAGGTATTCCATACCATGGGGTATCATGCTCGGTATATATACCTGGGGGAACTGGCCGGGGTGGGTGGGTCATTGCTCCGGGACTGGCTGGGCATTGGTCGGCACGTGCTGAGCAGGTGCATTGTGTGCCACGTGTTTCTTCCTTCCCCTCTGGGTTTTCTTCTTTCCCTTCCCCTTTTCATTATAACTGTCATTGTCATCATTGTTATTATTGTTCCTTCATTTTTATTCTATTTCATTTTTTAAATTGTTCTTATCTCAACCCTCGAGTTTTACATTCCTTTCCAACTCTCCTCCCAATCCCTTTGGGTGAGGGGGGAGTGAGCGAGCAGCTGTGTGGGGCTTGGTTGCCAGCTGGGGTTAAACCACGACAAGCTGTCTTTGAAATTTCTCAGCATTTCACTTTCTCTACCATTACTCTGTGGAAGTTATCTACATAGAAGAAAGCCAGGACTTCAATTCTTGTCCCCTCCCAGACCTATTGTAGTACTTAGCCCAGCTGGAAGAGGACATTCAGTACCATGCTGTCTTCTGTTTTGTGAACTGTTACCTTATCTAGAATTTTAACTGGGGTCTTCACTACCAAGTATTGTGCAGACGATTGGTAGAAAGTGAATCTTTTTCAAATTCAAAGTTGCTATGCCATTATGTGAGCTGTTCATCTGCCTCATTAATACTAACACTGCCATAATTTCCTGTTTGTCTTTTAATTAGACCTATTCCTGATGTTTTAAGCCCAACAAAAAGAAATATATTCCAAATCACAGCAAATGGCTATTTCAGAAGTGTAAACTCTAAATATTAACATCTGAATTAAACTACACATACATGTCTCTGAAGAGATGAATTAGGAGCAGAAGTGCAGAGTATTCCTTTAGGCATATTATAAGAATAAATCTAAATTGCTGGCAGCAATTATATTTGTTTCCAGCCACTGGCAATGTGAACAATAAATTCACAAACAACAGTTTTCCTTCTCCTGACCATATATATACAATTAAGGTCATATGCTGCTCCCTGAGAGCTTCACAGAGGGAGAAAAATGGAAATAGGAAATCTAACTGTTCATTCTTCCTTCTAAGCACATTTGTTGTGCAAATTGCCTTCAATACACATTATACTACAGCTGACATCTGTTTCAAGAAACATTTCTTGATACTCTTATCTGTCACCAAGTAAACTCTTAACTTAGATGTCAAGGAACTAAACTGTCAGGCCAGAAGAGTATGAATTTTTTGATGCTGGCATTAGAGAGAAGGATGAGTCCCAGCACAAACATATATGGCACATAATCCTAGTGCTACTGAAGTTGGAACAGAATTCCAGAGGAAGTATGGTTTCCTGACAGTTTACTGTCCCCTATTGGTTTTATCTGGTAGCCGGATATTTTTCAGCCTCAAAGGACACAACAGGTACAGCTGGAACTTGAACTTTGTGTGCAGTTGCAGAAATAAAACTTAGTGGAAATTAACTGAGGGAACTTCACTGGCGTTGGAGTAACTGTTTGCATGGCTGGACTGCTAAAATGGATAATTAAAAGCTCTACAAAGGGCAAGGAAGTTGAGGAGAGAGGGTAGTCTCTGTTAAGAAGCAGTTTAGATGTATGGAACCCTTCTATGGGGACAGGTTACAAGCCAACTGAGAGTTTGTGGGTCAGAATCAAGAAGGGACCAGTGACAGTAATGTTTTTATGGCAGTTTGTTATAAATCACGTAATCAATACAAGCAGGCCAATGAAGTCTTCTTTAAATAACCCAGGGAAGTCTCTGCACCACAGATCCTGGCTCTCATGAAAAACTTTAACCCTCCCTGACATTGGCTGGAAGGGGAGGATGGCAGGGTGCAAACAATGCAGGAGAGTGTCAGGTACAACCTCTTAATAAAAGTACTGTATGGGCCAGCCAGTGGTGATACACGGCTGGGTTTGTTGTTCATAAGTAAGAGAGAACTCGTTGGGGATGTGCTAATCAGTGGTAATCTAAGTTGAGATGCATCATGCAGTATCACAGGTGAAAATCCCAAAGCCATTGAAGGAGGTAGATCCTGGCTTCCAGGTTTTTTTAGTCTGAAGAGCAGGTTTCTGGGGATCTAATAGGAGTTCCTCCCTCTCCCCCACCACTACCCAGCAGGAGGCGATTGGGAATTAAAAAACAAAGTATTGCTGTGCATGGTGGAAGTGTGAGAGACAACGGGCATAAACTGAAACAAGAGACATTCAGACTGGATAAAGATAAAACTTCTTCTTCACTAGGGGAGAAAAGTGGTGGCACAAATTTCCCAGAGAGGTTGTGCTGTTTCTGTCCATCCCTAGGTGTTTTCAAGATCTGACTGGACAAAGGCCTGAAAAAAACTCATATGAGTTCAGACCTTAACTTGTTTTGAGCAAGGGATTAGACTAGAAACCTCCTAAAGTTCTTTCCAACCTGAATTATTCTAGGATTCTATGATCTCTGCACTAGAAAAGTATTTTATCTTCTATATCTTGCTCTGTCTCTGCCTGCATCCTTGAACAAGAACTGAAAGCTCCAAGGAAAAAAAACGTACATCTTGGGAAGTGAGGAGGGAACCCTTCTTATTTAGAATAAATTTTTGCTTCCCTTAACCTCTAAGACCATTTAAATCCCTGATTATCCACTGGCTGGAATTCCTCTCCTTCCACCTCATTCAGAGCCTTCTCCACTCTGGTTTACATGCAACAAAACCTGTCCATCTTAAGTCTTTACCTGTTTGTAGATAAAACAATGCTCCTTAAGCATTCTACTTGATGTCTCAGGTACTACTATTCTATTTTTTCCCTTTCTCAATTGGCTTTTCTTCCTTTCTTCCGCTATTCTTTTTTCTCCAAGTCCCCATTCTCCCTTTCCCTGCCATCAATGTTTTTTCAATGCCTCAGCTTTTGGATTTCCCAGACCTTGCTCCTTTATTCTTTCTTTTCATTCTGAGTTATTAGCTTGGTAATATCATCTCAGTATATCATGAGAAGTAGCTCCCCAAACCTGTACGAATCATATGTAGAGAAAATAGCTGGGGGGGGGGGGGGGGGGGGGGGAGGGGGAAATGTTAGAGATATTCCTACTGCTCTCATGCTTTACTGCCCCCACCACAACAAGAAATTAATCTTCATTAATGAAGCTCTTCAACTTGTTTTTTCTATGCTTTTTTTTTCCCCCAAGGTGGTATTTTATTCTATCTTTCTAACATCTCCTGTGGATTTCTAGCTCTTCAATTCAAGTTCAGCATAGTTCTAAAAGTGCTTTCAATTATTCATTTCTTTTGTTATCACTTCTGTACCACTTTTTAACAGTCCATCTCTGTGAACAGCACAAGCAACGTGACTATCACTCAGGCCTGCAACGTTGATGTGGTCCTGACTTGCACCTTTCTCTGAATCCTTACATCCAACTGCTTGTGTTACATTTTTGGGGTATTGTTCAGTTTATTCTTTGCCCGTATGTGTCATCTTCTTACCATAAACAGTAGTCAAACGATTTTGGGGTAAGTCCTATATCTATTGTGGATCCCAGTGCTTCAGCCTTGTTGCAAACAGACCTAATTGGCTGTTTCTTTGCAAAATGACTTTATGCCTTTTGTCAAAGGTTTCTTTGTGTCCAGAAGTCTTCTTCAACACAGGAACGCTGTGTAGCATATGTGCATAGAGTCTAGTGGAGACTGGTGTCCTGGATATTTAAGCAATAAACCCCAGCATCTTAGGCAACGTGAGAGGCACAAAAGAACTGCATGGTATTTTGCTTATTAAAAAGTTTCAGGTACACTGCGTAATTGCTTTGCACATGAGCACCTTCATGAAAGTACTGGATTTATGTAAAGTCAGTTCATTTTCCACAGATCTGATGTTTCCCAGAGTATGATAACTCTGTGCAGATTTTTTTCTGCATCTGATATAGTTTAACCCAGTGATTTACATACCTAAAAGTCTTGTCTTGACTAACTGTGTATCATCTGCTGCCCCAATCACAGAATTCCTTGGTCTACCCTGCTTATATGCTTCTGATCAGGTTGTATTTTTATCTTACAAATAATCGTTATAATTCCACTACTGTCTGTCTCCCTCCTACATCCCTTCCTTTTCTACACAGGACTTCTGTGATTTTTCATGCATCCAGCATCCTTCCATGTCTCATGATGATCTTCCTATATCCAGTTATTGCCCATTTTCACATCAGTAGTTTCATGCTTTGCCACACTGTGGAGAAACTCCCTGAACACTTCATGTGTCCTGTCAGACTCCTTTTCTGCAGTGCTTCGGTGCTAAGCAAGTGCCGATACCTCTAGGGGTCCCAGGGAAGTGGAATCTGCCCTCTCAAGCTGCTATTCCAATATATCCACCCACTTGCCTCTTGTTGTCTACACAGATTCCAACTTCTTGAGAGTGAAATCAGCCACAGTATTCTGTTTTTATAATGCCTAGCACTGTGTGATTGTGACTGTGGTTACAGCTTACCAATTCTAGCATACTACTTCTAAAAGTAATAATAAAGCTTATGTAGAAAAATCTGTCTTCTCGTTCTGTTTCTAATGGCAAATTAACTTGAGAAGTTTATTACTGACCAAGATACCTGCCAGTTTATTATCAGTTCAGCAACCTGGAAGGAAAATCAAACAGAAACAATAAATCAGCATTTTCTAATCTGAATAAATACTCCAGAAAATAGCTGAAGTGAAGAAAACAGACATGCAAACTACAGTGCTCAGCTGGCACCTAATAGCAGTACTTCATTGTGAAGCAGTTATTTTCCTGCTTGTGTGTGATTTTGGAATGTATATCATTCTAAATCATGTAGCTAGTGAAGGATTCATGACTGCATAAAACCATTAATTAATTTGGAAGAGAATTTCTAAGCACCAGAAGGAAGGAAAGAAGGAACATTTTAGAAAGTCCAGCAGCTGTAATATATCCTCCAGGTATTGGCAGCGGCAGTTTTACATTGGTGGGGCAACTTCTGCCACTGGAAATGAAAAAGTAATTTTAAGTCAAACCCTCAGTTTTTCTACAATTCATTTAACAAAATGTCAATAGCAGAGGTGGCTCTGTACTGCTTTCCAAAACCAGAATAAAATTAAAGAATCCTTCTGTTGCAACAGCAGCATAGCGAACAGTGGGAAAAGAGACACGATTACATCTTTAAAAGCTGTCTGTGCTTTTCCATTCAACTCCTCTACACACAATCCAGATAGATTTTGTGATCTACATCTTTTTAGGAGCTGAGTTGTTATATTACTATTATATCTTGAAAGATACTTCCCCCGGCCAAGCAAACACCATAGTCAATGTGGAGCTTTATGAAATTTGACAGATGAAGCATACTATTAAGTTACATTAACATTTTTGGTTCTTTGTGGAAGGATAATTTGATTTGATTAATAGGTTTCCATTGCAATACAGAATAAATGCTCACTTCCTAGTTAATCCAGTTTGTTTAGAACCAGAGCACATACCTGTGAGGCAGGGAGCCTTTTTGAAATAATGTTTTACAAGCAGATAGTCTGAGTTTTCCCCATGCTTTACTCCAGTGTGGCTGAGACCAGGTTCCATCCAATTTATGTATTAGCTTCCAAAATTTATGAGATCACAGGTCAAGTGAGCAGTAACAGTTCACAGGCAGGTGAAAAGCCACGGTCTGTTAAAGCAAATAAATGAAAAAAGCAAATAGAGCTGGAAACAGATAGACACACATATCTATACATTCAAACTACAGATCTCTCACAGTTTAACATGTTAACATAACCTTGTTTCTACAAGCCAAGTTGACTTAGGTTTTCTTTTGTTCTTCCAAGCAGCTGAAGAACTATATTTCTACTGCCATTTTCATGAACTACTTAATCTTAAACACTGAGAAGCATTATAAAACATCAAAATACAAGTAATTAAATTTTTTTTGCTCAACCTGGTATTTAAATAAGAAAATTTTCTTATATTAATATTTACTAATATTTTATCAAAAAGCCCAAGAAAGTGCTCAATGATTTTTTGAAAAAAATTTCTCTTTACACACATCTAAACTTGAGTTTCTCCCCTTATGTTAGTGTGTGTATTTCTCTTAAACTGTTCATACAAACCACTTTTTCTCACAGTTATAGCAAGCAACCTAAAGAACAGCAAATACGCTGACAAAACGTGTTAGTGTGTTTGACATTCACCCTTTGCATAAGAAATAAGTCAGCCCTAACATTAGTTAATAGCTCACAGAAGGGATAAAAAAACCCAAACAAACCAAACTTTGACATATTGGTTTCACTGTACTTCAACAAACGGACAGCTTGTTTACATATTGACTAAAAAGAGCAAATAGAAAGTGTTAAAACTGATACCTCAGCTTCCTGGCTCTTCTTTGTGGAGAACATCTTAATTTTACTTGCTGAAGTCTTCTCATGCCTTCACCTTCTCTTATATAACTACAAATTTGCTTGAAACCTGGCTGTTCACTGAGAAACACAACAAGAGCAGTTCGATTTCAAACCTGCTATTATTTCAAACCTGCCAGAATCTATGTGATCTCATTTTACTTGAGGACAGCTGTCTTCATCGCACTCAGTTGTCTGATCTGAGCCGTTGTCTTCACCTCTTTAACAGGTCACAAATATACATACAAGCATACACTCTATTTTGTCACATTTTCATCAGGTGCCTTCAAACTGCAGCACTGGGATTAGATCTTTCTCAGTCTAAAATAAATTATGATTCAAAAGGTCTATTTACCAGTGGTCAAAACATTGGCAGACACTAATGCTCCAAAACCAAGCAGGCTTTCCTTGTGAGTTGCACCTCTGGTTGGCATACAAAGTTGCCTTTCAGGTGCCACTAAAGCTAGTGAAAAATTAAGCTGTGTCAGTCACAGAATGTTCAGTGGTACACAGCCTTAGCTGAAGCAGAAAATTTAAGCTGGACAGAAATAGGCAAAGTATTACACCCAGTACTGTATGTGCATCTTGGACAGGCTGTTGGGGCAAAGGTCACTTTTTGTTCATGGTGACTTTCTGAGCATATTACAGATGTGGTTCAGCCCAATCTTTCAGTTCTAACTTTGTACATGAAAGGCTCTTTACAGCTTGATTGATTTTCGTAACAATTCAGAGCATTTATTTGCCTTTTGCAGACTTTTGCTCTGTTGGTTACGTTCCCCTGTCTCCCCTTAAAACAGACAAAAATATTAGAAAAGTAATAAGGGGGGAAAAAAGATATTAAGGAAACAAACCTAAACAAGCCCACAGCAACAACAGCAACAATAGAAGTACTCCAAAGCTTCAAATAATGTGGGGGAAAAAGTTTTGAACAAGATAATCAACAGATGCTCTAGAACACGGCAAATATATGAAAGTATTCAGTGGACTGGAGAAGGTTGAGTATCCTAGATTCAGGTGAGGCTGAGACACATGAGCTGTTCCTCTGAATTTCAACAACAGGGACAGCTAAGAAAGCAGACTTTTTCTACCAGGGTCATTTGTTGAAGTTACCAGTCACAATCAAGTTCTGAGTTTGTGTTTACTTTAAACTGTAATATGTGAACGAAATATTTTACTTGGAAAACACATTTTTTCTTAGCATTTAATATAAATGAAATCTTTGAATAAACGAGGAAATTATTAATGTGTGTATACCTATTCTAGTAGAATGTATTCTGCACCATTAAAAGATTCTGAATTGTTCATCTCTTCTTGCTCATAATTTTCAGCAAAGATCCAAAATAATAGCCAAAGTTTTACAGTATTGAATCTCATACATAGCTTCTGCTCAGCCTAAAAAGGCTTGCCAGCATGTTGTCTTTTCTCCTGATTTGCTCATGCATTGGTTAAAATGTGCTATATATCTGCTTTTTCATTTCCTTAAAAGTAATCATTTTCAACAGTTGAAAGCAGGTGGTTTTTGGTTAAGAAACCTTGCTGACACTTCAAATCTATTTTTTTGACATTATGTTTTTTCAAGGGGAAATTTTTCTTTGTAGCCAAAAAAAGTCTGGTTACCAATTTCTTTTCCTCCAAATTAGTTTGAAGTTTTGGCCTATTTCTTAAACTGGCAAGCAATGCCCTAAGGCTCAGTCCTGAGCTGTGAGTTAAAAAACTCAGAGAGGCTTTTACTTACCTGATCTTTCCAAGGCATTAAGTTGAATGCCATGTAAGGTGTTACCAGTTAGCTGTGTGAAGATGGAACAGCCATAATTGTTAGTCAGGCCTAGAAAAATTTATCCTTTTAAATATGGAGACAATCACAGAAGTACCTGTTTTACTATTAGTTCCTAAATTAAGGCAGAAAACTCTCACAGCAGACCTGCTCAGACTCTGAATTTATGGATTCCTGTGTATGGTCTCAGAAACTACCATGGCACCATACTGTTTCAGCCTATTGCCCTTTCCAAGTATGTTCTATGGATTTACAGGACAGTGGATCTCGGAATTTACAGCCATCTCCAAAACTAAACAGTCAGGGAGCAGCTTCTGTCAAGGAGCAGGACCAATGAGCATGAACCCGATTCAAATACATATCTTTGTGAGATATGATGCAGTTTCAAATCCCTGAGACCTGTCTGGCCCAACAGGCAGGAAAGTCCTTCAATTTCCTTGTCAGCTAATACTTAAAAAGAGTGTCATAAAAAAATTTCAGGAATACTGCTTCCAGCTGTGTATAGGATGGTAACACACATAAGATTATGAATGGATCACAATCTTTAGCTCCAGTGACCTTGGCAGGTAAGAACAAACGATTAATTACTTTCTGTAACTAACTTTGAATGTCTCACTAACCTCAATTACATGTTAAGCGTGGCCTTTTGGAGTGAATGACAAAAGGTAATTTAAGAATTAAAACTCAAATGGAACATTTTAAAATTATGTTTTAAGACAAACATTTCTAACAGTACTAATGTTAGTATATTATTTTAATAAGTTTACCATGTTAAAAGTACTTGGAACATTCTGATGAATGTCAGAAATGCAAACCTTCTTTCAGTTCAATCAAATAAGCATTTTTTTCTAAAATATCTCATTAATAAAGGCCTAAATTAGAAAAGAAAAAAGAAAAAAAACAGTGACAAGTACATCTTACAGCACATGCTGAAAACTGACATATTTCAGCTGTAGTAGGCCCTTCATAGGGGGAAAATCCCATTGTTTCCCCTTTGGCTTCATTATAACAGGAATCAGCAAGGCTGTACTGCCTGAATGCATTCACAGCTGAAAACAAACCTGGTTTAAAATAAATATCAAAGGTCAAGGCATATACAAATTTTTTTCTTGGAGTCAGTTTGCTAGCAGTATACACAGTATAGAGTAAAGCTAACAGAAAGTTACAAAAGCGTGCCCTATTTTAGAAGCTTTCTCTAGCTAATGTTGCTTTACTTCTTTCAGGAAGCCCTAAATAACAGTATCTTGAAGTGAAAGGGAGATAACATTCACGCTGAAGCAGAAAGAATGTAAGTTTTCTGATAGCCAAAGTTGATGATAAAGACAACAGAAAAAACAATAGTGAACATGGAGACCAAAAAAGTGAGAAAACTGAAACAGAGGAAGCAGTTATAATCTCCTTCTATTCCTCAAAACCCAGTAACAATTTGGTGTAGATGTGCACAAATTTCAGCGCTGCAAAGTCACAGATAATTTGATGGGATTAGTTTACGCTCCCTATGATCAAGAACTTCACCTATTAAAAGCAGCATCATTGATAGTATTTCTTATGAGATATTGATCTTTCTCTCTGTCGCAGCAAAAACAAACCAGTAGGCTACAACAAGGCATTTAGCTTTGGTCAGATCCTACTGTCCATGCTATTTCTTCTTCCTCCAGAAGCCCAACCACACTCCTCCTCCATCCAGCCACCTATCCCCCAATCCTCAGAACTATTTATCTACTCATCAGGAATGAGCTACAGCTGCACATCATCCATGTCAACCAACCCAGTGCCTCTGAGGCAAGGCCACAGCTGCAGATTATCAATGCTAATCAACCCACTGCCTTCATTCCTCTACACCTCTCTAGCTCCAGCTGCTGTGGAAGTTCTGCCTCCCCTGTTTATAAGGGCCTTTTCCTGCTCATTAATATTTTCTTTGCTTCTATGGCTTATAGTTACTGCTATTGTAGAAGCAGACAAACATTGAGGTAGCTAAGCCAATCTCATGCTGTGAATAACAGGAGCCTTCCTCATGAGCAGCTAAATCATTACACAAAAGTAATTCTCAGGTTACTCCCAGAGGGAAGTGAATCTTCCCATTGAGCAGGATCTCACAGAGATCACAGTGCCTCCTGACATGGGCTTGGTCAGAATTGCTTTCAAGAATGATGGTAAGATTGCCAGATGCCAGCATACATTAATCTCCAGATCAAACTTGTTGCTTCAGAGAAGAAATTATAGCCTCTGTTCCATGCCAATGCCTAAAGGTCATCTAAGAAAATATTTTAAAAGATAAATTTCAGTGTTCCTAGAGATGACTTATGTTTTCAGTAACTCTGACTGAAATAGAAGTTATGAAACCGGAAAGGAACTACGATGGCTATGCTAACATATAGACTAGACTCAAGCAATGTCTTCCCTTTCATTGTGTATTTGTAAGAGAAAGAATGACGTGTCCTAGACACACTGCTTCCCTGCATTGCTTACACACAGATGCAATGCTTCCATTACATTAATACCTATGAATCTAGTTTTTCCAGACTTTCAAAGAAAAAGATTTAAACATCTGAGTAAAAAAAGAGAATTTGGATCTAATTTATTTATCACTGATAATATTAGAACATTTAGTCATGTATTCATTGGAACAAAAGCATTCAATTCAAATAGATAAATAATTTCCCAAAAATGTGAACAATATTTTATTGTATCTACTAAAAGATAGTAATAGTATAAGGTCACTGCGGTGTCCCCATTCCCCTCCCCATAAAGTCTGCCTTACAGACTTCATGGCTGTTGGTAATAAGAGTACTGGAGAATTTGTGGTTAGCGGTTAGAGCAGGGGTCCTCACACTTTTTAACCAGGGGGCCAGCGCGGATGCAGTGGCAGGCAGCCATCTGCGGCGGCTTGGTTTCCCCCCCCCAACCCCCGGCGGGGGGGGCCGGGGGGTCTGTAAATACCGGGGGCCGGATTGAGGACCCTGGGGGGGCTGTATCCAGCCCGTGGGCTGTAGTTTGAGGACCCCTGGGTTAGAAGGTCTTGTGGCTGCATAGCAAAGAAAATGCCTTCACAGAATCATAGAATCACAGAACATTCTGAGCTGGAATGGACTGATAAGGACCATAAGCTCCAACTCCCTGTTCCTTGCAAGTCTACCCAAAATTAAACCATATGACTAAGAGCATTGTTACTATGCTGCCTGCACTCTTAACAGGGTTGGTGCTGTGACCACTTCTCTGGGGAGCCTGTTCCAGTGATGATGACCCTCTCAGTGAAAAACCTTTTCCTAATGTCTAATCTGAACTTTCCCTGATGCAGCTTCAAACCATTCTCCCATGCCTATCACTGGTCACCAGAGAGGAGATCAGCACCTCCCCCTACTGTTGCCCCCTCCTGAGGCAGTTGCAGACTGTGATGAGGTACCATCAACCTTCTCCAGGCTAAACAAACCAGGTGACCTCAGCTGCTACCCGTAAGTCTTGCCTTCTGGACACACTCTGCTAGTTTGATGTCCTTCTTAGATTGAGGTGCCCAAAATTATACCCTGTACCTGAGGTGGGGCTGCGCCAGTGCAGTGTAGAGTGGGACAGTCACCACCCTCAGCTGGCCAGCCGTGCTGTGCTTGATGCACCCCAGGACACAGTTGGCCCTTTTTGATGTCAGGGTGCACTGTTGACACATACTCAACTTGCCATGAATCTAAACCGCCAGATGTCTTTCCCTGGGGCTGCTCTCCAGCCTCCTGTCCCCCAGTTTGTATATACAACCAGGATTACCCCATCCCAGGTGAAGAGTCCAGAACTCATTCTTGCTAAATTTTATGTGGTTGGTGATTGCTCTGGTCTCTAGTCTACTCAGATATCTCTGTAAAACCTCTTTACCCTCAAGGAAGTCCACAGCTCCTTGTAATCTAGTATCAAAAGCAAACTTAATGTGCGCTCAACTGCATCCAGATCATTCATACAAACATTAAAGAACACTGGCCCTAAAAATCAAGCCCTAGTACTAGAGAAGCGGTGCTAGAGAAGACTGATTCTGCTGGTTGTGGCAGCATGTGGAGTGCTGATAAAGCAGTATACCAGCTACAAAACTAATTATTCAGGATAACAAATTATATTCAAAATATTAGGCAACACTTTAGTACCAAACATGATATGAGTCTTCTTTTTTACATCACCCTGGTTGAGTGGTCCTTTTCACAAGTTGTTGCTATTCAGACTATCTTTTTTCTTATACCTGTGCTTCTCTCCAGAATATCTGTACTATTTTCTATTAACTGTAGCAAAGAAATATTAAGGCAACATACTGAATGCTTTTGGATAGGTTGCAATTCAAAACCTTGGAAAGGGATTTCCTATATTAATATGGACAAACTACTTCATTTAATCTGTAGTGTGCAACCGATAACTTCATATGATTTTGGTCCTACCCTTTTCACAGTATGATCTTTTCCTGACTACTACTTGCTGTAATATACGATCTGTCCCTGGAGTGAGACGTGTTCTTGCTCCTAACTGCATTTTAAGAAATTTCAGTAATGTACCTGTACTTTTGAATAACCTAAAAGTTTATAATTTTGTGAACATATTTGGGGTTGAAATTAATATGTTCTTAATAATACTTGGCAATCTCTGTGGAAGTAATACTCAGGTCCTGACAGACTGTGCCATTACTTCCTCTCGTCTTAGCCAATGTGTATTTTTCTTTTGTCTTGTTTCTCTGAAATTCATTTTTTTCTGTGGTCTTCACACAAAAGAGAAAATCTAGGCTGTTTTGAAGGTTCTACAGATGTAGCACAGTGTGAAAAATCTCTCCAGGAAAAGGAAATTCTAGTTGTCACATTATGTCCTGTAACAAAGTATTTTTTCTTTGCAAAAAGTAACATTGTGTACTGTACTCAAGCCTGTGAGCGTTTTCACACCCAGAATGTGTTTGGCTCCTTGCTTCTTTCATTTTTTACTTTTTGCAGAAACACAAAGCAATTCTGTGGTTAAAAATGAATTATTTTTTTTCCCTCTAAGAATAGCCTTTCAACCTGATGAAAAAAACGAACACAGAATCAAGCATTTCCAATCCTTGTGTCCTTGGCCACAGTGACTTTTCTCTTAAAATCCTCCTTGAGAATGTCCCAGCTTCTGAAAACAATCTTTCATTAGCTGCTGGATCTTGCACTGCTCCTCCTATTATTTGTAAGTTTCCTGATGCAATTAGACCAATGGTGCTGTAACATTATTGTTCAACCAGATGAGAGTTCTGTGTGGTTATACCTGTCAAGATGGATGAGTACTGGTGCAGCTGGGAGAAGCTTAGAGCAGCTCCTTAGAGGCTATTGACTGAGAACACACACTGATCACTCATGCCACCTTGTTTTCAGTCTTAACCAAAGCTATGTGTCCAGTTCATACATAGAGTCCATCTTATACTATTTTATTCTATTTTATTTAGTTGAAGAAGTCCTTTTCAGTGGTGGGGCTTATCTGACACAGAAAATGCAGAGGGCAAGAGGTTGTGAGGGATAGTTATACCTTTTTCAAATGCCACAAATCTATAGTTTTGTGGACAATTTCAAAGCTAAAAGCGCACACACTGAGATATTAAATTTGCAATGACTTCTCCTTGCAGTATAAAACAGGATGGTAAACCCTGGGCTTTTAACTTCCCCATGAAGAGGAAAATACAATCAAAAACTTGGTCAATAATTAGACTACACAGTGCAATAAACCTTTCCCTCTTTTGGCCTCTCTTCAATCTCTTTCTCTTTGACAGACTTCTTTGGAAACATTAGAGTGCAGAGTATCCCACATCCCCATTAAACTGGATGCATCTGTTCTTGTTTGGCAGGGATTCCAAGTGATAAGGTGTTCACTTTCTGTGTCACCAGGAACCATTAGTGGGGCAGTTTAAAATTCATCTTCTCTCATGGACTGAGTGGGAGTGGTGTGAGTTCACATGCTCCTTCTGTGAAGCCCAGACAATGCCGCTTGACTGAGGGCTGCTGAAGTTGCTTCATCTGAAATGCATTAAAAACATGAACGTTGTCTTGTTTTGTTTCTATCATCTAAATTGTAGAGTCATCCTGACATGTTTAGAATGTTGTCTGCTGGGTTCTGGTTTGGTCTGATCTTTATAAAAGCTTTATAAAGGCTCAAATGCACCTTCAAGCAGATATAAAATTGTTCCACATTGGCATGAACAGAAAAACATGGAAAGAACAAAAATCTCAAATGTTTTCTCAGCAGTTCCACAGTCAGTAACTCTATGTGTACATTCAAATGAGATAATTTTCTTTTTCATTATTTCCAAAGACAATATGAAAGTGGTCAATATCCTGCTTCAAATTAAAAGCTATTAAAATCATCCCTCATTCCCTCAAAGATGTCTAGAATAATCAAGAACTCTTTCCAAGGTACTGTTGCAGTTCAAGACTAATGCACATAAGAATTCCTTTAAACATTTGTCTGTGGCAAAAAGAGCCAGAAGTCTCTGCCTGCCTTATTTAATGTTTTCTAAATCATGGTCATTAATTCCTTGGTCTCTCAGGGCATGGGATTAACATTTTTTATCTGTATTTGTGCAAGCTTGTGTATCTGCATGTAGTTTATGCTCAGGATTACAAATTTCAATGTTGACCCCTGAAAAAAACCACAAAAAATATAATCCTGACCATTTTAAACAAGATTTTGTTATACTATTGATGTTTGTGCAGCTAGTTAATGAAGTGGTTTCTGTTCCATTAGAGTGACTTCTGAGACATTGGTTGTTCTCTCTAAGGAAGCCTGTGGTGTACAGAGGCATGCTGGGGGGTAATGTTGGGAAACAAAACTCTTCCTTCACTTTAGGGAGACTTTTTATTCTGTTTGGAAATAAGTTTAGGTTGGAGGAAATCCTAAGGAAGTGTAGGTTCTCCTATACTCAAAGATGTGAAAGAAATGGATGAAAGGACCTCCTGACAGGTAAAAGGCTGTGTATGAGTCCTTTGAACATTAGGATTCACAAAGAAAATAGAAGAACGGTTGTTAGGACTGATCAGAGAAGGATGTCATGGACTCATTTACCAGCAAGTCTTAAAGTGGATCAACACAAGTGGACCAGAGGTAACGGAAGTATTCTTCAGATCCTGGCACCAAGAATTCCTAAAATAAATTTTAGTATCGGGAAGTCCCTGGTTCTTTTGTCCTTCTGCTGTTTCACTCAGAATCCTGTGCAGGAAGAGCACCACAGAGTATCAACTTCTCAACGTTATTAACATTAATGTGTACTGTTATGGTTTACATCATGCAGTAATATAACCACACAGATTGTAGCATATAAATGTACCAAATGAGAATTTGTTCTTTTTCTTTACTTCTTTCTTTGTTCTGTAAAGCTTCAGCATTGATCTTTCTGTCTAGTGATCCTATTTATGGTACAAGCCCAATGACCAAAAAAGCCACACTGTCAGAGGCTCCATTACAGAAAGAGGAACAAGGAAGATTATTTTCCAGTCCACTAAAAATATGCGGAGGGTGGGAGAATGAAGAAAAATGATGATCAGCATCATATGCCATTTCTAGGATGTTATTTCTGTTTTGTTGAATCCCATCAGATAGACTTACTGTAGTGTATAAAATGCAACGTACAAAATGCAATATTGCTTCCCACTGCAATTTGTACATTATCATCATTTGTCTATGTGGAGGTCGATGTGCTTCAGTCACTGTAATTTGGAAGCACTCCGCCTACCAAGGAAGTGCTGCCTCTGGACAGAGAAGCACAGCAAAATGCAGAAGCATTTGCTCTAGGTGGAAAAGAATACCACATCTAACTAAAGGAGCATGTCAGGACATTTTTTACTAAGGGAATAAAATTGTAAAGTTATTTTTGATGCCCAGGTTAGTGAAAACATCCTACAAAACCTGATGGTTTAGGAATATTTATAAAGTAACATTTCATCTACATCTGTGTAAATGACAACACATCAACTCTCTCATGCACTGTCCATGAAATATATGTATTTCATGGAATTTAAACTGCCATTTCACTCTTCTGGAAGGCCTCCTCATGCTTTCTATAAGACAAAGACCTTATTAGCTATTCTTTTCTCAATACAGAAGCAAATTCTTCCTTTCTTTTTAGAAAGAAAGGGCTGCAGCAGATGGGGCAAAGACATGCACATCACCATTTTCATATTAACGGTAATTTTCAGAGGAATCTATCAGAATGAGACAGATTGCAGAGAATGCACTCACCTAAAATATATTGACTAATCATTTTCTGAATATTTACTAAGTCATGCTTTGTAAAATTCTTGGCAACTGAATCTTTTAAACCTGGGATGACTGATATGGAATAGTGATTAATAAATTTGTGTATTATTCTCTCTCAAAGCAATGGAAATTCAAATAATCAAAGACAAGGAAAAGGCAAAATGGCAGCATTTAATTAAATGCTGATACCAAAGAGGGCTTTAGAATTTATATATAGAAAGTTTCAGCAAGCAACATCACCCCGTTATTTATGTCTACCTGGGCAAGTTAGCTTCCTAAGAGTATAAAGTTTAAATAACTCTCTACATTCTTACAGAAAGAGATATCCCAATAGTCCTAATTTCTGTGGTATAGTTGCTTTTCCATTTAGTCTGTTCGTCTCTCTGTTTGCCTGTCTATTGATCTATCTTTTTTGAAGAACAAAATATAAACTGATACTACACTAAAATTTCAGTACTAAATAAACTAAAAGTTTGCCATTCATGTGTGCTGAAAATAACCAGACGTTTTCTTGGCGGCTAGTAACAGGTATTTTATAATCGCACTAGAGAATATACCCCTACTGATCTAGATTAGGGATAAGAGACTTTCAAAATAATTTAGATAGCTGGCAAACCAACATTCTTCTTTAAGGAACACCTGCTTGTATGTTTTGTTTATCGTGCTCACAGAATATCAAGAATCTCAAGAGATCTTATGACTATTTTCTGACATCTCCACGTACTCCTGAATTTTTGTCATACACAAAGTCAGGAAATGCTACTGTGACGCATTATTCTGTGACATATTTAGCAATGATAGAGCAAATAATTCTGTGATTTAGAACATGGTTGCCTTAGAAATTAAACGAGGGAAAATCCATTTTAAATAAAACTTCTCAGTGATGGGTAATCCACTACAAATCTTATAAATTGAACAATAAAAATAAATAATTTGCCTCATTTCTATGAGCATTTTTTATACTTAGTTCTATCCTGAATTTTTATAACTTTGGCTTCCAAACATTTAAACATTGTTGTATGTATTTGCCTGTTATATTGAAGAGATCGTTGTTACAATTTTGTTCATTGTCAAAGCATTTCTACTTAAACTTCTCTCTGCTAAACACATTTCAGCAACTATTTCAGCTCCTTGGACCTTTAACTTTCAGCCCTGTTTCCTATCTCCCTATCGGTCTCAAAGCTATTCTGAGGATGTTTTCTACTTTTTCCAGTGCCATGCACAACGAAATTGGACACATTATGCTATCATAATTACTATAGACCAAGCAAAGAAAGAACACAGTCTTCCTCTTACTTGATATTCTCCAGTCTATACACTGAAGGGTATTTTATCTATCATCTGAACAATTTTGTCTATGCAGTGTGTTTGGAAGTCATGTTCAACCAATTATCTACCATGACTTCTACTCCTATTTAGGGTTTCTGCTTCACAGAACAAAGTTTATGTTTCTGTAAGCATCACACACATTTATCTCCCTTTAAATGTGACCTTATTGTAAACCACATTTGCGTTTCTCCAACAGACCAGATCACATGCATTATCCTTTGACTATCACATTTCTATTTCTGTTTATTTTTTGTCAGTAAATTTTGCTTTCTGTCAGATCAGTCAGTTAAAATGTTAAATAGCTTAGAATGAAGAGGTCCTTGTGGGGTGGCTGTAGAAGTTAACCTTCCCTTTCAGTAAAAAAAAACCAAACCCTTAACTGCTACATTGTGATGACTATCAATTCATCATTTAAAATTAATTTGATGTGTGTACCATCTTGATTTTATACCAGTCTAACTTCTTACTCATAGGTATATAACAAGCATTTTGCAAACATCTAGGGAACAAAAAAGTGTGTTAAAAATGGGTCAACAACAGGAAAATTGTGTTGAAACAGACTTTGATAAACAAAGAGACCAAGAGACTAGCATATCTTGATTATTAGAAGTCTACTTGTATTATCCCACATAATACCTCAGAAACAAGTCAGAGGATTATACAGTTCGGATGCAATCAACAATGAAGTCAGTTTACCAGGCTGAGCAAGTCATTGAAACAGTGATTCTCAGGAATTTTTTCAGGCAAGAGATGTATTTTTACCTCAACATAATGACTACAACAGAATCACTTGCAAAGTGATTAGTGCTTGCTGAGCAACTCTCTCACAATGACATTTGTTTTAATGTAAGTGTCATTCTCTTTTACCTTGATAGAGAGCACTTAGACTCTCTGGTTCTGAGAGGTCTTGCTGTGAGCTGGCTGTATAACTTAGGAACAAATCTGCTGAGCTCAGTGGCATCACTCATGCACTTGCAATTTCACTGATGTTGAACTCACTACAGTTGAAAAGCTCCCTATATTATAAGATAGGTATGTGCCAGGCATAAAATTTAAAGCTAGCTAACAACTAAGTGTGTGTCTGCAGCATCCTTATGGTGCAGCTGTTGCACAGATATTTGTTTGTTGCCCTGCTCACTAAGCTTTTCTAGTAGATTTTGATTTTTGTAGGCACTCCTATGCTTCATACTAATGTGGCTAGGCTGCTTATCAGTACACAGCCTAACCAGCTCAAACCTACCCTAGAAATCCTCTCCAATGTGTTACTGCTGTGTCATCAGAAAAGCAAAAGCTTACTAAAATCTTATACAGGATTTTTTTCTGAAAAAATTCTCCTGGAACCAGTTCCGGGAAGCTGATGACAAGAAGAAATGCAGGCATATTAGTAGCTGAAAAAATGTTCTATCTCCTGTAAGAACCTATTTTCATGTACTGTTGTGAACAAATCCCCTGTTGTAGGATTATCTCAAGAATTCCTCTGTCCTTAGCTTCTGGAATATGAAAACATTGTCTCCTTTTGGTTATAGCCTGGATTATTTTGACTTATTCTGTAATATTGTATCTGGGTAAAAGTACCATACAAATTTCACTCTACAAATACTGAGACATAATTCTGGTTTTTCACTAATATTTACTAAAATAAGCAACTAAACTAGGAGATGCTGCAGCTCTATTCTATTACATTTCTCCTCCTTGCATGTACTCAAGGTGTTATATCACATCCTTTTTTTTTTTTTTTTACGTTAGAAATAGAGGGTTTCTTCCTAATGTGTCTCAAACTAGTATCTCTAGATGTGCTTTGGTTTCTTCTCACACAGCAGATAGTGAAGTGACACTATATTGTATTTCTGTAATAATGGCTTAAAATGGAAAAATACATAATAAATGGCCTATCTGACTTTGACACTAACAGCTGGAGAAAATAGATTTTCCCCTGAAAGTGCGTTTTGATAGGGACTGATGTGGGAGTGATGCTGACCTCGGTGGGTTATAGAAATACCTTAATATACCAATCACTCAGTAAACCTGTTGCAGACTTTAATCACCACTCTGGTATTTTCCTGCCAAAACTTCACTGTTGTTTGTCTCAGACTTGTCAAGTTCATACAGATACAGGAGGCACGGACTGGAAGCTCACTCCTGAGAAAGGGGCTGGGTTTTGCTGCCAGGCTAAGGCTTTTGAAAATTCCTCACTCTGTTTCCCCCCCTAATGCCAATTTGCATCATCAGGGCAAAGATCCAAGGAGAAGAGACTGACAAGGTAGCCACAGCATCCTCATCTGATAATGGCCAAAATTTGGAAACTGTTAAGAATGGTCAGCACTGTGATTCATGAAGCACTGAGTGGGTCCTGTCATAAGCCCACTGAAGAAATCACAATTGGATATTGATGTATAACAATTTTCCTATAAATGGGTGAATAAATTTACAGTAAAATATGCACTTCTAGATAAATATTTTGGTAATAGTCTGATTATAATGCTTTCATAAACATTTAAGCCACAACAGCACAGAACTCCAATGATTTTATTGGATATACAATAAGGGTATGGTAACATTTTTCATTGCTGCTGGCTGCTACGCCAATTCTGTTATTCAGGGTAGTAGTATGACTACTACTGCAAAGCATGACTTAGGAAAGACCCTTCTTATAACTCACAAACTGAAAGTGCACTGCTATATAACAACTGGAAGCTTCCAGCGGTGCCCTGTTTACAACACACATGGCCCAGGTGAAGTCATGGTACTCTGATCAGCAGCAACCGATCTTATGCTAAATGCCTCAGGGTGCAGTTAAAATACACACGTGATTTTTTGACTGGAAAGTGTCTTAGGGGCAGTTTTCTCATCATGTGTATTCTCAACATTATTAAAGATTTGGCAGTAGCTGTTTCTAAGCTCTCCTCCTTCTCATATTATCCAACAGGTGTGCCTAGAATAGGCTTCCTCGTGAATAAATGCCTCCCAGTGTAGCAGTCAATGCACACATCCAGGTCCCCGTTGAAACCTCCCACAACTGAGGGTACCGAGTGCTTTTCAGGATCAGCCTCATCTCACTGAAGCTAGGAAGGGTTAAGGGTTTCATGCACATTGATATATAGATATTTAACCTAAAGGTTTTCTGGAGATGTTTATCCTATTCCTAAAAAAGATCTACACTAACTCAGCAGTGCTAAAATTTAGCATTCAGCAGTTATTAGCTTTCTATTGCAGGAGTAATGTGATTACAAAATCATTAGATGCACTCTCTTTTGCACAATGTAACAGCTCTGCCTACATAAAACAGGTTCAATAAATGACTTAGACATGGTTGAATACCATCAGGGACTACTGGTCTGACTCTAGTTAACCTCACCAGGTCTGATTTTTGACTCATATTCCTGGCTTGACCTTGGATCCAGCCCATTACTACAGACTTGCCTGAAATCTGGGCTTGGGGTGCCCCTTGCTGAAGGCAGCGGGACAGGTTGGTGAGGACCATTCCCTGCCAGCCAAGTTATCATCCTCAGCTTCCCAGCTTTTACAAAGCATTCAGCTGTCACTGTGTCTTCATAGACTGCACTTATTCTTGTGAAAATCAAAAGTATCCCTTTTAAAAATTGTATGATTATTAATCTCAAGAATACACATTGGAAATCAAAACTGGATTTGAATTTAAGTTGCCTTGGAAATACAACTCTCCATGGTTTCTTATTTCTGTATTTTAAAGAAAAATAAGACAGGTGAATCCTGTGATCCAGCTCATCCTTGTTTCTCTTTCAGCTAGCATAAAAGCAGTTTAAAACGCATGACTATAGGTAATCATGATGTTTGATTATTTAGCTATTTAATAAGGTATTTTTAAGACACACTACATCTCCCATTTTAAATCTTATGCCAAAAATACTCTGTTCTCACTTTAGCATCCTAACTCTGTGTACCCTTTATCAAGCTTCGGGGTAACTTCAGACCTCTCTTGGTCTAATTCACCCTCTTCTCATAACTTGCTGTGAAATCACACACTCTCACCACTCAGGTTCTAAAGTTCTGAGTTGCAGCCATATAAACAGAAGATCTAAAGTGTATTTGCAATCTGTATGATATTTCCCTCAAGAGGCTATGATAATTTAAGTGATTAAAAACCTGTTTCTTGAAAACAAACATGTTTTATTTAGTCACAAGTATGAAGTAAACAGAGCAAGGGGTAGAACTGGTCTCACTCACCTGAATGTGATTCCTTCCTTGAAAGTTCTGGGTTATTTGTAGTTCACTCATAGTTCACTCAGAGGCCTCTACTTCTCAGCTGAGAGAAACCTTCCCTCTGATTTTTACTATGTCTCAAAAAAGGAATGTAATGTGAAGGTGCTTGAGCTAAGACAACAGCTAGTATGTTACCATGCTGTATGTGAATGGCATCTACATTCCTGGGCCTCCTATGGGTGTACTGTTAGAAGCTGGGGTTAGTTACCTGAGATGCAGCTCCTCGCTAACGAAACTGGATTGCAGTTGGATTAAAAAAAATGTGGTTTACACACAACTTCCTGATTCAGGTCTTCTACAGCTTGAACATATGTTTACTGTGGTGTTTTATGTCCAAAAGATATCTGGAAGATCAGGCTGAAAGAATTTCTTTCAAAAGACCAGCTTAGCCACAATAATCGTGATGCTGTGCTTGACTCATTACATTCTATCTTGCTCATCTTTGCCTATGGGGGAAAAAAACAAACCAAAAAAACCCCAAAAAACAACCACACAAAAACCCCAAACACCAAACCCTGAATAGACATACTAAATGTAGACCCATCTGTAGTTGCTGCTCCCTTTCTTCATCATGGTCTTCAACTATTCTTTTGGAAATTGTGGAAAACCAATTCTGTTTAACCAATAGTTCACTGCTGGGCATTTCCCATTAAAAGCTTCCTCCTGTTGTTCTGAGGACTCTTCACATATAAACAGATCGTATATCTGTTATTTTGTTTCTTGTTCTGTTTTGTTTTCCCCGTGAGTCCTTTTGATTTAACTGCATACAATCAATACAGAAAGCTGACACGTTGCTCACTGTGTATTCATTTACATGGGTAAGAAAGAATGTGCAGTGTCGATCTCAAATGAAACCTTTTCTAATTATGTTTAGGTTTAAAAAAGAGTGATCCAAGTTAGAAACAACCAAAATGATAAGCCCTTACCTGTACTGGAATGCACACATTGCAGTATATATCTGTCAGAATTACTAGACCCTGCTTATTATTATTTATTACATGAAAACTATGACTGATCTTTCATTCAAGCAAAAAACCACAGGTACTGTGCATCTGACCGCTCTGGAAATGTGTGTCATTAGATATGATATACAGAGTAGCAGTCAAGGAGTTAAGAATAACCTGGGTATTTTCCTGCCAATTGAAATAAATTGCCAAATGCTATTCTATGTGAATTGAAATAAAATCTAAATTTCAGTGCTTTCCATTAGTATTATTCATTGTCATGCAACTTTCTACCACCATGAACAGCATTACCTTATGTCATCTTTTTTAGGCTCTATTCAAGATGAGAATCTGGCTATTAGGAAGTTTCCACTCAGGGTACGC